>NC_083357.1:94960075-95576575 GCF_030254825.1 Meriones unguiculatus | reverse complement strand
GGAACTTCACGTAAGCACTTTACTCACACTGGTCAGTCACTAGTTAAATGAGCACAGCACATCTTCCACACCGCCACCCAGGTGACATCAGAAACATCCAAACCAAAATGAAGAACTGCTAAACTCACAAATCCTACAGTTTCTGAGTTAAAAAGAAAGTCTCTCTTGACATGTTTGCCTGGACTCATAAATTTCCTACCAATTTTCTTTCCTGATACTTCACGAACTTCCACATCTTCCTTTATCTTATCTTTAAAATGTGATTACAAAAATATACCACTTTCATGTCGGTGTCTCTGTAAAGATCTCTAACTGTAGCAGAGTACACTCCGAGATCTTTGCTGACAACTTCCTTTGTGACTAACTGAAAAACACACATGGCTCTAGCCCAGATAAACCATGCAGCTCCCCAACATGCTGTGCTTTCTGTAACCCTATATACTTGGTCCTGAGTTAATCTACTCATTCCTTTTCCCCTCCTTTCAATCCAGGCAATTCTCGTTTCTCCTTTAAAAAAAAAATGGATGATTTTATCAGCATTTAGCACACTTAAGAACACTTTCTCTTGCACCAAACTCCCACCTCCTGGATCATCTTTACCATTAAGGAAATACATCCAGTCTCCTCTATAGAAAACAACAAACAACTGCCTTCATCACATTACTCCTAGACATAATGCCATCTCCCTGTCGTCCTTCAGAGCAAAGCTTCACTTCACATTTGTCCCATATTATTCCAGTGGAACTATTCTTGTCAATGTCTATAATGCTTAATACAGGGGTTATTTCTGAATATTCACCTGACTGGACAAAATGAAGTCAAACAGTTGAGCACTTACTATGTGTGAGACACTATTTGAAGTACTAAAGATACAGCAGTAACACAATACAAGTATGCCCTTGTGCTCAGGGTCCCCATAGTCTCTTAAAAGACAGTAACAAATTTGGGCTGGTAAGATGGCTCAGAAGGCAACAGTGCTCCCTGCCAATCTTTAAAATCAGCTGAGTTAGACACCTGAAACCCACATGGAAGATGAGAAGAACTGTCTGACTCTTAGAATCTTTCCATGTCCCTCTTCTGGGAAGTTCTCTGGGCTTTAGGTATATAGGGGTTATACTAGATGTATCAGTTGGGCTGGACTTTCCACGGTCAGTTGTTTTCTGCATTTTTACTAATTGTGGTCTCCAGCAAAAAGAAGCTTGTTTGATAAGAAAAGCTCCATTATCTGCAGGTACGAGGATGGGTTTAATGCAGATAGAAATTATAGTGGTGTAGGGAAGTAGTAGTTCATAGGTTCTGCTCTAGGTCCGTGGTCTCACCAGCCAAGGGTACTTAGCTATGCTTACGGTGCCAGCCATTAAATTCCTTTTGTTGAGTGGGCCAGAAGCCCAGTTAGATGGCTGTTGGTTACCTCCTGGATGGAAGTATTACTATTACACATTTTACGATATCTGGATTTGAAACTGGGGGGGGGGGACATACAGGAGGAGCTGGAGGGAGGAAAAGGGGGAATGATGCACATACAGAAGTCATACATGAAATGCTAAAAAGCAAAACTGAAAAATGAGAGAGGAGAACCAACTCCTACAAGAGTCCTCAAACTGCACATATGCCCTATGGTATGTGTGTTCTCACAATACAAAATGAAGAAAAGGTGTGTGCGCGTGCGAGAGAGAGAGAGAGAGAGAGAGAGAGAGAGAGAGAGAGAGAGAGAAAGAGAAAGAGAAAGAAAGAACCAGGTAGGTTTATATGTGTTTGTAGGTGTATAACTGGGTAAAAAAAGGATGAAAAATTACATTACTATTTCAGAATTGCTAATATGTACTGTGTTTCTGTTGTTTGAATTCTGTCATCTCCACTATCTGGCAACCTTATCACTAATGTATAAGAAGTATGGGAAGGCTTTCTGGGAAATGCTTAGGTTATACAGACAGTGTGCCCATGACAGGAACAACTGCCCTTATGAAAAAGACTGACCGAGAAAGCTATTACCCTTCTGGCAGGTGAGAACACAGTAAGAGGTATATAACCCACACAGACCAGGAACTCAGAACCCAGCATCCTGATCTTGGATATCTCACCTTCCCCAACTGTGCGAAACAAATTCCTGTAGTTTTTGTCTCAGCAGAAACAACAAGTAAGGCAAGAGAGTAAGGCTCTCCAAGAGAGTAAAGAACAGCCTCCAGCCTAACCTGCTCCAGGGGTTCTGCCAGCTAGGAACTCACTGATGTGATACGCTGTTTCTTTACTTCATAAAACCTTGAGGCTTTGGACACCTTCTTTTTCTAGAAAGGCACCATAATGGAATTGTTCTAGCGTCCTCATGGGTAGAGCACTTGTCTGGCATGCTGAAAGCCCTGGGTTTGATCCCTAGCACACAAAAGTTAAATAAACAATAAAAATTTAAATCATTATTTTATTTTATGATTTATTTAATTTTTTATATGTTTGAATGTTTTGCCTGAATATAGGAATGTGTTCCATGTCTGGGTCTGGTGCGCTCAGTGGCCAGAAAGCAGCATTGGGAGTCCCTGAAACTGTGGGTTCTGGGACTTGAACTAAGGTCATCTGTAAGACCATTAAGTGCTATTACCACCTAGCCATCTCTCCAGGCCCCTCCTTTTTACTATCAAGCTGTGTGTATATGTGTGTGGCATGTCAACTCTCATGAGTTCTCTGTTTTCATACATTCCAGGGATAGACTCAGGTCCCCAGGCTTGCATGTTTTTTGTTTTTTTACCCATACCAAACCATATCACTGGCACAAAATAAATGCATTATTTTTTAAGTAGAAGGACACTGAATTATCTTAGCATACACTGCATAGAACTAAGATAGAAGACCACGTCAACAAGAAAAGGATAATCAAAACAGAAATATACTGCTACACAGAGATGCTTATGCAGGAAGAGCTAAGACGAAGAGTAAAGATGGAAAGAAAGTTCACCATCATTAAGAAATAAGTGTCTTAGGACCGGATGTAGCAACACTAAAGAACGTGTCTTAACGTCAGTCACTATTTCTTAAGGCTAGCTTAATCTCTACTGCATAGTCTACATGCTACCCTGGGACTAAATAACTGCACAAGCAGAAATACAAGAATTAGGCCATCCTGGCTAACGGATGATACACTTGCTAAAGACTATGGTCACTTAAGTCTGACTTCTATGTTACAGTAACTCTCAAGACACACAGTAACTGTATAGGAAGATAACTAGGAAATCAGACTTGTAGAGAAAAGACAATTCAGATTCCACAAGTCAATTATGACCGTGAGTCTTCCTATCAACCAGTCAGTCACATCACATTTGGTGAAGCAGAAAATACATATCACACTAATGCTGGGCTTTTAAAACTTGAGCCTTCAAAAATAATGTCCATACACACATTTAAACACCCCATTTTTAATATGCAAAGTATAAAAAGGCAGTATCGAAAGAGGAATGAGAAGTGTACCATTTAAGTTCCAATGATACACATGTATTTTTGGTTTTTGACAAGGTCCCTTTAAATAGCTCTGGATTTCACTATGTAAACCAGGCTGGCCTAGAATGCATGGAATCCACCTGCCTCTCTTCTAAGTGCTGAGATTAAAAGTGTGGACTATCACACCTGGCCTCTATACCAACTTCTTACTTACCTCCAGTTTAATGACAATAAAGCATGTAAACATAATAAAATTTCCATCTGATCTTACCTTTGTAATATAATCCATTTTCAGATTGTCAATCATCATATTTTTTTGGGATAGCTCGATTTTCAGTAACTGGATATTATGAAGCATTTCTTTTCTTTCAATTAACTGCCTGGTGATTTTGACTTTACCCTCTCGCTCTTCTGATGAGGACACATCATCTGTATGAATGGTGGTTTCTAAACTAATATCTTCAGATTCCAGAGAACTAGAGATGTTTACTTTTTTTGATTCCTTGTTAGTTTTTCGAGACATTTTACTATTCTGAACCAATCTTCTGTAGAATGAAAAGAAATAAAGTTAAGTAAGCAAAAAACTACTTCAGGGCATATGGTGCATTAATGAGACACCAAAGACTGCCTAGATCATTGGGCATCAGAAGGTCCCAAATCTAAGCCAGATCATTACTGCGAATCAGTGCTCACATCAAACACAGATTCACTAAATCCCATCATGACCGCACGCACCCCTTTGGCCAATACATGTATCTTGGGACAAGAATCTTGAAGAAACGAGGGAAATAAGTCGTAAAAAAGACATAAGATAAATCTCCATATCGCCAAGTATCTAAATTCAAGGAGAGAATGACTTCTGATTTTGTCAGTGTGGGACTGCACAAAGTTAGCATTTAAATCTGGAAGGACCTAGGCACACAGAAAAGGTTTGAACGTCGGTGCATGGTAGTGGACATCAACACTATGGGCTTACACGTCAGGTTGATTTTACAGGCAAGGCATCAGTGAAAAAAATTGAAAACAGGCTCTCAGTGAAATTAAAAAAAAAATTTGAAAAAAAACTTGAAAAACTGAAGAGGTTAGAAGAGGGAAAACTCCAATATTCTAAATAGCACATCTTAGCCTTCACAAGGATTTTAGTAATTTCCTTGTTTAAAAGACTACACGATTTAGTAAAACAGTCACAGAATCGGATATTTCACTTTTTCTAAAAGGAACGGCAAGGAAGGAGGGGAGCGTGGTGGGAGGAACAGGAAGAGCTAGAGTACAATCGGCCTCTTTCCTTTTTAAAGGGAAGGGATGAAGAAAGGTAAAATCAAAAGCGAATCCTCGCGTGGGGGACAAAGGACCTGGGGCGGGCTCCTCCCCCTATAAGTTCTAAACTTGATGCATTTTAGCACCTTTGCACCGCGCGTGAAAGGGAAACAAGATTCCTGGAAGCTACCTCTCAGGAGTCAGTAACTTCGCACACCAGGCTAAAATCAGCTGCACCTCGCACGCGTGGGAGAACCGAACGCGTCTTCGGTCAGCAGCTCAGGCTGCAACCCCTCCAGAAATATCTCGGAGCCACCGGACCGTTAGGAGCGGTCACCAAGACAACCACCCGCTCTGCCGCGGAAGAAGTCGGAAGAAGCCTGGGTGCGCAGGTGACCACGCCCTCCCCTTCCCGGAAGCCAGTTCGTGGCGGTGCATGCTGGGAGTTGCAGTGCGGAGGAAAGGCCCGCCCAGCTGTGGGCGGAACCCGCCTGCTGTCGCCCAATTGTGAGGGAGCTTACACTGATCAGGCCGGCTTGGTGTTTTCTCGCGAGACGTGGGTAGTAAGAGCTGGCGGAAAGAGGAGGCGATGAGAGGGGAGGCTTGCTGAGGCCCCTGCGTGTGTTGGCGGAAACGCCGTCCGTCCGAGTTCTGTAGTGGTCGGGATTCCTCCCGGGTCGGGATTCGACGGCGCGTGGCGAGATGCTCAAGTCCAAAACGTTCCTGAAGAAGACCCGCGCGGGCGGCGTGGTGAAGATCGTGCGCGAGCACTACCTGCGGGACGACATCGGCTGCGGGGCGCCGGCTTGCTCGGCCTGCGGCGGGGCGCACGCGGGCCCGGGCCTGGAGCCGCGGCCCTGCGACCCGGAGAGCAGCCTCTGCCCGCGGCCGCACTATCTGCTGCCCGACACCAACGTGCTGCTGCACCAGGTGCGTGGGCCGCCGGGCCGCGTGGTGACTGGGGGGCGTGGCAGAGGGACGCTGAGCACCGGGGAGGCGGGTCTCGGGAATGGAGAGCGAGGACCGCGGCCGCCGTCGCCTCCAGTGTGTTATCCGGACCGAGGTACCTTTCCCTCTGCGTCGCTTTACTTTAATATTTTCAGTTTTCGGTTCTCGCAGTCGTATTTTCAGACACGTTAATTTTCTAACTCCTGGTGTCTCTTCTACTTTAGATTAGTGCCTGGAAGCCGGGGACCTGGGCTTCTGTGGCCTCCAGATTGCGACCCCCAGGCAGCTTGTAAGTGCCTACGAACAAAGACTGTGTGGGCCAGCGTAACTGATTTGTTAGTAGCGGATTTGATACTACAAATTTTGTGGTCCGTTGATGGGTGCTTGTCTCAAGCCTGCAGGGCCCGGTGACTGTGTTCAGTTTTTCTACAGCGAAGTTGACACTTTGACCCGAAGAAGAGTCTCAGTGTTTGAAACTAACAGGAATTTAGGCTTGACGAAGACAGATTAGAAGTGAACATGGGGAAAATGTTTGCTTTTGTTTTTTTAAGATTGATGTTCTCGAGGACCCTGCCATCAGGAATGTGATTGTGCTACAGACAGTCCTGCAGGAAGTGAGAAACCGGAGCGCCCCCATATATAAGCGAATCAGGGATGTGACTAATAACCTGGAGAAGCACTTCTATACATTCACTAACGAGCACCATAAGTGAGTATCACAAAACGGTAGGGTTACCTCACTTTAAAGCAAAGTGCCTGGGAGTGGTTTGTCCAAGACAGTCTGTAGTTTCCTGTGCTATTTGCTTACCTTGCTGTGAGGAAAACAGCGCCAGGTAAAGCTTAACTAAGGTCATAGTGTTAGTGAGGTCACATCCTAAACCAGGGTCTGCCGGCTGTAATGGCAGTTTTGTATCTGAAATACTGTCTTTAAAGTGTGTATATGGAACTGAATGATAGATTTCCATGGGGATGAGAGTCACCTAAGCCGCTGTAATACCACATTATGTGATGTGAATGACAAATATGGGGATAAAACTATGCAAGTCTGTGAAGATTTTTAAAATACAAGCTTATGATTAATGAACTTTGAAGTTTAATATCTGACCTCTGATTTGTTGAAATTGACTTTCTAAAAACAGTTCATTATAATTCAGGTTCATGGCCTTTGAACTCAGTGTGTATTCTCATAACATATGGGATTGCCTATTGTGAATAAATAATTTACAACAGGTATCTATGATACTTAAAAGTCCATTTCTCAACTTTGACATTATTGTCATTTTGAACTGTGTAAAGTTTTGTTGTGTGAAAGTGTTTTATGCATTGTAGGTGCTTAGCAGCATCTCTGGCCTGTGATGATGGGGTACAAATATCATTCACCCATTAGTCCCAAGTTTAGTAATCCAAAATGTTTCTAGATCTTGTCAGGTGTATCCTTTTCTCATAACTTGGAACTAAGTTCTGCTCTTACACACACACACACACACACACACACACACACACACACAGTAAAAGTGTCTCTTGGTGGCACATTCATTCATTGCACAACCTTTAAGTCCAGAAACAGATATCTCCTGTCTTCTAAGACTGAGAGTGTATGAAACCTGTTCATCAGTTCCTAACATGGGTGTAGTAGGTTTTTCAGTTCAAGTGCTTTGAGTGGGTCTTAGCAGTATTGGGACTGATTGGAACTTTAGGGCATTAAGCACCTCTCACTTAAGTCGATAATGTTCAAACCAAATTGGAATTTTATGCCCATTATCTTTCACTTACAAGCGTAGGTGTATCAGATTTGTAACCAGAGGACCCCTATGCACCAGAATAGTTATGACTGTGGCCAACACATTTGTAGATGCACAGAATTACGTTAGAGTGTCAAAGGTTGGACACCCCTCAGAAGATTAGTAGGTGCACTTAGTGGGAGGGAATAAAGTAATGCTAAAACTATGGCCTTGAGGAACAGACTTAAAGTGTACTTTTATATTTGGGAATTGTAGCTTTGTCAGTTCTACATAACATTTGCCGTGTTTTTAGTGTTTACCATGGGTAATATCATGGGTTATTTATTGAATAGCCATTAAATCACTTGATCATAAATCTTCTAGTCAGTCACACTCTAGAGTTTAGCAATTGCTGTTAGTCCGTGGCTTACTGAGTGAAGTTTTAGTATCTAGTCTCCAAGGTTCAATTAATCCTTCCCACCCAATAAACTCTTAGTTAACACCCCAGTTTAAAGTATAAATTCTGGTCTTAACACTTTCTTTTTATAAAATGAAACTTGTTGAGAGTGTATTTTCCCATCAATACATAAATTTCTTCTCAAGAAAATCGTTGTCTTGAAAACCTGAAAAGGGTTTTAATAGAATTGTTCCCTGGAATGTGAGCATATACATTCAAGTTAATATGTATGACCACTGATGTTTCCCTTTAATGGTTGTCTGTCGGGCATTAATGTCTCAGTTTTTACACATTTGTTTCTACTGATTAACATTTATTTCTTGTTTTTCCTCTTTTTTTTTTTTAACATTTAGAGAAACCTACATAGAACAAGAACAGGGAGAAAGTGCCAATGACAGAAATGACAGAGCTATTCGAGTGGCAGCAAAATGGTACAATGACCATTTGAAGAAAATATCAGCAGAAAATCAGCTACAAGTTATCCTCATAACAAATGACAAGAAAAACAAAGAAAAAGCGGTAGAAGAAGGAATACCAGCTTTCACGTGTAGGTTTGAGTGTTGACACATTCATTCATGTCTGCAACTGTATATAAAAATTACGATTAAGCCAAATGTTCACATGACTAATAATTTCATTGTCCTGTACAATTTCATGTGATCTTTTTACATGTGAAAAAAATGTTTTCGAATTTTTAATACGTGTGAATATTTTACTTGTGTGTATGCAGAAGTCAGAAGTAGGTGTCAAAAACCCTGGATCTGGAATTACAAGTGGTTGTGAGCTGCTGTGTGGGTGCCGGAAACTGAAACGAGGCCCTCTGCAAGAGCAGCACGTGTTGGTACCTGCTAACCCAGCTGCCTTTCAACATTTTAAGTTTCTCAGTCAGTGAGCTAGTAAAGCAAGTTGTAGATAGTGGCTCTTAGTCTTTTCTCATTATTTGCAGTTGAAACAGTAAAAATTCATGTGTGCTGGACCCATTGCTTCTTTTTGGTCATGATTACAAAATAAATGTATTGTCAGAACAAGATCATCCATGTTAGCTCATGTCTAGATAAAATTAGACATGTGAATTTAGAAACATTAGCTTATTTTTCAGGTGAAGAATATGTGAAGAGCCTGACTGCTAACCCTGAACTTGTAGATCGACTTGCTTGTTTGTCGGAAGAAATGGTATGTTTCCGTATGTTCTGTTTTGAAAACATGAAAATATAAATAGCCATTGTGGGATCGTAGGCTTATAGTTACCAGATTTATAAATGACAATATGCCAGTAAGCTAAAATAGGAGCAGAGTTAGGTTATAAACAAGGTAATTATGATTGGCTAATTGAAATGTCACTGCTAAATAAATTGGCTTTCTAAAACAGGCCTTGACACAGTACTACTGTTTGTTGAATGAAAAAGAAAAACAAAACCAAATTAATTCATGGTTCATTTGTGAATAATATAGTAGTTTAATAAACAAAGAGTGGCCAACCATGTAACAACATAAAGCCTAAGGAGGAGGGGAGGGGAGACACAGGAAGTATAGGCTATTACAGGAGGGCCCTGTAGAGCGAAGCTAGATATATTCTGATGTTAAATAATTTTTCAGGTGTTTAATAACAACTTGTGTAAGGTGTGAAGAGAGCCAATAGGATTGAGCTTTCTATGTTAAATGTCAGGCTAAAAGAAATAAAGGTTACATAAAAGTGAGCTGGAGAGCATAGGGCAGTGATCAGAAAGGTAGTTTATTTGCAAGACTAATGGCAGTGTAAAAGACACTACTGTATTAGTGTAAAGATTGGAGGTTGAGAGGCAAGCACAGAGTTGCCATCATAGCCAGTGAGAGAAAAAATTAAACTCTGATTTTTCAGTTTATACCCACACAAACACACATTTAGCAATAACTGTCCCACTCTTAGAGAGCAGAATGAAATATAATTGGAAGCATTCATAAAATTCTTGTCTTGTTGCTTGGTACGTAGCTATGGTAAATGTAAATGATGACTATTGAGTTATTTTTAATCTATTAAAACATTATCATAAGAACTCACAAATAAAGAATATGCAGTGATATTAATTAGACCCAAAGCCTCAGTGGTCTTCTGTACAGTTAGAGTAGCAGCCATTCTGAAGCTGTGGAACTTCACAGTTTTTGTGTTTTTTTTTTTTTTTTTTTTTTTTTTTGCTTGTTGTTGTTTGTTTCTTTAGTTGGTTGGTTGGTTTTGGTTTTGAGACAAGGTTTTCTTTGTAGCCCTGGCTGTACTGGAATTTGCTCTGTAGACCAGGTTGGCCTTAAACTCTGTGCCTCCCAGGTACTGGGATTAAAGCTGTGTGTCTAGCATCAGCCTCATCAAATATATATATATATATATTTTTTTTTTAATTTAATTTTATTATTACACTTTGTATCCCCCCCATAAGCCCCTCCCTCTTCCCCTCCCATCAAATATATTTTTAAGCACTTATCCATCATTATGAAAAAAATGAGAACAGGTGACTCAAGTGACTAGAGTGTCTTACCTGATTACAATGATAGCTGTTGTTACAAAAGTAACTATATCTAACAGGACAGGATACATGAATCCTTTCTATTTCTTTAACTAACAATTTTCCTCCCATCCTGTTTATCTTTAACTAACTACTTTACTAAACCAAAAGAGAACTAGAATATACAAGCTAGACTAGCATTTTAGTTTTTTTTTTTTTGAGTACTCTTATAACTAGTTATTAGTTGCCTGTAGCCACTTAAATGTAATTTAGATTTAAAAATCCATTTTCAGCTCTATTATATATATTTCATCTAAGAGAATTTCTGCTTAGTAGCTGCCATGTTGAACATCATTAAAAGGGTACCACTCTCATTACAACAAGTTGTTTTAGATAGCAGTGTTGTGGAAAACGTACTGCTCTATTTGTTTAAATTCAGTTGTATATTTTATAATGTAGATTTTTAACTTGAATGATACTTGGGGAAACAATACATTAAATAAACAGAATCGATTTGCTTATTTCATAGAATGAAATAGAAAGTGGAAAAATAATATTTTCAGAGCACCTTCCCTTAAGCAAGCTCCAACAAGGCATAAAATCTGGTTCATACCTTCAAGGAACATTCAGAGCTAGCAGGGAAAATTACTTAGAAGCCACAGTGTGGATTCATGGAGACAACGAAGATGAAAAAGAGGTAAGTATGTAAGTGACTTGGAGATTTTTTTAAAATTTTTGTTTATGTGCATGTCCATGCCTGTTTGTACGTGTGGAAGTCAGAGAGCAGCTTGTGCTGTAGCTGGTTCTCCTTCCGAAGAGTGGGTCCCAGCTACTGAACTTGTGGCAAGCCTAAGATTTCCTGCTAAGCCATTTTGCTGACCCCTCTGTAAATTCTTTCTTCCCTAAAATACTTTGCATGCTTTAAAATTTTTGCGTGAGAATTTAAATTTGCTTCACATTTTATTTTATTTTTTTATTTTTCCAAGACAGAGTTTCTCTGTAGTTCTGTGTGTCCTAGAACTCTCTTTGTAGACCAGGCTGGCTTCAAACTCAGAGATTGATCTGTCTCTGTCTCCCTAGTGCTGGGATAAAGGTGTGTGCTACCACCTCTTGTCATTCATGTTTTTAGTTCACATGTATGTATGTTCAGGTCAGTGTAGAGGTAGAGGCCAGCATCAGGTGACAGCCTGAGGTCTTTCTGTCAGAGCTCACCAGTCATCTGGCCAGGCTGGCCAGGCAGCTCCAGAGATCCTTCTGTTTCCACCTGCTTAGGGCAGAATGGCAAGCATGGACCACTGTGCTCAGCATTTTGTGTGGACCGTGGGCTTAAATTCAGATTTCATGCTTGCAAGCCAGAGCTTATTACAGCACCATTTCTTTGGCTTACCCTCTTTTTCTAGTTGGTAAGAAAGTGATAAACACTAGTACAGTAAATGACTTTTGATGATACTGATTATTTAAAATTTTTCTACTAACTCTTAGAGAGTTAGTAGAAACATCCAATACTGTAAAATGAGATGTTTACATTTTATGTATCTACTTTTAATAAATACCAGTCGCTCAACAAAAAAAGAGCTTCACAAACACATGATAGCCGGTAGCAACCAGCATTTAGAGTGTTCGCTATTTATCAGGTTTGTCTAGTTTTTGACTTGGAGCATTTCACTTAGTCTTCACTTAGTCTTTCAATAGTCTTCTATGAAAGCAGTTGGGTTTTCATTTTTACCAGTCAAGATACTGAGATCTAAATAGCTTGATTTTTTTTCAACTGTTACATTGCCATTGTTTATGATAGTGGAATCATGACCAAAACCCTCATTTCCTAAACTGTTTTTTTTTCTAATTACAGTTTAAAAATTAGTATTATGTAATGAGGAATGGTACTTTTATTTTTTATTTTAAATTTTTAAATGACTAATGTTGTATATATGTAATATGCATGTATGAGTTGGGGGTGAACCTGCCAAAGTATAATGGGGAAATAAAGGATAACTTTCAGAAGTCAGTTCTCTCATTTCACCATGGGTTCTGGGGACCAAATTCAGGTCAACTAAGTTTGTTTAGCATGCAGTTTTACCCAGTAAGCCTGACTCTTATTATTTTAAAATCGGAAAAGCATAGAGTTATTATATGCGCTAGGTAGACAAACTATGGCCCTCCATTAGCTAGCCTTTTCATTACTCCCATTAAATCTAGTTCAACACATGCCCTTTGTTGGTTTACACAGGTACTTCTACAAGGACTTAAACATCTAAACAGAGCTATTCATGAGGACATTGTGGCTGTAGAGCTTCTGCCCAGGAGTCAGTGGGTGGCACCATCCTCTGTGGTTTTACATGATGAAGGTCAAAATGAAGATGATGTGGAGAAAGACGAGGAGAGAGAACTCATGGTATATGAGAGAGCCAGTTTTGGTTTTTGTCTGCATTGTTGTATAATAATGTGCCATTGTTTTCATGCTTTTGAATGAAACATAGTTCTAGGTTTTTTTAAGCTTTACTGATTTTCATGTGTGGGTGTTTTGCTTGCATGTGTGTCTGAGTAACATGAGTGCACATTGTCTGTAGAAGCCTGAAAAGGAGCCTGGTCCCCTGGAACTGGAGTTAGTTGTGAGCAGCCAGTACTCTTAACTAACCGAGCCATCTCTCCCAAGTTCTGTACTTTTAATTTTATTACAAGTTATGTGCATAGTTGACATCTGTTTTAAGTATGCAAACTAGTGTTTTTTAATGACATTTTGCTGAAGTGGTTTAAGTATTTAAAATTGAGTATGAAAGCAGATGTCTGTTACATTCTGTATATGATGTGAATTAATAAGGCTTAAGTAAATAGAAATGTAGAATTTTATGAACTTTTTTTGCAGTGTTAAATTTTTCTTAGAAGATACGTTTCTGAATCTTTGCATTTGGCCATGGTTAATTATACTGTTTTTGCTAATATATTTATTAGGGAGAATGAGTTATTTCTTACATGTTAAGTCTTCTTGAAATGGCCCGTTTAACCATTTTATGAGAATATCACAAATGTGCACATGCAAATCTTTTCATTGGTTACATTCAATTTTTTGAAGTCCTACTATAACATTCATGCAGATCCATTTCTTTGTGATTGTTAGATTTGCAATATTATAAGTTTTATTTTTAGTAGTTTACATTCTTTATTTGACTTTTAACTTAAAGTGTGATAGAACTGTTAAAGATGCATTTACTTTAAAGCGAACTAGACCCAGTGTGACATGTTCACCATAGTAACTACATAGTTACTGCTTAGCAACTACATATGTCTAACTAGTCTAGACTCATACTAAATCTTAGGCTCATAATTTCTAGACTTAGTATGATTCTGTCAGCAAATCCTCATATTAAACTGGGAAACACTGAGTTTTGACACATTTATTTAAGTAAGTGCTTCTTGACACTTCTGGAGTGTTTCATTTCTGGAGTGTTTCATTATCATGGAACAGTTAGCATTGTTCAGTTGGTATGCTCATGTCTAGAACTTTGAAGCATAAAAGTTCTAAATTTTATGTCATTATTTGCTACCTTAGTATATTAGTGTCTATGTACATATTTTTATTAATGTCCACCTACATGTTCTAGTTTGGAAGAAGAAGTACTTCCTTTTACTTTGAAGAAAAATGACTGAAGAATGTTTTTATTTTTTTATTTCAGCTTAAGACTGCTGTAAGTGAAAAAATGTTAAGGCCTACAGGTAGAGTTGTAGGAATAATAAAAAGGAATTGGAGACCATATTGTGGCATGCTTTCCAAGTCTGATATTAAGGAGGTAGGTAAAGCACTTGTTTCCATTATTGAAAAATGATAATCATTGATGAGGACTCAAAGCTGTCTGTTTGCCCTCTTTTCCAGATTTGGTATTTATGTAGCCATTTTTCCTGGGTTAGGGTGTAACTAGTGGGAGAGCACTTGGGTAGCATGTGCTAGCACCTATGCTTGGCCCCAGGACTGTAATTGATCCCAGGACTGTAATTTTTTTTTTCCTCTAGTCAAGAAGACATCTCTTTACACCTGCTGATAAGAGAATTCCACGAATTCGGATAGAAACCAGACAGGCTTCTGCATTAGAAGGACGGAGAATTATTGTCGCTATTGATGGTTGGCCCAGAAATTCCAGATACCCAAATGTAAACTTAATATGTTTAAACTTTAATTTTTACAGTGTGGATTTAATTAAAATTTGTGATTAATGTTGATTTTTAATAAAAATATAGCGCTTTTGTACAGAAATACTTCATTTTTACCTAATAGGTAGCATAGATGAATTTTATCCAATTCTAGTGTAAGTCATGTGGCTACTTTTACTTAACTTGTCAAACAACTTTTACTGATAAACTCCATAGAAGAAGCATTTGGGTCAAATTTTAATCAGATTTTGAAGCTATTGCTTTTAAAGTACATTTTATATTGAAGTTAACAGGGATTAAGTGTAAACATTGTGGTCTAAGAACCAGGCCCTCGAAGGCAGTTGGAAGTCTTACCATTTTCACCTTTAATTTACTAATGGGTTTTTGCTTGTTTGTGTGCTTGCTTGCTCAGATGTGTGTGGGTGTTTTGCCTGCAGGTATCTCTGTGCACCCTGTACATGCCAGGTGCCCAGGGAGGCCAGCCCTGGAAATACAGTTAGATAGCTGTAAGCCATCATGTGGATGCTGGGGACTGAACCGGTTCCTCTGCAGTGTTCTTTACCACGGAACCAGCTCTCCAGCCCCAAAGGGTTGTTTTTAAGATGTTGTTAGAGAAAAATGTAGAAATGCAGAGGAGGTATATAAAATGGTGGAAGATTTAGTATAAAAATGTGAATATTTACAAAGTGTGCTCTTTTGATAATACCCTTTGATTTCAGGGACACTTTGTAAGAAATTTAGGCGATGTTGGAGAGAAAGAGACAGAAACAGAAGTTTTGCTGCTGGAGCATGATGTCCCTCATCAGCCTTTTTCCCAGGCTGTTCTTAGTTTCCTGCCTAAGATGCCCTGGAGCATTACTGAGAAGGTTAGTTGAAAATAACGCACAGTGACGTTTTGGGTTATGTTATCTTAGCAGAGGGAGTTTTGTTTCTTTGTTGTGTGTACTGATGATTGCGGGTTAGCGAAGCACTCTACCACTTGAGTAAATACTCAGCCCTGCTTTACATTTTGGTTTCGCTTTTCAGTTGGGTTTCCCTAAATTGCCCAGGCTGACCTGGTCTTTTTCCTGTCTCAGCCTCCTGAGTAACTAGGATTACAGGGTTGAGCCACCAAAGTTGGATGTAATTTGATTGCCAAACTATGTAGAAACCATGGCTCCTTCACATTTAGTTAGCTACCGCATTATTAGGTGTTTTTGAAGAAACAAAGTCAAAAGACTCCTGTTTGAGTTTTCTCATCAGAGAAAAGCATTCAGAATTTCACACAACTCCTTTCTTGAACCATGTCCCGACAGTTAGGTGTTACACAAATCATTTGCATTTTTTTTTTTCACTGTTATCTTCCAGGCTATAGAACTAGTAACATGTGTCAAGTCTCTCCATAACATGAAAGACCTAACATTTTTTATGGAGATACTTATTTCCTAAGAGAGCTGTGTTGCTATTTTATTACTCAGGTTTTGTGATTTTGTTTTTCTTTTTAACATGCTATTTTCTAGGACATGAAAAACCGAGAAGACCTGAGACATCTGTGTGTTTGCAGTGTGGACCCTCCAGGATGTACTGATATAGATGATGCCCTGCACTGTAGAGAGCTCAATAATGGAAATTTAGAGGTATCTGGAGTCTCTAAACACTCTCAGCTGAATGTGGTTCTGTTCTAGGGTTCACTGTTTTTGATTCTGGACAGACTATAAAACTATAGCTGCAAAAAGCTTTAGTTATGTGTCAGGGGTTGAGTATAGAAGCTGTGCCTGAGTCCATTTTCAGGTTAGGTATATGTCTTCTCATCTAAATTCCATTTTAAGTCTGCTATTAATGCAGATTGATTTTTTTTTTTCTTTTAATCTTTTAAAGGTCGGTGTTCATATTGCTGATGTTAGCCATTTTATCAGGCCAGGAAATGCACTGGATCAAGAATCAGCCAGAAGAGGAACAACTGTTTATCTCTGTGAAAAGGTAGATGTATTAAGTTTAAAATCTTTTACTGATCTTCGCACTTTGCATTTTGTTTGGTTTTGACTGGCATGTGGTCTTGATGTATATTCCAAGCTGGCCTTTATTCTCCTGCCTCATCTTCCCGAAGGCTGAACCAGGAGCTTTTGGTTTTGTGAGCAATCACCGTTTGAAGTAAATACAGGATATATTTAGCTAAAAGAAACGTATGGGTGAAGGTGTCCTAAGTCACAGAGAACGTTGCATTTTATGGCCTGTGCAGTGCGGTAAAGTACGTGCCACACAAGCACGAGAGCTCCCTTCAGCCAAATAGAAACTGGACCACACCTGGCGCCTTAGTGCTGGACGGTGGAGACGGGTGAATCTCGGAAGCTCATTGACCAGCACAGCCGGATTAGTGAAGTTCAGGTTCAGTGAAGACCCTGTCTCAAAAATACAGCGGAATGTGATCAAGGGAGATGCCTCTGCATAGGTGAATGTGTACATATGCCACACTCAAGCAAAAAACAAAAATTGAAGTTTGCTTTGTTTTGCCATATAGTGATCCAAATAACATTTAATGTAGTTGATATGTGTCTTTAAGTTGGGGAGGATGGGCAGGCACAGAGGATATGGCTCACAAATTCACTGCCTGCTTTTCCAGATGACCTGGGATCAATTCCTACTACCCCCTTGATGGTTTACAACAGTCTGTACCTCCATTGCCAGGGCACCCAGTGTTCTTTGCAGGCCTCCTTAGGTACCAGGCAAGCTCATGTTGTACAGACATATATATGTAAGCAAAAACTTTCCTACACAAAAAATTAAAAATCGTTTAAAGTGTGGTTTTAAGAAACTTATTTAAACCAGGTGATAAGGTAGGAAGAGGGAGGTTAATTTTTTATAAATTTATGTTGAGAGTATACCATACATCTTTTTCCCAAAAGTTTATTTTTTTCCCTCTTTAAGTGTGTTTAAAATACTGTCTAGCTTAGGTTTAGTAATAGGAAAAGCTCTTAGTTTGTGTACAGGCTTGTAAGTTAGCAGGTATCAAAAATTTCAGCTTTTTAGAGGCCAGGTGGTAGGGGGACTGATATCTCTATCAACTGGCATGAATGCCACTCTTACTGCCCTCTCTAACAATTTTGTGTCTTTTCCTATAGATTTTGTCATGTTCTTAATTCTGTAGTCAAAAGGACCAAAGTAGACCCCCTCCTCCTGCTCACGTGATGCTCTCTGCAGATGGGAATTAAGATGACTGAGTGTCCCTGAGTAACCTGGGGTCTGTTGTCTCTTTCAGAGGATTGACATGGTTCCAGAGTTGCTTAGCTCTAACTTATGTTCCTTGAGATCCAACGTTGACAGGTATTTCCGCATTGTTTTTTATGAGTGTCTTGTTGACTGTGTTAATTGATTCCCATAAACAAATACCCATCTCTTTTTCCCTGAAGGTTGGCATTTTCCTGTATTTGGGAAATGAATCATAATGCTGAAATCTTAAAAACAAGATTTACCAAAAGTGTCATTAATTCAAAGGTTAGTATTATGATTCATTTCTGACATTTCAAATTTTTGAACAATTTCTTAGATACTTTTGAAAAAGTTAGGTTCTATAAAATTAAAATTTTCCTCTGTTAAATAGCAGTCTCTAGTTTGTTTCAGAATTTAAAATTTGCTTAATTATTGCTGTAATCCAGAAATTACTTTATGTAGTAAATTGAGGTTATTCCTATGTAAAAGTGTTAGCATTTGAGAAGTTAGCGTGTGCCTCATGAATACCATAATTCTACTTAGATTCCAGTAGAACTAACCTGAACAGAGGGGGGCCATATTTTTTTATTTTTGTACCACTCCGCATATTCTGTTAGTCATCCTCAGTTTGTGCTAACCAGTCCTTCAAGGTTTGCCCTCCCTTTTTCTTGTAATGATGTTTTCAGAAAGTAAGTCAGTTTTTTCCTTCCAAGTTAGTATCACTCTTTTCTGATGACTAGAAAATACTATTAACTAGCAAATAGTGATGTGGGAATTATTTCATTCTTTAGATATTCATATTTTTAGAGTGCAGCGAGGCAGTAATTCTCTTGATACATTTTTTTTTTTTCGAGACAGGGTTTGGTTTTTCTGTGTATAGCCTCAGAGATCTGCCTGCCTTCCCCCCTTCCATCCCCAACCTCCAGTGCTGGAATTAAATGCATGCACCTCTACCACCCAGCTGACATAGTTTGCTTCAACAAAATTATGTAAATTAAAAATTAGTGAATATATAGGACATTTTTCTAGAAAGGGAGTTCGTAGCCCTTTTTAGCTTAAGGTATTCCCAGAAACATGACTTAATCTGTTTTATGTTACTCCCTCATGCAGTTTGTTAACTTTAATTATAAAGTTACTTTTATTGTTTAATATGAAAAAATACTAGTTTTCCATCTGGACAGAAAGAGAAGCAGAAGCACCTATATGTTACTAGAGATTGCTTTAAACTTGTCATTTTCGTCCCATTTTACTTGTGTTTTATTGGTTGGTTAGTATCCTATAAAGTACTTCTAGACTCTCCCTATTTGCCAGAGTCAGGGAGTAATGACCCTTTGAAAATGATTTCAGAAAATAGCCAGAATCTGTCTTGTGTTTTATTCTAGTGTTACCAAACATTATAGTTGAACTATTGAAATATTAAGAAAACTGCCATTTTCCTTTATTTTAATGGAAATTTGCTTATTATATAATAAATGTCTGATGTAAAAGCAAACTAGAAATCATAGGTGTAAACTTAAGAATTGCTGTAGATTTCTCTTGTTACTTATTTTTATATTAGGCTTTCTGAAAACGTGGCTATCTTATGTAGTGAGATAAAATTAGAGGTAGGGAGATGACTGAGTGTGTTAAATGCTTGCTGTGCAAGACTGAAGACCCAAGTTAGGATTTCCAGAAGTCACATAAAGCTGGACATTGTGTGTACATCCCAGTGAATGCCTATGGAGACGTAGGAGGTAGAGACACAAGAATAACCAAGGAAAGCTCATGGACCAGATATCCTGGCTCTTCAAGCAGTCAGCAGCAGAGACCCTGTCTTGAACAAGGGAAAGGGAAAACCAGTACCTCTGACCACCATATATGCATGGTGGAATGTGTGGGCCAGTACCAACACATGAGTATATACACATACACAAAGTGTGGATCAGAGTAAATACGTCTGTATCAGTTAGGATAATTATATTAACCCACAGTTTCTTTTTTAGGCTTCTCTTACATATGCCGAAGCACAGATGAGGATTGATTCAACAGCCATGAATGATGATATTACAACTAGTCTCCGTGGACTAAACAAACTAGCTAAGATTCTTAAGAAAGGAAGGATTGAGAAGGGGTATGTTCTGAGCAGATCTACTAAGACATGCCTTAATAGATCAGTTATGATATTGAGATAACAGTTGGCTTCTCTATTTTGTTAAAACAGTGATTGATTAGCTGGTAGACTATACTTCATAAATTTTATCATGGCATTTACTTAACTCTAACAGTCATAGGAGAAGGAGTGTCAGCTCCAACTTGTTGGAAGGAAAGCAGTTAAAAGTAGCTTCAATCATGATAGACTGCTGTAGGTGGACACCAGATACAAGAGCCTTTCCGAGGTTGGTCCCTGGCTTCTCACTACAGCCCGAGAGTCCAGAAGTATTACAGAAAATGGTTTTGCTGGTGATGCAGACGCTGTATCTCTGGACTAGTCCTACGGAGAGCCTAATGTATGTCCCTGAATGTTAGCAAGCGAGCGCCCTTACATACTCCTACCAGCCACAAGAAAATGCTCAGCCACCTTGTGTGGTCAGTGACACCATATTTGAATAATTAAATAGGAACTTGAAAACTCTTTACAGGTAGGGATTTGCATGAAAACAGAGTTATCGGAGTAGAGTAAAGCTGGTGCTCAAGCTCATCACTTAAGTATAAAGTATATAAATTTAACCTTTCCATGATTGTCCAGCCTTACGGAAATATTACCAGGCCGTGCATGGTGGTATACATTTTAATCCCTGCACTTGGCAAATGGATCTCTAATTTCTATTGTAGGGCATACTGGTCTAAATAATCAGACCAAGCCTACCCAAGGCTAAAAGTCAGTCCCTATCTCCAAAAACTGTAAAAAACAAAGCAAAACAATAAACCAACAACCAAAACCCACACTTGCAGATTGATTTGGAACTTGATGAAAGTAGCATCACATCTGACAAAAATCTCTTTGACCTTGTGAAAGCGTTGTGAAGGAGAACTAGTCAGTTCATTCACAACCACATATAACCCTGAACATGGTATATTCTTGGACCTGCAGCAGTCTCCTATGAGAGCCATCAGTCCTTACGATGTATCACTGGTAGTAATTTTATCAGTCTCCACATGCCAATGCATGTTCACGCGTCAACCAGTGTAAGGGCTGGTCTGGTTCTCTCCATCTTTGCCCATCACAATACATTGTTTTCCACAGAAAATTTAATACTGACGGGTTGCTTGTATCTTTAGCTGCTTAAAAAAAGTTGTTATAAATTTATATAGCTTAATAAAAACAGGCTTTATATGAAAATAGAATATGAAACTTAGTAGATGGTTATAAAGCCTTCATAAGAAAAACTCTTATGTACTTATACACTCATTTTTTTGTTTTAAAGGAATTACTTGTAGAATATCTGACCAATGTCTCCTTGGCTTATCTGACCAATGTCTCCCCCCATTGTCAGGGCTTTGACTCTTTCTTCTCCAGAAGTACGATTCCACATGGACAGTGAAACTCATGACCCAATCGACCTGCAGACCAAGGAGCTGAGGTATGCAGTTTGCTACAAATTGATATTACATATTTAAATGTAATGTCTAATGTAGATAGTAATCACCAGAGCATTTATACCCAAGTCAGTTGTTACAATTAGTATATAAAACTTCTTGGCTTATGAACTATTTGAAAAAGTAAATGTGATCTTACTTTTTAGCTTTTCTTGTATATAATTGGGAGAGGATAGTAGATTTCAAATTTGCTTTTAGTTTAATGTACATTATAACTTAAGTCATAATAGTTAGAAAAAAAAGATTGCACTGATTAATGTCTTAAGTACTTAGTACAGTATAGAGAGGGATGAAGGGGCCACAGAGGTTGCATCTGGATAGATTGCTTAAGTTGTTGCTTTTTGAGAGTACCCAATGTTGCCTCCCAGCACGAATACACATGTGTACACACATGTTGCAAAACGCGTGTCATTAAAAAATATTTTAAAAAAAGTACAGTTTCTGCAGCTGAATTCTTAACTTTGGATTTTGCTTCTACTATTTATATAACTTGAGAAGTTGTGACTGGTCACTGGATTTTCCTATACAAGAGGTTCCTAGGACTTTAAAAGTTAATATGATGAAAATATTGTCAAGAAATAATTTATTGTAATAATTGAAACATGATTGAAAATTAATATTGTGTGTTCAGTGATTCCAGAGAAAGAAAACAGTTGATGCAACATGCAGATCATTTGATAAACTAGCTTAGAACTTACAAGGAGTAATTGGAAATGGAAAGTTTTTAAAACAATTGAGATGTCAAAACTGAATTCAAGTTTTGACGCTGCTGATGAAAATGACCTTACAAAGAGAAAAGCATTGTACATCTGTCACCTAAAAGTCAATTGTGTCTGTTGCATGCATATGTTTGTGTGTGTAACCATGTATTTACAGGAGAATGTCTCACCAGGAATAAGCACCCGAAATCGCTTTCGAAAATATATTAGTGATTTATTGGCATAAATTGAGGAATTAAGATAATAGGTGTGACCTAGCTTTTAGTTCTCCCAGGAAAGGTTATTTTCATAATTCTTTTTGTTGCGGGGGCGGAGGATCTTGAGACAGGGTTTCTCTGTTTATCCTTGGCTGTCATGGACTCACTTTGTAGACCAGGCTGGCCTCAGACTTGCAGAGATCCACCTGCCTCTGCCTCCCTGAGTGCTGGGATTGCAATGCCTCACCGCACCCGGCTTATTTTCATAGTTCTATTTTTTATAAGAGGTGGTAAAAATTGGTTTTGTATTTATGTTAATAAAGTTAGTAAAGCTTCCATTTTTTTTTTTCTTTGAGAACAGTTAGAAAAGATTCTAGCATACTCAATTTACCTAGGAGAGACACAGTTAATAGACAGTTAAAAGAACCATAAAGTAATAAAAGTAGATATGTGCTGCATGTGAATGCTTTTTGCATAGGAAATGTCTTCATTTATCACTGGAAAGGTTCACTCGTCATTAAATGTGATGATACCTGTCTCAGCTTCTCTTTCCTTATTTGCTACTTTTCTGACTGACAGAGAAACAAATTCCATGGTGGAAGAATTTATGTTACTTGCAAATATTTCTGTGGCAAAAAAAATTCATGAAGAATTTTCTGAGCATGCTCTGCTTCGAAAACATCCAGCCCCACCTCCCTCCAATTATGAAATACTTGTTAAGGCAGCTAAGTCCAAGGTAAAATCTTAACAACTGAAAAGTAACATGTATTTGAGTTGTAATCTCTCTATTACACTGAAAAAATTAATACTCATGTTTTCATAAATTTCACTTGCTGTACAATATACCAGTTCTTTTTTATGTTAAAAAAAATGTGGTTTGGGACACATCCCTTCCTGTATATACATTGACAATACCTACATCTTTAAATCCTTTATGTCTAATAAGGAGTACTCGGTCCAAAAGCGCTTTAAACTAAGTTATTTAAGTATCCTAGACATAGTATGCTTTTCCATCTCTTTTTTTATACATGGTGTCTGGGTAGTTTTTTTGTCATCTTGACATAAGTGAGTAACCTGAGAGGAAGGAACATCAGTTGTGAAAATGCCTCCATAAGATTGGCCTGTTGCCAAGCCATTGCACATTTTCTTGATTAGTATTTGTGTCAGCCCATTGTAAATGATGCTATCCTAGACAGTCAAAAGAAAAGAGGCTGAGCAAGCCATGGTTAGTAGCCAGTAAGCAGTGCTCTTCCATGACTTCTGCCTAAGTCCCTGCTCCCAAGTTCCTGTCTTGAGCTCCTGACCTGACCTCCCTGGATGATAGACTGTGATACAGAACTGTAAGCTGAAATAAACCCTTCCTCCCAAGTTGGTTTTGGTCGTGGTATTTTATCAGTTATAGCAACTGTAAGACGTGTGTGACTCCTATGAATTGCACAGCTTTTAAAGATTTACAAGTAATTTGTTTTCTCCTTAGTTCAAATCAGTTCCACTCTCTGCATCATGCCCATACAAGTGAAGGCTATTTATGACATACATGGAGAGGAGGACATTTTTTCAGCCCTGTAAACTCCTTTGTCTGGCTACTAAACATCCCTCCTACTTCTCTCTTTCTTTACTTTTGTCATATTTAGGTTTGGCATGACAGTAGCTTACTTTGGTTTTCCTTGGATCTTGTATAGGCCCCTTTTTCTATTGCCAGCATGTAAGGAATAGCATTGCCTCTCTGGACATTACTTGAATAGTATGATATGAGTTTCTGATTTTATAGTGTGCTTAGCCCATCTTTATCCATCAAAACTGCCCCAGCTTACCAGCCCTAAGGGTGACTATATTGGGGGATTTTCTTTGGCTGTCTTACTTCTTACCAAGACGAGGGTAAAGGAAGAAGGATCTGGTTTGTATTGTTAGGATACTGCAGCTAGTTTGATGTACCAGAACATGGTTGGTACTTGACGAATTGGTACTGGCTTTTCTTCTACTTTCAGTTGAAGGAAACTGGCTGGCAGAGAAGCCAGTCATACTGTAAAGTGTGTACTTCCACATTATTTTCTTCACTCCGTCAGAGATTAGCAAGCATAAAGTGAACTATGAGAAAGAAATGGCATGTCCTTTGGAACTTTTTCAAAGTCTTGATACTTCAGTACTTTCAAATGCATTCAGGGTTTTTCAAGCTTTAATGCTGCAATAAACAATCATTTCTTGAAAAGTTATTTTTAGTGCCCCTAGTTAATGGATAAAACATATGACCTCCTACTATCTGTAAAAAACACTATGTTTATTTGATATGTTTATATTTTAAACATCAGATTCTAATTCTGGTGGGGTATGAGAGGCAGGGCAATCTCTGTGGGCTCTAGGCCATCCAGGGCTACGCAGGGTGACTGTCTCAAAGAGAGACAGAGGGATAGGGGAGAAAGGAGAGAGGAAGAAGGGAGGGTACTACTAATTTTGAAATGTTTCATTTATTGCTTCTCTCCCTTTTATTGACAGAATTTGGAAATTAAGACTGATACAGCCAAGTCTTTGGCTGACTCTTTGGACCGTGCTGAATGTCCTGATTTCCCATACCTGAACACTCTATTAAGGATATTGGCCACTCGCTGTATGATGCAAGCTGTCTACTTCTGTTCTGGGATGGAAAATGACTTTCATCATTATGGCTTAGCCTCTCCAATATACACACATTTCACTTCTCCCATCAGAAGGTAATGTGTTTTCCATACAGAAGTAGAGTAGATAGAAAATAGTTTTTAATTTAAAATTATTTAAAACTAATTTGCCATCGTTTTTATTTCATTTTCCTTGTATAGATATGCAGACATAATTGTTCATCGGCTGTTGGCTGTGGCTATTGGGGCTGATTGTACTTATCCGGAGTTAACAGACAAACACAAGCTTTCAGATATATGTAAAAATCTTAATTTCCGGCATAAAATGGCTCAGTATGCTCAGCGTGCATCAGTAGCTTTTCATACCCAGGTATCTGTCTTTTGTCTATAGTGCTAGGAGGGGGATTTCGTTCATTTGGTATTGAATTTCAAAATAAGACTTCTAACAAGATTATGTTATTTTACAGTTGTTTTTCAAAAGCAAGGGAATAATAAGTGAAGAAGCCTATATTCTCTTTGTACGAAAAAATGCAATTGTGGTGTTAATTCCAAAGTATGGCTTAGAGGGTACAGTTTTTTTTGAAGAAAAAGATAAGCCGAAGCCACGGCTTACTTTTGATGATGAGGTAAGGTATTGCTGATCCTTGTTATCTTGGGAAGAAAGGCATGTTTTCTTTGACAGTTGGCAAACTTTAAAAAAATGTTAAAACTTGTCTGTATATACATCTTAAATCTCAAAATACATGCCAGAAATTTCACATTTCATCAACTGAACTTTATTTAGTAGCACTCACAAAAAACGTAATCCGATTATCTCTTCCTTCATGCAAATGCCATTCTTTTTTATATAGCATGCAAAGTTAAACAGATAAAGGAATAAATGACTGTCAGAGAAAGGATCATCTTTTTTTCCAGTTTACTCTTGTAGTATCTTTTCTCTGACACACCCTTTACGTCACTAACTTACTAGAAGTAAGTTTCTTAAGAGAATATTTAAATGCTACACTGTGTTCATTTACTGCAAACAGTTCGTTCACTAAGATGAACGCATGTATTTTGGGACTGTGTTAGTGACAAGATGAAGCCCACACATTAATAGACTGTATTTGAGACTGTAAGTTAATGTGGGTTTTTTTGTTTGTTTGCTTGTTTGAATAGCTAGGTGTTTATATTGTGGGTTTTTTTATTCTTTGAAAATTTCATAGACAAATACACCCCTCTCTTCTCTCCCATTCTCTAGAACCCATCTCATCTCCCTTCTAATTTCATGTCCTTGACTGGGGAGTAGTTAAAATTTAAACTTGTAAATTACTGTAGAAGGTAACCTAGAAGTAGAATTGAGATTCAGGTTTAAGAAATATCAATGAGATTTTTTTTTCAAGGTACCATCACTGAGAATAGAAGGTACAGTGTTCCATGTGTTTGATAAAGTTAAAGTGAAAATCACATTGGATTCATCAAATCTTCAACATCAGAAAATCCGCATGGCTCTTGTAGAACCACAGGTGAGACCAAATTCAATTAAATGCTGTGGAAAATTAACATTTTGTGAGAGTTATCTATTGTTAAGTAATGTTAAGATCTTAGGTATCCCAAGTATTTGCATAGTAACCCAACTTTCCAGTTTGTCCTAGATCATTGGATTCTGGGCATCGGCGATTTTAGCGGTCCTCTATGCCAAAATCTAAGACTATTCAGTTTTCTTGCTTATTCCTTTATTTTAGTTTTATAATATACATGTAAAGTGTAGATGCTTCAACTAAGATGCTGTTTTGGGGAGGGGTTTTTTTTTTGTTTGTTTTATTTTGTTGAGGCAGTGTTTCTCTTGTGTGTAACCCTGGCTGTTCTGGAACTTCTATATAGACCAGGCTGGCCTGGAACCCAGATTTGCCTGCCTCTCCCTCCCGAAGACTAGAATTAAAGGTGTGTGCCATCATGCCAGGCTAAGATAATGTTTTTTAACCTTTTGACTTTTGATGTTTGTTGCCTGCTACAACATAAATCCACTGGGGTAAATTGGACATGAGGAAGACCTGTTACATTACAGTCACACTGCCCAAATCGAAGCTTCTGTCATCTTGCTATCTGTATAGACAGGATAGGTGTGAATTTGCAGTGATCTTTCTGTCCATTCTCCCTAAGAACTGAGATTGCGGGTGTGCACCTCCATACCCTTTGAAAGCTTCTCACCGAGACCACTGGCGTACTTCTGAACCATGGTTAAAATGTGTGTGTGTGTGTAACTGTGTGTGTTTCTGCCTTCTCATTGCATCTCCTCTACTTGAAAATCTGTATAGATTTAAAAGCGGTAATGGTGAAGGGCAAAATGAGGTAAAGTTTGTCTGATTCTTCTAATCACCTTATTTTTCCTGTTTCCACTGTTGTAGATACCGGGAATAAATATTCCTCCTGATGTATCAGATGTGGATCTTAACGGACCAGAGGAAAAGAAGAGGAGACTTGAGAAGTAGCTACATTCAACGAAAAACTTCAAAGACTGGTCACCTTAGACAGCAGCAACAAAACTGAAAGCATACTTATAAGCTCATATGTGTGATAGCTACTTTTAAATACATTTCAATAATTTTAAGAAATTTGCATTTTTATTGAGTTGCTGACTGAATCTGCAACAAGAAAAATTATGCAGAAAAATTCATTTGAATACCCATCACTTAAATGGTGACAATAGCAACTTCAGGGATCTGTGATGATCATTTAAATGGAATATTCATCTGCTCATTGAAGAGCAGATTAATTTTATATAAGTACTTTAATATAGAAAAAACTGTCAATTTCTGAGGAAAATAACATTTTAGAAACAAAGAACAAGCCTTTCTAAATCTTGAGCTGTCAGTGTTTGGCATTTAATCTTTTTGCCATTTTAATTTGCCTACTTACAACACTGTTGATATTTTTCTGAAAAGCCTCCTGTATTTTACTAGTGGTACTCAAATAGTAGTCAATGTTTCAAGATGACAGGAAGACAAAAACTGGCGGACCTTGACCTGATTTTTGTTGTTAAGTTCAGACATATTCATTCCTAATCTTTATTGCCCGTGTTTCTTCCAAAGAAGGCATCACAGCCCAAAGAAAGGTCTGCTTCTTTACAAAACAGATAATGGCTAGTAAATTGTAATTATATCCAATTTTACAGAAGAGGAGGGATTGTAGTAAAAACATGAAAAGGAACAAATGAAGTCTCTTTTGGTGTGCCAGGTTGACTACTTGTCTTACAAAATTCGGATTAATGATTGCATGGATATATTTAGGAATATTTTAACATTAAACTTTGATTATTCAGTTTCTACTACTTGTATATAGTAGAAATGAGCTGACAAATCTCCAGGTATATGTGGCTGTAGCTACAGGTTTTACAAACACAGGCATTCAGTATTGTTATTTCCAGTTTCCTGTTACTGTAAAAAACATCCAAACGTTAAGGCAGAACTTAATGTATCTGAAGGAAGACAGTCTTAAGTAGTGTTTGGTCCAAATAAAATGCATCAGTGACTGATAGCAGAGTAGGAAGCAGCAAACCCTGTTGATAAGGCCACAGCATTTCAGCCCGTTGGCCAAACTCTGCACAACTCTGGCACCGCTCTGCTGCAACTATAGTTTATAAGCAGCCAGACAATATGTGAACATGTATTGTTATGTTCTTGGGGAAAGAAATCATTTACCCAAGGAAACAAGCTTCAATTCTATGTATAACAGATACTACTCTTCAACTTTACCTGCCAACCTGATCTAATTATTGCTTACTATGTACAAGGCCTCGGATTTGATCTATTGCAAAACTCAAGACAACTGTTTGCCACATGCTAGAAAGACGATTCAGGTTAAGAGTAAGTACTAGCTACTACTCTTCCAGAGGACCTAGGTTTGATTCTCAGCACCAACGTGATGGCTCTTAGTCATCTATAACTCCAGTTCTAGGGGATCCAATTCCACTTCTGGCTTTCAGCACTCAATAGTACTGAATATATATATACAGGCAAGAGTAAAAATTTAAATGTTAAAAACTACTTGCCTCATATAGGTTCTAGGGATGCAGAACCTTGCATTACAGCATGCACTTTATCCACAGAGGGGCATTTCCGCAGCAACTATGTCTGCATTCATTCCAGTTATCCAGAGTGCTATTCCTATTTAACAGAAAAAGTGCAGACCAAGTAATGACACAAGTTATTTGAGTCTAGGTTGTAATTACTATTTTAAAAACCTGGAAGCCATGGAGGCTGCACCTCTGAGACTCAAAACCCAAGAATAATAAACTATAGATAGATAGATAGATAGATAGATAGATAGATAGATAGATAAACATATTAAATTGGCCAGTCAACTTCCGGTATGTTTGTGGAGCAGGTGAGGACACAGCACTGTGTGTTTGTTTGTGTATGTGTGTGTGGGGGGCTAGCAGTAAGCATACTAAAGATGGAGTACAATACATAACAAAGATGAAAATAACATAATGATAAGTGGATGTTGTATTTTTTAGACCTAATGATGAATCATTGAGTATCAGTTTTTAAGGGAAAAGTAAATACAAAAATAGTCTTTTTGATACTTTCAAATACATTATATCCTTTTTCTAATACAGATTTTTAAAATGTATTTGACTCAGCTGTTTTCCCAGTTATTTCTTTAGAGTTCTAAGTACAACAGGAGTTCCACTATACGCTGAGAATTCCAAGCTTGAACTGTGAGGGATGACCTGCCCTGGGAATGGTGGTACATACTACTGTGCCGTCCTAACTCACCCCACAGATGACAGCATACAAGACAGTTCCCAGTAGCACCTTTCTAGCATTTACACTTTTTGGAATTTTAACTAGAGCAGTTATACCAAGAACCAAGAAATTTGCCCAGAGAAGTGACATTTCAAGGAATTAATTTTATTTTCTATCTACCTTCGGGAAGTTTTATATCACAAAATTTCTTTCATACACTTTTCATGTAAAAATATATAGTGCATTTTTTATTCACTTTTAACATTTTTCTCGTGTTCCAAGAACTGCCAAATTCAGGACTATCATTCAAAGTCTTAACAAGTGGTTCACTGACCCTGTAGGATAGAAGAAAACCATCAGCTCTGTCAGTTTTTTGTTTAACAAACTACTCAAAACAAATATAAAAATATTTATTGATTTTAAAACACCAGTTTTTAATTTAACAACTTAGAGCTTTTGTTCTTGTTACTAGTTTCCTCTGCGGACGGCTTTTCACATTAAGGAGGGAGCTGCGTTTATTACTGGAAGCATTAACCCAAGCCACCATCATGTTATTCGCGTCATAAAACATGAGGGGCTACCGAGTGGTAATCTTTGGTCTTGACACTCTATGGGCTGCTGCACTGAGATGGACTTGCAGTTTTCATCCAACACCTCTGCACTCTGGTCTTGCTGTGAAAAAGAAAACACCCTTTTTTCAGTTTAGGACTGTTCCAAAAGCACAACTCTGACAGGAACTTTTTAAAACTCTGACTGCAGATTTCCTGGTTTGAAAGGGATAGTAAAGATAAAAGTTGGGGAGAGGACTGTTTTTTTTTTTGTTTTGTTTTGTTTTTTGTAGTGCTGGGACTGAACTCTAGGATACTGGGCATGCCAGTCAAGTGCTCTGCTGAGTTACAGCCTTAGCCCAAAGATAATATTTTAATACTCTGTTTCAAAAGACTTTCTCCCTTAGCTTAGGATTTGAGGGTTAACTGAAATGAGCTGGATTATCATAATTTTGTTAAAGTTACTAAACTTACAAGACATTTGTTTTCTTAACACATATAACAAGGCAAAATGAAAAGGGAAAAGTGCATAATAAACATTAACAATATAATGAGACCACTATTGCATGACTCCACATAGACAAAATCTTTAAATGCTTTTAAATCGATACAGATAGAGTAGCACTATTTTCTCTCTAATAGTAATTATTTTTTGTTTAGGTTTAAGCTATTTTAAATGTTTCAAAGATAGCAAAGTCAAGTTTAGAAGCAAAAGTTTCTGCCTGACCTGTTTCCCTTTCCGGATATAACTTCAGTGTTGCTTACTGCAGAGCTAGTTCTCCCTTTCTAATCTCACTCCCATGAGAGAAACGCAGGAGTGTTTGGCATGCAGGTGTACATGCAGATACAGCACTGATCTACAGTGAATAAAAATCTTTGAAAAACAAACAAAAACTCCCCATGTACTCAATAACGGAACAAGATGGTAGCATAAACATACAACTGTATAGAATGGTTGAAAAAAGTCATTTAGTAAATATTACAGTCTATATTCTTTTCAAACTGTATTCTCCATACCTTTATGTTACAGAATTAAGATTTCATTTCCACTTCAAAGGACTGTGTGGCATTTTCTCTGCAGTAGCTTTCTGTCCCAACAATATCAGTGATGTTACTTCCACAAGTCTGTGTGTTGTAACCACTGTCCATCTGGTAGGAATGAAAAACAAAACACTGAACCATAAAACTGCTAACTCAAATTCACTTTTAATTTACATGAGATATAAGAAACATGAAGGCTAAGTGTTCATCTGAAACTACATCTGAACAATACTCTGTAATTAGTAGTTATCAGAGTGGATGACCTTAATGTGTACACAGATGCTTCTCACTGACAATTTACAAGCTGTATGGCATGGGAAGAAGCTAATTCCTTTAGCATCAGTAGGCAAGTCACCAAATGCTTTTCTGCTCTTCTGCGACTGTAAAGACTGCAATCGGTTTTCCCTTCCAGCTTGTTTCCCTAGCTCATCTCTAAGTGGCTTGCTTGAACAGTTTCTAAATAATGTTTGGAGTATTCAAAAATAATACAAGTAAAGTTTGCCTGCAAAATGCTCATTTCCACTTGTTCATAGTGGACCACTATAAGACAATTTCTTAAATCCTAAAACATACTGCCTTGCCCCAAAGGAGAAAAGGATTTCATTTGTAAGTAGGTATATATTCCCCTTTTCTCATGAAAAATACCTCTCAAGACACTCCAGACAATGCCTGAAAATATAGGTAATATGTCTGTTTTCCCTACCTAACACACACCTGTAATAAGATTTAGGTATAGTAAAAGTTCAACAACAAGAATAGAACAAATACAGCATATTTGGTTTTGTAATACTGTCTAACCCAGTTTGACTTCATAATTTTGCCTTATGTTTCAGACTGCTAGGATTACAGGTATGTGCCACTATGGCCAATTTATACAAGTTATGGAATATGGTCTCAAAATATTTTACTATTCCACTTTTCCAGTTCTACCTCAAGGAAGAATTCTCTGGGTCCTCTGACATATGCAGATGGACAGAATTACGACTTTAGTGCTTTTTAGTCAATACTGTTTTCATGTTGTTTTTTAATTTCAATTTGAGACAGGTCTTCCTATGTAGCCCTGGGATTAAAGGCCTAGTGCTACCAGGCCCAGCATTTTTTTTGTTGTTGTTTGTTTGTTTCATGGTGCTAGGGTTTGAACTCAGGGCCTCCTGTATGCTAGGCAAGCATTCTACCAACTGAGCTACAGCCCCAGGCTGTCAATATTGTTTTTAAAAAGCTCTTTCAAGTAGAGGTAGTGTGTTAGCTAGTGGTCGGTCCGATAACGGGGATAGCTGCTCTGTGCATAATGGGTGAGTAGCACAGAACATTAGTCAAAGAGTTGTTTGACGTCCTGGTGAGGGGTAGTTCAAGATATTATCATAATCAAAATAGCATGCATTTGGAAGCAAATTGTTTATTTTAAAAATTTAAACAATTTTGGACTACAGGTCCAAACCACAGAAAGCAAAACTGCAGTTGAAAGGAATCTACTATACTCAAAAAAAAAAATTTACTGACTGAATTGCCTCGTCCTGTATCACACTGTAATGCCATTTTAATTTTGTTTCTAAATATCTGTTACTCTGTGAGAAAGCTAAGGCTCAGAAAGGTTAACTCAGTGTCATACAGTAAGGAGATGAGGAGGGTCAGAGGCTCACAAGCCAAAGTGCTTTTCACAATACAAGAGCCATTTACTAATGCTAAGCGCCACACAAAAGCTCCCCCCACCCCCACCCCGAGAATGCACTGACCTAGTCCTTTTCCTTTCCTTATAGTTAGGAGCAGAGGGAAGTCTGTGCTTCTTTGCTTTCCTCATAAACATCTAGAATAGCCTATAAAGCCATTCTGTTACCCATGGATCACAAGAAAAATACCCCTAGTTTTCATGTTTGTATAGCCATTTGTTGGCTACTGGGAGTCACACTTCATTAAAAGTAAAACACGTGAAAAGTAATATAAATTTTAACATTAATCCCAAGGGAAATCCCTAGTTCTGCTACACCCAATAGGTACTTGATCAAAAGTGTGAGATTGTTTACAAAGAATCTGCCAATTACTCTTCCTTCTATTCATCACTGCCAAATATGGGCTTATAACTCAGTTCTAGTACATAACACTATTGAGGCAAAAGTAACCCAACAGTACAGGAGAGAGCAAGGCACGCAGGGGCCTGTCTATTTTAGATAGTAGCTGACTGCACTTTCTTTAAAGGCCACCGACAGAGCCAATGGTGTGCCAGCTGGCCCAACACAAACCTTCCTGTGGTCAACTCCCTGCTAGTGTTCAGGGGCGCAGCAGCTGCAGCATTTAAGTGAAGGATGAAATGCCAAAAAAAAAAAAAAAAGGAATTATCTATTTGTCAGTGTAAAGATAGCTCAGTTAGGAGAACTTGGCACTCTTCCAGAGAACCTAGATTTGATTTCCTAGCACCCATAGTTCACAGCCTGAAAATTTGAAATCACTGTGTACCAGGAAAGGATCCCACTAAGCAAAAAGGGGGAGAAGCAATTGTTTGCAGAAGGTTAAGCATTAAAAGTTCTAGCTTTCCTACCACCAGTAACTGAAAAATAGTCAATGACCTAAGGCCTTTCAGTTCTACAGGGTAATCATCACGTCAGGCATACACTTCTTTAAAACCACATTCCTTAGAAAGCCACCAGGAAACGTTCTCATAATGACAACCCAGCACAGAGCACAGAAAACAGCTGGGGGTAAAGCAATTTGCAGGAGGGCAGTGTGGGGTGGCAGCCATGGATAGAAGCCAGTGAGCTACTCATGGAGGCCCAGCTGTGTCTGAACGCTTGAAAGAACGCTGGTAGACAGATGATGTCTACAAACATACTAAACTACAAGATCTCTGCAAAAAGAAAGCATGATACAATGTGAAGGGAAAAACCTGAGACCCTCACTGTAGCGCACCATAAGGAGGGAGGTATGACCCTGGAAAGGAAGTGCAGTACCATGCAGAAACTAGAGGACAATTTGATGACTAGTTATAGGATATGAGCTCCCAACAGGTAATTCTAGATGATGTGAAGGTATATTTCAACAAAAACATTGGTAATTCCTCTGCCAACAGAGAAGGTGAAACTGAAGAGGGAAAACGTTAATGCTCAGCTTCCTTGGAATACTGGAAATGTATTCTTACGTGAAAAAATGTTTACTCTGTTTTCAAGTATGTTCTAAGTTTTCTTTCTCTGCTAAATCACATTAAGGAACAACAGAACTCTTCGCGTTGTAGAACACACGTGCTATGCTAGAAACCGCATGCTCCTGGCAGCGCTTCCCAGGAGACCGCTGACCTCCGAGAGGTGTCAACAGCAGCCTGCAGAGACGGCAGCGTGGTTTCTCTTCTGCTCATCATTTATTATTGCAAGTGGATGGTGGTTAATAGGAATATGAAATATGAAGAATTAATCCTTCTGGTTTCACTGGGGAATTTTGTTTGGGGGTAGTCTTTTTAAAGGCAGGTTTGCACTATGGTGGCCTTGAACTCACAATAGTCTGCCTGCCTCTGCCTCCTAAGAGCCAGGCTTAAAGGTGTGCACCGTCATGTTCAACAGTACTGGAATTTTCTAAGTATCAAATGTTACAGACCTGACAGCTATTTATTGCGCTCACACTGTAACAGCTCACACTTAGCCTATTACCTTCCTTCCTTTGTAACACCCACCCAGAGTCAAAGACTATAAAATATTAAAAAGCCTCACCTGGATATTACTGCTTTCACAGGGCAGAACACTGCTTTCTGCAAGAGGCGACATGCACATATGAGAGTTTTCAATTCCACTCACAAAATCAGTCATGAGTGAATTCCCATTATCCACTGGCTCCTTGATCCACGTGCTTTCACCCACTGTGTCTATAGGCTCGACCATATCCACGGTGTCGTTTTCCCTCTCGCTTTCACCACCCTCTGTCAGCGCTAGTTCTCTCTCAGAAGTACCAGACTGGCTCTGTGAAACAGACATGGCAGTGACGAGTGAAGGCTCGCCACGTGCCAAGGCCTCACAGTTCAACTGCTGGAGGAGGCCTGCCGCAGCATCTGTGCCTGGTGGAGAGGCCTCTGCACATGGAACGGTGTCTTCCTCGTCCTCCCCGTGAGTCTCAAGAGTGAACGGTATCTGAAGCAGTGAGGACATGTACTCAGGACCACCCCTGTGTCTCCGAGGAGACCAGTTTTTGATTGGTGAGCAGCCATCAATGTACGGGCTCCTGATGCTTGGATTAGTGATCCCGAGGGAGGCTGCTCCGGATGAAGCCTCTGGGGAATGAAATGTAAACTTCCTCTGCTCTGAAGGAGTGGAGGGAGAATTAGTATCATGAAATACAAAAAAGGAAAAAGTCATTTTTCACTTCATGCCAGAAAAAAAGATGGACTCCTGCCACAGTTGTGTTTACTGAAGTGAAATTTCAGTGTTAAAAATAACAGCAAAGGCCAGTGTGTGACTCAACAAACTCAAGCTCAAAAACTGCTTCCATGGCTCTTTGCAAATTTTAACTAAAATGTTTTATTTCTTATGAATTATTTCTTCATAAGTATACTGCAAAGTTATATACCAAAGTTGTTCATATACAAAGAAGATCTCTAACAACTTGGCTTTTGGAAGCTACAATTTAACAACCGTACTTAGCAAATGTGTAAAAATTGTGTTGTTCTTATGTAAAATACTTGTAATGACACTCAAAGGCAAACAAAAACTAGAAAATAGTATTTGTAAGAAAGAGCCTTACAATTATCAAAATGCTTTAGCTGAATATTGTAAATTTAATGCCACTAATATTAAGGTATTAATATTAATGAAAATTCCATTGATACAATCTTTTATAATCAAAAGCCTTAAGAATATGGGCAGAGGATGCATACAGCTCAGTAGCAGAGCACATGCCGTGTGTGTGTGTGTCTGACCTGAGTCCAGTTTCTAGAAGAGCAAAGAAAAAAAGCCATCAAAATATTTGCTCCTCCTGATGAAATTTTACTTCTGGGAAATTAAACTGAGGGGTTTCTGCCCCAGGACCATCAAAACAAAACAAAACAAAACAAAACAGAGGCAAGCAGAATGATACATATGTAAAATGGTTCAAAAGCATGTGGTTTTTTTTTTTTAATTTTTTATATTAATCACAGGTTATTTACTTTGTATCCCCTCCCTCCTTCCCTCCCAATCCCACACTCCCTCCCTCATCTTCTCCCTGCCCTTTTCCAAGTCCACTAATAGGGGAGGACCTCTATCTGACCCTAGCTTATCACATCTCTTCAGGCCTGGCTGCAATGTCCTCTTCAGTGGCCTAGCAAGGCTGCTCCTCCCTTGGGGAAGGGGGGGGGGGGCGAAGAGCTCACCGTTGAGTTCATGTCAGAAATAGTCCCTCTTCTCCTTATTAGAGAACCCATTTGGACACTGAGGTACCTTGGGCTATATCCGAGCAGGGGTTCTAGGTTATATCCATACATGGTCCTTGGTTGGAGAAACAGTCTCATGAAAGACCCCTGTGCCCTGATATATTTGGTCCTTGTGGAGCTCCTGTCTCTCCAGATCTTAATAACTCGCCCTTCTTTCATATGATTCCCTGCACTCTGTTGAAGGTTTGGCTATGAGTCTTAATATCTGCTTTGATACACTGCTAGGTAGAGTCCAAAAGCATGTTTTTAAGGTAACAATAATTTGAGTGACCTGTGAAATACCCATAATAAGTGCTTTACGAAAAAAATAACCATGCATAATTAATATGTTTATGTACATATTCATACCCATATTTATACCCATGTATAAAAAAAGCAAGTTTTTAAATTTTCCAAATTTTTACTATGAATTGGTTCCCTAAAAATACTAAAAACTGACAAATTTTTAAATTTCAAAAACTGACAATTTTTTTTCAAAGCATTTGTACATTTCTGGACATATTTATTTTTAAAACCTTAACCAAGTGTATTTTCCAGAATCTGATTATCTGATTGTCAAAATCTGTTCCTATAAGTAAGAAGGCATATAAAAAATGTAAGTAAGAATGCATAGAAGAAGGCATATCTCTACAATTGCTATCTCTGGTACAGTGAAGTAAATACTGCTTGTCAAAACGACTGGATTAGAAGTTTCCTGAGAATTCTTGCCTCTGAGGGTAAATTACCCCTCTATCCTTCTGTGTAGTGACAGGGACTGAGTGTAGACACTCCACAGCGTGGTGTTCTGCACTGAAACAGATCGCCAGTCTTTTCTAATATGGCACTTTTATTTGATAATTATACAGTTAATGAAGCAAGAATGGTTCTGTGCGTATAAGGAAACCACAATCTATATTTCATATAACATTCTTGGTCTTTTAAGTTTCAGATATTATTATTACATAACTTCTCCCTTCCATTCCTTCTTGCCAACACTCCTATGTAGCTCCCTCCACTGCTTCATTCAAATTCATGGCTGCTTTTCTTTGTGTTCCATTCATGTGTGTTCCTAAATACGCAAGTCCAACCTGCTCAATCTGCATGTTACTTTCATATATGTGTTTTTAGGGCTCACCACATTAGCATGCCTATTGGTGTTGTCCCTGTTCAGGTCATGTTAGGCAGCCATTATGGAGAGACTTCATGGTGTAGCTTCTGACATTTCTAGGAGGCACAATCTCACAACACAGCAAGACTCCCTGCTCCTCTGGCCACCCTTTCCTTCCTACCTTCCTTCCTTCCTTTTTCTGAAACAAGGTCTTTGTCTTAAGTCATTGTTCTATTGCTGTGGAGAAACACCATGATCATAGCAACTCTTATACAAGAAAACATTGAATTAGGGGCTGGCTTAGTTTCAGAGGGTTAGACTGTTATCATCATGGTGACATCCATGGAGCAGGAGCAGAAGAACTACTTCCTAATGAGCAAGCCCAGGAAGAGAGAGAAACTGGGCCTGTCACAGCTTTGAACCTCCATCAAGACCATAACTCCTAACCCTTCCGATCCTTTCAAAGAATTCCATTCCCTGGTGACTAAGCATTAAAATATGAGCCTATGGGGCCATTCTTACTCAACCCACCACAGTTTTACTAGGTAGCTCAGGCTAGCATAAATCTTCATATCCCCAGGATGGCCTTGAATCTACGATCCTTCTGCTTCTATCTCCCAAGGACTGGAATTTATAGCATAAGCTACCACATTTGACTTACATTATTCCTTTTGTTTAAAAAAAAGTTTCTGCAAGTTAATACCATATTCTTCATTTATAACACATTTACAACTGCTAAAAGCCCTTTTAACAACACAATGTGGACAGTACAAATTTTAACTGTGTATTATTCTGAGACATACCTGAAAGTGGTGTCTTTCCTACTTCAAGTGAAATCGGTGAGAAGGTGGGTGAAGAAATGGCTGAAGGGCTATTTATGCTCCCCAAACTGTATTTTTTTGCATTGTGCTGAATGGGACTAGAAGAAAACTGTCCCTGTGATTTAAAAAATAAATAAATAAATAAACAAACAAACCAACAAATAATCAAGCCAGTAATCACTGAATACATTTAATTCCTTTTCATGGTTATATTGCATGATCTTTCTGAACTTCTTCACATCATGCTTATAAACTGGAAATTCAGAAGAATCGACAGTAAATGGCAACTTGCATCAAAGATAAGACTTCTTAGAAAAATCTCGAAATAAAGGTCAAAGTCTAATGAATTGGGCTTAAACAAATCACTCATTACATTTCATGATCAATTAGCTGCTATGAAAATACCTCTAATTTAGTTACTCCGTCAATGCTAATGCAGCTCTCACACTGCTAATACTCTGATAGTAAATATCCCAGGCTGTGATTCCTTGAGACCACCATTAATTTGCTCACACTGTCTACCTCTAAATAGAAAACTGAACTCCGCCTGAAATCATAACTCCAAACTGAGAAAATACACAGGAAGCTTAATGCCCAACAGTGATATTCTGGATATGTTCTGAGTTCCTCTACCCGAGCGTATGCACGACCCCCTAAGCGGCCACTTGCTGGATACACATCTTACTGCAGTGGCGTCTACACAGGGCGCCTACGCTGCAATGGAGAAATCTACTGGACAAAACACCTCAAGAGATTCTCGAGCACTGTGAGGAGGACTTCCGGGAGAAGCTGAAGGTAAAGAGTCAGAGATGCTTCCATTGACGTCTAGGAAGAGCTTTCTTCTGAGGGACGAAGAACTGAGGTTCCCAGGAGACTGGTCCACAAAGTCGTCTGCTCTAAAATAGTCTCCTACATTCAACGACAACAAAGAGACAGCTGGTCATTGTGAGATGTGACTACACGACAGCATCTGATTTTTGAAAGTCATAAAACATGCTTGAACTTTTTCAATACATGTATGAGTAATGTTTAAAATGATAATGTTTAAGATGCCCACAGTAAAGTTCACTATGATAAAAACGCTAATTCAGGCCACATTCAAGAAACAGAAAAATTTAAGACAGTTTCCTGTTTAATGACAATACTGCCAGTCACAAAAAGCCAACAAAATAAAAACCTGATTTAAGTCATGAAAGGCTCAAGTCACACAGTGTTTACCTAATACAGCTTCCAAATTAAAGTCCACAGGAAGAGACAGCAGAGTCTGACAGGCAGCTGAAAGAGAGCAAAGACATGGACGCACGTATGCACACACAGAAGCATGTGAAGGCACGTGGCATGCGACTGACCATGTGCTTGCCGGCCAGCCATCTCCCTGGCAAACTACAGGAGACAGAAGCAGTCCGTGGGTATTCCATTACACTCCATGCCGCCTTCCCTGCGCGATCCCCACTCCTTCCTGACGGGGACCCGCTAATGGTAGAAGTTAGCCCCTGGCTGCAGACTGGTACTCGGAATTGAACGAGATACCAGCAGACACTAGGGGATTTCTCATATTAACAAACTTCCGTGTTTTCTTTAAATCTTTTCCAAACCACAGATCAATTCACAGTTCACACCCTTAACACAGGAGAGCAACACACGATGGCTGTTTCTAAAGCAAGGCTGAATATAATCTGTTCTAACATATCAGCTTGTACAAGTCTGTTCTCTTGGCATATAGCTCATTTACAAGACACGGTCTTAGTTTGGAAGCAGTGACATCATGTGAGCGATGCTGAAGTCTCATGCAGCACATTCCTTTGCAGACTCTGTGCATACCCACCATTGCATTTCTCAGAAGGGAGCATCAGCTTTGGCCCAACAGGGGAGTCTCTACTGCCATTAAGACCTGTAAAATATTTTAAGCAGAAAAAGCATAATTTTATATTTAACGTAGTGTTACATATTTCAGAGTAAAGCTACATGCTGCAGGCTTTCATATTTTAAGGATAAATCTCCAAGTTTATAATTTTGGTATCTTTCTGATGGATTATTTAACAAGGAAAAATAAAAATAAAAGATTGCCATACCAAATAAGAAGCTATCATGTAATTATTAGGTTTTAATGACAAGTAATTACATGTGATTTTGGTTAATATGATGTTTTGATATGTATATACATTGTTGAATGAGTAAATAGGGCCAATATAGCTCAAACAGATTGTCATTTACTTTTTTCAAAGTGGGTTTTCATAAACCCAATTAAAATATTAGATTATTTTGACAAACAAACAAACAAACAAACAACTGAAATGTGATGTACAAAACTGTACTCAAGATTTTCAAGAGTCAGCCATACATGTTGCAGCACATGGTGGCGGACACCTTTAAGCCCTGCGCTTGGGAGGCAGAGGCATGAGGATCTCTGTGAGTTCGAGGACAACCTGGTCTACATACAGAGTTCCTGAACAGCCAGGGCTACAGAGACCTGGTCTAAAAAAAAAAATGTTCATGCATTTAAATCTATTTTATAACTTAACAACCACAAGATCTAGAAGTGCTGGGTTAACCAATCCTAAATGAGAACAGGTGTAGAAGTGTAGGCCAAAGGGGGAATGAAGGTTACCTGCTAAATGCTGTCAGAATGGGTAAAATAAATACAATTTTTGGATTTTGATGCTCCCTTCTGCCAAAAGCCCAATGATTTTAAAATACTTTAATGGCTTAAAAACCCTCAAAACTTCTGTTCCCTTGTTTAGTATTGTTGCCATCTGTTTTAGTGCTGTTCTTACTGTGGTGAGTTAACAACTAAGTGAAGCAACTGACAAGAGCAAAGATTTATTCTGGTGAACATTTCGTCACAGCAGTACAAAGAGCAGAGAGAAGGAGAGGGGACAAGTATGGGCAAGAGACGCCCAAGTATTTGCCTCCAGTGACCTACTTCCTCTTAGGCCCCACCCACCTCCTCAAGTTCCCAGACTGTCCCCAGATCACTAGGAGACCAGCGCCTGGGAACCAAGCATTCCAACAATGCTCTCCCATTCTTCTAGACCAAACCTGAAGGAGGTAACACGGACGAGCCCTGTCACACAATGCAATGCTACAGAGACAACGGACTCTTTATATTTTGGAGTTAAAATGCCTCCCTGGCTTTATCCTCACCCTGGTGCTATTTGGAAATGTACACACTTTAAGGTGTGAGGCTTCACTGAAGGTCTTAGCAGCCAACAGGGTAGCCCCTTGAAAGGTCAGAGGGACAAGAGTCTCCCTCTTTCATCTCTTCCACACCTGTCCACCATGAGAACAGCTTTCCTACATCAGCGCTCCTACCATGAGCACCCTGCTGCCCAAAACAAAAAGGCCAATCAGCTGAGGCCTGAAGCCTACAATTATCTAGCATGCACAGGCCCGGGTTTGATCCCAACATGGCATTGCCTAGGTATGGTGAGCTATCAACAGTCACCCCAGCATTCAACAAGTAGAGTCAGAAATATCAAAAGTTCAAGCCTTGAACACAAAACTTCATTTCAAGAAAAAAAAAATAAAAGAAAGAGAGAGAAGAGGAGGAGGAAAGAAAAAAAAGGAAAGAAAGAAAAAAAAAGGAGAGAAGGAAGGAATATAGTTCTCCTATAATGGCTATAAAAGCAAATCTGCTACAGAGATTTCTCTTTACTATTCTGGACATGACACAAATCGGCTCTCTTTGGAAGGACTATTTCTGCCTTCCAAGGGTGATGAAATCATCTTCAAATAAACAAACGTATGCACAAGCCTATATGAATGCAACTTTTAAAAGACAGTCTGGAGCAAAATCCTTTGGTGTCACTTCTTGTAATACGTGCAGGAATATGACCGTCCTGAGAGCTGGTCTCCTAGCACGGCTTTAAGCAGCGTAGCTTTGTAGGGCCTGCTGACGCTGCATTGGGCTACAACGAGCGGGGCCACCTCATAAAGACCAGCTTTTCTGCATTTTCCTGATACTATGTCACTTCAGAAAAAAAAAAAGTTTCTCAGAATATAAATTATTTAAAAAATAAGACTATATAAAAAATTTATTCATCTGTAGTAAATCTAATATTAAGAAATGTCACCATGAATACAGAATTTCAAAGTTGGGAGGATGATTCTCTAGCTTAATCCTTTCATTTTCCAAACAGAATCAGAATCAAAAAAGACTGAATAATCAAGACCACTCCTCTGGCTAATAGTACCCAGACACTTATAATCCAGGTCTCCAGTCACTATTCCACACCACTGTCAGCTTGTAATGGCTGATCATATATGAATGATATGAGATACTTTAACCCAGGCTTTCACCACCTCAGGAACCCTGAAGAAGTGCTCCAGCCGTCCTGAAACGATGTTTTCACCTGTAGCAGGGGCCAATGGCTGCTGCTACCTATTAGCTGTAAGGGATTACTGAAAGCAGTTAGTACTGCTCCGGTAGGGAAATGCTCATCCTGAGTGTCTACGGCTGTGGGTCCATGAGGAACACTTTCCTCATGCTAAGAGTGCGCGCACACTACTGACACGCCCCAAACACCAACGACAGTGACAGCAACCAGGGCCTGGTGGGAGAGGGAACTCTGAAGGGTTGCTGGCTTGCCCTGCAAGTTCTCTGTGAACTCTTGACAGATAGCTGCACTATGCTGCCCAAAAGTTAGTTAATCGCCACCCTCCCTCTCTCGGCAAGAAGCTGGCAGGTCATCAAAACCCAAGAGGCCTAAGGATTTTATTTAAAATACTAACCTTCAAAAATCACTGACGGTGGCATTCATGACTTAACTCTATTTAAAACCAACTATCTACACTTATGAAGCCTCTCCAGGCATCCTCAGAATCAGTGCTCACAACGGTCACGGAGAAAAAAAAGGCTTTCTGAAGAGAGTAACAGAAAAACAACAAAGGAAAACCCAAACATATTCCAACTAACTTTTGATCTTTACCTGAAAAGGAGCCAGTCTTGTCATCCAGAAACTTAATTTTAAGTAGCCTCCTAACTGGAGCCCATAAATGAATCCTCTGCTGTTTTCCCGCAGTCACTGGTTGTTTTGGGGGTGCCTGTTGAACACTTGCACCTACTTACAGCCCCTGGGTTTCCATGTTGAGTACTCACATTTACTGGGATGAAGCTCGGGAGGCTGTTTCCCATCATGATCAGTCCAGGGAGAGGGTACAATGACATCTTTAGTAAAAAACTGGGAAAATTCAAGTTGTACAATTAGGCTTAAACTTCCCACAAATGGGAAGGTTTATCATTTTCAAATAACCATCAAGTGTGCTATATACTGACTTAGTTATTTTAAAATGTGAATATTCAACATAACTGGTCAAAGTTCAAGGAGAAGAAAATATAAAGTATACAAAGAGAGAAGTCTTAATACTTTAAATCAACCATTTAAATTCGAAACTTATAAATTCAGTTAAAGTTACTATTCACAGGTAAATTACTTCATTTCTCTGACAGTTTGATCTGGGGTTGGTCACAGTAAGATTAGGAGGAAAGGAATAAATGGAGGTAAAAACAGTATGCTGCACTTAACCTGTCCTGGCTCTCGAGATCTGACTACCAAATTTCCAGGGATATGAATAGCTTCTGTTAAAGCCTATACTAAAAATAAAATTATATAAATTTATAATGAAGTGAATCACACTGAATTATTAAAAATATATCACTTATACATTACTTTACATTTACCAACACTATCTATGTTCTTGAGGTTAATTACAGCATGAGTACATAGATGGTGGAATTTGTCTCACTGGGATGTGCAAATGGACTTTTCCCATTCAGTGAGGGATATCATATTTGTAGCTGGAAGTTGGCTACAGTTATAGTATTTACCCTATGGGTAGCAGCAATCACTGAAGCTATACTTGGTCGATAAAAAGAGAGCCAGTTGGTACCCATGTGCCTGTGTGTCACTAGCAATTCTATTTAAATGAACAAAAACTATCCATCCATCCATCCATCCTTCACCTAGCCATTCATGTTGGTCCGTCCATCCATCCATCCATCCATCCATCCATCCATCCATCCATCTTCTCTCTATCTACAGCTATGTCTTTTCTTCCTAATTGCAGTACCTTTCCTTTCTCTTTACTTTCAGGGTAAAAACACTTTCTTTTTACTCTGTTACAAATAGGACAAAAAGTTAATTTCCTTAGGAAAGCAGTGATGAGTCTGTAAGCAAAATACATGAAATGGAGGAGAATGGGAAAGAGATAATGCTACAGAAAAGTTACAGAGGGACTGTAAAGGACCCATAACTTAGGATGTGTCACACGTTTACAGAGTACACTCAATATTAACTAGGACCCAATATGAAGGCATTTAAAATAAAAGGCAGAGCACAGACATCCGAAAATCTGGCAATAATCAGCATTGCAGAGAAGAAAGAAACAAGCAGCAGAATGATAAACAAGAAGCATAAATGGTTTGGCCTCTCAGGAAGGTAATATGACAAAACCCACCCAGACAGAAAGTCCACAAAGCCACCGGCTTACCAGTCCACTGGAAGTACATAAAACACATCAACAGACCACAACACTGTGATGTAAAGACAAACTTTTTAACAAGACATTATTAATGATCTGTACTAAAATACAAAAATCTGTATGGGTGACTACTTTTAAAAATCTAAGAAAGAGCAAGAAAAAAATAAAAGCAAGATGCAAAACCAAATGAACCTACGTGTATAATGTATTTAAAGGATGGATGCTACTGTATAGATGAAATCAGTCCCCACGACACAGGAAATGTCGCAACAGTTCCCTTCAGAGACTGGTTGAGGATGACAGCTTTTGTTCTCACATTCTGCATATGATATACTAACTTTCATTCTGATTTTATCACCTTACATTTCACCTGCTGAGCTATCCTTGAAACAACTTTTAGGATTCTAAAAAGGGAAGATATTTTCCAAAATGTTGGAAAATTATAAAGGACCTGAGATAGTTAGCTGGGGAAGAATCAAGTGATTGCCTAACAGTGGAAATATAAAACTAGAGATAGAGAGGAAACCAAGATCTATCAGGATTAAGGACTATACCATTTTCAAAGCAAAGTTGCAAGCTCAAGTACAAGGAACAGAACACTTATGTTAGAAAAATAAAAGGAGGGGCCAGCCACCTGAACAACAGGCCATTAATACAAATCTTTTGGGTACAGAAGAACCAAGTATAGCTAAGGAATAAAAATGTGTAGGAGAGACTAGAGGGTAAAAATAGAAAAGCTCAAGAAAAAGGTGCTACGACAAAGCCTTTCTGAAAAAAGAACTACGTAATCTTTATGCTAGTCCAGGAGAAGGAATTCAGCCAAAAAAGTAAAAAAATAAAAAATTAAAAGCAAAAATCATGGCCTCACTGTTCTTACTAAAAACAAAACAAAAACCTTTGTACTTTAGCAGTAAGCCATTTTTATGAAATATATTCTAAATCTTCAAAGTCCTCAAGAAAAGACAAAATTATTTTGTATGTGGAAGACTAAAAATACTCAGCTTCCTTTACATAACTCCAACTTCAATCAGAGTTTTGTGCTAATGGGTATTCTGAAAGTCCAAGGAAGACAAGCTAGGCCCTGAGAATGGAACGATGAACAGAGAACAACACTGGCCAAAACCAGGTTAGTCTAGGCTGAGAAGCACCGCGCCAACGACCCCAAAGAAGCACAGAGAGGAATACTGAGCTAGCTGAAAGCGGGGGGTCTCATCCAGAGCTCGGAACGCTGCATAAACAGATGGGGAGGGGAACATTAAGAACCTGAACGGAGCACTGAGACTAGAGGGGAGCACTGAGACTGGGGGGAGCACTAAGGACCTGTGGAGCAGTGACATGAAGGATTTCAGGTCTTCCTGAAGGAGGGGGCACACATGCAGAATTCATGGTTGACTGGCTTAATGATTATAACAGGGTTAAATTACCTCTTCAATGGCTTTTTGTCTTTTGTCTTCCACATCTTTATCTATTCTATATAGAGATAGAGAAGAAAAATAACCAGGCCATTACTTCACCTTATTGAACATGAAAAAATAATAACCTTTCAAAGAAATGATCAGCCTTCACTGAGAATTGACAAATGTTAAACTCACTGTAAAGAAAACATATGTCTTACACCATTTAGTGAATGGCAGTACTTGGAAATTCACCATTAGCAATCAGGTTCACTTTCCTCTTGGTCAAAGTCTAAATGGAAGAAAACTTTCTTTTAAAAGGCTTACATTGACATATCTCAGTTACTACCAACAACATAATTTAGATAAAGTGCTTTAAGCAACAGAAATAAAGTATTCCATTTGATAGAATTGTCCAATTTCTCTTTTTTCAATTATAGCAATTAGTGGTAGGAAATTAATAACCTACTGTTCTGAATTAGACAAGCAAAAATATTAATTCTAAAATATACTAACAATATAAAATTTTGTCCAAATAAACACTTTTGGTTCTAATGCCATACAGAATTATAACACAAATTTCTCTACAATAAAACTTAATACAAAATGTTGGGTCCCACGCACAAGGCATCACTTGCCAAGGATGTGGCAATTAGCCTTGTTAGACCACTTCTTTATCTTGTTCCAGGAAAGACTGTCTGCAATCCATCCACAAATTGGTAAGTAATATTTAAAAAACAATTTCAAAATTATTTTCCTCAGTACCTGTTCATGTACATAGCTGTTTATGCTTTCAAGGAAAAAAAAAAAAGGAACCTTGCATAAGAGTGTATGTGTTTCAGAAATTTGAGTTAAATGAATTTTTCAAGTAAGGAAATTATGAGAAAATGAACTATGATGATGACCCACACGTCCAAGCTCGGGTGACGGGCACTAACTAACAACTCAGCTGCCTTCACCATCATGGCCATATCATAACCATATCCAAACGACTGTACGCGCATTAACTTGAGTTGACAGTAAGTTCCAGTAGCTTCATCCCTTTCCAAATCCTGCTATTTCAGCTGATTACTGGCATCAGTTAATTGCTGGAACTGAAACTCTAAGGTGACACGGAGGGCAAAGTACCACGTGTGGGACCCCACTGCACAGCACGTACACACAGGCGTCAAGTGCTCCGTTATCCTAATGCGCCTGTGTGTGCTCTGAGGAACGAGGCAGAGAGGCGTGTCGGCCCTGGTAGTTAGCAGGAGGTCTCAGAGGCCAGTGCTTGTTTCTAAGCATGAGTCAACGTACTCTGCTGAGAGTATTTTCACTGTCTTTGGTAGAAGTCTTATAAGCATTCAATGAATTACATCAGTAAGTTAAGACTGGAACATAGTCCCACTTTTCTCCTATATAACAAATCATCTATGTAAACACACCAAATTCTCTTTCCAAACTCAGATAACAGATGCCTTGTGTTTGGAAAAATATATTACACCTGTGGCCTACTTGTCCAGTTAGCTCCTTAGGGCAGGAATAATGTGCAGTGCCTCACAGGGCTTGGGAAGTTATCTAGAAGATGAGATCAAAACTGTCTGTAATTTAGCATGTTGAAAAGATAAGGCTAAATAAATAAATAAATAAAGTATACAGCTTGTGGGGGACAAAAAAATTACTCATAAACTCATCTGAATTACTTTTTCAATCTTCTCTAGTGAAGGTATTACTTAAGCTTTTAAATCCTGTATACTTTATCTTCAGCAGATTCCCTTTGTGTAAGAATTCAGGTGGGTATGAATTATGAGCGAATGGTCATCTGAGTACCAAGCAGAGAGAAGTGGAGCAGAAAGCATTTGGAAGAACACCTTGACAGATGCCTCTTCCTATGAATGGATTCTAAAGTCAAAGGCGAAAAGATCCAACTGCTTTGGACTAACAATACACCTATCTTATGACAGAAAATTAGACCTGGACAAGCCATTTGATTCTTTTTCAAATATTAAAAAAAATATATTCGACTATAAGCCTTGCTCAGCCATCATCAGAGAAGCTTCCTCCTGCGGTAGATGAGAGCAGATACAGAGACCCAGAGCAAGGCATGCAGAGAGGTAGAGAGCTTGCAACACTCAGCCTTAAATGGGGTGTCTCCACCTAATCCCTCCCCTCAGGGCTAAGGGAACTGTGCAGAAGAGGAGGCAGACAGAGAGTAAGCACCAGAGGGGCTAGAGGCCACCAAGAAAACAAGACCTCTCCAAACCAACACGAGCGATGCTCGGATGAACTCACAGACTGAGGCAGCATGCACAGGGCTTACATGGGTCTGCACAGGTCCTACGTGTACAAATTAAGGCTTCGAGCTGAGAATGACTGAGTCTCTGATTCTTGTGCCTTCTCTTGTGCTCATTTTCTGCTGTTTGTTTTGCCCAACCCCAGTGTATACAGGTTTTGTTCCACCTTTTTATTACTATCCCTTAGAAGCCTGTTTGATTGATTGGTAATGAGCGTGGAAAGAGCGTGGGATCCAGATTAGAGGGAAATTGGGGAAGAACTGGAAGGAGTAGAGGGAGGGGAAACCATAGTTAGGATATATTTACGTGAGAAAGAAAAAAGAAACAATTGGCAACAAAGCAAAGGTTCTTTAAACTCTAAGTAATGCTGCCTAGCAATCTGTTAATTAAAAATCTATTTCTGGTCTGCTAGCATGTTCTCGATACACTGAGCATCACTGAACAGCACAAGCCGGACACCCACTAGTGTTTGAAAACTACACAACACATCAACAAAGAAGTACAGACTACACAGATGGCATGCAGAATTGAAAGAAATGGAATTTATGGAGCCCAAGGGACGGCTCAGCACTTGTCATGCATAGCTCACTACTAGAACTCAACCTCTGGTGGAATGAGAGACCAACTCCCCAAAGCTGCCCTCTGACTTCCACACCCACTCCATGACATGTGCACTCATCACAGATACTGTAATAAATAACTTTTTTAAAGGAATTGAGGTTCCTTGGTGAACTGCGTTAAAGCTGAAGTATACCTAGAAAGCTTTCTATTGCCAATGGATGCTCTGGCACTCTGTGCCTTACCCTGTTTGGGGAATTTCAGACTTCCCGGACAGGCAAAACTGAACAGAAACATTTTATTCTTAGATACCAAACAAACACATCAGAAAACACAACTATAGACAAAGGTACAAATGCTAATGCACTTTTCCATCTAACCAAGTGTAAGGAGACAGAATTGTTTTGAGTGGTAGTGGTGGTGAGCATAAAAGTGTTTGTGTGTGTTAATCGTCAAAAAAAAAAAAAAAAAAAAGAATTTCTACACAGATTGGAACTTAAGGCAGCTTTCCAGACATAATTATTTAAACTCATTCAGAAAGGAAAAAAAAAATCCATATTAATTTTCTTTCTTCATATGTTTACACATATAACCAGTTTTTAGAAGTTTCTATTTCTCTTTACTTAACGGTCTGTTACACTTAGGTATGAGAAAGGGAAGCTTACCGAGAATGACTTAAGTAAGAAGCCTGCCGATGAATCTCCTCAGGGTCTATTTCCACAGGATTTATTACAGCCAGCTGATCGATAGACCACCTAAACTCCCCTGGAGTCTTAATGAAATAAACATAGATATAAAGTCTAAAATCGTTCACCAAAATGCTACCCAATGTCACTGTCAAAACTGTACATGGCTATAACATAAGCAGCTTTCAAAGATTCTATTTCAAATCGGAGTTTAATGACTCTAAATTAATAAGTGGTAACCAAATCACACTAAGTCAACCTGCTGCACATTATCCCTTAAAATATCAAAATCTTCTGAGTGATTAAAAGAAAAATGGCACAATACTCTAAAAATCAAAGTAGCAAACGTGTAGAAATACCACAATTAGTGCTCAGGAGAAAAACCATGCCCAGGAGAAAACAAAAGCTTCATTTAGCAAAGGTTGAAAGCCTTTATTGTCACGGAGAATGAACTACAGTTCAAGGTCTAGCTGCACATGTAGCTCAGACAGCTCAGGAAATAACTGGTGCTCTAACTATTCAAGATTGCCACCCATGGCTTCTCTAGTATCTAACTACTCATCCAATCCTAAACTTTATTCAAATCGAAAACTGTAATTATACAAATGTTTTTTTTGGGGGGAAAGGACAAGATGCTCTATTTTCTGATTTTGAAGTTTAATTATAAATTAATTGATGCTAGGAGCTGGTGGCACATGCCTTTAATTCCAGCTCTTGGGACTAAAGATGGAGGCCAGAATGGTCTACAGCGCTAGTTCCAGAACTGCCACGGCCACAGAGAAACCCTGTCTGGAAAAACCAACCAATCAACCTCCGGCCAACCAAAAAACAAACAAACAAACTCCCTGCCTAACCCAATTTAATTGAAATCGTTCTTTTATTATTGTGTATATATCCATGTCCATGTGGATACAAGTGTGTAAGTGTGTGTGTGAACACACACTCATACTAGGAGGCTGGAGATTAATATTAACCTCAGGTGTTGTCCCTGTTTTTTTAAGACAGAGGTCTGTCGTTAGCATTGATATATCGAATTAATAATGTAGCCTGGCTAGGCAGTGAGCCCCAGGGATCTGCCTGTATCCTCCTTCCCTGCACTAGGACAAATACTCAATACTGGTGGCATTTTCACATGGGCTCTAGAGGTCTGACTCATGTCCTTTATGTGCATGGCAAATGGCAAGCATGCTGCCAACTAGGTATCTCCCCAGCCTCCATTAACTCACAGACATTTGCCTGCCTCTGCCTCCCTAGTGCCAGGATCAAAGGCATGCGACACCACCACCCAGCTCACTTTACTTTTGATTAAGACTAAAAGATGGCTGAATTTTATCATAATCAATCGTAAGGCCAAATTAATCAAATAACTCCATATCCACTGTACATGGTTCATGCATGACTTCTCACTGTCTGGGCTGATATAAAATGCAGCAGAGACGGTCACCTGGTGTCTTGGTTGGGGTTGCTATGGTGAAAGACCATGACCTAATACAACTTGGGGAGAAAAGGGTTTATTTGGCTTATAGTTCCAGATCACTGTACAGCATCAACGGAGGTCAGGGCAGGAACTCAAACAGGGCAGGAACTGGAAACAGGGGTGGACACAGGCCACGGGAAGTGCTGCTTATTGGCTTGCTTCCCATGGCTTGCTCCCAGTTTTGCTTTCTTATAGACCTCAGGACCATCGGCCCAGGGATGGCCACCCACAATGGACCCTCCCATGTTAATTAATTAAGAAAATGCCCAGCAGGTTTGGATCCAGCCCAACATTATGGAGGTGCATAGTCTCAACGGAGGCTCTCCTCTCTCAACTGAATGTCTCTGATACTTGAGCTTGTGTCAAACTGACATGAAAGCAGACAGCACACTTGTTTTACAGTTTTGCCATCTGTGTGGTTAACAAATCAAAAGGGCTTAGCTAGCGTAGCAACAGTAAGAATAGCTAAGGTGGTGAAGCCTTCTCTGAATTCCCAGAGAAGGCTTCCTTCAGATAAATATTAGTAAATTATTATGATTAACAGATATTAATGGTAGCACATAATTCACAACTTCAGAATTGTTTGTTTTGTTGAGTTTATTCTAATGGCACAGAAGTCGCCTCCCTTTTGTATTAACCACAAGTTTTAATAGGATTTAATGTTTTTAAATGGCTGGGAAACAAAGACAAAGGTATCAATGTTTTATGACAGAAAAACCCGAAATTCAAATTTCAGTGTCCATAACTCCTTATTAGAACATGACCATCTTGATTTCTATGCTGTCTTTGACTGCTTTGTTTTGATACCAGGTACACATGAGGAGCTCAATTGTGACCAGGTGACTTGCAAAGCCTGTCTGGCTCTTGAGTAAAAGTTCTGTGTTGGTGTGGGAAATTCCTGAAGAGTTTGTACCAAGTGACCCTAACTTGTCTACTTTAGCTGATGCCCAAGGGTACTCGGATCATGTTTGCTGAAAGAAGAAGACTATGTGACATATCTTCTGTAAGATATTTACATTTACAATTATTCGAAGTTACTTCCACTTAAAATCACTTGTAAACACTGGGCAAGAAAAACTTACTGGTAGTTTTGTAGATTTAAAGACAGAAGGACTGGCAAGGGTTTGTTCATGGAGATTAGAATAATCACTAGGGCTTTCAAAAGGATTCAAAACAGGGATCCTTCCTGGAGTTTCCGGTGTTATTTGCATTTTTAATTCGCTGACATCTCCCATAGCCCAGGAAGCAAGCTAAAAAAGAAATCAGAAGTAATGTAATTGAGTATCACGGTTATTAATCCTGACAAAATATATTCAACATTTCACAAAGGGTTCACTCCAAACCTAATTCCCTTGGGTTTGGCTTATAGTTTACAAGAGAGTATCCTGAAAGTTTCCTCAGATAAACCTGAAACTAATCCTGGAAGCTGGAGAGGGAGGCACTGGTGCTATCATTCTGCAGAGGAAGGAACACAGGCAGGGAAGTTTGGCGGCAAATACAAAGCACTCAGCCAGTTAGGAGTGAGTTCTGGCCCAATCTGCGGCAGGCAAATCACGCTAAGCACAAGGACCTTCCCAACCAAGTGGCTTCTGTTTGTAGTTTTCTTTATTCGCTGTCTCAAGATTAATCAGTATGAACACCCTTCGGATACCCCGGTAACTCCATTCAGAACTCCCTACGGTAGCAACTATTCCTACCGGCTCGTCAGACCTCCCTAGAAGGCAAGGTGATTGACAGGGTCCAGGTGGGGATTTAAACTACTCTTCCAGGAGACATCTCCCCTCCCCTCCCGCATTACAAAGCCTCGCTGCATTCCTTTCTAGGCGGATTACAGCCAGGGGGGTGGAAAAAAAAGGGAATTTACTTCTGGTAGATCAAAGCTGAGCGGGCTCCCTCGGTCACGGCACAGACGTCACTTCCAGGGACCATTCAGTTTCCAGGGGTCCGTCTCCCTGGTCCCCTTCGCCCCCCGGCGAGCGCGCCGGCACGTCTGGAGCCAGGAGACCAGAGCTCTCCAAGCGCAGGGTCAAGGCCCGGGGCCACGGAGGACGGAGCTACACCCGTGGGTAACGTGGAACTCCCAGCATCGCCTGCAAGGGGCCGCCGCAGGCGCCGACTCTTTAACTCCCTCCGCGCTGTCTCCGGCCAACCAGGGCGCGGGGCGGGGACAGGGAACCGGCCAATCGGACCTCACCGCCGTCCGCGAACCAGCCAATGGCGTCGAGGCGGTGGGGTGAATTCGAACGCCAACTCCTCGCTCTACGTTCCGCGCTGGGGAACGCGGCTCCAAATTCAAATCAACGTCGCCCTGCGCGAGGGGGCGGGGCCCCGGCCGGCGTGGGCGGGGCTTGGCCGGCGTGGGCGGGGCTTGGCCGGCGTGGACGGGGCCTGGGCGGTGTGAGCGCGGCGGCGCGGTGCGGAGGCCGGGCGGTGAGGCGGGCCCTCCGGTTCCGGGTCAGGTCCCGTCCCGCCGGCCCGGGGCCTTCTCCTCACCATGGCGAGCGGCGGCGGGGCGGGCGCGGCGGCCTCGGCCAACCTGAACGCGGTGAGGGAGACCATGGACGGTGAGTGCGCGTCGCGCTCGTCTCACCCGGCCGGGGCTCCCCGGCGCCGAGGGCCCGGCGGCGCCCGCGTCTTCTCCGTCCTGCGAGCGGGCCGCGGAGGGACCGGCCGGCGGCGACGTCGGAGCTGGCGGCCTTCCGCGGCGGCGGCAGGGTTCGGCGCGCGCGCGGCGTTCTGGCCTCGCGGCGGCTGTTTGCCCGCCCGGCCCGGGCCCGCGTGACCCGCCCGGCGGCCGGCTGCGTCCTCGTGGCGCCCGCCCAGCTCGCGGCCGGCGGCGCGGGTGGAAGGGGGCGTGGGGCCTCGGTAGCCGCGCAGTGCATCCCAGGTTGTTTGCAGCAAGTGAGCCGTCGTCATCTCCCGGCCCTTAGACCCGGTGACACCGGCGGCCGCTGCTGCGGGTGTGTCCGCGCCCCTCGGCGAGTGGGTAGAGCGCGCCCACGTTGCCCTCTTTCTGCTGTGGTTCTGTAGCTTCGGACCCCTTGGAGCCAACACTTGGCTCTGTAAGACCGTAGTTATTTTCTTCGTGGAAATAAAGCTGATAGCGCCCTAGCGATGTTGTAGGTATTTTAACTAAGACAACCAGGTAAGATGGGAATCAGAAAGGATCAGTTTTGCCTGGTTTTGTTTTCCTTTGCGTTAGCTGCCGTCCCGTTTGCAAGCATCTTTCTTTGTCCCTATTTTGCCGGTTTCCATCTACATGTGGTGCTGTATGTTTGCATTGGCCGTGGCCTTCATAGTTTCATAACTCTGGAGCTGTCACCCTCCTGCCTGGTGTTTACTTTAGTCCACCTTCTTAGCTTGTCCCTTCTGATAGATTCGTGGAGTGGCCTGCACTGCTCACGCTTTCATGTTTAAAGAATGAACTTGATATAAAAATAAACAGTACAGCATCTAAGACCATGTAAAAGTGAAGGTCAGAGAAGCTTGTTTCTACTTGTGATGAAGGGAGAGAGTACTGTGAGGTTTATTGCATTTAAATCAACATATGCGAGCCGACACGAAATTTTCAAACATTGGGTCCCGTTTCTTCCCTTGATAGCAGTTCTTCACACTCTACTGTATTTCTTATCAGTGAGGCACGCGCTTGTTGTCAGTGGTTTGCCAGGGTAGTGGGACTCACCTGTGTAAAGGCTTCATTTCAGTTGTCAAGCAAGTAAACTTGGTTAAAGCTAGATCATGGGGGTGGGGGGAGCTGAGGAGGCTTTGTAATTTGTTTGCCCAAGCTGTGGGCGAAACCCCATTTTCCCAGCCCTGACAGTGAAGAGCTGCAGGATAAGATACTCTGCTCACATGTCCTCACACACTCAACATTCACTTCCACCACTTCCTCCTAAAATAGTTAGACCTTTCAACAACTCCCTTGCCTTTCAGTGTAACTCCTCAAATTCTAATTTTACTACTAGTATATTTGATAATTTTTCTTTCCTGGGCCTTCAGTGTAGTTGAAACTATATATCAGGCAGTATGCTTCCAAAAGCTAACTAAACAAAGCAGTTGAGAGCCAATGGACTAGTCAGTGAAACCACCCAACATCCATCTAGTCACTCATCTTGACAAGGAAACCTGGGGTCAGCCTGATTTTCTTGTGCCTCGTAGTCTTCACAAAGGCCTTAAAATTCATGACTAATTTGATATTTGACAACCTGACTATTCTTTCAGGCTATTTCATTTACCAGTCTTACCAAAATTACTGATTCCACATTATATGCAACCCATTCAAACATCCAATCCATACTTTAGAACTCTCAAATACAAACTCCCATTTTATATCTACCAGCAGCTTCTCAAACTTCTGAGTTCTTTCTGGATGGGGTCTTTCTGGATTTGCATGTCTCCTCTATTTTCTGCTGATTTGTCCCCTTCATAGCATTGTCTCGACACTGGCTGTTAGCATCAGTGAATTGAACAAGTTCCCTCCAGTCTAGGAACCATCTGCTGTCTCACTTCCTCCTGCTTCAAGTTCTTCTCAACTTGAAGTCTAAGGTTGTTGCTTCTTCAGGCAAGTTTTTCTCAAATACTGTCTTTTCAAAATGTATTGAGTGCCCTTGTTTTAGATGTGTACTGTTCTTTTCCTTTATTTTACATAGAGAGTGAATCAGTCTTTTCCTGTTTTATCTTGCTATAACAGATTACCCAAGTCTGGGTAAACCAAAGAACACAGAGTTAGTGTTTATAGTTTTGGATGTTTACAGTTGTCCATTTAATGTTTAAGCTCTAGTTGTTTATAACAAGTCTAAAGAAACTATACTTGCCAGAGGGCCTTCTTGCTGCATTAGCTCTTAGTGGAAGGTAAAAGGGAAAGAGCACATGTGCATAAGAAATGGATCGGGGAGGTGAGACCAAGTTCATCTTATACCAAAATCTCACAAATACAAATTCCAATTTTATATTTACTAATAGCTTCTCAAACATCTGATTCTTTAATAGGGCCTTACTTACTAGATTTGCATGTCCCCTTTTGTCAATATATTGAAAGTAACCTTAGAATCTCCAAGAGTTAAGTAGACTCTTAGGAACCAGAATTAGTAAAGAAAGTGCATATACTTAGGGAGATTTAAAAAAATGATAGGAAACAATGCTGAATTATAATTATTAAATATAGCCATATTCAAAAACAAGGAAAGGAAGTTTCCATTGATGAAAAAGAGGTTTTCCCCATGAGAAAGGAACAGAAGGGAACCACAGTGGGGTTTGAGGATAGGCCTGAAGAAGCATGTTGCTCTACCAGCGTACCAGACAGAAATATACCGTTGCAGAGATGGAGAAGCATCATCCATGTGTTCTCTGAGTATTGAGGTGCTCTATAAAGCTTTGTCCAGATAGCTTGAGGCCAGGATGAGAGAAGTATATTAAAGAGTTTGTGAGCAAGAGTTTTCCATAGGTGAGTCATCACCCAAAAGTCAAAAAGTACCTTAGGTAGGTGAAGAAAGAGAAAGTCATAGTAGGTAATAGCTAAGCTTTCATTAAGTCCTACTGTATGTTAGGCACCATTCTAAATGTATCCTTAATCCTTACACTAACCTTGTAAAGGAAGTACTGTTGCCTGCTGTTCATAGAATGGTAAAGTAAAAGCAAGTGTGAGATTATTCTAGTAATAAAGCTAGAATTTGAGCTGCGGTGGTCTGGCTCTAGAGAGCACACTCCTGGCCAGTCTCCTGCTGCTTGCTATGCTTCAGAAATCAGAGCATTTTCCAGTAAACAAGAACATTGAAAAATAGAGCCTAAATTATATAAAGGCAGGAACAACAGGCAAAAATAGGAAGTCACTATAAATAAGCATTGAGTTACAAAACAAGAATAAATGATTTTCAAGGGAATTAAAGTCTTAAAGGAAGTTACTGAAAGCAGCAGGTAACGTGAATATCAGGCTTACATCACTAAAGAAAAAATATTAATATATTGAACCCTGAAAAAATAAGAATGAGTATTCTGGTCAAGATGGAGTGACTTAACTGTGCATACACTCCTTCCTGGACAAAACAAAAGCCTGTAAACTATACAGGGATTCGCAGGACACAGGGTACTAGTTACCAAAAGAAGGTGATTAGTACATGCACAACGCCATGCTCCCACGGGGCTCGAGGATGGCACCCTCCTACCCGCCAGCATGGAGAACACAATTTGGGAAACAGTGGAGAGAGCACTTGGAAGGAAGCACAGTCAGCTCTTAACTACACCGCTTTGATTCCGCCCAACGGATTCGAAGATTAGGAATGGAAAGAAATGGTTTCCAGGTATTTACAGAGAGATGAAACACAGCCTTCACCAACAAAATAAAATTTACAATATCTGGCTTATCATCACTCGGTATCTAAAATAGGAAGACATGAGTTATGATGAGAAAATTTTAAACCATTATCAGAAAGAAAAAGGCACAGGCATTAGAATTTAGGCAAGAGATTCAAAACTGAGCTCTATAGTCAAAAGTGTTGGAAAGTGTATTTTTTTAAGACTCACATTGAACTTTGAGACATGAAAATCAATAATATGAAAGTGGGAAAAGTTGGATGCTCACATGAATACCATGACAGCTTTTAGTACGTAGAGTTAAATTAGCAAGTAACTGAATATTGTCAACTTGTCCACTTTTTGCCCAAATAATCCATGGTTTCCTGCAGTTCAAACGTGAAGCCCAATAAATTTGTTTTGGAAATTGATGAAAATGTTTGATTTCACCCTGACACTAAAAAGGCTTATATACATGACAATGGTAGAAGGATATTTAACCTACTGTGTGCAATGAAAAATTAGTAATTAATGATGTGGCTATGGCACAAGCATGCGAACTTCTTTTGCAGTAAAGGTAGTGACTACAGTTTAGTTAACAATGGACACAGCATTCAATAAATTGTATTTTAGCAACTGGCTTCTTTCTAGGAAAAGGATTTTTTTTTCAATTCAATTTAGGAATTGAACACCTAAATATTTGTAGAAGGGAGAAATCATCTCTCAAGTGTTGGGTGAAAATAATGATAAATTCACTCTGCATAGGAAATAATGTCCTAAGCACAATGGGAGGGGAACGTCTACAGCAGGTAATGCCTTACCAGTTGACTTGAGTTCTGACAAAGTTAACGGACCTGTGTTGTGTATGCCCCACGAGGGAGGGGAGTCCTGGGAAAGTGCTTAGGTAGCCTAGGTTCTGAATCCTGCCGCTTTTCCTGTCAAAGACAGACATTCTAATGCACGACCAAGCAGTGCTGTAGAAAATGAAGTCAAGGCCACATGTGGTACACACACATACCTATAGATACAACACTCATGCACGTAAAATAAATACTAAAAAGTTTAAAAGTGAAGCTTAAATATACAAGCTTTTATTCATAAAACCAACAGATGCAGTTATTCTGTCAAATTATTATGAAAAGTTTTAAAGCTTTAACTGCCTATGTTCATGTAGAATTTGTCTTGAAATAAAATTTAGTATATACAGATGGATCACAGTTACCACAATATAGAATCAGCAGGGGAAGTGTTAAGAGCAGCTTCCTTCTTAAAAAAGCGCAGAGGTTAAGAAGTTGGCATTTTCATGAAAAGGCATGTTATGCAACTATTTTTAAGTTTTAAAAATGGAGACGCTAGGCTGGCAAGATGGTTCGCTAAGTAAGGCTACCATGCCAGCAAGCCTGACGACCTGAGTTTGATCCTAGGGTAAACATGGTGGAAGGAGAGAGCTGATTCTGTATGCTGTTCTTGAACCTCTGCTTGTACACTGTGGCCTATGGGAACCCACAAATACACACTAATGCATCAGTCAATCAGTGAATGTAAAAAAAAAACAAAAACAAAGCTGAGAGGCACTAGCTGGTTTCTGAATCCTGAGGTGCTGATTCCTTAATAGATCAGTGCCCTGCTCAGCCATAACCAGAGAAGCTTTCTCTTGCAGCATTTGGGAACAAATACAGAAATCTACAGCCAGACACTGTGCAGAGTTAAGAGACCTTGGAGCACTCAACCCTAAAGAGGATATCTCCAAATCCCTCCCCTCAGAGAGCAGGGAACCCTGCTGAAGAAGAGGCAGAAAGAGTGTAAGAGCCAGAGCGGAAGGAAGCCACCAAGAAAACAAGGCCTCTAAATCCTCAGTGTAAACAAAGTTCTGATGAACCCAGACTGAGGCAGAATGCACAGGGCCCACAGGGATCTGCCCTGGCACTGTGTGTGTGTGTGTGTGTGTGTGTGTGTGTGTGTGTTAAGCCTTCCAGCTTAGCGCTTTTTGTTTTTGTTTTTAGTCTTAAAGGGGAGTTCTGAGTGTGCGCACGGGTAGGCTGATTCTTGTGCTCTTCCCATTGGTTTTGGCCAACTGCAGTGTTAGTTTACTTCTTTTTTTACTTTGCCGATTAGAATTTGATTACAGTACTTCTCTTTCCACCCTCCCATACCCTCCCACGTACTCTCCCTGCTCTCCTTTAAACTCATGGTCTCTGGTCTTTTACTAATTGTTATTGCGTTTATGGTTATACATAAATACGCCTAAACAAAACCCACTCAGTCTGTTGAAAAGGAAGTGCTGCTGTACATTTTTATTTTTTAGGTGTTTATGCTTTTTAAATATTGTGTCTGTATCTTTTTCAGTTCTGCTGGAGATTTCAAGGATTTTGAATACCGGTTTGGATATGGAAACACTGTCTATTTGTGTACGGCTTTGTGAACAAGGAATCAACCCGGAAGCCTTATCATCTGTTATCAAGGAGCTCCGCAAGGGTACTGAAGCACTAAAGGTTAGCTTTGCGTCTTAGTTATAAATAAAAACACTGTATCTAGAAATAACAAGCTATGTGCGAGATCCCAGCTAAACCAGAGTAGGCTAACTTCAGATTAATTCTGAGAAATTCTGGAGACCAGAGGCGAAGTGTTCAGACTACAAAAGTTATTGACAAACGTTTTGTCTTCTTTTAGGACTCTCTCACTATTAGAATTTTCTATGTTGAGTAAAATTGTGCCTTCTGCCAAATACTAAGTTCAAGTCCTAATCCCTGGTGCCAATGAATCTAACCATATTTGAAATCTGCAAATACATCACAGATTACAATGAGTTCATCTGATTTAGGGTGGCTTCTAATCCAGCAATTGGTGTCATTATTAGATAAGGGAAATTTGAATCCAGATAAACAGAAACGACAGGAAAACAGCAGGAGAGAAGGCTGCATGGTGGTGAGGTATCACATTAACTGTGAATATTGAAACTTCAAGTCATTACAGTTAAACTTGTCCAACAGCAAAATGGCTTCCTTTTTTTTTTTCTTATTTCTGAGAAAATGAAGCTATGTGAAATATGTAAGTTGCTGGCAACCGAGGCCTTTTTATTTTATTCATTTCAATCTCTGATTTTTAAACCTAACACAAAAAAGCAAACAAAATATGTTTATGGAGCAAATATTGATTATAAATACAAAAAGGGCTGGGAAGATGGCTCAGTGATGTTTTTGCCATGCAGATGTGCAAAGATAGACTTGATCCCTAGCATCAATTGGGAAGCTGGGTTCAGGAATGCATGTCTGTATTCCTAGAGCTGGGGAGGTAGAGATGGGGTTCCCTGGGGCTTGCTGGCCAGTTAGTATAAACAAATCAATTAACTGGGACGAATTTCAGTCCAGCAATATGGCTTCTCTAATCACACCGAAGACCTAGGGCTGTGTGATCTTGCTGGAAAGCAAACATTCCCCTAGTATTCAACCTTTAATCCCAACCAGTGAAGGTAAAGTTACTTTTTAGAAGGGAGCACCCATGTGTGAAAGTGATGTCTAATTGAGAGGCAGACAAAGTAACAAATCAGAGAAAGATTTGACAAAATGGGATATTTCCATCTCTCATGAGAACGGAGAGGCAGCTTAGGAAAGAGCAGCACAGAGAGAGAGAGAGGAGGCAGTTTTACCAGGACAGTTGTACAGAGACAGGTTGCAGAGAGAGAACAGGCTAGATACAGATGAAGCCAGAGAACGAGGAGCCAGAAGATTAGATCAGATTGCTAGAGTTGGTTTGAGGCCAAGCAGAGCAATTCAGTGAGAAACTGAGAGAAGTTAGCTTGAATCAGTCAGCTTGGAGAGGAGTTTGCTTCAGAACAGCTGAACCAGCCAGGCAGAGTTTGGAAATAGCTAGAAAGGGTGAGCTTATTCAGCAAGTAAGCCTCAGAGGCTGAAAATATTATAGGCCTACATTATATTGTACTGGGGCTAGAAGATTCCAGGACGAGGCCTAGACAGAGGCAGGCAATTACATCAGGTGAATAAAAGGCTTACTTAAGACCTGGTGTCAAAAAATAATGTGGAAAATGGTTGTGGAAGAGACCCGGTGTTGCCTGTACACACATGCACATACAGAGAGAATTAAGTACCCACATGATTATCATGTCAGCACCTTAGAAAGCTCTGTTCTCTCCATAGTCACTTTTCCCTTCCCCCTTGCTTTCCTCTCCATTATCCTGAGTTCTGTGGTAGATGGTCACCGGTCTCACTGAACTGGATGTCTAAAACCTGCTCTAACTTTGTAAAAGTTTATGCTTCATTCCAGTGGAATCTTAGAATATTTCTACTGGGTTCTTACATTTATTCTGTGATGTTCACTCATGCTGAATGCTAATGTAGTGTGTTTCTTTCTTGCAAATACATTTCCTTCTATGAAAACATGGCAATTTACCCTTTCTTCTTTGAGTAGATATGAGTTGTGTTCAATGTAAGACTTAGAAGTAATGCTACTTTGAGCATTATTTAGCACTATTGAAACCCATGTCTTTCATGGTTATACATGTGCATTTGTTTTAGGTATGTACATAGACAAAAAGTGACTGGCTGTAGGTGTTGTGTTATCAACTCAATAGGTCATTACAGTGCCAAGCTTTCTCAAAGTAATTGTCTTGATTTATATTTCACCAGCAGCATATGGGTTGCCTTTGCATGTTTGTCAGTGTTCATTACTAGGAGCCTTATTTCAGCCATTTCTCACGAAGGAACATGTGTGGGACTTTTAACTTGCACTTCTGAGTACCCTTAAAATTGAATGCATTTTATGGGGTTTTGCCCATCCTCTCTTTAATTCACTTACTTTCCTTGTCATCTTTTTAAAAACTCAGTTTATAGCTTTCACAGCAGAGTGAAAAGGAACTGAAAAGAGTAGACAATGGATAAATGAGTTCTTCTGTTGTGCTAGAGAGACGGGAGGCTCAGGCTGAGCTGTCATTGCTTCCTCCACTCCTACAGAGACAGGTGTTGCTACTGCTGTTAGCAACACGCTGCTAAGGAAACTGAAGCCTACAGTAAGGTAGGTCAGCTACTGATAGCTAAGTGGCTGACTGGAGTTTTAGTTTGCACTGTCTGACAAAGAGTGTGTGAGCCAGCTTTTTAAATGTTTTCATTTTTGAGGTAGTCTCATTTTGATTCCCCGGTGACCTCCAACTCAAGGAGATCAGCCAGCTTTTGCCTCGAGAGTGCCAACACAGCTGGCAACAATTTTTAAACTGTTCTAACTCTTTTGTGTGTTAAATCCAGAGGAGAGAAAAGCTAATTCAGACTATATTTGTGAGCCAACAAATTTTAAGGAAAGCAAGGTCAGTCCTGTTGTCTGCACAGGAAAAGTTTAGGCCTTTTATATTATTGCATTATTTATAATTTTCCCAGTATTTTATTATATTTTTTGAAGTAGCTAAAAAGAAATTTTTAGGTAGGAAGTAGAAATAGAAGGACATTGAAAATCCAGCATGCGTTTCTAAGGTTAAATTCATCATTTTCATATTGCTGTTAAGAAGTTATATTACGCCTTTGTTTTGTCCCTGGTCTTTTGAAGCAAGGACTCCAAGTGCTAGGATTACTGTCAGGTGCTTATTCTTTTCAAGTCATCCTAGAAATGTATATCAGATTTTTGGTGACTATCAGACACACCTGGGAAAGAATCCCCCTCAGGTTCAGATTCTAGCCTGTAATACATACATGTGTAAACAGCTGTAAGGGGTTCTATATACCATTTAGAAAGGAGACCAAGAAAGGGTAATATTAGGTGGTGAGGAAGGACAAAAAATGCAGGCAAAACAACAACAACAACAAAAAACACATGGGTCATGAAAGATACAAAGCTAATTGTCTTTCTAGTTTTGACTGTCATACTATTTCTGCCCCCCCATGTGTATGTAAGTACATAAAAACATAATTAGTACTGATATATAAAACCCAAATGAAGTTTTATAGCTTCAGAAAGGATATTCTGAGTCACTGAGATGTATGGACTTGGGGACTGGGAATGCAAGTATGGTATCTTTATTTTTGAGTTCATTACAATGAAATTATTTTTAAGTAAATAAATACTACAAAACCCTTTTAGCAAAATTTTACACATGGAGAGATTAAAAATATGTGTCTCTATTGCTGGTATCCTTTATTTGTAGCTTAATAGGTCTTTCTCGGTTTTAATTCTGTCTTTGCACTACAATAAAACAAACTAATGAAGACTTTGGAAAACAAGATTATGTGTTAACTCTTAAAGAAGTAGTACATTTTTACGTGTTCTCTTTTATTATAATAAATAACGTTTGCTATCTAGCAGTAAATTTAGAAGATAATCTTGATAATACAACAAAAATAAAAATCAGTGTACTTTCCCAATAAAAGTAATTCAGTTGTGTTGTGGAATAGCTAGTTGTTTGTTAAACAAGTGTAGTGTTGACAGGCTTACCTCCATGGCTGTGTTCACCATAGCTTCTTAAATAATGGATCTTGCTTTCTTACTATAGGCTGCTGAAAATACAAGCTGACTTTCAGGAGGTCGTGATGAGAGCTATCAAGCTTGGCAAGAAAATCTGAAGATTGCATTGTTGTCAATATGTACAAGTAGTAGAAGTACAATTTACAGAAAAAATTGGTGTCATTATTTTTACTATTAAAGCTTTAATTCAAATGATGGTTCAAAATAAATTAAAAAAATATTATGATGGTCATTGGTTCGGTTCCTGTTATGGAATCTCAATGGAATATTTTCAAAAGCTTAATATGGATTTAATCTGAATTTTTTTGTTTCTTAAATTTTAATTTTTGGTTCCATGCTATATAAATGACGTAAAAGCATTCATTTTTCTGTAGCCTTTTTTTCTTTTTTTTAGACAGGCAGAAGTGGTTTTAAAAAGATTTACTAATTAAGTAGCTACCTTCTCTGCTATTAAACTAATCTCTTCTGTTGATCAGTTTTGTTTTGTTTAGTTTTGTTTTCCTGCTATCAAAAAGCTAAGGAAGAAGAATTGTGAATCACAGGCCAGCTTGGGCTACATAGACAACATAGTGAGACCCAGTCTCAACATACAAAATCATGGCTTGTAGCTGTTTTGACTTTTTCAATGCATGACATTTTTACTAAGTAAACTGAAAGGTCTATTGTAGGCAACTCTCCCAAGTTGGGAGACAGTGAGAACTTGTAAGAATGATCTGATTGGTGATATGCATACAGTGCATATTATGTATAAAATCACAAAGTACCTTCTCAGACTTCACAATGTGTATGTGTCCTCGACCATAGAGTTGATAGTTTTATTTATGATTTTGTAGATTGTTATTTATGTGTGAAAGAAACAAAATATATTGAGGAAGGATTGTGTTTACAATTGACTTCTTTATTGTGTCACATTTTTAAATGTAAACATTTTTAATGAGTGCATAAGTAATATTTAATAAACCAGTGATAATGGCAGCTTCATGCATGTTGTCAGGGACGAAAATAAAATCATTTTGGTGTTATTGGCGTGTCCTTTTGATATACCATGTGTGTCTGTGAGTTCAATTCTGTTTTCTGAAGGTAGTATAAATATTAAGGAATTTACTATGTGTGAAAATTTTAAGATAGATTGTATAATTACATCTTAAATTAAGCTTTGAGTATGAGTGGAATTTTTTTCCTGATAGTGAGAGGAAATAAATTATATTAGCATTGGCTTGGCTTTAAAACTAAATTGATAATTCAGGTAAATGTAATATTCTGTTTTTCTGTATCTTTATGTGGAGAATCATAAAATTTATCTGCATGTTGTTCAACTGCATGTTGTTCAAATATATATGTGAACATTTTCCAATAACTGAATCAAATATGTTTCAAACATTTCATTAAGGACTGATTCCTTGGTCTCATTAACCACTTTTTGTTGTGGTGAAGATAACATACAACTTAATGGGTTTTAGTGATTTTAATTGAGCAGACTAGTGACTCTCACCATCTTTAGAACTTTGTGTTTATCTCAGACTAAAACAACATGGAGAATTAGTAATTCTCCATCCCTTTCTCTAACCCTAGCCAAACTTTTTTTTTTTTGCATTCTGTCCATTAACTTAATTCTAGGCCTCTCCTATAAACTGAATCACATGATACATATCCATTGCTGTGTCTTATTTCATGCAATATAGTGTCTCCAAAGATCATTCATCTAATACATCAGTTTTTAAGTCTCAATATCTATTGTAATTGATGTCTGTGCAGTGTTTTTCTTGTTCATTCCACAGCTGGGGCTGCTGTGAATGATGCTGTGGACACTGGTGTGCAAGTATCTGTTCAGACTCTTGCTTTTTAGCTCTCTGAGGCCCAGACTCCACAAATGGTAGGATGGGTGAAAGTAAGGAGAGGAGAGAATGTTAAAGTAGCAACATAGGCCTGAGTACTCAACTCAGGGTAGATCCCAGTGACATTAGAAGAAAATGGGGAGTTTAGTGGAGTGTTATTGGGAAAATGTACTGATGTGACTGGGTTTCTAACGTAGGAAACCAATGGAGATCAGATTTCCTTAATTTTTTTTTTTCTTAAGAAAAGGTCCTTAGTATTAAGCTTCATTCTTGTTTTTTTTAACTAAATTTTTATTTTTTATATTAATTACAGTTTATTCACTTTGTATCCCAGCTGAAAGGATATTCTGAGTCACTGAGATGTATGGACTTGGGGACTGGGAATGCAAGTATGGTATCTTTATTTTTGAGTTCATTACAATGAAATTATTTTTAAGTAAATAAATACTACAAAACCCTTTTAGCAAAATTTTACACATGGAGAGATTAAAAATATGTGTCTCTATTGCTGGTATCCTTTATTTGTAGCTTAATAGGTCTTTCTCGGTTTTAATTCTGTCTTTGCACTACAATAAAACAAACTAATGAAGACTTTGGAAAACAAGATTATGTGTTAACTCTTAAAGAAGTAGTACATTTTTACGTGTTCTCTTTTATTATAATAAATAACGTTTGCTATCTAGCAGTAAATTTAGAAGATAATCTTGATAATACAACAAAAATAAAAATCAGTGTACTTTCCCAATAAAAGTAATTCAGTTGTGTTGTGGAATAGCTAGTTGTTTGTTAAACAAGTGTAGTGTTGACAGGCTTACCTCCATGGCTGTGTTCACCATAGCTTCTTAAATAATGGATCTTGCTTTCTTACTATAGGCTGCTGAAAATACAAGCTGACTTTCAGGAGGTCGTGATGAGAGCTATCAAGCTTGGCAAGAAAATCTGAAGATTGCATTGTTGTCAATATGTACAAGTAGTAGAAGTACAATTTACAGAAAAAATTGGTGTCATTATTTTTACTATTAAAGCTTTAATTCAAATGATGGTTCAAAATAAATTAAAAAAATATTATGATGGTCATTGGTTCGGTTCCTGTTATGGAATCTCAATGGAATATTTTCAAAAGCTTAATATGGATTTAATCTGAATTTTTTTGTTTCTTAAATTTTAATTTTTGGTTCCATGCTATATAAATGACGTAAAAGCATTCATTTTTCTGTAGCCTTTTTTTCTTTTTTTTAGACAGGCAGAAGTGGTTTTAAAAAGATTTACTAATTAAGTAACTACCTTCTCTGCTATTAAACTAATCTCTTCTGTTGATCAGTTTTGTTTTGTTTAGTTTTGTTTTCCTGCTATCAAAAAGCTAAGGAAGAAGAATTGTGAATCACAGGCCAGCTTGGGCTACATAGACAACATAGTGAGACCCAGTCTCAACATACAAAATCATGGCTTGTAGCTGTTTTGACTTTTTCAATGCATGACATTTTTACTAAGTAAACTGAAAGGTCTATTGTAGGCAACTCTCCCAAGTTGGGAGACAGTGAGAACTTGTAAGAATGATCTGATTGGTGATATGCATACAGTGCATATTATGTATGAAATCACAAAGTACCTTCTCAGACTTCACAATGTGTATGTGTCCTCGACCATAGAGTTGATAGTTTTATTTATGATTTTGTAGATTGTTATTTATGTGTGAAAGAAACAAAATATATTGAGGAAGGATTGTGTTTACAATTGACTTCTTTATTGTGTCACATTTTTAAATGTAAACATTTTTAATGAGTGCATAAGTAATATTTAATAAACCAGTGATAATGGCAGCTTCATGCATGTTGTCAGGGACGAAAATAAAATCATTTTGGTGTTATTGGCGTGTCCTTTTGATATACCATGTGTGTCTGTGAGTTCAATTCTGTTTTCTGAAGGTAGTATAAATATTAAGGAATTTACTATGTGTGAAAATTTTAAGATAGATTGTATAATTACATCTTAAATTAAGCTTTGAGTATGAGTGGAATTTTTTTCCTGATAGTGAGAGGAAATAAATTATATTAGCATTGGCTTGGCTTTAAAACTAAATTGATAATTCAGGTAAATGTAATATTCTGTTTTTCTGTATCTTTATGTGGAGAATCATAAAATTTATCTGCATGTTGTTCAACTGCATGTTGTTCAAATATATATGTGAACATTTTCCAATAACTGAATCAAATATGTTTCAAACATTTCATTAAGGACTGATTCCTTGGTCTCATTAACCACTTTTTGTTGTGGTGAAGATAACATACAACTTAATGGGTTTTAGTGATTTTAATTGAGCAGACTAGTGACTCTCACCATCTTTAGAACTTTGTGTTTATCTCAGACTAAAACAACATGGAGAATTAGTAATTCTCCATCCCTTTCTCTAACCCTAGCCAAACTTTTTTTTTTGCATTCTGTCCATTAACTTAATTCTAGGCCTCTCCTATAAACTGAATCACATGATACATATCCATTGCTGTGTCTTATTTCATGCAATATAGTGTCTCCAAAGATCATTCATCTAATACATCAGTTTTTAAGTCTCAATATCTATTGTAATTGATGTCTGTGCAGTGTTTTTCTTGTTCATTCCACAGCTGGGGCTGCTGTGAATGATGCTGTGGACACTGGTGTGCAAGTATCTGTTCAGACTCTTGCTTTTTAGCTCTCTGAGGCCCAGACTCCACAAATGGTAGGATGGGTGAAAGTAAGGAGAGGAGAGAATGTTAAAGTAGCAACATAGGCCTGAGTACTCAACTCAGGGTAGATCCCAGTGACATTAGAAGAAAATGGGGAGTTTAGTGGAGTGTTATTGGGAAAATGTACTGATGTGACTGGGTTTCTAACGTAGGAAACCAATGGAGATCAGATTTCCTTAATTTTTTTTTTTCTTAAGAAAAGGTCCTTAGTATTAAGCTTCATTCTTGTTTTTTTTAACTAAATTTTTATTTTTTATATTAATTACAGTTTATTCACTTTGTATCCCAGCTGTAGCCCCCTTCCTCCTCCCCTCCCAGCCCCAACTTCCTAGTCTCCTCCTATGCCCCTCTCCAAGTCCACTGAAAGGGGAGGTCCTCCTCCTCTTCCATCTGACCCTAGCTTATTCAGTCTCATCAAACTGGCTGCATTATCCTCCTCTGTGGCCTTGCAAGGCTGTTCCCCCATTGTGTGTGTGTGGGAGGGGGGGCTGTTTTTTCATTGTACAGCATTTATGGCCATTTCCAAGTATAGAGCTTAGAGATTTCCGTCTGCCTCTCTGAAAAAGTCATGCATGTGCAGGGCTTTTTCTTGATTTTGTTTGATGTAGCTCTCGTCTTTTGAGCAGTGCCTAACACTAAGTACTCAGTAAATACATGTCTGGATAGATAAATTGGACATCTAAAACTGCATCCATTGTATAGTTGAACATTTTTAAATAATATACAAAGAAATTGCTACCCTCAAGGCACAAAGCCTTAAGTGATAACACATCTGATAGTTCACTTCTTAGCCTTCCAGAAACTGCAAGAGGTAGTGTCTTCAACCTGTGATAGATAACTTCATGAGACAATGTGGGTAGATGGGAGCCCAGATAAGCTAGCTGGAGAGGCCACAGACCTCAGTGCTCTCAATGAAGAACCGTCTCACTGGTGAAGAGGAGTGGTGGAAGAAGGAAAGGAGACTGGAAGCAGATGCCCAGGCCGTAGTTAAAGGACTGGAAGGAGATGATCACGTTGGTGTTTACCTGTTTGGAGTCTGCCCCTGCTGAACCTGCTGTGGTTGGTAGTGACGTCATTGCATTTCTGTAGCATCTCAGAAGAGCCACACTACAGCCTTTTAATTAGGCTAACAAAGAAAAGCTGCACCAGGTGGTGCTAGCCTATATCCTGCCGCTGAAGCAGGAGGGTGGCAAGCTTTAGCCTCCCTGGCAGTTTAGGAAGACCCTGTCCAATTTTTCAGAAAAGAGACATTGGGTATTTTCAGTCAGGCCCTAGGTTCCATCTCCAGTACTGCCCAACCTCAAAAAAAGGGAGGGAAGGAAAGTACAAAGGAGGAAAACCTAAAACTTGCTTTCCAGAAGTGATGAATTGACCTCTAATAACAAAGAAAATCTGAAATTCACTGCCGAGCTTATACATACTGTTTAAGTATTTAAAGTGTTAATTTTAAAAAGGTGCAACTCAGTCCCAAATGGCCACCTCAGTCTTGTATTGACCACGTCCGTCAGAATAGAGCAGAATATTGAGGTATCTTGTGAGTCAAAGTGTGGAAATGCAGGTTGAAAGCAGTTCACATTATCACTTGTAACCACTGACAGCAAGAAATCAGATATACCATGCACGTATATCAGAAGCCTTTATGGAGGTTTTTCTAATAATTACACTTTAAAGAAGTGACCCTTGGAAACTCTCACCTATTAAATATTTTAGAGACATGCCTTTCTACTCTCCCACCAGCAAATGTCCTTTTTTCTTGCCACAGTTATTATATTAACACTTGAATTTGCTGAACATTATACATTAGGATATTCAAGTATGTAAATATGTAAAAGCATCTGACTTACATCTAAATACCCCATCAAACTAGTCTAAAATAGCATCCACCTGAGTGTCCTACCATTCAGCAAGAAAGCTACCTGAACGCTCTGGAATGGGACATGTTTTCAGATTCCTTTTCTGCATTTCTTAAGCAAAAGATCTGATTTACCTCCAGGAAAAACAAGGGCAGTAGTGTTAACTAACTCGCTCAGTGAAGAGATCATAGGACATTTTGAAAGGTAGAGATCCACAATTCCTATTCCTGGCACTCAGGGAAAGGCCAGCTTGATGGCACACACCTGTAGCACACACAGACGCGCAGAACTGGGCTTGGGAGCATGCCGGCCAGCCAGTCTACTTGCAGGGCAGTCCCCAGGTTCAATAAGATAGCAAGTGTGATAGACTTTATGAGACTTTCGTGGCATCTGTCATCATCTGGCTCCAAGTACAGGCACACAGGCAAATGCACCCAAATACTACATGTGTCCACATACATGCACAAAAACGTGCAATACAGAACTAAGTTACGCCTCAGTGTTATCAGAAGGATGAAGAGAGGATTGTACACAAGTTAACTTTATTATTATTATTATTATTATTTTGCATTTTAAGTGCCACATTCCTTTGGTGCCCCAACTACATTTTTGTAAGCTACAAGGTTGGTCTCACTTAGACAGGTCTGGTATTAGGATCACAGAAACTGGATTCTGGATATTCTTTCCAAATCTGTAGGATGAAGATAATATACAGCTCACAGTGTTATGACAGTTAATTAGAGATGATAAGTGCGTGTTAAATCCATAGCACATCACCTGGTATGTTATAACAATTAAATGGGAAATTCTAGCTTTTGTGTAAATGGAACTAGTATAGCAACTCAATTTCAGGAGTGGCCTGATTTAGTGGCATATCCGATCCACAAATTCCATGCAATTGGAGTTTTTAGAAACTCCAGTTTTATAGGATCCTTTTCACAAACACACAAAATGTGTTTAAATATAAGCATACGCTCTGTACAGTGAAGACCAAGACACCATACTAATAAAAATGGGAGATTAATATGTAGCTAAATTTTAGTGTCGAGGCTTGCATAGCTAATTAGAGAAAGGGACCCATGAGGATGAGAATGTGTTGAGAGAAAAAAAAAAGATTATGAATAAAATTTAAGTCTCTTTTCCACATAAAAAGAGCCCATTGTTCTCAGTTGCCTGTGATGGACCCAAAGGGAATATCAGTGATCTTTGTTCTTGTTGAACATGGAGAACCATCGTGTAAAAGAGGAGCAAACAGCTGCTAAATGAAAGCTTCCTTGGAAGTCTTGTGATAGAAAGTTGTGCAGTAGGAAGGTAGCCAGGGAGAGAGAGCTCTATGAGGCTTCATTTAAGCACTTGGATAAATATCTCTGCTTTCATCTGCTTTACTTAGTAGAAAAGGGAAGCGTTTCTCCAGTCAAGACAAAGTCCAGAAAACAAGAAGAGGTAGAAAGAAAGACTTTGGCACACATTTAAAAGTGCTTTAATGTTCCCCAAATGACTCAGGACTTTTACACTGAACTTCTTGCACTAAGAGGTCTGGCCCAGCCTCTTAGGAAAAGCTGCTGCGGTCAGGCAAGGCAGCAGCCGCTAGCATGATTTAAATACAAAAGAGCTGATGTGATGTTATGAGCCATCACCTGCCACTTTGATCAGTTCGGAAAGGTTGGAGACCATATGCGGGAGTTTTAGCAGTTAACAAGGGTACTCGGAGAGCTTAAAGTGTGAGAATAGGCGGCAGACCATGCTTTCTCATCTGGGATGTCTCAAGTCATGTCTTCTCTCACTCTCAGTCTGTGGGTCAGGCTTTCTTGTTTTACCAATGTGGATCCCACCCAACAGTCCATACTAAGATGTTTCCCATCAGGCACTTCTCACTAGGGAAAAAGTATCAAGATTTCACTGAACTCAGCTCAGCAAGCTAGGCAGCACAGGCTGATGGAAGATGCTGGTAAGTAAGAGGTGTCTTTAGGCTCTTGTATCATTCGACTGATGGACCCAGCACTCTCCTAAGTTATCCAGTCTAAGGTCAGCGCTCCACATCAACCTGGTTCATGATCTATCAATAATACAAACTAGATAGCACTGTATTTGGCTTTGGCTGCATTCCCTTGCTCTTATCTTCCCACTTCAGATGGACTTTGTGTCTCTTTCTGCTTAATCCACTTCATGCAGCTCCTGTACTGCTGTTCATTCCTTACAAGCTAGGCAGGTAGGTAGATTCTAGACAAATACCCTGTACAGGAAATAAGGTAGGCAGGGACAGCGTGCTATTACCATAATGCTTCCAGGAAATCAGCTGGAGTGGCCTTTTCTCATATTATTTTAATGCATCTAATCTAATAGAGTGGTTAAATCATCAAGTCCCACCACCAAAACAGGGATGGTTTTTATAACTGTTGTCACTCAGAAAAATTGCTGTTTTATTTTTATAAGATCTGGAACATATATGTAGGCTATAATAAAGCAAATGTGATTGTATATAGCTTTCATAGACTAAAGAAAAAAAATCTGAGCTGGGCATAGTGGAATACATTTATAACCCCACCATTTGGAAGATGAAGGCAGGAGGATCGGACATCGAGGGTTGTCTTTGACTTCATAACAAGATCAAGACCAGCCTTGGGTACATGAGACTGCTCCAATCATATGTAGAGCACTGGGAACACTGACTTCTGAAAAATCAGCCCTTGTCTCTTAAAATTGACCTACTCTCAAGGAAAGTTTTGGGGGCTGGGGATATGGCTCAGAGGTTAAGAGTGCTAGCTGCTCTTCCTGAGTTCAATTCTCAGCAACCACGTAGTGGCTCATAACCATCTATGATGAGATATGGTGCCCTCTTATGGTGTGCAGGCACACAGATAGAACACTGAATACATAGTAAATACATAAATCTAAAAAAAAGTTTTGTTCTTGACCCTTAAAGTTGTAGCATTTATTATATGCATAATATGTATTAATGTTCAATAATATAAAATATATGCTTATCAATAATAAAGTAATAATTTTCACATGAAATATTCCTGCTGCTGTTCTTTATACTATATGTTGGCATAATTTTATTGTGCAGATTGGCATTATGTTATTGGCTTCAATCTAGACATGCCATTGTAATGTTTAAGTATCTCCTGACTCAAGTTTGTGTAATCATGTCCATCATTTGTTCTCTGTTCTGCCAATAAACGCTAAGCAGCCAATACTGAGCAATAGAAAGAATAGGGTGGGACACCTGGGTCTAACAAGGGGAAAGAAAAAGAGAGGAAGTAGAGATTGAGCCAGGAGGAAAGGTCCAGGAAACATCAGGAGAAGAGAACTGGAGCCAGGCGAGGTTTACAAAAATGCAGGTATGATGAGGGTTTTGGCTGGGAGGAAGCTAGACTATCTTGGAGTCTTAGGATAGAATAGTAATTGCTCAGTATTGTGCTCTAGGCTAATTAAATAAATCATAGTCTCCCTGTGTCATTATTTGGGTAAATAGCTGGCTAAAGATAAACTTCCACCATACTAATTTCATATTCATATCATTTACATCATTCTATGTTATCCACAACCTTAAAATTCACATTTAGACATTAGAAAAGTTCCAGGTGGAAAGTGCAAACTAGCACTTTCTAGGACCAAAGGCAGTTTAGCAACGGGAGGAGAGGTGCAGTGGTTACAGCCTGGGACCAGGAAAGCACACTCAGGCCACCACTGAGCTAGGCCCACCCAGCACCCACCCACGGGATACAAAGCTACAACCAGCTATGGCCCATGTCCTGTGTGCTATGGACTTAATTCCAAAAAGCAGCCTATGCCTTCTGGAGTATGCAAAAGATGTAGCAAAGGCTGACATTGTACTGATGAATGTAAATTATCAACAGACAAATGGGGTAACCCCTTATCAAAAACATGCTGTGAGGGGCCCTCTCATAGGTCCCAATAACAAATAACACTCTACCACAAAACAAAGGCACTGCTCTGAAAACAGACATTAAAATCCCAAATATCAAAGTCAGAACAACTTCTATCGATAAAATAAACAAACAAACAAAAAACCAGAAGGGGCCAAGAAACCCATATTTTGGCAAACTTTTACTGATGATCAGAGGCCAAAACTAAAGGTATTTATAGATAATATTGAAATTGAAGAAATGGTTGACACAGGAACAGATATAGCAAAAAGTTTGCCAAAATCTTCACCTCCTGATTGGCCTCTTTGTAGGTAGATACCAGTTTCAAGGCATTGGAACTTTATCTTGGATAAAACAAAGTACCAGACAGCTTAAGTGTACAGGACCAGAAAGTCAAATGGGAAAATTAAGGCCACACATGGCTGATATTAGACATTAGAAAACTTATGGGGAAGAGATCTAGTACAACAATGGAAAACACAGATTAACATCTCTCCAACTTTAGGGGCGAGCCATCAAATAGATGATGTTCCTGAAAAAAAATAAAATTAAAAATGGAGGACAGTTACAGACTATCCAGGCTGTCTACAAACAAGATTCAGCAGAGGCTGACTCTTCAATTTTACATTGGTGAGCCAATGGTGAGAAAACACCTACAGACCTACCACTAAGGTGACTGACCAACCTATGTGGACTGAATGATAGGCTATGACTAAAGAAAAATTACAGACACCAGAACAACTTGTCCGAGAGTAGCTGGAGGCTCAAAACATGGAAAACCCCACCAGCCTTGGGAATTCTCCTATATTTGTTATTAAAAAGAAATCTGGCCAAAGGAGGATGTTTTCAATCTGACTTAGAAAAATACATTGTTAGCTGATCCTTGCTGTTTTTATTTTAGATTTTTTTTTCCTTTTTACGTTGCTGTAATTCCCTAGCTTTCTACTCACATGGAGTTGGAAAATGTTGAAGGTGTCCCCCCCTGAAAAGTTTATATGGTGGACACAAGATAATTTTATCCTCTGCAGCTCCCAGTAAGTAATTATAATCTTCAAGAGGGCAGGACTGGTGGTAGCCTAGTGACTACGGCATGGTGAATGCTCAGTGTGTGAGTGTAGGCGGATTAAACCTTCTTCCCTCTTAATTTTTATCGGGACATCCCATAAGCCATAGTCTGTATGTTCAGGAAGAAATAAAGTGAGCAACACGCTTGCACCCACCGCACATTAGGCACCAGAGTGACCTACCTGCCAACATCCACTCTCTAATAGTTTTAATAGCATAATTTTCATATCCTGTGAAATATAAATTGTAGGCTTTGATTTTTTTTTAAGATCTATTTATTATTTACACAGTACTCTTCCTACATGTATGCCTACACACCGGAAGAGGACACCAGCTCTCCTTATAGATGGTTATGAGCCACCGTGTGGTTGCAGGGAATTTACCTTTGGAAGAGCAGACAGTGCTCTTAACCATTGAGCCATTCCTCCAGGCCCCGGTTTTGGTAATTTTTTTTAAACCTACTTTATTTGTGGTTCCTTAAGCCTCTTCCTCCCTTCCAACTCCCAACCCTAGGTAGAAGAGAAAGAAGGTTAGTAGGGAAAGGGGATGAGGACCTCTTTAGTCCTAGTTCCTTGGGGCAATTCCACTCTTCGTCATCAGGCTATCCAGGAGTTCAGCAGACCAGCAGACCAGCCATCGCTCAATCCAGCAATCGCAAAAGCAACAGGGACCAGCAGCAACAAGGGAGCAGCAACCTCCTTGAAGCCGTCTCAGGAGTGTTTCTTTTTAGGAGCATCTCTCTCCTCCCACTTTCTCTCCAAGCCCTATTTAGACTTTCTCAGAGTCCACACAAGGATGTTTTTCAGCTGGCCAAAACCATGTCCCCCACACGGGGCAGTTTCCAGGTTTCCAGCTGACAAAGACAGCGCACCCTCTCACAAAGCTGTTACCGGCGGTAGATAAACTAAAAGCCTTGCTGCATCCCACACCTGGGATCACAACAAAAACGTACTTACAGAACATAACCAAAGCTTCCACTACAGCTAATAATCCGATTTTACAGGTAAACTAAAACGAAGAGGGATACATCATGGAATGAATACATGGACAAGTTTTTTTTTTTTTTAATATCTTTTGTTAGAAAAAAAAAAGTCACATTCTGCTTGTGTATTGAACTGTTGGACTGTCATCCCTGGCCCTCTTCTGAGGAACACCCCTTGCGGAATTTGTTTGGTGAAGTCATTTTAATGTTTGTGTAGCAAATTGCCACGAAACAGTCTCCCACCACTGCACAGGACAAGTCTGTTTTCTGAGCAGACTGTTAAGGATATGCTCTTCGTGTCAAAAGTGGAAAGGTTTCCAATCAGTGTCTCTTAAGGTTTCTATTTCTGAGATGAAACACCATGACCAAAAAGCAGGTTGGGGAGGAAAAGCTTTATTTGGCTTATACTTTCACAGCACTGTTCATAGCCAGGATAAGAAGGCCAACAGGGCAGGAACCAGGAGGCAGGAGGTCACACAGAGGTGGTGGAGGGGAGCTACTTACTGGCTTGTTCTCCATGGCTTGCTCATCCTGCTTTCTTAAGAGAACCCAGGAGCACCAGCCCAAGGATGGGATGGTACCACCCACAATGGGCCAGGCCCTCCCTTATGAATCACTAAAAAGTAAATGTCCTACAGGCTTGCCTGCTCCTTGATCTTGTAGGCATTTTCTTAACTGAGGTTCCCTCCTCTCAGATGACTTTAGCTTTTGTCAAGTTGACATAAAACTACCCAGCACAGCCTCCCTTATAGAACTGGTGTTTCCCTAGATGGAGAGTTCTGAGCTGTTATATAACTCATAACAGGTGCAAATCTCAGGGCTGATTTTAACCACTTCTCTTGGACTGGAAGATGAAGAGAAAAATGTAGCCAAGACGCTCACGCCGTTGGCTGGGCTGTGACGGCATCCTTTGTCTCTGACACAGGAGTCTCAGTTTCCATCAGTCTGTATTAAGATGTGGTTGCTTAATGCTTCAGCTTCCAAGGTGGGAAACCTTAGGCTGTTTAGAGTTCTGAAACGACCCTCTTTTTTACCACCTCACTCTACAGTGGTATGTCTAAGATCTTTGGCAGAAAACACAGTTCCATGAGTAATGTAACCATTTGTAAGTATTTTTATTGCTTCCCACTTGATTATATTCCCCCAGGGGATAGGAAATGATTTGTGTTTCTTTGCAAACATTTAATATTTCTTTTCAGTAAATAGAAAGCAGCTCTAATTTCGTTAATTCAATAAAAATGTATGCAATGCCTATTAAGTGTAAGACATTATAATCAGAATATTTATGTAATTACTCTTTTAAAGTAATTAAATTAAAATGGTGTGTGTGCTTCTTAAGCATGGACATAATATCTAATTCTTATTTTTTATCCTTTATAATTGTTTTTCAAGGCAAGTCAACAAATACTTATTTACATCTGCTATATGCAGATGGTATGTTAATTGTTGAGTATACAAATGAATATGAGGGACTCCATACTCAAAAAGAGCTCAGGAAGAGAGATTCATGCACCCCGAGAAGGGAGAATAGAAATGGAAGAATGGATTAACCACATAGAAATACAGAGAACGGACATTTTCAGGGCCCTAATTGCACCTTTTTTAAAAATTGTTTGATATTTTCAGCATTATATGATACACAGCAGACACTTCAAAAAACATGATTAGGGTGGACTAAAATTCAAATTAGACAGGGGGTCAGATCCCAGCTATGAAACGTATGCATATGTTCCAAGATAGCCATCTAAGAATTACTTCTCCATTTTCTGTATTAGAAATGACCCTGAGGTCTGGTTTGATGTGTTTAAAAAGATATGCCCAACCTGTGTGTTCAAATGAAAGAATGTATCATCAGCACATGTGTAGCATCACACCTCTGGCAAGGGATAATCGAGTGTAAGGGCCGGGAGATGTCTCAGTGAGTAAAGCACTTCCTGTGCAAAACCTGAGGACCTGAGTTTGATATCCAACACTGACATTAGAAAGCTGATCAAGACAGTAGACCCTAGAGCCGATGGGCTGAGCTAGGAGAATTCTGAGGGTGTTCTGGCCAGATGAATGGATTCTAGCTAGAATTGGTGAGTTCCAGGCTCAGTGAGAGACGCATTCTCAAAAAATAAAGTGAAATCCATAGTAAAAGACCTTCACCATTGACCTGTAACCCCTACAATGCTGAATGCACACCACTACACATAAACACTCAATCCATACACAATACGTTCAATCCATGTTTCTATCCTTATGGTGCTCACAGTCAAGGAAGACAGATGTGTTGAAATATTTCAAAATGGGCCAGATGGTCTATATATAAAAGATTGAGTTCCAGCTAACAAACTGAGAATTCATGCCACTAGCTACCAAGAGGCTGTTTTGCAGGGAAATTGCAGTTGAGCTGGCATTCAGAGAATGTCCACAGGCAGGAAGATGAATGGTAGAAAGAAGGTTCCTTTGGTACCCTTCAAAAATATTAAAACACCTGGTGAGGCAAATTTAGGACAAAGAAAAGGAAAGAGAAAAGGTACAGAAAGGAAAGAAGATAGTGACCTAGTTTTTGCTGCTTACAACCTAAAAGGGAGAGCCTCTAATTTACAGAAATCCACATTTATTCTCTTTATGTCTGTCTGTGTCTGTCTCCCTATCTCTCCCTCGTGTGTCTTTGTGTGTGTGTGTGAGTGTGTGCATGCATGTATGCGTGAGCAAGAGTGTGTCATGTTCAGAGGACATGTAGAGGTCAGAGGACAATTTATGGGAGTTCCTCCATAATGGGTCCCAGGGATAGGGATGATTATCAGGTTGTTGTCAGACTTGAGTAGCAAGCATATTTACACGCTAATCCATCTCACAGGACCAAGATCCTATAATTTTACTATCATCACCATCTGGGACATACATCCTATGTAGCTCTGGCTAGCCTCGAATTAGTCATATAGGTCAGGCTGGCCTCCCAAGTGCTAAGATTCAATTTTTAAACAGTAAGTCTAACAAAGAACAAAATAAGTAGGGTCTTGAACGTCAACGTAGTGGCATGAACTCTATTCATTGGACCCTGGCTGTGGTGAATGATGTAGTCAGACCTGAGGGAAGGAGGAGGATTCTTGGCAGCTGTGGCAAGGACAGACCAAAGGAGGAAGACAGGGTCAGGGAGAGCAAGGTAGAGCTACAGCGATCCTCCAGGGACAAAAGAGATGAAGATGAAAAAGAATAAAGACGCGAGATGCGGCTGGGAAAGAATCCACAGAATATGGCGGCTGAGTTGACGTGGGTGCGGCTTGGGAGGATAACTCCAAACCTGTTCTGGAGAGAGGACAAGGCCAATAACAGCAAATAACAGCCTCGCCCATACTATACAGCTGAGAATTTGTAATGAAATTAACCTAAGAATTAGTCTAATGAAATTAACCTTAGAATTAGTCTAAGCAATTTGTAATGAGTTTTTAACCTTTCATTTGTTAAAATTTCAGACTTACTATTGTGTATTTCTTTTAATTCTTATTTTTTATGTGTGTGAGTGTTTTGCCTTCATGTAGTTTTGAGCGTCACATGCATGCAGTGCCCGCAGAGGCCAGAAGAGGGCATCAGACCTTGTGGAACTGGAGTTACAGATGGTCATGAACTGCTATGTGGTGCTGGGAACTGAATCCCAGCTATCCCCAAGAGCAGCAAGCACTGTTAGCTTTTGAGCCCACGTTTACTCTTAAAGGAAGAAAGGAAAGTTCTTAAGGCTGCCCGAGAAATAGTCTTTCTTGTGCTTTTCAAGTTATAGGACATTTGTAGATTGTGAAATCAATCTAAAATTATGTAAGCTGTACCAAACACGTGAAATAGAAAAAAGCAGAATAAAATGGACAATATAATAGTGACCACCCCCTCTAATTTTTTTAAACTTTTGTGCTTTTTCTTCCCTTCTCTCACTCTTTCAGGTTCTTCTGTCTCACCTCTGCACGTCAAATTCATGTTCTCTTTGTGTATAATTATTGTTATATTTCATATATATGTATATATAGAAAGGGAACACACACACATACACATTATATAATCTATCTATCTATCTATCTATCTATCTATCTATCTATCTATCTATCTATCTATCTATCATTACTATATATTCCTGGATGGTTTGAAATTTGCTATGTAAACCAGGCTGCCTTGGAATTCACAGAGATCCACCCACGTTTGCCTCCCAAGTCCTGGGGTTAAAAGTGTGTGACCACACCTGGCAGTTATATTTTCCTTTTTTATATAGCCTACGTAGTTTAATTGATGGTATCTGAATGTAGGGAGGTAAGGAGCTCACCACTAGGACCCAGGCAACCACTCAGAGAGCTCATGCCTTAGGAATACTGACTGTCCTTCTGCTGCCGTCAGCTAGCTATAGCTTTTCCTCTAAGGGTAAGGCCTCTAGTGCCTTTCCTCCATTTGTGTTGGAAGGTTGACTGATATGGTCTTGTGTAGGTTTGGTTGACAATTCATGGGTGCAACATACTTGCATGTCCAGGAAACACTATTTTGTAGGAGTCCTCCTGGTCATCTGGCTCTTACAACCTCTCTATCTCCTCTTTCACAATGTGAGCCTTGTATGTGAGTGACATTACAGCTGTCCCATTTGAAAACAGGCACTTTGCTGTTACCTGCTCCCTGTGCTTTGACCAGTCAGAGACCTCGGCTGTGGTCACTCTCTGCTGCAAAATGAAGTTTCTTTGATGAGTAAGGGCTGTGCTTATTTGTGAGCATCTATTTTTAAAAAGTTTTATTTTTTTGTTTATGTGCACATGTGTATGTGAGTGACAAGAGAGAATAGAAGAAGGCATCAGATCCCTTAGAATCAGAGTGATGGGAGTGCTGTCTGCCATGTATGCTGGGGTACAAACTTGGGTCCTCTGGAAGAGCTGGACGTGCTCGCAACCAGTGAACCATCTCTCCAGCCCCAAGGATAACTATGTGGAAGACAGCTGGATACTATATCAATTTAGTGAAGTAGTAGTAGAAGCTTCTTCTCTAGGGTCCATTTCTTCTCCAGACACAAGTTCTTGGCTAGCTTTGTAGTATCGGGCATGAGTAGTACTATTGATAAGACACTACAAGTCTGGCTGAGCAGATGTCAGTTATCCCTTTGGCAGTGCCATGATTGTACCATTGGGCCTATCTTGCTGGGTTGGTCATCATTGTAGTGTATATTTTTACAGCTGGGCAGGACTGCTAACAATTTTTCTCCTCTGGTGGCTTCCTTAGCATATTTTGGCTCTATGAAATCCACTAGTGAGGAGAATTCCACAAATTAGTACCAACTTGCAAGTCTTTTGGGAAAGTGGTTGGTATCACCAGCAATAGGGTCTTACCATCACATTGTGGCAAACAACCGAGAGCAGTGGTAAGAGCCGATATTACTTTGGGGGTCTCCAGCTCCTCATGATCAACACCTTAAAGGGAGGTATCCCTCTCTTGGCATTAGCCTTTTTTCTTTCTTTCTTTCTTTCTTTCTTTCTTTCTTTCTTTCTTTCTTCCTTCCTTCCTTCCGTCCTTCCTTCTTTCTTTCTTTATATGATACTCTGTGGCTTCTTGGGGGGAGCTTATTTCCTTTTACTTTATTTATTGAATGATTTATTGTATACGTGTGTGTGTGTGTGTGTGCGTGTTCGAGCACACGAGCAGAAGTGCATTGTGTGCGCATGTGCATGCTATAGCATGAGTGTGAAAGGCTGAAAACAGCCCACAGGAGTTAGATCTTGCTTTCAACCATGTGGGTGCTAGGAATTCAGGCCATCTGGCCTGGCAGCAAGCACCCTTACCTCTGAACCTTCTTGCCAGGCCTTGCCGTTACTGTAGAACTATGCATTCTGACACACACATCCACACACGCACAAATATCTGTGTGCTTGCTTAGGCTGCAGTATTAAATACATGCTTTAGTATGAGTTACAGGGTTTTTCTTTTCTATTTCCCTTCTTTTTTGTCTCTCCTCCCATTCCTCCCCTCACCCTTTGTAGTTCTATGGATTTACCTTTCGGCTTCCTAGATAGTAGGCACACATTCTATCAATGCGCTAGGTCGCCAGCACTGACTTTATGTTTTATTTGGGTGCAGGGTCTCACTAAGTAGCCCAGACTGTCTCGTATTTACTCTGTAACCTAGGCGGACTTTGAAGTGGCAATATTCATGCCTCTACTGCCTGGGAACATAGAATTACTAACCATCACCACCGGACCCATCTGCTCTTCAGTTTTAAAGTTTGGAAGCCACAGTTTGAGACAGAACCCGTCAAGTCACCTTCTTCTGAAACATTCATGCCACCATGTAGAGGGTCAGAGCATCCAAAGGAATAGATGAGACCCAGGACTCTGATTGTTTTGACAACAAATGACAACTGCTTACTTAAAACAATAGATGCTAATATCAGGGCTTTGGTGGATTTTTGGAGAAAGCCAGAAACGATCTTCACATTTTGTTTTAAAAGTCATCCTTTTTGCTATCCTGGGAGGGCTGGATTTACCCTCCTGTGTTCTACTCACACAACAGCACACTGTTTTGCTTTGTTGCCATTTCAAACAAGCCTTTCCTAAACACAATGGGATTTTAAAACATAAATTATGAATCCTCTTAGATTTCATTTTTCCACTAGATGGCAGAAAAAGCTCTTGTAATAGAGACTACTTTGCCCTCTAATCAACTCCGCAGAGTTTTTTTTTTTTTTTAATAAAGGAAGGTGTATTTCATTTCAGTTTGAACAGTGGAATATGATTATAAGACAACTGATTAGTCTATAACCAACTTAATCACATTAAGCTTAAAATTAAAAAGAAAACTTTAAATTAGTCTGTGTTTATTTAAGCATGTGTATGTCCACACACCTCGATTGAGATGTAAGTGAAGGAATAGGATTGGCTTTAGACAAAGTGTCATGTTCTCTTTTAATGTAGACCTTTAAATAAAAGGTAGTAACTAAATGGGCTTTTCAATTAACTTTGAGATGTTTTCATATTGTACATGCATAGAGTTAGGCACACAATTGAAATAATCATAGCCTATGAGTATGTGGACAACAGCACTAACAATCTACAGGCAACAGGAGCATGATTTTAAAAAAGCAATGATAAAACTGGCTATAACCTCAAGATGAGTTTTATTTTAGAAAGTGGAATAAGATCTATGTGTGATGGGCAAACGCAGTACGAGACGTAAATATGAGAAAAATGCAGCACACTTTTTTTTTCTTATTGTCTTAATAATGCTAATTTTTCAACCCTGCATTTTTGAATCATTGTAACTTATTGGTAAACATTTTTGAGGAACTTTTATAATCAGAACACTACAGTAAATACTTGAGTTACAGAGACGTTTTACTCTCACTGTGGTTTACATACAGCCAAAGACAAATTTTCTTGTATGGCCCTGCAAAGAGTAAAATGGTTGAAGGTGAGTCGTATCAAATAGAGTTAGGGAGTATCAATGGAACTTGATTATATACATCCGGTTATGAATTAAAAACTATGTCAACGTTTCCTGATTAATTTCATTTTAAAGTTTTATTCATTTATTATTATGTAGGTGTGCATGCTCTCTGTCTCTGTCTTGTCTCTGTGTGTGCATATATGTGTTGGAGAGAGAGAGAGAGAGAGAGAGAGAGAGAGAGAATGCAAGCGACAGACAGAGGATGTTCTAATTTGGTTTTGCTTACTGTGATAAACATCGTGACTGAAGCCGATGTCAAGTGGAACGGAAGGGTTTATTTTGGCTTACAGGTTAGTCTGTCATCACAGGAGCTAATTTCTCCTCATGGTAGAGGTCAGGAGGCAGGAAGTGAAACAGGGACCACGGAGGAGGCCACTTCCTGGCTTGTTTACCCTGGCTCCCTCAGCTTTCTTTCTTCTGTACTCCAGGCGCACTTGGTTTGGAAAGACACCGTCCTTAGTGGCCTGGGCCCTCCTGTGTCGACTAGCAATTAAGAAAATGCCCCGTAGGCTTTCCCACAGGCCAATCCAGAGGAGAGAGTTCTTCAGTTCCGGCTCCTCCTTCCCAGGTCACTCTAGTTTGTTGACAGGTGACAGAAACAAGAACAGAAGAAAGCTGGTGACACTGGTTCTCTCCTTCCACCTTCCTTCTTGGTCTGGGGATTTTAGGTTACTAAAGCCGGCAGCAAGGGCCTTGACCAGGAGAGCCTTCTCCCTGGACCCAGACAGTTATTTTTGTTTTTCTTACTGTTTATCTTAGAACTGACTTTCAAAAGTTAGAAGGCGCACCGCTAACAGAAGAAGAGAAAGGGGAAGAGAAGAACAGGAAGAGAATGGGAAGAGACAAAATAGGGTACAGCCAATCACCTGTGCGGTCCATTAAACTTTGTGTATTTGCTCCAATTCAGGCAACAGTAGTGGGAGCGGAGGTGCGGGTCTCTCTTGCAAACGGAGGGGAAGGCTGGGATGAGCAAATGAAAAAAGGAGAAATATTGATGAAACTGCGGGATGCTGGCCATGGAATGTTACCGCCTCAGGGCCACCCCTCTCGGCATTGCCCGGCTGCTTTATCCCCAACCAAACAAGCAAAACCCTAGGGCCTGTTAGCAATTCTCAGTCTCCAGGAGCTCCCGAAGGGTCTCCTGGGGCTATGGTGGGGAAGGAGGCAGCCACGTCCGGAGTGACCTCCGCTGCCTTGCTTTTTGTGTGGAGGAAGGAAGTTGTACCCACTCCCAGCGTTCCTAGCTTAGAAAGCTTTGCGCTCAGTGTGTTCGGCATAGCCATTTCATGTTGTTGGAAACCAAGGTGAGTCAAGATTTCTGAGTAAATTCTCCTCTCTGGTATATGGGCAGAAGACTAGACTTTCTATCTATTTCTTCGTCACTTTACAAGTCTGGGCTCCAGTTTTTGAGACCTTTCGTCGCGGAAGAGCTGGCATTCTCCGCGGCGCCGCAGAAGGGACAGCAAACCACTGCTCAGCTGAAGCAACACTGTCACCTCTGGCTCGCTCCGTCCTCTCTCTCTCTCTCTCTCTCTCCTATTTTCTTTGGCGCTGGACTGGAACTCGGGGCTTCCCGCCCAGCCGGCAGGCACAGCACTCCTGAGCGACTGTCCTCTAAGGCTGGCACTTCGCCTCGGCTCTCCCGCAGAACTTTAAGGGCCTGGGCCGGCTGGGCTTTCTGCCTAAGCTTCCCTGCGTCCTGCCCTCCTCCCAGCGGTGGCTGCAGGAGCCTTTCTACATCTGCAACCTGAATGGCTCCTCCACGTGGCAGGAACGGACGGCTCCCCTTGGTGATCCAGCTCTGACACTCCCGTCTCCACCGGGATGGATGGTTTATGGTCTTCCTACTTAAGCCCGGGAAGAAAGTGTAGTGGGGCGTCAGAGCTCACAACCCCGTGGATCCCGCACTCAGCGCACCTCTAATGGGCTCAGCTCGATGACAGCTGTGACGAATACCATGGCAATTTCCCAGATAAGATTGTATCCGAATCAGGGCTACATTTCCTTCAGAGTTGCAGGGGCCATTATTATTCTTTGGAGAGGAATTCTGAGGAGGAAATAGCTGATTTAAATGCCTGCTGTCAGTTGCCAAAGAAATTGTTACAAAATACTGCTATAATGACGTGGAAAACTGCCCGCTGGTTTGGATTCCACTTTTTTCTCTCTCTCTCTCATCCATCATCGGAGGTTTCCCTCTTTCGTTAGGCAGGTACATGAGGACTCGGGCTTAGTAGGCGCTAAACAGTGCTCTTGATTTGGAATGTTTTGCTTGTGCAGTCCCCGTGTTTATCCAGCCATTTCTTGTGTCCTTTTAGACTCTCCCGTGGCATTCCAAGAATGTATGGATGGTGCAGAAATAGCAGCGCAGTTAGCCCGTAAAAATGCTACTTACTCAACAAGTGCTTGTTGACTGTCTCTTACTTTTCTGAACGTAAGATCACACCATGCGCTGGCCAGTTTTATGTCAACTCGACGCAGACTACAGCCACCTGAACCTGCATAACGTATGGCTGTAGGCAAGGCCTTTTCTTCATTAGGGATAGGTGGGGCCATCCCTGGGCTGACGGTCCTGGGTTCTATAAGAAAGAAGACTGAGCAAACCATGAGGGACAAGCCAGAGGGCAGCTTCTTCATCAACCCCCCTGCCTTCAGGTTCCTGTCCTGTTTGAGTTTCTGCTCTAATTGCTTTTGATGATGAATTGTTATATGAAAGTGTAGGTGAAATACATCCCCCGTTACTTTTGGTTTGGGAATTGTTTCACAGCAACAGAACCCCCAAGACACACAATATGGTGCCCTAGAGCTAGTTCTTTGGAATGAAGTTACCAGGTTTTTAACCCTGGCTCCAGCAGGATGACTAATGAGTTGTGTGACCTTGTTAGGTGACTTATTTTGTGAGGTTGGACAATTTAGCTTTCAAATCTGTGTAAGGGGTCCAGTATCGGTAGCACCTACCTCACAGGGATGAAACAAGTTAGTATTTAATAATAGTTCATGGTAAGTATGTGTTAAAATATTCATTGCATCTGCAAAGAAGACAGCATTGTCTTAAGGAACTTACATCTGAGATATAAGAAAAGGCACGTACAGGAGCAATATCAAACAAGACAGTACACCCCAAGACCACCCACAAAAACCACAAGTGGGCAAATAAAGAACTTAGTCAAAATAAATGAATGATTGACAAACTGAGCAATGGGAAAGCTTAAAGTTTGTGGTCATACACAAAAAACACATTACCACTGTGTGTGTGACAGAATGTTGGTATCCTGCCTGCAGGACATTTGGTGAGATTTGTATCTGTGAAAAATAGGAGAGACTTTTGAGTCTCAGAGAAATTATCATGTTTGAATTAACTTTGATTAAAAAAAAAGTCATCAAAGTTTTCCAGAAAGGCTCATGGGAAGCTATGTGTTGGGAGGGATAGAGAATAAAGGCCAATAAAGGCTTAGATGTTGGCCAGGTCAAGATGAAGCTATCTTTCAGCTTCCAGGTGAATGCAGAGGAAAAGAGAATTATGAACATTCAGCGGGGTCAATAAAAACATGGTCATGAAGTTTTTTGAGCCTGTATAAATTGTCAACAAAGGGATTAAAAAGTCAAGGCATCCTGGAATAGAAAAAATTTGGAAGGAAGTTTCTAAATCCATGTGCTTACGACATTTAAGTGGGAACAGGGAGGGTTAACAGTTGTTGAGAAATGCAGGTTTAGTGCTCTAATGTAAAGCAAAGCAACTTGTCTCCTTATTAAAAGGAGCTAAGGGTAGAAACACAGACCAAAACACCGGAGTCTCTTTCCCGATTGGAGTCTAGTTCAGGAGGCCTTGGCAGCAAAGAACTTGTGGAAACTACCAATTCACATACTCCATTCATGTCTACTTAATTATCATTTTGAGATAAAAATGAAGACTACATTTTTAGCAAGCTGTCAGTGGATTCTGTTGTCTGTGTCCTCATAGGGTGGCAGAAGGCCAGAGCAGCTCCCTTGGGGCTCTAATTCCACCTGGGAGGGAAGAGCCCTCCTAACCTAACTGTATCCCTAGAGACCCCACCTCTTAAGATAATAACCTTGGCTGGGGTAGGAATTTAGCGTGTGCTTTTTTGAGGGAACATAAACATCCTATCCCTGGCACCAATTTACATCAAAAAAATCCATTTTTGTTTTGATAAGATTTTTCTAGGTAGTCTAGGCTGACCTCAAATTCACAATCTCCCTGTTTCTGCCTTCCATGTGTTGGGATTATAGGCGTGTACCACAATACCCAACAAGTTTCATTTTCCTTCTCTCTCCTGTTCTAGACTGTTTTCCCTTCCCCTTCATTCCCTTCCTTGTTCTCTCTTGTTTTGAGGATGGAACCCAGACCCTTGAGCATGCCTGGAAGGCATTCTACCAATGGAGCTGCACCACAATCTCAAGAAATCCTTAACCCAAGCTAAGAAATTAGCCGATGTATGTGTGTATTTACGGAAACTGTGGATATTGATTTACTTCTTCTGTTTTCTCTTTTCAGATTGCCTTGGTGTGTTTGTAATCGGCCTGTTCTCCACTCTTAGCTTCATCTAAGGTGGGGTCATGCTTGCCCAGGGCCAATAACCGGCTGCATGGAAATGGTGTGCAGACAGACTTGCTGGCTGTGGGTATTTGCTCCTCATTATTCCCATTGCACATTTTCATGGCTGCTGGATCTCTGGGGACTTGCCTTTCCCAGTGCTTCTCTAGCCAGAAGAGAGACATGTGGGCCAAAACCACAGTGATCAGTAGAAATTTTGTGATATCTTGACTTTTCCCTGTAAGTCAGTATAATATATAATATAATATAATATAATATAATATAATATAATATAATAGATATTATTTTAGGAGTATGGACTCTTCCTTTTACAATTAAATATTCTAAAGATATGATTTTAAAGGTTTTGTTGTTATTTTCAATGTATGGTTGGATGGGCTGCCATAGGTAAAATAACTTAGAAAGTTACTAGCTTGTAATTGCAGACATAAAATGCTTATGAAAATCATGATTAGGTTTTTTTAAGTCCCATTAGAGTGACGCAAAGATTTTTATTAAAATTGAATGTGGTATTCTCACTTTTAGATTGTTAATAGCTGGCTTTTGCACATGCCGATCTCTCCGGGTTCAAATCAAGGTGTTACTCCTTTCCAGTTGTCAAAAGCTCCTTCGCTTGCTCACGTACAAACACCACTCTTGCCAGGTGTGGTGGTTACTTTTATGTGTCAGTTTGACTGAGCCATCACTTATAAATATTTTTTTAAGGGTGGATATCATTTGACTAGGCTGGATTAGCATCCAGACACTTTATCAAACAGAAGTCTAGGTATTGCTTTAAAGCTTTTTTCTATTTTAAACGAGAAGCCTCTAGATAAAGCAGATTATCCTTTATGTAAATGGGCCTCATCTAATCAGCTAATGGCCTTAAGAGGGAAGCGAAGTGAAAGCGCCACACCATAGTGGTTGAAGAATTTGTCTTTGGGATGGTCATCAGACTTCTGAAGACTCCAACCAACTCCTGCCTTTTTCCCTCCCTCCCACCCTCCTCCCACCTCTGTTTTTCTGATAAGTCTCATCTGATAAAATGAATCAGAGAAGCACTTCCAATCTGAGGGAGGCCATGATTTATGATATTCTAATAAATCTAGCTGGTTAATTTAATACACTAAAAGTCTTCAAAGCAAATAAAGTCTGGCCACAATCCTTCTTGCTCTAATGTGGTTCTTTTGTCAAATGAACCAGAAATAGAGACTTAGCAATGAGTTGCTTCAAATGAGGTTCCAAAACATCTTCTGCATGAAGATTGGCAGCTCTAGTATGCCTACTTTAATGATCTTGTGGACTTTAAGTCTTATGGTATCGGTTGATGCCAACGTTAGAAATGCTGTATTTTCTTTCATACAGTTATAATGATTGGTTAATTAAACTCCGAAAGCTCTGGTGTTAAGAAAAGGGAGCCCATGGTTCAGTGACTTCTGGAATTGAATTAGGCTTTCACAGTGACCTCATATTGTTTCAAGGAAGAAAGCAAAAAGAATGACATTTGAAATCATGGGAGGAGCAGGAACAGGTATGAGTTAATTGCTTGCCTTGGAATTTTGCCAAAAGACAGATGTTAATAAGTTTTTCCATAAAAAGTGCCAAGAATGCTCTTTAATGAAATCCACTATTGTGAATTTTGACTTCCTTTCTATCAGAGAGTGATGTTGCCTTCAAACAGAATACACTTGCGCTTAAGCATATGTTAAATACTAAACCATGAACTCCTGAGCTGCTTTCTAGATCCTTGCAAGCAAAGAAAATGCATGCAGAGGTGTTTTCTAGTCTTTCAAGTGAAAGATGAGGAAAACACCTCAAACACAGCTACTCTGGCATTTTTAAGGAGACTGTTTTCCTAGGACCAGCCCAAGTGTTGTTCTCTACCTTCTCCTTGTTGGTGGAGAAAAGGTGTGTTGTGGCTGAGCAGGAGGAAGGAGGAGGAGAAGGAGGAAGAGAAGGAGGAGGAAGAGAAGGCCAGTGCCTCTAGTCATGTGAATGATCTTTTTCCCTGACAAGTTTCAAGGGCCAGGTTTCCCTCTCTACTGTTTTGGCTTTCTTATATTTTTGGTTGTGAGCCCAGCCTTTAACCGCTGAGCCATCTCTCCAGCCCTGTTTTGGCTTTCTTTAATACTCCTAGTTGGGAGTGATAGCAAACACCTTTAATACAGCACTTGGGAGGCAGAGGCAGGTGGATCTCTGAGTTTGAGGCCAGTCTGGCCTATGGAGTGAGTTCCTGGACATCTAGGACTACACAGAGAAACCTTGTCTCAAAAACCAAACCAAAACAAGACAAAATTTAAATAGCTCTATTTTGACACTCAATAGCCATGGGTTTGAGTTCTACCTCTAAGTATTCTACCTATATGCTTAATAATATTCACAGTAATAATGCACTAAAATGCTTTGGTCAGCTTGGGTTGATATAATAAGATACCAGTGACTACGCAGTTTAAAGCACAGAAATTTATTTTTCACCGTATGGAAGGCTGAGAAGCATAAATTCAAGGTATAGGCCAACTATGTGCAGGCCAATTATGTTTTATCTTGGTTAGCAGGTGGATGCTTTCTGGCTGTATGCAGAGAGGGGAATGGACAAGCATCTCTTGTATCTCTTCTTGTAAGTGCACCAATGCCATCCACAAGGGCCCCACAGTCATGGCCTAACTACCTCTCAAAGGCATAATCACCATTACATTGAGGATTAAGGTGTCGGTATATAAACCTAGAGTTTTGGGGAGCACAAACTTTCAACCCATAGCAACAATATACCCTCAATTTAGTGACAAAAAAATATTAGTGATTTTTTTTTCAGTCTGCACATTGTTAGCTGTAATAAGAGTTTTGGTTTCTTTAAAAACCAAGGTATGGGGGCTGGAGAGATGGCTCAGTAGTCAAGAGCACTGGCTGCTTTTGCAGAGAATCCTGGCTCAATTCCCAGCACCGACATGGCAGCTCACCACGTTCTGTAACTCCTGTTCGAGGTGATCCGGTACCTTCACAAAGACAAACATGCAGCTAAAACACCAATGCACATGAAATAAAAATAAATATTAAAACACCAAGTCATGTTATGTAAACAAGTTTTTGCTTTAATCCCAGGTGTGGAATATGAGGCTGTTTCAGATTTTGCTTTAATCCCAGGTGTGCAATATGAGGCTGTTTCAGATTGTACACAGCAGCAGACTGTTGCTTGTGCCCTGGTAGGGGTGTGATTCCACCTGCTGGAGATAGTTTAATTCTGGGGACTCAAGAGAGAGTATAAAAAGACCAGAGCTGGGGCTGGAGAGGTAGCTCAGAGGTTAAGAACACTCGCTGTTCTTCCAAAGGTCCTGAGTTCAATTCCCAGCAACCACATGGTGGCTCACAACCATCTATAGTGAGATCTGGTGTGCAGGCATAATGTTGTATAAATAATAAATAAATCTTTAAAAAAAAAAAAAAGACCAGAGCTGCAAGAGAGGAGGCAGGTCTATCTCTCCTCCTGGTTTCTGCTCCTGTTACTACTGCTGCTGGTTTGCCAAGTGGTCTTGGGAAAAGAGATGATAAGAAGAAATTGGAGATATTCTGATGAGACAAAGTTTAGACTTGCCCCAAGGAACTCAATGCCCCTCATCAGCAAAAAGTAGACTAAAAAGAACTCAAAACCCCCTTTTCCCTCTAACCTCTGTCTCGCTTCCATGCTGTTGGGGTGTTGGAAGGGATTGGGGTGGAAAAGGTTGGCAGATATGAGAACCCAAGTAAAGGAGTGTAAAAAGATCCGCTAACTTGTCTGGGCTAGGCTCTAGATTCTAAGCTACCGGTTCAACTTACGTTTATTCTGTGCCTTGATACTCCTGGTATCCATGACTTGTGTGCTTAGCCCCATGGGTCAATTATGTTGCTCAAGCTGGAGGGCTCGTGTGTTCTCTTCAAGACAGATTACCAACATGTTAGCAACAGGACAAACTGATGAAGCATATGTAGGGTTTCTACCCAGGTAGAGGCGAACATTCTGTGAAGCCAGTAGATCCTTCAGCTAAGTTCAATATCAAGATGCCAGAGAAATCTCTTTTGTATACAATGGAAAGGGAAGAGAGGTTTTGTTGAACAATCATCTACATACATTGGCTATAGGAACTAAATAACACAGCTACATTTCAGTCAGCATCAATATTCTCATCTTACACAGAAATGATACTAATAGCAAGTAATTACTTTATGGGATTAGAGGATGTAGATGGACATTATCTACAAAGAAAATGGCACAGAGCCAAGGACCATGCATGGAGAGGACCTAGTCTCCCTGCTCGGATGTAGCAGATAGGCAGCCCAGTCTCCATGTGGTTTTAGGAGCTGTCTCTGACATGGACTCTGTTGCCTCCTTCTAGATGACTTCCCCCTGATGAGGAGGCCTTGCCAGGCCACAGAGGAAGAGGATTCAGACAGTCCTGATGAGACTTGATAGGCTGGGGTTAGTTGGTAGGGGAGGAAGGCTTCACCTTTATGAGGAGTAGGGGAAGGGAAAGAGGGAGAGAGGGTAGGACCAGGATGAGATGTGGGAGGGGGCTGCAATTGGCAGGTAAAGTGAATAAATTAAAAAAAAATTGAAGAAGAAGAAGAAGAAGAAGGAGGAGGAGGAGGTCACAGTTTCTCAAGGATAAAGCCTTTGAAAAAATGCCAGCTCTTAATATGAATTTCCACTGCAAGCATGTAGGAAAGTGAGAAAATAGGATGAGCAAGATGATGTGGAGAGAAGAAATTAGTGATTAACACAGAGGAAGTAAGATTAATTTAAATTACAAGCTCATATAAAGGGTGTAGGAAGAAGCTGGGCTTTGTGGTGAGTATCTTTACTGCCCGCACTCGGGAGCAAGGGGAAGGAAGAGTGAAAGTTTAAAGCCATCTTGTGCTATATATTTATACGCTGTCTCAGAAAAAGGGGGTGGAGCATAACATAGGAGGGGTAGTTTATGTTATTAAGCAGTCAAGTCATAATTATGGCCTCATGTTATTATGAGTTGTCAGGCATTTGCTCCTAATGTTATTCTATGTTGTGAATTATAGGCACATCATGCTATAAAACAATGAACAAATTTAGCCAAAGCCAACATCCTGTTTATTAGGCAATTTGGCAAACAAGATAAAACTACATACTTGAAGAAAAATGCACAACATAGGAAATGACAGCGATTAAAGCAAAAATGTGCATCACAGTGAATATGTTTAAGTAACGTGGCCATTGGCAGCATCTGTAACATGTAGAAATACCGTATTTTTAACTAAAAATTTAAACGTCCAGAGATTTGTCCACTTTAGCAGAATTGCGTGTCTTTCGGGATAAAATACTAAAGATAAGCTGAGATGAAAACAAAAGTTACTATATTGCCATAGAGCCGACTCTCTTATTTCTGGGAGAATGAGTATGATCTCAACCCCTTTGACATCATTGATCAGCGCTCAGCTCCATCATGGTGGCTACACAATAGTCCGGGCTCACTCCACTTAGGCAGATTTGATTGCTCAGGGTAGATACCGCCTTAGTCTTGACATTTAATCTTCCCATTCTTCAATATTACTTCCTTCCATCTGATAAAAAGCCAGTTTAAAAGCTCAGAATTCCTCAGTTCTATTGAGCTAGAAAATCGTCTCTTTTAGTGGCATTTAACTGCCGAGCTCTGATTTCCATAAATGGAATGTAGTGGTATTTGCTTATCTCTAATCTGAGACCAGCTCCTTCCATAAATACGCTAGATGACCTGCGGCTATTTTTAACAACAGTACCAGTGATAACAGGGGAGGACAGCTTTTCTGCCATTTCACGCACACGTTTCCACAGACGGGTCTCACAGATGGCTTGCTTAGCAGGCGAGGAGAGGACTGAACCCGGAGCTTCCAGCTTCCTCTCTGCTCGAGAGCTCTTTCCATCCTTATTCCCAATTCACACCTGCGCAGTATGGCAGTAAAGGACAGCTCTGCCCCTCAGTCAATGTGAACTTTAATCGAACATCTGCAGTTCCAGCTTTCATGTCTGCTTGTGCTCTGCTCTAACGGGATGCTAGAGCTTTTGCTGGTATTTATTTCACCCGGACATTTATTTCTCTTAGGTATTTATTTCTCCTAGACATTTATTTCTCCCAGTTCTGGAGGCTGGAAGCCTGGGATCAGGGTGATTGGCAGCACCATTGAGTTCTGGCAAGGTTCCTCTCTGGGTTGCACACACCTGACTTCCTCTGCGCTTCCTCACGTAGCAGGGGTGAAGAAGCTCATGGTCATTTACAAGGACGCTCGTTCTGTTTACGAGGGCTCACTCTCAAGATTTAATCAAGTCCCAAAGCCCCCAGCTCCCAGTGTCATTACACTGGGGTTAGAGACTCAATTTATAAAATTGGGGGGTGGCGGGGCACAGGCATTCAGTCTATAGCATCTTCTCAGTTCTCTGCTTGTATGGTTTAAAGATAGACTGCAGACTGTGACATTACTTTAGCTCTTTTGCCAGTTAGAGATTTTTCGTGGAACACTCTAATTTCCTGATTCTGTCAATTTATCCACGTAAATAGAAACTCAAGATTCTCTTTATAGACGGGACCAGAACTGGCTTTTAGAAGGCGTTTTCCCTCTGGACCTCTCGTTAGCTCCTTTATTCCAAAAGGACAAGGGATCAGGCTACCACCCACTGCAAATCAGAGCAAAACAAGGAAGAAGGGAAGAAAGGACTGGAGAATCATTGTCTCGCTTGCTTTCTTTCATGTTGACTTAACCAGTATTAATTGAGTGCATGCCGTGCCGTGGATACAGAGGTGAGTGGATGTTTTGTTTGTTCCTGGTGAGTTTAGAAAACAGTGAAGGCTAACAAGTCACACCAAATCAATGCGGAACTGCCACAACGGAAGTAGCCCATTCCTCGTCCTAGTCCGTACAGACCTGGAAAGTTCTCTGCGGCCAATGCCTTCCAAACAAGACTTTGAGATCGAGTTGGCTGTACTCGTAGAGGCTTTCAAGACCAGTGCAATAGCATGATTGTTTTTGTGATAATAAGCCACTTTATGACTGAATTTGAGGTGGGGGTGCATGAGCCCAAGGAAGGAACATACTACCATTGCTTTCCTAGATGAATGTATTGTCAACCTGCCTTCTAAATGCGGATTTTATACCTCAAGCTGTGAGGCTCTCAGCCTGAGGCAACAAAGCTCCTCTGTCCAGAGGGGTGCTGTTTACAAGAGACTCATGTGCTCACAGTGCTGACAACAGGGGACTGTTGAGTGCTCAGCCTCCAGAAACATCTGTGTAATGAATACCCACCCCAGAAGGCGGAGGGAGCATCACAGAAGAGAAGGCAGAAAGGATTAAAGAACCAGAAGATAGGGAAGTGTGTCATGAGACGCTGTCGTTCAGATATGAGGCTGCTGATGTAGCCATGAAGACATAGGCACTATGGATACCTGCGCTGGGCCCTCCAATTTCCCATCACGGGACAGGGAGTGTCCATAAGACCCCAACCCTTCTTGAGGTGCTAATGACTACCAATGCTTCCTGGAGGAGGGGTTGCCATTTTCTCTAATGGTGTAGCCATTAGGTGGGAAGAAGGATGTGGTTCAGAGGCAAGGGAGATACTACAGGGTAATTGGGGGTAAATATCATAATGCATCATGTATGACACTGTCAAAAAATAAGGAATAAATAGTGCAGGGAAAACAGGCCAAGGAAAACAGCATGTGCAAAGACTCAGAATCCCATTCATCTCCATGTTGCATTTTTTTTTTTTGTCCCTCTGGCCCATCAGACTCCTTCCTCAAAAGACTGAAGAGAAACAGAGATAGCAAATGCCCAGAACGCATAGATAAACCAGAGTTCAGAAAGAGCTGGAAATGGTGAGCTTCTTCAGCAGTAAGTCTCAGAAGCTGAAAGCACTCCAGGCTTAGATTGGTTGCCAGAGGCTGGGAACTTCCAGGAGAAAGCCTACGTTAGCAGACGAAGGCAGTGAGTTTCAGAGACAGCGATTGCTTCAAGCGAATGAAAGTTACTTCAACACAAGCCAGCCTGAGGAGCTTGGGTTCATATGCACTGCACTTGATGGCCTCACTGCCAAGACCATTAGAGGCTCTACGAAAGAATAGTGTCTTAGAGTTTTGGCGACCTAATCAGGCACTGGTTGGAACTTACGTGAAAGAATAGTATCTTGATAAAGTAATGAATTGATTAAAAACAGAGTAAAAAGAACAGGTTCCAGTAGACACAGGTAAAATTAGATTAAAAAAAAATTTCTAAATTCCCAGATGAAACAGTTGTCTTTGTGCGTTGTTATAATTCACATAATAACCACTAATAATATTGTAACTTTCTCGCTGAAATTAAAATGATTAAAAAGTTGCTTCTGAATTGATTTAAGCATATTCATCATTCATTGCTTCCTAGATGTTCATTTATCTCAATTTGTCCTAGAGTTATGCAAACAGCTTACTAGACACATTAGCATTATGTAGAGGAATTATGCAAACCATTTGCATCAAATATGTTCCAGTTTTTTAAATCCCGCGTAAGCGCATAAAATGGACACATGAATGTAAAGTAATACAAACGCTTTGAAAGACAATGTGGTAGTTTCCTACCAAAACAAACACACAGTACATCACACTCCATCACACTCCTTTGACTCCACCCAAAGAACACTGATTTCAGCTTCCATCACACTTTCCTGACAGATGGGTTCAGATTTTCCAGTCATATTGTGTCCTCAAATGAGCTATAAAACACATTACAGATGTTTAGATTTGGGGACTGTGGGACTTGTGTTTTAACTTTCATGTTTTATTTTTTAATTAAAAAAATAGAAGTAAAAAAATATTCCATTTAACCTCTAAAAACGTTTTTGAGACGAAGTCTTTGGGAGTCCAGACTGGTCTCACTCACTAAGGATGACTCTGAACTTCGGATTCTGATGTCTCCTCATCGTCGTTGCTCCTGGGTTTACAAGTGTGAGCTCTTATGCCCAGTTTGTGCAGTGCGGGTGGGTGAGCCCTGGGCTTCATGCACATCCGTCAAGTACCCTACCAATGAAGCTGCATGTCCAGCCTCACAGCTTAATTACTACCAAACAGTTTGCAGATACTAATCATGGTCACAATATTGTGCAATTTTTACCATAATTCCCAAAGTATAATCCCAATGTACTTTCTATAGCCGAAAATAGTTACTTTATTTATTTATTTATTTATTTATTTATTTATTTATTTATTTTTGAATCAGGGTTGCTCTACGTAGCCTTGGCTGTCCTAGACTCACTTTGTAGACCAGGTGGCCTCGAGCTCACAGAGATCCGCCTGCCTCTGCCTCCCAAGTTCCTGGGATTACAGGAGAGCACCACCAGGCTTGGTTCCTGATAACTTCTAATTTGTGTTCTGCCTCTTTGAATTTGCCTACTATACATGTTTCATGTAAGTGGAATCCCATGACATCTGCTATGTTGTGTCTGGTTTATTTCCTTAGTATAAAAACTTCAAGATTAATTCTTTATGCTAAGGGACAATCTGCTTAGGCATTTTCCCTCCGAAATTGATTGCCAGCCAGCCAATCAGCTGAGAGACTACAATGTGCCGTAGACTGCAGAAGACAAGAGAGCAAAGAGGAGGCAGCACACAGCACTTTCCGTGTGTTTATCAGTTTCACTGTAGGAGAGGAGAGAAACCCTTGAAAGGGGTGTGTGTGCACTCGATCCCTTAGGATTTAAGAAAATAAATTTTAACCATTGGTATGTAAGTTTTTCAATAAGCATTGTCAAATCTTAATTTGACAGTGAAGGACTTTCTTTTTGGGGCTGGGTGTAGACCCTTCTGAAGTAGCTGCCTAATATGAGGAAGGCTCTGGCTTCCATCTCTAGTAAAGGCAGTAATAGTGGCAACAACAATAAAACAATTTTTAGGTGACGTCTTTTAGGTCCCCCATCCTCCCCACCTCCGATATGGTTTCTCTGTGTAGTCTTGGCTGTCCTGGACTCCCTTTGTAGACCAGGCTGGCCTCAAACTTGCAGAAATCTCCCTGAGAACTGGGATTACAGGTGTGCGCCACCGTGCCCGGCTTTAGATGACATCTTTATAAGCACTCATATTTTATTTCACATGTCATTCATTTAGTGGTTCTAAAGAAACAATAGAGTCGGAGGTGATTATGGCGGCCTCTGGAGTTCACATGTACATAAACAGCTGATGCCACCAATCCTACTGTAATGCTGACCACCGATGGGGCTTTCTCTACGCTCAGAATTCTGTGTGACGCTTTCACAGTGAAGCTTGCACCGCTGTTAACGCAAGTCAAAAAGAAGAAAATGACAAAATAGACTCAGCTATTCATTCTTTCTATAATCCCAGCCCCCCAGATTTAAAAAGAGAACACACAGGAGCTGTATTGACTGTTGCTTTCACTTACTTTTTCACATCAAGAGCTGTTTCCAGGTGGGAATTATTTGGATGCTTCTGGCTGAGAGAAATGCTTATTTAGAAATTCTTAACAAAAACTACAAAACAAAGGCTTAAAGGGTAAAATATGTCCTTGACACATCTGCATGCTGTCCTTTACATGATTTTTGTGGCCCTTTATTCTATGAACACCATATGCTTCTTCCTCCTCCCTCCCAAGAATACTTTCCCTCCTCTGAGGCAGGGTCTTGCTATGTATCCCTGATTGGCCTAGAACTTGCTATGTAGACTAGACTGGCCTTGAACTCACAGAGATCTTCTTCCCTCTGTCTTCTGAGCGCTGGGATTCAAGGCAGGTGCCTTCACATCTAGCTTCTAAGAACATACTGTTTTGTATTGTTTTTCTAGCAGGTCATGATTGTGACTTCAGTTTCAAAGAAATGTGGCCATAGTTGTGATTATTTGTTTAGTGGAGGCCTGTTAGAGTAACTTGCTTCTCTGCCTGCTGTCTTCAAGTGCAACTGTGGTGAAACTTGGCAAAATATCACCTGTTTAATGAGGCCACATTTATAGATACACTAGGAATGAGCAGCCTTGAAATTGTTTTATGTACACCGAAGAGAACTTAGTGTCTTTTTAGAGAATCTGGCTATTGCTTCTCACATTGCTGGTTTTGCAGGTTTTTTCTTATTCCTTTTCTTCACAGTAATAAGTTGCCACTTCAGCATCTAATAATTCGTTTCATCACACAGCCATGAATTTCTTTCCTTTACAAAGCTTCAGGTACTCATGGGAAAAGTCCAGAAATTAAACAAAACGAAACCCAAGGCAGTATGGAGAATCAATAGTCCCACCCTCCAAGGTATCTCTGGCTCACATTTGTCATCTTTCTTAACGAATGTTTACATAGAAACACATGTGCGCACATGTATACATACATACATGCATAGTCCTTTTTTAATTATAAGAAAAAATCTTACTGGTTTTTACTTAGTTTTTTTCTCCAAAATCATATGATTGTATACAACTGAACTGCTTCTGTAACAGTGTGAATGTTTACTTTCTTTTTTAAAGAAAAAAACTGTGGATGCAGGTGTCTATAGTAAAAACCCAAATAATATTGAAACCTGGATGACAGAATGTAAATTTCAGTATATTCTCCCTAACCACACTCCTGGCCTCTGGAGAAAACTGGAAATATTTTACCAAAAAATGTCGCATCTGAATATCTAATCGAGACTTAACATTCAGAAAACCTGGGGGAGAGAGGAATTAGTAATTCACCACCAGCAAGTAAATGACCCAGAAGTGGGACATTCCAGGAGGTACTGGAGGGCATAGGAAATACAGAAGCCCGCTTTGAGTGGACGGAAGCTGAAGCTGCCTGATCGCATCCCAGTCCTCCGAGACAACCATTGTCACTGGGATGACAGTTTCTGCAGGCCCCTCTAAACGCAAGTAACGTGTCCTCAAAGTCATAACGCTGACCATGCTCTCCATACTCTCTCGTAACCTTCTTCTCCCTCAACTCCCATTGGACAGTAGTTTTTCACTTGTGCTTTAAACTCTTAATTATTACATATTAGTTCTCATTATGTTTAAATTATGATTTTTTCTTTCATCAAGGAACAAAATTTACTTTTAATTTTTCTATATTATAAATTAACTGCAGTGGCTGTCTGACTATACTTATAGAAATTCATTGGATGAATTACTAAAACTAGAACTGATAAGTCAAAGAAAGATTATATATTTCAAACCGTGTGACTGTATTTATTTCTTCACATATTTGTTTAACTTATTTTTCTTCATGTATATTATAAATATTTCCCCTGATAATAGTTTATTTTCTAAATTTTTCAGAAATATCTTTACTAATCAAAAGCTATAAGTAAATATGTTCAACTGTTCTCTTTCTTTCTCTCTCTCCCTTTGTAGCTCCCCATCTTCTCTTCTTCCTTCCCTCCCATTCCTTCTTTTCTGCGACTTCTACATTTACTCTTGAGAGCATTTATTTATTTATTTATAACTTGAAATTTTAATCACTGGCTTTCGAACATTTCTGATATTTAATATTTTAGCATTTTTCTTTATATTACAAAAGAAAAAGAAATTTGCTAAGAAATTGCCTAGGTTGCTGGTCTTTGCCTGAAGTTTTCTAGTTTTATTTTGTTAAACTTCTGAACTTATGACCCTGAATTCCTTTGTACTTTTGTACTTTTAGGATTTTCCTAAAAGATCTTTAGCTGAATGCTCTTTTAAGTCATTTCTTTTTCTTTTCCTTCCTTGGATGTCATAAACCCTCCCCTATGGCCCTGTTTTCAGAGCTCCACTTCAGAGTGTCTTGTGAGTTCTGACACATGAAACTTTTCTTCATTATTTTTATTAGTGAATATTAATGATAAGGGATAATGGGCTACAATACGACATTTTCACACAAGCACATGACACACTTGGATATAACCAACCTTCTCTGACTCTCCTTTCCTGCCTCTCACCATCCCTGTCTCAGATTGACCCCCTTCTACTTCCGTGTCATCCTTCTTTTTATTCCCCTGGGTTCCATGCCTGAGAGAAAGCATGACATTTGGTTTGTGGAGTCTTGTCTCTTTGTGTTAATACAATGATCCCCAGTTCAATTCATTTTTCTCAAGATGGCATGGTAATAATATTTCACTGTGTACATGTACCACATGTCTTTATCCATTCATTTCCTGACAGGCATCTAACTATGCAATAAGCACAGGTATGCAGGTACCTACAGTGTGTGCTAACTTTGGTTTTTTTGGCTATAGAATGGAGGCATGGAATAGTTGGGTCATATGGAAGCTGTACTTTGAGGGACCCCCATACTGGTTTCCATATTGAGTGCACTAAAATACATTCCCACCAACAATGAATAAGGGTGGTTTTCCACATACATTGGTCATCTGAATTTACTTTATTTTATTTTTTGAGAGGTGGGGTAGAGTGAATGCCTACCTGAACTTATATATGGGAGCTCAAGCCTATTCACATATGCGTGAAGGACAGAGGTCAAGGACAGGTGTCTTTCTCACTTTTCTTCTTCATTTTCTTCATTCTTCTTTCATAGTTTTGGATATTCAAGGTCTTTTATGCTTCCACATTAACTATTTCTTTCTGTAAATTGGATTATTTGTATTTTATAAGAATTGAATTAATAGGTTAGTTTTAGAAATGTGACAACTTTGCACTCCCACCAGCAATAGATGAGTATTCTTCTTTCTCCACATCCTCACCAGCATGAGCTGTCATTTGGCTTACTCATCTTAGCCATTTTGATGGGTGTCAGATGAAATCTCAAATATTTGGTTTGTATTTCCCTGATGAAGAAGGATGTTGAACATTTCTGTAAGTGTTTCTTAAGGCATTTCAGTTTCCTCTTTTGAGAATCCTCTGCTTAGAGATAGAGATGTACCTCATTTTTATTTGGATTATTTGTTTTCTTGATATCTAGTTTTTTGCGGTCTTTATAAACTTCGGATATCATCCCTCTATCAGATGTGGAGTCGGTGAAACTCTTTTCCCATTCTGTAGGCTGACTTTTTTTTTCCTAAATGACTGTTCTTTGCCTTATAGAAACCTTTCAGTTTCATGAGATTCCATTTATTAATTGTTAATATTAATAAATATTAATAAATGCCTGTGCTATCATCGTTCCATTCAAAAAGTGGTCTCCTATGCCAATGCATTAGAGGCTATTTTCCCTACTTTCTCTTCTGTCATGTTCAGAGTATCTGATTTTATGTTGAGGCCTTTGATCTATTTGAAGTTGAGTTTTGTGATAAGTGTAAGTATGGATTTATTTGGGTTATTTTACATGAAGTTGTCTAGTTTTATAAGCACCATTTGTTGAAGATGCTGTCTTTTTTTTGAGTATGTATTTCAGGCTTATTTATAAAAAAAAATCAGTTTTCCATAGATGTGTGATTTATGTTTGAGTGTTCAATTTCATTCTATTGATTGATGTGTCTGTTTTTGTGCCAATACTGTGCTTTAAAAAAAATTATTGTTATGCCAATACCATGTGGTTTTTATTACTATAGCTCCATAGGACAACTTGAAATTGGGAATGGTGATACCTCCACCAGTTCTTTTATTTTTTAGATTGTTTTAACTATCCTGTTTATTTGTTTTTATTTTTTTTTTCATATGAAGTTGAGAATTATCCTTTCAATGTCTATAAAGAATTGTGTTGGAATTTTGAGGAGGATTGCACTGAGTCTGTAGATTGTTTTTGGTAGGATGGCCATTTTTAGTATATTAATCCTACTGATCCTTGAGCATGGGAGATCTTTTCATCTTTTGATATCTTCCTCAAAGACTTGAGGTTTTTATCATACAAGTCTTTTACTTGCTTAGTTATCACAAGATTATTATTTAAAGCTATTATGAAAGGTGTTGTTTCTCTATTTCCTTTCTTCCTTCCTTTCTTTCTTTCTTTCTTTCTTTCTTTCTTTCTTTCTTTCTTTCTTTCTTTCTTTCTTTCTTTCTTTTGTTTTTGTTTTGCTTTTCAAGAGAGGGTTTCTCTGTGCAGCTCTGGCCATCCTGGAATTTGCTCTGTAGATCAGGCTGGCCTCAGAGATCCTCCTGCCTCTGACTCCTGAGTGCAAGGATTAAAGGTGTATGTCACCACCATCTAGCTGTTTTTTCTGATTTCTTTCTTTCTCAGTATAAGAAGGTTATGAATTTTTTTTTTTTTTTTTTTTTTTTTTTTTGTTACTCTTGCATCCAACCACTTCTCTGAAAGTGTTTATCAGCTGGAGGATTCCCTAGTGGAATTTTTAGGGTCACATGTATATATCATATCATCTGCAAATAACAATACTTTAACTTCTTCCTTTCCAATTTGTATCCCTCCATCTTCTTCTGTTGTCTTATTGCTCTAGGTGAGACTTCAAGTATTATACTGAATTTATATAAAAAGAATGGACAACTTTGTATTATTCATGATTTTAGTGGAATTTCTTTGAGTTTCTCTCAATTTAAGTTGATGTTGGCTATAGGTTTGCTGTAAATTATAAAAATACCTTTTATTCTCCTGGTGGAATTGTCATCTTGGAGGCTTATCCCCTCCATCTGCTAACCCAGGTTTAGTCCTAGAAGCTTCAAGCCTTCATACAATCAGTCCAATCTAGGCCTAGAATGCTTTCAGTCTCTGAGACTTCCTGCTGAATAAGCTCACCCTTTCTAGTTCTTTCTGAACCCTGGTTGGCTGATTCAACTAAAGCTGTTCTGGCTCAGACTCCTTTCCAAGCTGAATGCTGATGCCTCACTAGCTGGGGACCAAGAGCTTTCTACACAATGTGCAGGAAGCTTGGCGATGTCCCTGTTACTGCATGCACTTGGTTTGAGCTTCTCTTGGGCACCTTGGCTAGTCTGAGAGTGTCTCTCAGTCGTCTCTACTGTTCTATACCGTTGTAGCATGAGGAGCCTGGTGCATTCTGGTACATCTGGTCAGTTTCAAGAACTTTCTGGAGCTTTTCTTCCTGAGGTTTAAGGTGATTTAAAGAAAAATGGAATATTAATTTTGTCACCATTTAGAACCTTTTGGGTTTTAATGAGCTTCCCTTTAAAAAGGAAAATTTCATACTAGAGGAAACTGGGAAATTGGTCTACACTACCACTTTCCAAGCTCTCTCAGAGGAGGAGGAGTATTCTAAAAAAAATGGGCTTTTTTTTTTTTTTTAATAAAAACAGTGTCTTACTCTAACAAGCTATTGGTGAACTTGCCTTGCTTCTCCTGTCTCTGTGTGCTGAGCTTAGAGTGATACATATACATACTACATGGTTGGCCTTTTGCTTCTATTTTTTTTTTCTTCTGTGATTTGTTTTTTCTTTTCTTTTCTTTCTTTGTTTTTTTGAGATAAGGTCTAGGCATAGGCTGGCCTTGAACTTGCATGTCAACTGAAATGACTGGACTTGGACTCCATGTGTCTCTATTTCCCATGTTTTGGGGATTGTAGACCTGGGTCATCATACCCAGCAAAAGCATTTTGTAGCAAAAAATTACAGTGGTTGTTACTGAGCACTCAGTCTCTCTGAAAGCTCATCGTCTTTCATGGTAAACTCAAATGCAAAACTAAACTATGATGCTGGATTGTTAAGAATTAGCATTTATTTCAAAGTCTGCATTTTGTATAACTCTAAAATCCTACCAGTCAAAATTGAAGTTAAAAATAGAATCTGATGAATTTTCAAGGAACAATGGCAGTTGAAAGCTTACCTTTCATAACTGCCATGCTAGATCAAAGTTTTTCAAACTTTTCTGAACAGTTGGCTTGAGTTGTAAGTAGGAAGAGAAGCTGCAATCTAACATTATCATGGAACCGAGCTATGTGGACTTTGTAATGAAAATAGCACTACAACTCAATTTGCTTTTTCTGGATATTTTCCCAGTTTTATTTTGTTTGAGAGGAAGTAACATTTTTCCTAATACTAACAGAACCATTTTTTTTTAACTAGCAAAGATAATAATAAATAAATGTTGGAGCAGTTTATTGCTTTAAAGATCTTATGGATGGGAAACATATGGACTCCTATAAAGATCACTTTGTGTCCCCTAATGGATTCGGGTACATGTTAGGAACTTTTCTACTTTCAGCAAACTTGAGAGAATTCAAATATAAACAATATTTTTAATTTATAAAATAATTTTAGTTTTGTCTTAACACATTAAGTTTTTTTTTCTTGAAGTAAAAACAACAACAACAAAACTTTGTGTTTTATCTTCAAGTAAAAAAATTACACTTGTCATCTATGGAAATATTTTAATTTCCTTGGAAGTTTACTTTAAATGTCCCATTTGGAAATAATTAGGGAAAAAATAAAATGAAACTAAATTTAAAAACCCTATCTCATAAAGAAACATAAGAGCAAAAGCCTTCTAGCTACCTCTGCATTCAGCTAATGCTCCAAGTTAAAGTAAGAATGTAATTTGGAAAAGAATGTGAGAAATTGTGTTTGGGAAGTGAAAGAAATAATGCTGAAAAGTTCCAAGCTGAAGTAAAATGGAGATTGCTCCTAACTATTGCCTTTCTTTCTTTCTGCTCTAAACAACAGGTTAGGTGGCCCTCTGTGTTTTTCTATCCCTCCCTCTCTTCCTCTGATCTTCGAAGTGTGTCAGTCTTTCATTTTGCCATTCAACAGCCTGACATTCGAAAGCTTTGTTCAGACAGTTTAATTTAATCACTGCCAGTGGTTCAACAAGATGATAAAATCCCTTGCACTGTACAACATACAACCTCCAGCTCACTGTTATCTGATACCGTTTGAAGCTCCTCTCATGAATGCATGCTGATAGCACAGGAACTCCAAACATGTCATAAACAATATATTAATGTCCCAGCTGGAATTCCATTAGAATAAGAAGTAGATGAAGTTTAGGGCATTCAAGTGGGCCAAGGTAATAAAATGTAATTTGGACTAATCTTCTCAAAGAACGTCCTGTGTTTGAAGCTGACAATCTCCAATCACATGCAAAAGCAACTGCCTGTTGACTGCATTGCAGAGTTTTGAATCAGGGTCTTTGTACTTCCCACACTTTCCAGGTGCCTCGGCTTGAAGACAATCTGCCTCTTTGTTTGAATGGAAAGACATCTAAACTATAAATAATAAAACAAGCAGTGAGTACTTAAATGAATATTACTCATCTAGATTGGAATTTGTGGAAACCTGAGACAGAAGTTTAAAGGCAAAACACAATCAAACATTTATTATTGGAAAGGCAATTCTGATGATAATGTCGTTAAGGTTTAGTAGCTTAAAATAAATGAAAAATTCACAAATATTTTAGGAATAAAAGTTTGCTCAATATATAGATTTTAAAACTAGCTCTACTTTTGTATTTAATATCTTTGAAGTATTTAGGTTCTTTAGCATTAAAAAGCTTCTTTGACTTGTAAACAAATTGTAGACGCGATTAACTTTAAATGTTCACTGAAGAAAATATCGAGGAATCAAAATCTTAGCTGATGACCACTACCTAATAAACAACATTACGAAATATTTATACATATTTATGCCCACAAACTGTTTTGGGAATTTTGATTATTTGGATTCTTTAAATCTGAAAATAATTCATTTAACTAAAGAGGACACAAAGAAAGGCTAAGAAATTTGCTCAAAGTCTCTTAACTTCTGGCAGAAATAGATTTAGAGCCAGTCAATTGGGTCTTTCTTTTAAGCAATTCCACTTTCTATTGTCCTTGGGATGGACTGAGTTTGTAATGATATAAAAGAACTTATTTTGGTGAACACTGAAAGTTGGGGATTACTGTCTAGAGTATGTGAGAGTGACCTGATATGGGCACAATCACATGTATTCCATATGTAAGTCTTCCTGATGGTTGGTGGCTTGCTGCTGTTTGTTCTCAGAGCATGGAGGGGCCTTGTCAGCCCTACTCTTACCTTGATGCTCTGAGTGTTACAGTAATAATCACCATCTGGTGTTTGCAATTCATGTAGTTCCTTTTCCCCCTTACTTCAATAAGCTTTTCCTTCACCAAAGAGAAGAGTAACCTTTTCTGATGTAACAATCACTTCATGTACGGATCTATCAATGGAAAGAACACAATTTCTACCCTCTTAAAGCTTACATGTTGGTGGCAAAGATGTCTAGCTATGAACATCACTGATAAAAAATTCAGAGTGTGTTAGAAAGTGATAAATGGTACAAGGACAGAGCAGGGCAGATAACTGAGCATGCAAAGTGACTACCTTTGGAAAAAGGTAAGATAAATTTTCACATGGAGTGTTTGGGGGTTAGGTGCTACTTGAGTGTGACCTAAAGACAATGAAGAAATTTACCATGTAGATTATTTGGAGAAAACATTGAGGCAGAAAGAACAGCCATCGCAAAGACCTAGACATGAGGATATTCCTGTCTAGTTCTAAGCATAGCACAGAGGCCAGCGTTGCTGAAGAGTATTGAGCAGGACAAAAAATTCTTTAGAATGATGGAACTGCAGAGGGGAGTGACAAAGCCTTTGGACTTTGGAGGTTTTGGATTTTGCCTGTAATTGAGGTGGAAAGGAGGGGACTAACTTCATCTGATTTACCCCTTAAACTACAGCTGGATGTTGCAATTGGAATGACTCACAGAACGTGGCAAAACTAGGGGAAGCCAACCAGGGTAATGGTGGTGGTTGTGGTGGCGGTGGTGTCAGGTGGGGGCTGGAGAGTGTGCCTTCAGTGAGATAGGAAAGTAGCTTAGAGCCAGTATCACCAAAAAGATGCCAGGCTGTGGGTGACTTGGAAGGAAGAGACAACGGTGACACCTGAGGGGAACACAGAGGTTTGAGAGAAAGTCCAGAGTCAGGAACAACCCCAAGGACTCTTCTCTGAGGAACTGGACACTTGCAGTTGCCGCCAGCAAACCTGGAACTCCGCTGGTGGAGTGAGCTTGGGAGAACAAGGAGTTCGCTTTAGACTTGTTGAACATTTCGAAGTTTTCTCTCAAAATTTTATTTGTTGAGCTCTTTATAGTCATTCTTCCTTCCCTCCTTTCTCAGCCCCATTTCCCCTCCCTTCACATTTCTTTAACCTCCTTCCCCCATCGATCTTTCTCTTGCTCTCTCTCCCTTCTTTGAGAAAATCTTCTTGCCATGCATGTAGTTCAGGCTGGCTTTGAACTCACTTCGTAACCCAGTCTGGCCTCTGATATTCCTGTCTGAGTCTCCTGAGTGCCAAGAATGCAAGGCTGTGACAGCACACTAGCCTCTTTTCTTGGTTAAGAGCAGCTGCTGGCATCACGCCCTGTCCTGTGTGCTGTGTTTCTTTCTGAACTTAGCAGAGCTCTATGCAAACCTCTGTTAAAATGAAATGAAACCTTTGTTTCATTTCTATACCTAGAGAACTTCCCTACCTTCCTCCTGCTTTAAATCTATCCACAGCCATTGGGACTAGTCCTGGACTATCATAAAGGACTCTGTAAGTATTTATTGAATGAATAAGGGATGGGTCTCCATCTGTAAATCTTGAGGATCAGAACACTGTACAGAAAACTAGAGTTTTAAGCTTGTGATGCTCTATGCTGCAGATTGTTGCCTCACAGTTCCTGAGGTTTTGTCAATAGATGTTCGTTCGGTCCCATTGCTGTGCACTGGTATTGAAGGCTTCATCTGTTTAAAGGCCCCCAGGAATAAAGTTATCAATGGGTCATCAGTGTCCTCACACCTGTCACTCAAAAGCACTACCCATTGAGAACCAAGCTTTCATTTCATAATCTTTCCGGGATAGGCCACCTCATATTGAAGCCATGAAGAGCCTTCATTTTTAAAAACACAGTTTTATTGGAGCCTGCTTGACATAACAAGCGATGTGTATTTAATGCACAGTGCTTGAAAAGTTCCGGCCTTGGGAGTCAGCGCTGCTGAGCGCGTCAGTCGGGCCCAGCAATTTTTCCATTCTTTTTCTGAATTTTGCCTTATTTTTTCCCTCTAACCCTCATCCTGCACTCATCATTTCCCACCAAGCTACTGCTGATCTGCCCTGAAGACTAGGGTGTGTGTTCTACAGTCACATAAATAGGACTGAATAGCCTGTCCTCTTTCTTGTCTGCCTTTTAGTAAATTTAATCAATTTGAAGCTCATTTGTGTTCTGTTCATTAGAAGCATATTGTTTTGTTTTGTATTGCTTTGTTGAAAGTGTTGTGAGTGAGTGTCTTCCTGTTTGGATTGGCCATCAATTGCAGAAGAGAATTTGCATTACTTTGAGTTTTGGTTTCTATAAGTAAAGCTACTACGAACTCTCCTGTGCAAGGTTTTCTATAGACATGGGCTTTTATTTCTTTGGCTTGATATTAAGAAATACAATGGCTGGGCCAGGAATGGTGGTACATGCCTTTAATCTCAGCATTTGCGAGGTAGAGGCAGGTAGACTCTGTGAGTTCAAGGCCAGCCTGGTCTGTGTCGTGAGTTCTAGGACAGCCAGCGCTACATAAAACAAAACAAAACAAAACAACAACAAAAGTAAAGAAAAAAGAAAAAGGAGCAAGAGGGAGAAAGGGACAGAGGAGAGTAAGAGAGGAGGGAGGGATAGAGAGAGAAGGAGAGAGAGAGAGAGAGAGAGAGAGAGAGAGAGAGAGAGAGAGAGAATGGCTGGATTATATGACAGGCCTGTAGCTTGTTAAGAAACTGCCTGTTTTGTAAAGTGATTTAACCATTTCCACATCCACCATCTGTCTCAGAAAGTTCCATTTTCTCCTCATGCTTGCTGACCCTTGGTATGGCTACTTACTTGTTTATTTAGTATTCATTTGGTTCACTGAGACAATATTTCATGTAGCTCAGGCTACCCTTGAACTGATTCTCCTATCTTCATCTCCCAAGAGACAGGATTACACGTTTGCACCACCATGCCTAGCACTGGTCAGTCTTTTACATTTCAATCTCATACATACACAGCGCTATCTCACTATGGTTTTAGCTTGTGTTTCCTTCATGACTAACGAGTTTATGTCTTTACAAATGCTTATTTGTGATGAATGTGGGTTTTTGAAGATTCTGTTTAAAAGACTTTAAAAAGTAAATGCCTTTGTATTGTTCTAGTTCTTATCTCTCTAGATACAAGCCCTTTATCAAATGTATATTTTCTTTAGATCTATGGTTTGTCTATTTTGCCACTTACTGAATGATTTTAATTTTAGTGAAGTCCAAGTTATCATATTTTTCTTTTATTGCCTATACTTTTAGTGTCTAATATAGTCTGACTTGAGGTCACATAGATTTTCTCTCTCTCTCTCTTTTTTTTTTTGAGACATGGTTTTACTGTGTATCTCTGACTGTCCTGGAATTCACTCTGAAGACCAGGCCGACCTTGAACTCATAGAAATCTGCTTGCCTCTGCCTCCTGAAAGTTGGAATTAAAGTCATGCTCCTCTACGTCCAGCTAACATCACAAAGACTTTTTTGCTTACAGTTTTTAAGGGTGTTATAAAACATGTGGCTTTCATATTTAGATCTTTTGTCTATTTAAAATTAGATGTTCCATTTGGTTGCAAAATGGTTTACTAATATGGATAACCAGCTTAGACACTCTTCTAAAAATTCTCAATAAAGCAAGATGGAGCTAGACCTTGTTTTCTTTGTTTGCTTGTTTTGTTTTAATTTTTATTTTGACACAGGCAACAATTCTAAACATAGCTATGGACAACTGACCCTCCACCACTCTGCTTAACAAACATTTCAGCTCTGTGCAGGTCATGGCCAAATCCCCACAGTGGTCACAGCATTTTCCCAGAATGTATGCGTAGGATGGAGGAAGTCTCACTGCCAGGAAACTCCTGGGCTGTCAGGACTGGAGTTTAGCAGGTCCCCTTAAATTAATGTTCCTACGATGGCCCAGATGGGTGATGAGCACTGTGAAAGAGTTAATGTGGAATTTGAATGAAGAATAGGAAAAGAAAAGGCGCTTAAGACAGTCAGTGTCAGCTTTCTTAAGATTCATTGACATGTTTCTTTCTACAAAACAACTACTGCAAATATCACCGAAAAAACTTAAAGTTCTTAATTCATTGTCTTCTAATAAAGAATGAACAGCAAAATTGGGGTACAAGGAACATAGTTCTAATTTGCTGTGTATTTTTCCTGGAATCTAAACTTCCCATAGCTACCTTACTGCTTGATCATTTTTCCTCCTTATTAACATCCCTTGAGCATAGCAAAGCAGGGTGAATGTTAACTCATTCAGTAGTTTTGAGCACATAGAGTTAGTTGTGTTACAAAAAAAGTCATCATAATGTAGCGTTTTGCACATTTTTAGTTTCCTTAGACCGTTTGCAACACCGTTACTCTATTACATCTCAGGGAACAAGTCAGAGCACTAATACATGTGGCTTTGGTCCTCTGGAATTCATAATTCAACAACTATAAAAACACTTTTTTTGGAAGGATTCTAAGAGATTGATTGCTTCACTTTCTCTAGTAAGAAAATGACCAAGAAAAAAAATCAATCACAATCTTTTTACAAATATGCCTACTATGCACCAAGTGGCTGCTTCCTCTTTTAACAAAATTTATCCATCCATTAGAGTCATAGACTAGTGAACAAAAATGAATTGTCATTTGAGTTATTTTATTAGTGTCATATAAAATTATGGCATGTTATTGACTTCTTGAAGAGTATTTTACTTGAGGAGGCACAGTTTAACATGCACAAATCAAGATCAATATTGAATATGCATTAATTCTTTAAAAAATGCTGTGAGGCAATTTTTCTCTACAAATCCCCTGTTGGTATTTATTGTTGTATAAAGAAACTATCATTGTGCCCAAAGATAGTTTAGCTGAGCTCTAATTACAAACAATGGGCTGCTATTTGCATTGCTGTCCTGAATCCTAGACATATTTACTATTTCATTTATTTGTTCACTTTTTGCCAAAATACTTGAAAAACTCCAAGTATTTTTGCTGACTTGATCTATTTTTAATATTATCATTTTCTTTACCTTATGGATTTCTGTTAACCCGGGAGTTATTAGGTTATGACTTTTTACCTCCAGTGGATCCATGACCTCCCTGTGTAGTCAAAGTTACATTCTAAAACCTAGTCAGTTTTGTGATATGGACAGCCACTGCCACTATATAGGCTATTTCACTCATTTTCAGAGGACTGTACATTAGGCAGAGAGATCTAGAAACTCCCAAGTCATACTTTGGGTTTAATAGGTTCTATTCAATCTAATGTTCAATTAATTAATTAGTTACTATGTCACAGACATCAAGTGCTCTCATGGCAGTAGGTGCTCATGCTATCGTTTTGCCATTAGGGATGAAAACGGGAGAAGGTGTTAATTTAAGCTAATGTAGCATACACATCCTTGAAGTTCCTTTGTGCCTCATCTCTCTGGCCCTAGCCACCCTTCACTCTTTTAGAGGCCCGCGTGTCATCTTCTCACATATTCTGTTACTTGCACTTAGATGAGAAATTTCTTTTGATTTATTTCTTCATCAATATAAAGTTTCTGAACCTTATTTAAGATCCTACCAGATGTCTCACTGTGAACATTTCATTTCCTTCTTCCTTTCGTCCTTTCTCCATCTCTTTCTCCTCTCTCCTTTGCGCTTGTCCTTCTTCCTTTTCTCCCTCTTCCCTTTCCCCTTCCTTCTCTCCTCCTTGTTTCTATCTCTCCCTGCTTTCTTTCCTCGTTCCTTCCCCATACCCTGTATGGTGCTGGGCATTGAACCCAGAGCTTTAAGTATATTAAGCTCATCTTCTACCACCAACCTCCTCCCCAACCTTATAAACATAATTCATTTATTAGCATAGTAATATGTTAATCTTGTGACTCCAAGTTCCACTGTTTTGAGCCAAATTTGAAGCAATCATTTTTTTTTTTTTTTAAGCAATCTTAATAGCTGACCAAGATGAATTCTAGTCAGGTCCATTCTCTAAAATCCCAGAAAATGGTAATGACTCACGTGTTGTAGGGGATTTTTAAAGATAAAAACCATATGGCCATTCTATTTTCCATATGGCTTTGTTATTTTCCAAGAACTACAACTCCCAGCATTCCAGAAAGCTACCTGAGACTTGAGCTTTTGCTCTTAAAAAGTTTTCCAAGGACAGCAATCACCTGCTATTCTAATTTCAGTACTTCATATATAGTTTCTAAAAAAGTTCTTGATGAAAAAAAACATTTTTAAAAAAAAATAGTGTATATTAATCTCTTAGTATTTAAGTAATTTACCTACATCAGTATCTTTATTTCCTTTCAGACACATGGAATGAAGACCATAAGAGAGTTTGGATAATGGGCCTTGTCAAGAAATACTGTGTTTACTTTGATTTTGCTGGGTGAAAATATTTTAACTCACCCATTTGTAACCTATGTGTGTCTGCCCACAGAAGTCTGAGACTTTGTGTCTTTTTTTCTGTCCTGTATGTTAGTCCAAAGTGGGCTCCCCAAGTAGCAAGCAGTGTTGCTAACAATGTGCTAACAGACATCTGGGGCCTAACCCAGGCAGGGCTCTGACCAGGTAAACATGTTGCTGAATTTTAATCCAGCAACATGGCTACTCTGGCAAGGGATCATATCCAAAGACTTTCTAGGTTTGTGTGACACAGCTGGAATGCAAATATACCACATACATTTAATTACTCTGGCTGGAATGCAGACATGTTCTTTAGCACACGCCTTTAATCCCCTACAATGATGTCTAATTGAGGGGCAGATAAAGTGGCACATCAGTGAAAGATTTGACAGGATGACTCAGAGCTAGGACACATCCAACCGTCAGGAGAACAGATAGGAAGGAGACGCTGTTTAAGAACAGTGTAGCGAGAGAGAGGTGAGCTTGGTGCAGTTCAGTTGAATGCTGTTGAATTTAGTTGAGCTTGTACAGTTTTCTTCAGTTTCATTCAGTTCATCGAGTTCAGAGGCAGATTTTCCATGCAAAGCAATTCAGTCAGAAGACGAGAGAAGCTGAATTGAATCAGTCAGCTTGGAGAGGAGTTTGAGCCAGAACAGCCGAGTTGAACCAGCCAGCCAGAGTTTAGAAAGAGCTAGAAAGGGTGAGCTTATTCAGCAGTATGTCTCAGAGGCTGAAAGCATTCTAGGACTAGAATAGATTGTACTGTGGCTAGAAGCTGAAGCCTTCATAGTCTGGACTTGCAGAAGATTAGATTTTATGGGGGCTAGAAGCTTCCAGGCCTAGACCTAGCAATAGTTAGACAGAAATGCTCTGGGTTCAGCCCAAGCCAAGTATTAGTATTCATCAGGGAAATATTCAACATTTACATGAATAGAAGGGTTGTTACTGTGTAAAGAGAAACCTGAGTTCAGCATTGCTCAGAAATCTTGTAAGGTGGTTTTTGTTTACTAGGAAAGTCAATACTTCCTTTACTTGCCTACCTTGTCCTTACAAAGCTCTGTAGTCGACTTTCCTTCATCCAGTTTGTCCAGTATTCTGTCTGAAGTAGAAGAAAGGGCATTTTCTTGCCCAGTAGTTAGCTTGCCAAGTATTAAGCCATCTCCTAAAGGAGAATTATTTGAGAATTATTTCCTCATCTTCTTCAGTCTAAAGGGGCTGCTGCCAGGAGTTGACATGTCTCATTGTAAAAAACATTCTCAAATCAATAAAACATCTTTAAATCCCAAATTATGTAGATCTCTGAGGTTTCTGAAGATCATCTATCTATCACTAGTATAACTGAATTGCTAATGTCTAGCTATATACTGACTGACTAACTTAGAAAACAGCTGTGATTAACTAAACTAGTACCTAACAAAATTACAAGTTTGATTGTTAGTTATTTATTAGTTTCCATTTCTTAATTAACAGTTTGTGATAGTAGCTTTCAAAAGGATTAGAACTTGGCATTGCATTTTTAAGAATTACATAGGTACAACGCCTTAAAAATATTAAAGGGTTTATACATATATAAAAAGGTTTATACATAGTGTGCTGTAACTGTAATATAACCTTAATTTTGTATCAATATACAAAGGATCTATATCAATGTAACCAATTATAACCTTAATTTTGTATTAATGTACAAAGATCTATAAAAGTAGATTCAATAATCTACCATTTTTTCCCTATTGTTCCTATATTATTCCTATAGGAACAGTAAAACTATTTACAAAAATTAAGCAGTTTTTGCTGTTTTCCACCATGTCCAGTTTGGTTGTATTTGGCAGTCTCAGGATTTTTGAGTTCAGAGTTCCATAAAATGTTCATGTTATTCTCATTTGAACTCAACAGCTTGAATGTCCTAAGTGTCCTGAAGTCTGAAGCTGATATTTGGTTGATGATTGTCAGCCTAATGGCAGTCCTGACTAGGTAGAACATAACAGTCAAGTTAAGGTGTGCACTGTTTGTGCAGAACTAGGCAGTGGAAGAAGCACGGGGAATCATTTTCTAGTGTTTCGTGTTACACAATACAGGTGGATTCATCTCTGGACACCCATCATCTTGGAAACCTAAATGGTTACTCTTAGGACTTGCAGAGAACATAAACACTCTATTTATTTATTTATTTATTTATCTATCTATTTATTTATTTATCAGCTATCCATTTATTTATTTATTTACCTCTTTTATTTATTAACCTATTCAAAATTCTGGCCCACTGGTGGATTCTTTTATTATTATTATTATTATTATTAATTGCAATTTATTCAGTTTGTATCCCTGCTATGGCTCCCTTCCTCATCTCCTCCCAGTACCACCCACTATCCCTCTTCCCTTCCCTAAGTCCCTTCCCTAGTCCACTGATAGGGGAGCTCTCCTACCCTACTATCTGACCCTAGCCTATCAGGTCTCATCAGGACTGTCTGGATCCTCAATTAGATTTAGCTTCTTGGTTAGGGATGGGAGCTCATGTCCATTTCCCCCTCTTAATACTCAGACCCTGTCTTGCATGAATCTTTGTAGGCCCTATTTATGCTGCCACAATCTCTGTGAATTTATATTTGTGTCATTTATGTTGTGTCTGGAGGACAGTTTCCTTGATGTCGTCCATCCCCTCTAGCTCTTACAACCTTTCTGTCTCAGGTTGCGCAGAGTTCCTTGAGCCCTGAGAGGAGGTGTTGGAGGAAGATATCATATTTAAGACTGAGTGCTCCAAGGTCTCCCATCTACTGCAGGAGTAGATGATGACTGAATGAGACACTGAACTATGGGTATAGCAGAATGATATTAGGAGTGATCTTTCTGCTATGTTCCTTTAGAAGAACAATAGTATTCAGTTTTCTTTAAGTTCCATGGTCTTTCTAGGTCTCAGGTTCTTGGCTACCTGAGCAATGTCAGGCATTGATTACATCTCATTGAGTGGGCCTTATATTCAATCAGATAGCAGTTGGTTATCCCACAAATTTTATGTTACTGCTGCACCAGTGTGCCATGCAGTCAGGTCAACTTGTAGTCAGAGGGCATGTAGCTGGGTTAGTGCTTGCCTTTCTCCTTTAGTGGCCTGCGGAGTACCTTCTAGTATCATGAACCCTAGTCTTGATACTAGTCTATTATAGTAGGTATCTGTATCTTTTCCATTTTGGGTCCTATTAGTAGTCCAGAAAGAACAGAGATTGAAACCTTGACTGCTGCTCAAAACACAATTGCTTACAAATCTTAGAGCTTTTCTTTTCATACTGTCTTTGGAATGAATCCTTGTGTCTCTGTTCTCCTTAAGTGCCCATTATCTCTCAATTTGATATGTTACAGTGGGATTACAATTTCCAGCCTCTGGATTCTTTCTTTTAGACCATTTGCAAAACAGCATTTTTCCTAAAGCTTCATTACTATACAGATCTGAAAGAATTCCATTTATTTTCTCACCTTGCTATCATAATATCCTGTGTGAAGAGTCTCAAAGAATATCCCCCCCCATGCCCTACTCCTGATCCATCCATCAGCCCATCTGTTCTTTGAGTCTGTCCTGTGTCTACCTGCCACCTTTTGGACCTTGACCAGATTTACATTATCAATTGCTGGGATTTTCTTCCTGCAAGTTCCTCAAATTCTACTTATTTTACAAAGCAGAAATACTGTCTTCTACTTCTTGCTCCACTTAACAATTTTTCTGAATCTCTTTCTATTTGTGGCATATACTTTTCTATGGCATTCTTTTTATTAATTTTCTCTGATAGCTTATAAGGTCTTCAAGGTATTATCAAAGTCAATATATATAAATATGTGATTGTCATGTGACATTAAGTGATCAACAAAAATAATAATATTGACTTTATGATCTTCTCAACCTCTATATGAGTTCAAAGATATATTTATATCAAAATATAAACATTGAGGCAGGATACAAACAGGAAGCACATTATAGATAAATGTAGATATAAATAAACAGAGATAGCTCACTGAGTAGACTGTCCTTCACTAAGGCATCATGAGAGAGTACAACCTGGATGTGGTATATGTGAATCTTTAATGTTCTTATAAGTCCTTTTATTAAAGTGTCTTTCTGACACTATTAGCTTCTTTCCAAAAGTAGTATGATGATTAGCTTTAATCGTCAACTTGACATCGTCTACAATCAACTGGGAAGAGTCACAATGGAGGATTGTCTACATTGGGTTGGCCTGTGGCGATTGTCTTAAGTTAGTTGATGTGGGAAGTCCCAGCCTACTGTGAGCTGCACTACTCCCTAGACAAAAATGAAACTGGAACATATAAATACCTCCAAGTTATTTTAGAGTGCCCTAAAGTGAGATGTTTTGGAGTTTTAAAACAATTTTAGTCCCTTATTTTCACTAACTGCATGACTTTAAGTAAATTGCTTAATCTTAAAACTTTTCAGCTTCCTCATCTGTAAAGATACTAATAATTACATCTATTCTGTGAAGTTTGGACAAGAAATACATGAATTAGTTAATGTAAGTCACAACATGAGATTTTACTATATTTAATGAGTGGTACTATTTAATCATTATTGCTGTTATTAATTTTTCAATTAATTTATTTATTCACTTTACACCTCAGTCTTAGCTTCCTCCCTCCTCTCCTCTTGGTCCCACCCCCCTTTTTTTCTTTCTCCTATCCCCTCTCTTCTACCCTCCAGAAAAGTGTTTCCCCCACTACCCATCCCAGAATATTAGGTTGCATCAGGACTGAGCTCATCCTATTCCTGGCAACCCCACTAGGAGGAAGTGGTTGGAAAACATGCAACAGGATCTTTGTCAGAGTCAGCCCCCAGTCCCCTTAGTAGGGAACCCACATGAAGACCAAGCTGTCCATTAGGAACATATGTGTAGAGGGCCTAGGTTCAATTCATATAGAGTTCTTGGTTGGTGCTTCAGTCTCCATAAACCACGCTGGGCCCAGATTAGTTAGCTCTGTTGGTTCTGGAGCTCCTTTCCCCTCCAGATCCCACTAGCCTAATCCTTTCTATTCCACAAGGCTCCCTGTGCTTCATCCAATATTTGGCTGTGAATCTCAGCTTCTGTTTCAATCCATTGCTGGGTGGAGTCTCAGAGGACAGCTGTGCATGGCTCTCATCTACAAGCATAGCAGAGTGTCAATAGTGTCAGCGTTGGCTCTCTCCCAGGGTGTAGTCAGGCATTGGTTGGATATTCCCTCAATCTCTGCTGTGTCTTTATCCCTGCCTGTCTTGTAGTCAGGGTAAATTTTGGGTCAAAGCTTTTATGGGCGGGTTGGTGTTCCCTGCGCTTTACTAGAAGACTACTCTAGTTAGAGGATATCCTTTTCAGGCTCTATGGTCCTTGCTACTAGGAGTCTCTGCTTGAATTCCCCTCATCATCTCAGGAGCCTACCCTGACTTAGGTCTCCAGAGATGTCACAGAGATATACCACCCTCAGTTTCTCTTTTCTCTACAGGCCTTCTCTTGCCCTTGCTCTCCTCATGTCTAATCTCCAATCCACCCTTTTAACTCTCTATGCCCCCTTTTCCTAACTTGTTCCCTCTCTTCAGTCATTACCTCAGTCTATTCTATCTCCTTTTGTGAGTGAGATCTATGCAGCCTCACTTGGAACCTATTTATTACTAATCTTCTTTGTGTCTGTGCCTCATAGTAGGCTTATCTTGTCCTATGTGGTTAAAATCCACTTATAAGTAAATACATACCATGTTTATGTTTCTGGGTCAGGATGATGTTTTTTTAGTTCCATCCACTGCCTACAAATTTCATGATTTCTTTGTTTTTAATAGCTGAGGAGTATTCCATTGTGTAAATGTGCCACAGTTTCTTTATCAGTTCTTTGGTTGAGGGACATCTAGGTTGTTTCCAGATTCTGGCTTTTATGAATAAAGCTGCTGTGAACATAGTAGAGCAAGTTGTTGCTCTACTTGAGCTTGTTGTATGGTGGGACATCTTTTGGGTATATACCCAGGGGAGGTAGAGCAAGGTCTTGAGATAAGGTTATTCCCAATTTTCTAAGAAAGCACCAGACTGATTTCCAAAGTGGTTGTACAAGTTTACACTCCCACCAGCAATGGAGGAGTGTTCCACTTTATCCACACCCTCTCCAGGATGTACAGTCACTTGAGATTTTGATCTTAGCCATTCTGATGACTATGAGATGGAATCTCAGAGTCTTTTTGATTTGTACTTCCCTCATGACTAAAGAAGTTGGACATTTCTTTAAGTGTTTCTTGGCCATTGGAGATTCCTCTGTTGAGATTTCTGTGTAGTTCTGTGCCCCATTTTTAAATTGGGTTATTTTGCTTATTGGTGTTTGATTTCTTTATATATTTCGGGTATTAGCATTTTGTCTTTTCCCAATTTATAGATTGTCTTTTCATTCTATAGACAATGTCCTTTGCTTTACAGAAGCTTTTCAGTTTCATGAGGTCCCAATTATTAATTGTTGACCTTAGCACCTGAGCAGTTGGTATTCTGTTCAGGAAGTTGTTTCCTGTGTCATTGAGTTCAAGACTCTTCCTCACTTTTTCTTCAAATAGATTTAGTGTATTTGTTGTTATACTGAGGTCTTTGAGCCACTTGGATTTGAATTTTGTGCAGAGAGGTAAAAATGGATCTATTTGCATTTTTCTACATGTAGACATCCAGTAGACTAGCACCATTTGTTGAAGATGCTGTCTTTTTTCCATTGTATGGTTTTGGCTCCTTTGTAAAAAATCAATGGAGCATAGATATGTGAGTTCATTTCTGAGTCTTTGATTCTGTTCCATTGATCAACCAATCTATTTTTATGCCAGTACCATGCAGTTTTTATTACTATTACTCTGTAGTATAGCTTGAAGCCAGGAATGGAGATACCTTCAGAAGTTCTTTTATTGAATGGGATTGTTTTAGCTATTCTGTTTTTTTTTTTCCATATAAAGTTTAGAATTGTTCTCCCAAGTTCTGTTAAGAATTGTGTTGGTATTTTGATGGGGATTACATTGAATCTGTAGAGTGCCTTCGGTAAAATGACCATTTTTTACTATGTTAATCCTACCAATACATGAGCACAGGACATCTTTCCATCTTCTGATATCGTCTTTTATTTCTTTCTTCAGAGAATTGAAGTTCTTGTCAAACGGGTATTTTACTTGCTTGGTTAGAGTTACACCAAGGTACTTTATGTTATTTGTGACTATTGGGAAGGGTGTAGCCCATTTGTCATTTGTGTACAGGAGGAATATTAATTTTTTTTAATTAATCTTGTATCAAACCACATTGCTGAAGTTTTTATCAGCTGTAGGAGTCCTCTGGTGGAATTCCTGGGGTTGCTTGTGTACGCTGTCATATCATCTGCAAATAGTGATACTTGACTTCTTCCTTTCTGATTTATATCATCTGTCATCTCATTTAGTTGTCATATTGCTCTAGCTAGAACTTCAAGTACTATATTGAATAGATACAGAGAATGTGGGAAGCTTTGTGTTGTCCCTGATTATAGTGGGATTGCTTTGAGTTTCTCTCCATTTAATTTGATGTTAGCAATAGGCTTGTTGTATATAGTCTTTATTACATTTAAATATGGCCCTGATGTCTCCAAGACTTTCATCAAGAAGGGATGTTGGATTTTGTCAAAGGCTTTTTCTGGATCTAATGATTTTCTGGATCATGTAATTTTTTTTTCTTTGAGTTTATTTATGTTGATGGATTTTTTTTTTATGTTGAACTATCCCTGTATCCCTGGAATGGAGTGAATTTGATCATAGATGATGTATTTGATGTGTTCTTGGATTCATTTTGTGAGTATTTTATTGAGTATTTTTGCATTAATGTTCATGAGTGAAATTGGTCTGAATTCTCTTTCTTTGTTGAGTCTTTGTATGATTTAGGTACCAGGGTGATTGTAGCTTCATAAAATGAATTTGGCAATTTTCCTTTAGTTTCTATTTTGGAATAGTTTGAGGAGTATTGGTATTAGCTTTTCTTTGAATGTCTGGTAGAATTCTGCACTAAAACCATCTAAACCTGGGCTTTTTGTAGAAAATCTAAAGGAAATGGACAATTTTATGGATATATTTCATCTACCAAAGCTAAACCAAGAACAGGTAAACGGTTTAAATACTCCTATAACCACTAAGGAAATGGAAGTAGTCATCAAAAGTCTACCTAACAAAAACACCCAGGGCTAAAATCAATAAATTGGAAACAAAGAGAACAATACAAATAATCAATGAAACCAAGAGTTAGTTCTTTGAGAAATTCAACAAGATAGACAAACCCTTAGCCAAACTAGCTAAAAGGCCGAGGGAGTGTCTCCAAATTAACAAAATCAGAAATGAAAAGGGGGACATAACAACAGACATGGGGGAAATCCAGAAAATCATTGGGTCTTTTTCTTGTACTTTGGATGTAATGGTATCTCTAAGGCTTGCTTTGGTAGGATCACTGGTTTCTGGTGGTACCATATAGCCCCGAGTTTTGTGGTTTGTGCTCTTAAGCTGGCCTCTAGCCATCTGGTTAAGTCTGGTGTTTGCCGTCCTTGTGGTCCATCTGCTGGCTTTACTGGCTGTGTTTCAGATGGACAGGGCAGATGGGGAGCAGGTGGAAACACCTCTGAGCCTAGAGCTGCTCAGGTGCCCCACAGGCCTCTTTGGTATGGGGAACAATAGCGCTTTGTTCCTGTTCCAAATTCACCTCTGCTGGATTCACTGTCTCTGATGAGCTCACTGTTTCTGACTTAGGTGGGTCACGTAGCTGGGGAGAAGGCAGAAAGATCTCTAAGCAGAAAGTTGCTTAGGTGCCGCACAAGCTTCCTCAGAATGGGGTCTGAATGGGGATTTAAAAAGATGGTGGAAGGGTAAGGGTAATTCCCCCATGCATAGCCTAGGAAACAGGCCTTCACAGCGAACTATTTCTTAAACTGATACTCCAGCCAAGGACCACTCATGGAGATGACCTGGAACCCCTACATGAAGGTAGCCTATGGCAGTTCAGTGTCCAAGTGGCCTTCATAGTAATGGGGACAGGGACTGTCTTTGTCATGAACTGACTGGTCTGCTCTTTAATCACCTCCCCCTGCGGGGGGAGCAGCCTTACCAGGCCACAGAAGAAGACAATGCAGCCACTCCTGATGAGACCTGATAAACTAGGATCAGAGGGAAGGGGAGGAGGACCTCCCTTATCAGTGGACTGTGAGAGGAACAGGGGTGGGGAAGAGGAGGGAGGGTGGGGTTGGGAGGGAGGAAGGAGGGAGGTACAGGGGGTTACAAAGTGAATAAACTGTAATTAATAAAAATAAAAATAATTAAAAATATGAAATAAAATTTAAAAAAAGGATGGTGATTACATGCTCAACCAAACTGTCCAAGAGTTTTAAGTTTTTAGTCTATCATTTAGCTGCATAAGACCTTCTGACTGTTCACCTGAAGCCTTTGCTTCCTAATGTATTCAATGGATGCAGTCTTGGGGGGGCATATAACAGTGTGTGTGTGTGTGTGTGTGTGTGTGTGTGTGTGTGTAAGTGTATGTGTGTGATAGTTAAGTGGAGTATTTGCATAGAAAGCACTTAAGTGTCTGATAAGAAAATAAGTTCTCAAGTCATATCAGATATTGCTTTGTTATACAGAGGGTGAGCAATAGCTGTGGTCCACTCCATCAGGTTTGTGCCAGGAAGTGCCTTGTCACAAGGGTTTGCCTAGCTGAGAAAGAGAAGTGGACTGTCAGGAAAGAGTTAATGGTAGACATAGAGGAAGAAGTGTGAGCAATTTGAGGTGTTCAAGAAATTGTGAAATTTTTATGGTAAACACTCAGGAAGAGCATTAGAGTAAAGACGGTGGAACATAAGCTGTACAACACTTCCAAGTAGGTGGATGGCACGATTAGACTCGAGACACAGGAATTCAATCTCTTGACCTTTGGTGAGGTGAGACTGATAGTGCGGGTAAGCGAAGTTGGAGAGTGACATCATCCAGATGCTGTGTTAATAACTTAGTACTATCATAGCATCTTAATAGTTGAACTTGGAAGACGCAGGCCAGAGGCATGTGTGGACTTACCTGTGTTTATCCGAGGTGTCACCAAGCAAGATAAGCCAGATTGTGCTGTGGTAGCAGAGAAACAGTGAACCAACCATCAGTAAGCTGCCACCACTAGGTTATGTGATGCAATTCATGCCAATTCCAAAGTAGTTTAGGTGTCTCTGCTGTGCAGCTCTTCTCCGCACGTGGTCCTAAGGAACCACATCTCTTCTGGCCATTGACAGCACCATTCCGGCTGTGGTTGCTGTTGACGGTAGAATCCAGAGAGTACCTGACTCCATCTCCTACCCTTAGGGTGAGCAATTCATGTGTCTTAGAGCCCTTCTACCCCTCTTAATTAAAAATACAGATTAAGCAGCAGACAGATAAAGATGTCCCCAAAGAAGAAAAATATGCAGCAACTACCAAAAGACTAAAGTATAATTTTTAAAGAAAATATCAGCTGTTCAGAAATAACCCTTTAAATATAGCTTTTAAAATTCCTTGACTTATTTTCTTCTCCTTTCTAAATCAGTGATGTTTGATGGTTGTAAAATGTCTTTACTATTTCTAAAGCTAGAAATGGCTCTCCTCTACCCACTGGCTTGCTCAGATTTCTATCTGTAAGTTTCAGAGGGCTTCTCCCTCTGGGAAGATTTCTCATGGTTTCTTGAGTGTCAGAGGGGATTTTTTGCTTGTTAGCTCTCAGCTTTAGAGGACTTACTACTCTGAATTTTGTATTGCTCATCTCTTGGGTAATAGATAGAGAAGTAATATTCAAAGAGCATATAGTAAAGAAATCATTTGGTGATTGAGTAAAAGTGTATTAATTTAGAATACATAGGAGAACAGCAAATCTGTCTTAATAAATAGCCTTAACACAGAGGCTTCTAGCTGAAATGCAGTTTTAATGTTTCACAGACAGTGCTTATAATAAACTAAGCTACAAACAGATAATATATAAAATCATGTAAGCTAATGAAAATATGTCTTTAATGTACTATATTGTAATATACCAAAATATATCTTTCAATAACTTCTGAAGTACATTAAAAGAACCTTAACATTACGCACTTAAAATAGCTACTGCTAACATGTATAAACAAAGAAACTCTTTCACTATTTTTGCTAAATTAGAGTCACACGATTCACATTAAAATCTTACAAATTATAAGAAAATACGATTTATTGTATTGGACCAGCTTTTTGGTTACACACAGGATATTAAGTTGTGATTCATTCTGAGAAATCACAGGCTAGCCCTTTCACATTAAAATGATTTTGAAATATGAAAAAGATTCTTTATTAAAATGGACAGATGAGCTACAGGCACCTCATGTCACCATTTTGGACTGTACCACTGGGTGATTAAGTCCATAGGTTACTAGCCATACATATGAAATTTGAAGAGTTACTATTTATTAACCTGTACTTCTTCAATACTGTACACACATCCTGGACTGCTATAACTGTGAACGCTCTCTTAGTGAGCTGCAGAGGAAATATTGCTGTCTAGAGTCTGATAATTTTTATTCTTTTCTGTCAATTATAGGGGCTTGCTTTCTTCTATACGGCTTGTTTTTCTGAGTAAACATTGTAGCATAATACAAGCAGGTGGAAACTGAGCAAAGTGTAATTCTTCTAGGAGAGCAAACAGTCGGCATGCAGTCTGGACACTGCATGTGCTGTGAAACGTTCGGGTACTACTCAACATCATTGAAACTTGGCAAGTTATTCTGAAGTCTGATCTAAATAACTCAGGTCGGATCATTCTATTCGATTGATTCTATGGTTTATCATCTCTTACCCTCTTTTCCTCTTAAAACAAACCACCACTTGTGTGTAGAGGAATTTTAACACAGCAACATGGCTGCTCTGGCAAGGAATCACATCCAAAGAATTTCTAGGTCGTTGTGATCTGGATGGAATGCAGATACACCTCGGATTACACCTTTAATCCCAAACAGGGAAGGTAATGTTAGTTTATCAGAAAAAGCAGTCATGTTTGAAAGTGATGTCTAATTGAAGGTCAGATAAAATGATGAAGAGAAAGATTAGACAGAATGAGTCAGAGATGGGATCCACACAACTCTCAGAACGGACAGGAAGGAGAGGCTACTAAGAGCAGTGCAGGGTGCCAGGGGGAGAAGAAAGGGAGAGAGAGCAGATAGTTTGGGGAGACAGCTCAGTACAGTTCGGTGCAATTCAGTTGAGCTCAGTTTAATTCGTGCAGTTCAGTTCGTGGATTCAGAGGCAGTTTTTCCAAGCAGAGCAATTTAGTTAGGAGCCACTTTGATTCACTCAGCTCGGAGAGGAGTTTGAGCCAGAACGGCTGAGTTGAATCAGCCAGCCAGAATTCAGAAAGAACTAGAAAGGGTGAGTTTATTCAGTGTTGTAACCTACTTAACCTGCTTAAACTCTAGAGCCCCTCCATTGAGACCTACTTTAGTTCTTAGCATAACTGTTAACACCTGCTGTCGTCTTTAGCATATTAGAAGCCATTTTGCCTCCAAGACTCCATTTTGATTATAAGGTGAGATTAAGTTCAAGTTCACAGGCCCTATGTGCCTGAGACCAGGATACAGTTCAATAGTTCAATACATGCTGCCAAGAACAGAACAATAGATGATACACTTATGTTCTGTTAGAGTTAAGACTGCAACATCCTTCTTCTGTTCCTTACTCTCAGAAATCTGGAGAGCCCCCAAGAACCCTCCTATGCTAAGTCTCAGCCAATCAGCTTAAAGTGCTTTGCCCAGCTACAACACACTTGGAATAAAATCAATTATATTTAGTGAGTCAAAACCATGTAATGCTGCTCCCCCCAATTCCTATACCTATGTGTTACCGGGTTACAGTTTTTCATATATATATACATGTATATATATATGTATATATTACAATATATATGTATATATTTAAAAAAATATATTAAAAAACAAAAACAAACCAACAAAAAACCTGCCTTAGAAATGTCATAGACTGGCTCCCAAGCCCAGAATACAGCCTTGACCGGGTTAAGTCAGTTTTCATTCATCATTCAGTAACCTTCCATCAATCTGAGTCTGGTGTCTGAGTGGTCAGTGTGGCTATTTCTGAACCCATAACATTCAGCTGTAAGCCCCAGGGGCTGAAAACATTGTAAGCCTAGATTAGCAGACCTAGGTTAGCTGCTGGAAGCCTTCAAGGTCCAGGTTTGGAGAAGATTAGCTTGTATGGAGGCTAGAAGCTTCCAGGCCTAGGCCTGGGGATAGTTAGAAATGCTCTGGGCTCAGCCCAAGCCACGCATTAGTAAAGGGTGGTTATGGCTCTCATCTCATCCCTTCATCTGAGGAAATTAAAATAATATTTACTCTTTTGAAATATATCTCTTTTTAGACCATTGGAAATTTAAGATGGGCCCAAAATATCTAAGTTTCTATTGTCTTAACTGACAAAAGAAAAATGGCAACTTCATTTGGCTTAGACTAATACTTTAATAAAAATCATGAGTTTGTCTTCCGTACAGGATTCAAGTCAGCACACTAGCTCAAAATGCCCAAAGGTGGAGTCAAAGTGAATTTCTATCCTTTATTTTAAGGGGACAGACAGCAATGGTGGCTCTGTAGTTCACCAAGGCAGCATTGCAATTACAGCCGTAAATGGTGTACAGCATTAAGGAAACAAGGATGAAGGCATAGCAATCTTTCACACTTGGCATTTGCTCATAGTAATCCACTGACCTCCCTAACGTTAATACTGAGTGTAGGTAGGAGGGAATCTGTCAGGCAGGCTCACTCCTCTGTTCCTCAAAAGCAAGGGAGTGTTAATCAGCTGTGGGCGGGGTGGGTCTCAGGGCAAGCCTCTGATGGCCAGTCGGAGCTCATCTAGAAAGAAAGCTCAGGCAGTTCCAGCCGGATTCCTTTTAATGTCACAGTTCATTTGCAGAACCATAACTGGAATCAAGAATTAAAAAGCCTTGTATAAAAGTCAGTAACATTAAACCTTTAAGACTCATGTTTCATGTGTCATAAAAAGTCTATGAAAGGATTTTATATTCTGTACAGTGTTTTAGCACTTTCAATCACTTTTTTTTCCAACATAACTTTTGTGAACACTTTTATAGCCTCTAAATGAAAAACTAAACTATGTGTCATTCAAAAAAAAAAACGTTTTATGGATCACAGAATTTAATAAAAGTTCTGCACCATAACAAGCTCCTGATAAACCTTTATTAAAATTCATTAAAAATATTGAAAAATATTTTAACAGAAATTAGACCTCACGTTTGGTAAACAGACAAATCACTCTTCAAAGAGTGTACTTGTTTATCACATATGCAGATTCTGTAGAGGTGAAGGAAGGGAATACAGGAATAAATCTGCGCTCAACACTGGGAAAGTATTGCTTTGTGTTTGATGAGACTAATCCGCTTAGTTTCTGGTTTGCAAAATCTTTAATAATTATGAAATACATAGTAGCTTTCATACTAATGAAAAATATAGAAATATTTTCGAAAATATATAATATGTAAATTAGTAATTAGAAGCCACTAGAGTAACTAACAGTCCTAGTGTAGTTCTTAGGGTCTGGAAAGAAGGAAAAGATTTTTCTAACACTATTAGCAATTTTGGCTCCTAACTGTATTTTCTTCATACTATCCTTATAGAAATACATATATTAAAAGGCTCTAGAACATTGGTAAATCATAAATTTATATGTGTCCATACATTAAATAGTGATGCAAATACAGAAAACTCGCAAGACTCTACAGATCATGTATGTATATAATGTTTAAACATACTTCTATATTGACTTAATTTTAGACGTGTAGATATGCACATAAGAGAAAATTTTGGAGTTCTTCTTTGGGATGGGCTAATTGTTATTTTTGCAGTGACAATGCTTTCAAGGTGTGTACATGAGTGTTCTATAGATCTGAGAGCCTCTAAGTGGTCAGAAACCTTAGATTTCATCTATACAAGTTTTGCAAATAACCATGGCTCTCGACCACATCCTCTCCCAATATAGCAACCGCTCACCTCAAAACAGAGCTCTCTGCTGTGGGTCTCTGTTTATGGGGCCCACCGTCTAGGCAGAAGCATGTCCAGTTAAAATTCTTATGAGCAAACCTCTACCCAATTAAAAAATTGGTATGGCTGAGATTTTAGTTAGCAGATGGTAGATGAATCATCCCCTTTTGTAGATGTTGGATAACTATTCTCGGACTCCGTACAACACAAAAGACTTCTGTTAACAACAGGTATCCATAATTTCTTTGTTTTATTAAACGCAACCTGGCTTAGGTTAATAGTTCTTCCAATATTGTTTAGTATACCTTTGTGCACGCTCATTGCACCTTTTTAATAGCAGTGGGGTATATGTCAGAGAAGACAAGACATAGAAAAGGGGGGAACAGGGTAATTCATCTCGTTTATTTGTTTAAAAAGATGAAATAAGTTTTCAATGGATTATTTGTGGAGAAAACACTCAAAGTTCACAATGATTTCAGGTAGCATAAACCTAACCTATTTCTGCAATATGTGCAAAGCTACTGTGTTAATGTCTGTTGTCTTGACAGCAGTCATAATTTATGCTTGTAATTATACCTTTTTTTCAGCTGTAAACTCATATTGTTTCCTTACAGTCATGAAGTCACTTTGCAGCAATGTCATTGTCACAAACTGATGGGACATAATGAGGACATGATTGGAAAAAATCCTGGGCAGAGAATCATAGTATATTTAAAGGGGATCAGGAGAAAATCTGAACAACAATATATAGACATATAAAGATAAAATATATACACAATTAAAAGTTTGTACACACTATATTATTTTCTGCTTTTTTTTTTTTCTCCTGATGAGATCATGAACTAAAGGACAGGTCTTGAGCTACCAAACAAATGTGGCTCCATCTCATTTTAAACTGCCTCTAGAAGAGGAGGCGGCATGAACTCACTTGGCAAACTGTTTGTAAACACTGCATTTTCTTTCTTCTTTCTTTTTTTTGTGCTCTTTTTCTTTTTTTTCTTGAGTTGCCAGGTTTCATCTTTTCAAACTGCCACCTATTGTACAAAGAGTTTGTTTTGTTTGATTTATTTTATGTCCCTGTGAGTTTTGCCTCCGTGTATTTATTTGTTTGTATATCATGTGAGTACAGAGCACAAGGTGGCAAGATATAAGATGGCTCTGGGACTGGAGATACAGACGGTTGTTAGTGGCCACATAGGTGCTGGAAACTGAACTTGGGTCCTTGGCAAGACCACTTAAAAGTAGTAATTTTAGCTACTGAGCCATCTCTCCAGTCCCATGCTACCTACGTCTTATTGCTCTGAATTTTTTAAATTCCACTCTGCGGTGGTTTGAATAGGAATGGTCTCCACAGTCTCATATGTGAGAATGCTTGGACCACAGGGAGTGGCTTATTTAGGAGGTGTGGCCTTGTTGGAGTAGGCATGGCCTTATTGGAGTAGGTGTGCCACTGAGGGTTGGCTTTGACATCCTAGAAGCTCAAGTCTGGCTAGTGTATCTCTCCTTGCTGCCTGTGGATCAAGATGTAGAACTATTAATTTCATCTCCAGCACATGTGTGTCTGCTTGCTGCCATGTTTCCTACCATGATAATGCACTAATCCTCTGAAATTGAAAGACAGGCCCAATTAAATGTTTCCCTCTATAAGAGTTGTGGTAGACATGGTGCCTTTTCACAGCAATGAAACCCTAAGACACACTTCAATTTGTTTTTTACACTATGGGAAATATTTTGTTAAAAATGTAACTCACAACATTTGTCCATTGCTTGAAAATTTCCAAAAGTTCCATGTCACCTTCAGAAAAAGTTTGGATATCTCTACATGACATAGACCTCCTTATAATCTGGCAACTACATGCCTACGCTTTCTGGAGAATTCATTTTAATTCCTTTTACTTTTCTTCATACAAATAATAACTGTCGATGCTAGCATGGGGCAGACATTATGTTAAGGAATTTTACAGTTTTCTGGCTTCATTGTGTTTATCGATAAAAAAGGGAGATTGAATTAATTCATGGTATTGTTCTGTTTAGCAAGGTATCTTGTCTTTCTCAGCCAAGAACCAGGGGGAAAGAAAGCACTGAACAAAACAACCACAAAATTCCCATACTGACAGAACTTGCATTTCTCTTTTGTTCACAAATGGATCTGGTAGTTACTGGACTGCATGGATTTTTTGAGTGAAAAGATGCAAAAGGAGAAAGAAAGAAAGAAAGAAAGAAAGAAAGGAAGGAAGGAAGGAAGGAAGGAAGGAAGGAAGGAAGAAAGGAAGGAAGGAAGGAAAAGAAAGAAAAATAAATAAATAAAGAAAAACCCTTATACTTTTGGTTGTGAGCCATGCTGAAGTATAGCTCTCCACAACTGATGACTTCTGGCATAGGTCGGGTGGAGAAGAACTTGGTTTTCCCGAAGGGGCTGGCCACGGGGAGTTTGACCATGCTCCAGTGAGGATGTGGGCAACACAAAGGGGCTTCCCCCACCCCTTTTTTTCGGAGGGGAGAAGAAGGGTCACGGGGGGGGGGGTGAACCTGGGAGGACTGGGAAGTGAGTGTGATCAGGGTACATGATGTAAAATTCCCAAATAATCAATAGAAATACTATGTTGGGGGAAAAAAGAAACTTGTGATGCACGGATGGCAGACAAGGACTGTAAGGTGAAGGAAAATATTTTTGAATGGTGGTGGCACATGCCTTTAATCTCAGCAGAGGCGGAGAGGAAGCAGAGGCGGGCAGATCTCTGAGTCTGAGGCTAGCCTCGTCTACACAGCCAGCTCCAGGATGGCCATGGCTATCCAGAGAAACCCTGTTTCAAAAAAAAAAAACAAAAAACAAAAAACAACCAAACAACCGAAAAAGAAAAAAGAAAAGAAAACGAAACAAACCATAAAACGGAGAACACTCAATCTGAAAAGGCCTGAGAAGTTAAGAGAAGTCAGAGAACTGTGATCCCCACTTAAACGTCACGGTCGCATGCATTCCATACTCAAGCTGCCCAGGACTGCGTGGAGTTGCTCCAACACCAGCAACTCACTGTGCGCTCTGGGCACTCACTCTGCCTTTGCTCCAAACTGTCCTTCCGCTCATCAAAACAGGCACTGTAGAGTATCCGTGTGTAAACTCAGCCCCAAATCCATATTAAACCGTGCGCAAACTACTGTGAGGACTCTACCCTATGTCTGCCAGGTTTCTAATGTGCCCTGGCCTCCCACTTGGCGCCATAACTTCATTTAGGGCCCGACCTTCACCACTGCATGAAGGTATTCTTTGAACCTACCCAGGCAGGAAGCCCTGCAGATCTAAAAGGCGGGCTGATAGAGTCCGTATTCTCACCACGAAAGCAGCTACCCTATCTCTGCTTTGAATCCCACCAAGGAGCGTGACCGATGTCACAGAAGGGCATAGAGCTCCTTACGAAGATACTTTTAAAGATTGTTCTTGGTTTTTAGAAGGTCTGGGGTGGTGCACGCCTTTGATCTCAGCAGTTGGGAGGCAGAGGCAGGCTTCCCTCTGTGAGTCCAAGGCCAGCCTAGTTTGTAGAGTGACTTCCAGGACAGCCAGGGCTATGCCGAGAAACCCTGTCTCAAAAAATAACATCAACACCAAAACCAAAACCAACCAACCAAACCAAACAACAACAAAAAATCCTTTGAAAATTATTCTTGATTTCTGGAAACATACTTCCCCAGTGTACTCGGCTCAGTTCAAACGTGCCATCCTCCTGCCTCCGGCTCCTGAGAAACTGGGTTTATATTTCTGTACCAGCACAATGAGCTATGAAGACAAGTCCTCTAGCCCCATCTTGTAGTACAGGATCAGGGATCAGATATGAAACCCTCTCCTGGCCTTCACAATGCCACCATCTCCCGCACCAAGTCTCTCACTGTCTCTAAATAATCCCTCCAGTCAGCTCCGCCCCCCACCCCGGGGGCTTTTCTACTCACTGATGACCCATGCCCACTGCAGCACTCTTCCCTCTTTGTGTGGTTTCCCCCACTAGACTGTGAACTTACTCTCCTGGGCCCCACATCTTCCTCCGTCTATGTGCCGTAGTCCCTTCCTCATCCGTGTGTCCCCTTGTGACAGCAAATTTTACAATTCGGAAACTTGGCTTGACCGTGACACCCAGATGTTTGCCCAACCCCAGTCGAGGAGCTGCTCTGAGCCCATTTTTAGATGCAGCGAACATTTTAAAACAGCAGACTTTGAGTCTGTGACTTAAATGCAGACTGTGCCGCATCACGTGGTGGGCCTGGTTCAACCAGTGCTGAGTCTCAAGCAAGAAACGCGGAGCTTCCCCGAGAAGGAGAGATTTCCGGCCCCAAACCATTCTTTCCTGGGTCTGCAACCCGAAGGTCAACACTGCAGGCTTCAGAGCTGGCAGTCCCCACGATTGTGTGAGTCAACTATTTGAGTTAAATTTATCTGACTGAACTCGCACAAGCACACAGAAACACACACGCAGATACTCACAAAGGCATGCATTTGTGTGTGCGCGTGCACTCGTGTAGAACACCAGAATGTCAAAGGACCATTCTAAGCTATTTATCCACAGCTGGAGACTAAACCAGATCTGGTAATAACCATTCATCTGATAGCACATCCCTTAAACACTAGAAAAGAATAAAATTATTTAAATTTTCCTCGCTATCATGTATTTTTATCTACCATGTATTTTTATCTTCAGACAAGATAGAACACGTAGGTACAAGGGAGAGATGAAAGCATCTGTAACCCAAACCAACAATCTGCAGCCATTTTCTGTGATGGGCTAGAAGTTAATATTTGACTCTGTAAAGCCATTCAAGTCCGTTGTAATCAAGCCTACGGTAATGGCAAAGCAGAGACACAAATGGATATGACTGTGTCTCAGTCAAAGTTTAAGTGAGTTTTCCGTTGACATGCAGCCGTTGTCCATATTCCCGTGGCACAGTGAGATGTCTGAATCCTGTGCATGCTGTAGAACCGTCACAGTAGAATGCTAAGCACATCCGTCACCTTGGGGCCTTAGTATTGCTTTGTCATGAGAAGAACAAGAAACCTGTTTTTGTGCTTATGTTAACTACATTCAATAGAACACCAGAGCGTGTTTCTCCTGACTGTAATTTTGTGTTTGGACATCTACTTATCAAATCACTTCTAACACACATCCTTCACACATACGGTAACTACTATTTGACTTTGAACTTCTGCGTTATCGGAATTTTCACAAATGAGTTCAGTCATGCATCACTCTTCTTTCTGTTTTGTGCTTTTTTTGTTTTGTTTTTTTCACTTTACATGAGCATCACATAATTTCTTTTTTATTTTTTCTATTTTTGGTATGTGTTATATATATGTGAATAACGTATATATGCGTAGACATATATGTATATATGTATATATGTATGTATACTTGCTTTTTCATGTGTTCAGGTGAATGTGTGTGTGTGTGTATGTACTGTTTGTATGCATGCATATGTATGTGCATATGTGTATACCTGTGTGCATGTGTGTGTGTGTGAGAGAGAGAGAGAGACTGATGACTCTTCTACGTTTTGAATCGAGGTAGCATCTCTCAATCAAACCCGGAGCCTATGTAAATGGCCATTCCCTCTAGCTGGCTTGTTCTGGGATCTCCTGATTCTATCTTTTAAAGTAGAAGTACCAGGGCCTCTCCACACCTATCCAGCACTTATGCATGTTTCAGGGGATCGACCTCATGCTCTCATTCATGCAGTGGAAGAACTTTAAGCTTTGAGCCACGTCCCAGCCTGACTTCATGACCGGTACTTCTCTGTGGGTGTATGCCCTATTTCTTTATCTATTAATCTGTTGGAGGGTAGTTAAGTCGATCCCACATCTGGGCAATTGTGAATACTGGTGTAATGAATGGAGAACGGATATATCTCTCTGACATACTGACTTCATTTCTTTCTTAGTTGGGGAACTGCTGGATCAGATGATGCTTTTATCCTTTTGGGGGCAGATTTTCAAAATTGTTGTTCATAATGGCTGGCTGGCTAGCTTACCTGTCTGCCAATAGGGTGCAATGTTATTTATTTATTTATTTTTGCCCACCTCTCACCAGCACTTTCTTTCACTGTTCTTTTGTATTATAAGCATTGTATCCAGAAAGAGGAGGTTGGTAATCTAGTTTAAACTACCTGCCTCTCATGATGACGGATTAATAATGCTGACAATTTTCTTCATGTATGTGTTGATGGGTTACATGCCTTATTGATGATAACTATTAGTAAGATGTCTTTTACTTTTCATGATAAGTTCTTTTCTTTCTATTTGATCTCATATTTCCCTTCTGTTGCTGTGATAAAAATACTCACACAAAATCAACTTCAGAAGTAAGGGCTTTATTGAGGCTTATGGCCCCAAGGGAGACACTATCCATCATAAAAGAATGGAAGCAGGAGCAGGCAACAGGCCCCATAGGCAGGCAGTGAAGACAGAACAGCGTATGAGCTGGCCTATAAAACCTCAAAGCCCACCCCCCAGTGACATACCGCCTCCAGCAAGCTTCCATCGCCTAAAGGTTCCGCAGCCTCCCCAAACAGCAACACCATCTGGGGACCAAGTATTTCAAACACACTGGTCTCCAAGGGAGATTTCATATTCAAACGAAACGTCTAGGAAAGAGGAACACTGGCAATATGAGTTCTCTCAGAGAACTGTTTGGAGCTGGCAAGTATGGACAAAGGCAGCTCACACTCTTTGGGCTATTACTGTGGGCCAAGAGCCTTCTTCCCAGAGGAAGGGCCAAATTAAACACTAAATAAATCTTTGCTGAGTGAGAGGATGACTGGGTCATACTACCAGAGTACTTTCCAAAAAAGTGAAGAAATCTACAATGGAGGAGCCCATGTTCTTGTTCTTAAGGCACACAATGGCTTAAAGTATAGTAACATGTTTTCTGAATTATTTACATTTCTTCCCTTTGATTACTCTGCATTGTTTTTCTTTAAATTGTTTCTTTGTCTTTTGTCCATTCTGAATAAGTTAATTAAAACACCAAAATGTTTGTAGTATACTTCTTTACTTCTTTTGGTTTGTCTAGTGAGTTCTATATTGTGTTTGTTGGGATCAAGAACACAGGTGTTCTTAGCCATTCTGATGAGTGGAAGATGAAATCTCAGGGTCATTTTGATTAGCATTTCCCTGATGACTAAGGATGTTGAACATTTCTTTAAGTGTTTCTGTGCCATTTGATATTCCTTTATCAAGAATTCTCTTTTTAGCTCTGTACCCCATTATTAATGGGATTACTTGATTTGTTGTTTTTTAAATTCTTGAGTTGTTTATATATTCTGGATATTAGCCCTCTGTCAGATATAGGGTTGCAAGTGACAACACATGCTGGAGAGAATGTGGAGAAAGGGGAACCCTCTTCTGTTGCTGGTGGGAATGTAAACTTGTACAACCACTGTGGAAATCAATCTGGTGCTTTCTTAGACAATTAGGAATACTTCTTTCTCAAGATCCAGCTATACCACTTCTAGGCATATATCCAAAATATGCTCAACTACAAAACAAGGACATTTGCTCAACCAAGTTCATAGTAGCTTTATTTGTAATAGTCAGAATCTGGAAACAACCCAGATGTCTCACAACTGCGGAATGGATACAGAAGTTGTGGTACATTGTGTAAATTCCATTTACACAATGGAATACTACTCAGCAATTAAAAACAAGGAAATCATGAAATTTGCAGTCAAATGTTGGAAACTAGAAAAGATCATTCTGAGTGAGGTATCCCAGAAGCAGAAAGACACACATGGTATATATTGACTTAAAAGTAGATATTGTACATATAATATAGGATAAACATACTAAAATGTGTACACTTAAAGAAGCTAAACAAGAAGGACGACCCTGGGTAAGATGTTCAGTCCTCATTCAGAAAGCAAATGGGATAGACATTGGAAGAGAGTGAAAACAAGGAACAAGACAGGAGCCTACCACAGAGAACCTCTGAAAGACTACCCAGCAGGATATTAGAGCAGATGCTGAGACTCATAGGCAAACTTTGGGCAGAGTGTAGGGAATCTTATGAAAGAAGAGGGAGACAGAAAGACCTGGAGGGGACAGGAGCTCCACAAGGAGAGCAGCAGAACCAAAAAATCTGGGCCCAGGGATCTTTTCTGAGACTGATACTCCAACCAAAGACCATTCATGGATATTACCTAGAACCCCTGCACAGATGTAGCCCATGGCAGCTCAGTCTCCAAGTGGGAGTAAGGGGAACAGGAGCTGTCTCTGACATGAACTAAGTGGCTGGCTCTTTGATCATCTTCCCTGGAGGAGTGGGGCAGCCTTACCAGACCACAGAGGAAGACAATGCAGCCAGTCCTGATGAGACCTGATAGGCTAAGGTCAGACGGAAGGTGGGAGGACCTCCCCTATCAGTGGATTGGGGAAGGGACATGGGGGGGAGAAAAGGGAAGGAGGGAGGATTTGGGAGGGGCTGCTGGGATAGAAAGTAAATAAATTGTAGTAAATAAAAAAATTTAAAAAGAGATTACTTGAGATTACTTGAAATAAAAAAAGAATATAAATCAAACCTTTAAAAAATTACAGGTGTTCAGCTTCCTTGGTGGAGGAGACATTTATGCAAACACATTGCTCCCAGTTTAAGAAGTCTATTTCATGTTTGGCTATGAAGGTTATGTATATTGTGGGAACATGGAATTTTGGAAAATTTCCAGATCTATCAAACACAGAAACTGTGCTGACTTCAATGGTTTTACTCACAGGCTGCCTCCTAGTGACCTGGACCACAATCCTACTGACTGATGCCGCATGGATGTGGCAGTAAACCACCTTTGAATATGTTGGAGAAATGAAATTGGTGTTTAAGTGATCAGAGCCTTTGCTAACCATGCTCAGATTAAAAAAAAAAAAAAAAAAAAAAAAGGAATATCATTTAAACCAAAAACTGTGTGATTATTTCCTCAAATACAACATACAACTTAAGTTCTCATTAGATAATGCATTGCCAAACAAAAAATTAATATCTAATGTAGCTATCACGTACAATGATGTTTTACAGACACATCTTCAGCAGCATTAAAAATAACAGCAGAGAGGCCCTCCCTCCCCTCTGACCACACTGCGAAGTCTGAAGAGCCTAGCACATCCATTTCACTTGTGTCCAACGTGAATGCAGCACACTGTTGGAGAACAGGGATATGCTGGTAGACAGGAACGAGAGCTGATATTAATGTAGGTACTGTTTTTAAAAAAACTCCCTATAGTTTGTTTTAATTGTAGGTTAATCTCTTCCCCTTCTGTTGGAAACAGGCATTTATTGTAATAGAGACTTGCAATTGAAGCTCGCAAGTAGCATTATAAAAGAAATAAATATCTTTTAAAATAGCAACTATCGAATTTCTACAACTCAGATAACTGTATTTTTTTCTTTTTAGTATCCCAACTACTCATCCAAGCTGAGATGAATTATCATTCCTGTTGAATTTTTTTCCTAAAGAGAATCAAAGCTCCTTGCCTATAAATTCCACATTATCCTTTAACTAAATTTACTTTAACATATACACTAGAATATTAATTATTTTTATCTCATTTACAAAATTGGATTAGGTGATTATTTTAGTAAACACCTGCTTGTTTTCCTTTGTTCAAACACAAAAATATCATGTAGAAAGCTATTTCTAATGTGACTTCCTTTTTAAAGTGCCCTGTACATATGCCAGTTTTCCTGCATGCTTTGACAAATGACACATTTCCTTTGGTGCTTCCTTGTGGGCAACAGTGTGTGAGGATGTGGTGCTGGAGAAATTTATTACAGTTATTTTGTAGTTGATATTAAAAAATGTGATGTATTATACCAGGTGTCTGACCTTTAAAGATCTTAGGACCTAATTCATTACAACATAAAATTTACATATTATTCAACTTTGCTGCAGAGCTCTCATGAACAAGTCATGGTGTGTGTATGTCAGGACAGAGAAGAAAAAGGATAAGCTCAGGCAAGCGCTGAGGTCTAGGCCTAAATGTGCATGTGGGGATGGGGGTGTGTGGCTTAGAGCAGAGGAATGACACGATTGTCTAAGTGAAGAAAAGCTTAGGGGAAACTCAGTACAGTGAAAATGTTGTGGATTCAGAGGTACACCTCTTCAGAGAGTCCCACCGAGTTTACCCTCAGGAGAGGGCAAGGAAAGGACCACCTAAGAGGTAATTAACAACTGTGTGGCCCCACAGGGTTGCTTTAGGAAACTGAGCCTGCTACCGTCAACAAAACGATACATGATAATTTTTCATATCTAACCTACGAAGTTAAAAATCCAAACTTGTTATGAAACAAAAACCCCAGGTTAAAAAAAATGTATTTGAAATCGTGCCTTATGTAACAGTTTTTAAAAAGAATGAAAATTTAAATCATATTCCAGCAAGTTAGAGCTGAACACTGAGATTAGGTGCTATTGGAAATTGGATTATGCTCCTTGACTTCTTGCAATTATTTTTAATGTTTCCTTTTTCGATAAAAACTGGAGTATCATTTTATCACAATACACCCTTCCACTGTTTGTGTTTTCAATCAAATAAATATCTATGAAGTTGAAAGCCCACATTTTAATAAATGTGTGTACAATATCCTATAGGATAACAGTAGGGGGCCTTATTTGTAAAATTGTGGTCCCTATGGCTTCTTATCGCTCAAGGCTCCCCAAACCTTGGTTGAAATACTATCTCTCCCTGAGGAGGCTCCAGTATTATGGCAGAAAAAATAACTTCAAATCTTTCTTTCTATGGAGATTATAAAATAATTTGAGTCAATGCAGGCAGGCTGTTCATGTCAATACAAGCCAAACACTGTTTAAAGATTCAGCTTGCTATCACAGATAATGTTCCTGTACTCTGCAGTTTAATTAGCGAGGAGGAAGCATTTCATCTCAAATGCTGATTTTTCTAAATTACTTTGCTGGAAGGTACAGAAATATGCTTAAATTTTTCTTTTTGGATATGCACTAATTTTTAGCAAGTGGGCGGAGGCCATCAAAACAAGACAAAATGTAAAAGCCATGATTATCCTCGGAGTGAGCTGCCTTTTGGCAAATCCAAGCCAATCACATGCCTGAAATGGCAAGGTGAGAAGTGCTGTGTGCTCGCAGTAGAGGGAGCTGTCTTCTAGTTCTAGCACTAGCGAAAACAGAAGGTCACTCAGTCTATTGATAAATCACACTGCCGTGATTCCTAACTGACAGCTCAAACTAACATCAAGCTGGATGAGAGAGAACAAAAGGCCATCAAGCAGCCATTTTCTTGACACTTTTATTCAATCACCAGCAGATTGCTTACGACAGCAGTAGCGGCTGTTTTGTCTTCATCTTTCCACATTTGATAAAAGGTGTCAACTCAAATTTTTGTAAATAATTCACTTACCCCTACTGCACACACCAGCACTGTTCAGCATATGCATTTTGTGGGAGCAGATCACCGAGGCAGGTCAGAGCTCAGTGTATCAGCTGAAGGTCACCTGAGATCTTAAAAGACGCCCGGTAAAGCTATACAGTCCTTCAAGGTCACAGATAAAACTATGCGTAGGTATCTGTGATGGGAACAAAAGGTTACAGAGTGAGGAGGAGAAAATGTGAAAATGCTTCTTTCAATCTATAGGACTCCTTTTCTTTGTTTAAGAAATCTCTCACTCCAGGCTTCTTGGTCAGTTATCAGGGTAGGGCATTTGTAAATCCACAGAAGAGATTAAAAATCTAAATTGTTCTCTCAAAAGTTTGAAGAAAGCATTATTTGTAGCCTGCTATTCATCACGACTGTGCGGAGGCCAGAGCTACAATCCATTTCTATGTCCTTTTTAAAAGAATCATAAAAAGAGTGTCAAAAATTAATACAGTTGGAGAGAATTTCATTTATCTAGTTCATTTAAAATTCTACCCTGAAATGCATTTAGGCTTGAAAGCTGAGGGTAAAAAAAAAAAAAAAAAATAGAGAAAGAAGGTGTTTTATATCATAAGAGCTTCGTTTGCTTTAAGGGCTTAGAGAAACTAATAGAGAAATCCTTGAATTATTGCAATAAGATACTCTATCTGCTGTTGGCAAGCAGCTAAAAGCGCCGAGATTAAAAATGATACATCCTTCAATGCTAGCTTGTTTTTAAGGTTACATTACTCACAGAATAAATCTAAACAACAAATAGTCACTACTTGGTTTATATTTTCTAATAGGAGAAGTCCATGTGTTTTTGTGTTTCTGTCTGAGTGGCACCGCAGGGGGATTTATTACCTGTAATTGATGTGCACCGGGATCAAGGAGCACGTTTCTTACATTTTCTCCTATTCTTTCTACGTCAGAAGTGCGGGGCAATAACTCTTGCAATTCCATTGGAAGAGGTGTAGGAGGACAGAGAGAACTAGGAAAAATACTGCTTCAATGAGTTATACTGGGCATTAAACACAGTTTTGGACCCAAATTAGTTACTCCAATTCCTGGTTGAAAATTAATTCCCACAGGGAAATTACTATTTTCACAACTTAAATCTTTTTTGTTTATTTGTTTGTTCGTTTTGGTTTCTGTTTTTGGAGACAGGGTTTCTCTGTGTAGCCTTGGCTGTCTTGGAGTCACTTTGTAGACCAGGCTGGCTTCAAACTCACAGAGATCCACCTGCCTCTGCCTCCGTCTCCGTGAGTGTTGGGATCACAGGCATACAAATTTAAATCTTCACAAATAGGCGGCAGACAGGGATTTAGAACACAGTTTTACCCTTCTGTACTTCACAGCAGGGTGCTAGCTTCTGTGTCCTCTCCAGGTTGGTATACCTTTGCCCCTCCTGACTTAGCAGTCATTTCATACTGTGGTTTGTCTTCTGATCACATTTCTGGATCGTAGGATCACTCAGGCAGAGTGTGTGCCTTGTCAGTTTTAGAACTCTTATGTTTTCATAAAGCTTGGGAGGCATTTGCATTCATTATTATTATTTTTAATTTGTCTCATATGATTAGATCAGAAATCTCGTGTTGCAGATGAGAGGGAATGTGGGCTTAGGAATCAGGAGATGACTGTGTGGGTGAAAGCTGAGCCTGAACACGGGGAGTCTACCATGCCACCCAGTGCTCTTCTCCATCCCTTGTGTCTCCTGAGGCAAGGCATCACACAGGTGGAGCACCTTGCTTGGCCCAGGGCAAACATCCAAGATGCTGTTGAAAAATGTAAGTGGTGAGGAGATGTGCATTTAGCTGAGAGCTATGTAGAAGCCATTTATAAGCTTTCTGTGTTTCAGGACAATTTGTCTAGTAGACCAATCAGAATACATATGTATCTGGTCAAGAAAACAATCAAACAAACAGACAAACAACGTGGCGTTCGCTCTTGAGAAGCCTTCTTCCAAGCAGACATGGGATGAGCTTTTCTGACAAAGGGCTCATTCTCTCAGTTGGGAAATGGAGAGCAGTCACAGCTTTATCTCATCAGGTTAGGCAGCCGGGAAGAGTGTGGGAAAGTGTTTTGTAAACTGTGACACGCCAGGATGCACTGGTCCTGAGAGCATGAAGTGAGTTCAGAAGTGAGGGAAAGCCATTCCTAGAGGAATGTGAAAAATCCTAAGCACGATAAAGCTTAGGATAAAAAAAAAAAAAAGAGGTATGTGTGGAGGGGAGCGGGGTGGGGGGGGGAAGGTGTGTGTGCAGGAAGACGACGTAAGCCCAAAGCTAGAGCTAAGAAATAAAACAAACCTAACAAAACAACAAGAGCCTGAAAAACCAATCTAGAGATACGGAAAGCACTGTGAATAGCATAAGTGGGCTTAGTGAAGTGTTAATAGCGCATCTACGCCTTGAGAAGGTTTCAGGTAGAGAGAGGTGCCTGGAAGTCTCTGTACTTTGCAAAAAAGCCAGACCTCAAATGCAAAGAGCAGCGAAGGCTTCCCTTTCAGCTCATTGCAGAAGGCAACTAAACAAACTCTTCCAGGAGAGAACACAGACGCTAAGGAAAGTTTAATTACTGTGGGGGAATCAGCTATTGTCCAACCACAGCCAGAATGAGAACAGCACCTTACTCTACCCATATCAAAGCATTCTAAGTAAATTGTTTATATTAATTCAGTCCAGCTGTTTATCAGGGGAGGTGACCGGGATGAGAAAAGTTAAATAATGTTCCCTAACTCACAGCGGGGGGGAAGATGTAGAGCAGGGCTCATCCATGGTTTCTTTGGCCTCAGCCTGGCTGCAGCGCCCAACTCCAATACTGCTGTGCTGTGGAGGTCCCGGGGAACCATTAGACCCAAAAGCACATATGACATCACATATGTTCACTTTCTGAAAACATCTCTGGTTTTTGTTCCTTTTCTTCATACGTTACACTTAAATGAAGAGTCGATTTAAAAAAGAAAGTCCTGTCTGCACTACAGAAGAAATGATTAGAAGCATACACGAACTGCTAATCTAATCATCTTCAATTATTGTGAATGGGTATAATGGCATCGTTCATTTTAATTATCCATATATTATTTTCAAAGATCCGTTTGTGTGCTTGTGTTCATATGGGTGTGTGTGCCCTTGTATGGGCACATGTATGTTGAGGCCAAGGTCAATGCTGGGTCTCCTCCTCTATCACTGTTCCACCTAATTATTTGAAACAAGGTTTTCCTCTGAACCTGGACCTCACCGACTGGCTGCGGGACTCTGTGACTGCCTGTTTCGGCCCTACCCGTGCTGGGCTCTACACCACATTTGGCTTTCACGCGCGGAGGATGGAGATCTGAGCTCAAGCCCCATGTATGTGTTAGGCACGTCACTGACTGAGCTGCCCCAGCCTCTTATTTACCTTTACCTTTACCACCTTCTTCTTTTTCTTCTTCTTCTTCTTCTTCTTCTTCTTCTTCTTCTTCTTCTTCTTCTTCTTCTTCTTCTTCTTCTTCTTCTTCTTCTTTTTTTTTTTGTCAAATATCCTGTTAAATTTTTATACTAGGAAGTATTGGTTATCTTAGGGAAAAAAAATGGTGAGGAAAAGCGAAAGAAGAGAATTCGGGAATGGGTCAAGAACTCTAGAACAGATGCCCTAATTTAGCATACTAAAACATTCAGGAGTCGAAAGCCACAGTTTTGAAAGAGAGAGAGAGAGAGAGAGAGAGAGAGAGAGAAGAAAAATGCAAGCTTTCCATCATTCAAAGACCAAAATATAGCAACGCTGACCAGCCTGCGTGCTCAAGAGTGTGTTAGTGTGAATCTGAAGCGTGCCCACAGGTTTCCTGCACTCGCCCTGCGCTCGGTGATGCTTCCACCAGCAGGTGGCTCCAGCTGCCGGAAGCAGGCCACAGGCCCTTTGAAGATCACTCCTGGCCCTGCTTCCTGCTTTGCTCTCTGCTCCTTGGTCCGCCATGCTGTAAGTGGCCTCCACCCCACACTGTCACCGCCAGGAATGAGCTTCCAGGCCCGGCCTTCCCTGGCACGAAACCCTGTGAGAACCTGAGCCCAAACAATCCTTTCCGGGCTTGTTATTGCTTAGGTACTTTGGCCACAGTGCTGAAACGTAACTAGTACAAGGTGACTTCTTTTTAGATTCATTACTAGATGTTTTCTGTAAACTGAACTGACTAACTCTTGGGGCTTTGCTTGTGAGGATACGAAGTTCAGCCGAAAACCACAGTTTTTAGTCTGCGTAAGGCAGTTGCTGTTTGTTTTACCTGCTATTTGTGCAACACTTCATTTTTTTTTTTTTTTTCTTTGTCGGATAACAATACCTCATTTTGCTGGGCATTTTACAAATTATATTATCTGTCAAGCAATTGAAATGACAAAAATGTAAGAGCAGTACTTTAAAATGTTCTCTTTCTTCTTTTTTTTATCTGTAAAATTGGGAGAGATAAAACCAGAAACAATGCATTCTAGTGAGCATCACAAGAAGAAGAAAAAAAAAACCCAATAAATTCTATAGTTTTAAAGCAGACAAACCTAGAATTTCCTGGCATGTGACCTTGGCCAAATTACTTGAACTCACTGTTCCTGTGTGAACCAGGCCATAAAATGGCATTAAAAAGATGTCCCCTGAAAAATGCAGACATTATATCTGACGTGAGGTGCTCTGGGTAAATAAATTATGTCTTTCCTGGTTCAGGCTGGAACAAAAAGGTGAATACTGTTCTTTGCAAAAGATGCTTTTAAGGGTCATCCTGTTTTTCTCCCATAATTTTTCTTCTCTACCCATGTGGCCATTTCATATTTTATTGCTGAGTTCTTAGTAGATTGTGAAGCTAGCTATAATAATAATAATAAACACCAATATTTTTCTTCTAGCAGATAAGGGCACCGAAGGGCAAAACAAATTTTCTAAGTAGTAACTTTCATGATATTTTCCTGTGTTAGGAAACAAACGGTCCTCAGGTGTGGCAATGCCATTTCTTCCCGGTTTTGTGTGCACAGTGGGTTCTGCTTCTGGTTTTGCCAATATTAAGAAAATTACTGATTCTAGGGAAATGAAAGGCAAATGCATAAAAAGACAAACGTATAGGGTACATGTCAACTTCTAGAAAACTCTAGGACATACAGAACTTGTTTTTTTGAATCATCAGACAGCAACTGTTGCTTTTAAGGACCCTGAGAGATCAGCAGGGACAAAGAACTTAATGTGAGACAAATGTGAGATACCTAGGTGAGATGAACAAGCTTCCAAAGATATTAAAATGTTTCCTTTCCAATGGCCCTCCTTGGTGGTTCCTGATCCTCTGCTCTTCCATCGCCGTCTGGTTTTCTCTTCAACTTTTACTGGTGTATGCATGGCACATTATTACTTATTTTGCAGCATATTATTACTTCTTTTGTGTACTGACTCTCTCTTCCTCTGGGATGTAAGGACCAGAAGAACAAAATTCCTCCCTGCTCCCGAGTACATGACTTATCCCAGGTACGACAGGAAGATATAACTTTGCAAAAATATTGAAATTTAGAAAAATGGTAATAAATGATGTTTGGTTTATAACAGAGGACCAGAATCTTGAGGATACCCTCAGAGAAGGGCTCAGATGTCCTGGGAATATTAGGAATGGCTATGCCCAACAAAGCTGGTATGAAAATATAAAAGGCAGGCTCAGGAGATATTTTAGTGAATCTAATCTAGGCAGAATGTCCATAAAACAACAAAAACGAAGTTCAACATGATAGTGACTGTTAAAATGCTGGATTCAGCTGAGAAATGTGCATTATAGAAAAATATAACTGCCTTAACTCACTGAGTGAGCCATATAGCACCAAATAATGCATCTGACTTTCCCAGTCTTAAGTTTTGCCTCTTCTGTATTGGATGGCCCTAAGTTCAAGTTTCTTGAAGGTAATATAACCACTCAATTTTTAAAAATAATTTACTTATTTTTATTTTATGTGCATTGGTATTTTGCCTGCATGTACGTCTGTGAGAGGGTGTCAGATCCCCTGGAACTGGAGTTACAGAGAGCTGTGAGCTGTCATTTGGGTCCTGGGAATTGAACCCTGGTCCTCTGGTTAAGAGCCAGTGCTCTTAACCATTGAGCCATCTCTCCAGCTTCCTTGGTCTTTTGATGGTAGGTGACAGCAGAGTTGAATTTATTGTAGATGACAATTTAAAACTGGAGGGGGGAGGAGGAATGAGACAGTTGTAGGAAAAGGAGGGTGAGGAATCATGCAACCAAAACCTACTAAGGATGAGAATCGGTAGGTTAGTAATATGGCTATGGCTTGACAGGCTGAGATGGATCACAGGTGGAGAAGAAAGGGTACAAAGAGAAGGAAACATAGATGCCTCTTGATGACCTCTGTGTGTTCTGGGAGCATTTCTCATTCATGATCATTCAATACTGTATCAATAGGAAAACTTACTATCTTGGACCATCAAGTAAAACAAATCAAAATGACATGAAAATGCCTTCAGGTTTGAGTGTGCTTCTACTAGCAAACAGAAACAATTAGTGTCAGAAAATGGTTGTGCAGTTCCTTTAATGTGTCATTCACAAAATGTGCAACCCAAGCAAACTGGCGTTTCTGAAAATGGTAAAACCTCTCACAATCTACTAAGGTAGCTAGCTGGTACATTGATTGGATAGACTAACGGCTCTTAAACCATAGTGTACATCCCAGTCACCTGAACAGCCTGTTAATCCAGTCTGGGGCTCTGTTTTCGGAGCTTTTTATCCGGTAGGTGTGAGCTCCAACCCAAGAATGTGCCTTTCCCAGGTGAAAGCTGTTGCTGGCCTTGTTGAGACCCGTTGTATAGGCACCCCGGCTCCCTGGCCAAGGGGTGAAAGGAGATAGGGCATCCACAAGCTGGCTTCCTGTGAGCCACTTAGGGGTTGTTTTAGGTTTATGGTCAAAATTGCTTTTGAGTTTGGAGAACAATGCCAAGAGTACTGCTGATACAGATACTCCCTGTTTTTCAGAGAAAGGAAAGAATACTGTCCATTTTCCACTGGAGGTGATTTTGGAGCTTTGCTCAGCTCTAACAAGCTGAATGGTCTTAAGCAAGTTGCCTAATCCCAAACTCCTGTGTTTTCATCTGTAAGATGAGAAATCATTTTAGATGATCCTTACGATTTCTTCCTGCTCTGACACTCATTGTGTATAATTCTATCTTAGAGTAAAATTTTATATTATAGTCCCAAATCCCCAGTTCATCCCAGTGAAGGCTGGATTGTGTTTGGAAGTCATGCTTTCTTGGTGATGGGAGATCTTAGTGACCTAAATGCTCCCTAAGTAAAATTCAGAGTTCCCACCAACATGGTATACACTATGGTTAGCGCCATTCCCTTTTCATTTTCTGCTCTTCCCCTTAATTGTCAACAATTCTTTAACAACATTTGCTTATTTTCTGTTCAATTTAGAAAAAAAGCTATTTTCAAGAAATGTAATATGAACTTAGCCTCTCTCTTTACACGTAATTCAATTCTTTGCTCCTGTTGTTTATGCGTTTTGCCACCAGATAGCAGAATTACTCTTGTTATAATATTTGTATAACTTAGATGGATTCATTAGAAGCTCTTAGAAAAATGTAGGAGCAGAAGTCTGCCCCACCTCGGTATCGGAGAATAATTGATTCTGGAGCAAAAAGGACTTTTAAGGGGCTCCACTTAAAAATCCTGACCAAAAGTATGATTGGTTCTCCACCTTTCCCCAGAAGGCTGGAGTAGAGGCCTTATCTCGAAAAATAGTTACACAAGTGTGTTTGATTGTTCTTATATCTAGTCAAACATAGATTTTATATTCAAATATGCGCCCAGAAAGGAGCCTGCCCACCTCCCATCAGCTTTAGGTGAAATCAGTGCTGTGATCTGGTTGCTCAGATTCCTGGAGAAGAGGTTGTTTCTTAGGTTATTTGAGATGGCAAGGCCGTGAAAGAAGCAGTTGTTTTAAAGTTACTCACAGATGTTAAAACTCAGGCAAGGCCAAATCTTTGACATTTGAATCTACCTCTGAAAACTCCGTTGTCGCTCTTGCTGCTTGTCTCTCAGTTACTGATTGAATTAACTTTGCTTTATCACTGATTTTCTGTGGAGTTTAAGCAATACTTTTGTTAACTTAGTGGAATTCTCAATCTCTTGTAAGATTTGCAATTTCATTTTTATTTTTTATTATAAAACTATGTTAGCTTAAAATATGAGACTAAGCATTGGGTATTAAATTAAGTAGTAAGGTTGTGTATATGTTACATTTAATTTATTGATTTATTTTATTGAAAGTAGATTTCCTTCGTTAAAAATATAATATATCCCGATTATGGTTTCCTCTCCTTCATCTTCTCCCAGGTCCACCTTGTTTTCCTACCCATCCAACTCCATGCTTGCTTTCTCTCACTTATGTTGTTGCATTTTAACAAGCAGCCTAAAACCCACACCTGTGTGTGAATAGTCACAGGCTATATTCAAAACAACACACAGGCTTTCCACACTCTTAATTTCATAGTTTAAAAGCACGTTTAAAATTTGATTTTGATTTCATTGTCAGCACACACAAAGGCTACACCAATCTGCTTTAACTACATGCTCGTTCTGTAAGAAGCCACTAGCAATCTCTGGCTTCAAGTGACAACCAGACGTTCCCACAGAGGCCTAGGGTGCAGCCCAGTCTATACACCTGTGCTCAGCTGCTGGTGGAGGACAATTTGAATGAGATTTTTTTTTTAAAACATAAGTTCATTAGAAATATTTTTGAAGTATGACATATTTTTCCCCCCCACAGAAACAAATCTCAGCCCTGTCTGGCTTCCAGTGCTGGTTCTGCTTCATAATAACTGTGTTAACTTGGACGATTTGCTCAATCTTTCAGTGCATTATTTCTTCACCTATCAAGTGGGGATAAAAATAGCACCCAAGTTCACCGGTTTTTATGAGAATGGAATGAGATAATTAACAGATAATTGCCTGGCACATACAAACTGTTTACTAAGTGTTAGATTTTCTGTTTATTAAAAAAAAAAAAACAAAAAAAAAAAAACAAAAAAAAAAAACCCCTACCTAATTGTAATGGTAAGGAATGTGATGGGGATAAGAGGAAGAAAAAAACTATGAACTTGGGGTAGGACTAGCATCCAGTTCTCTGGTCATGTAAGTTCAAACTCTGACAAAAATCAGTATTTCATCAGATACAAGATACATGGTACCTTGTGGTACCTTGTGTTCTGATCGAGCCTCTACCAGAGAACTGAACCCTTGGTGACTAATTGGATCTGCACAGCAACTCTCCAAGATAACTCCTGATGATTGTCTCTATTCTATGGATGGGGAAACTCAGGTACAGCAAGGTCACGAAACATCCTCAAGGTCAGCCTGCTATGACTGAACCGGGGATTCAAGTGCTGGACTTCTGTAACCTTTGACCTTCAACCATGGATATTTCCCATCAGAAGGAGTAGCAGGATGAAGACCAGGTCATGGGGCTATGATTACCATCAATTAGCTGTATGACTCGTATGATCTGATTTGTAGACTCTACCTCTACTCATCCCTTATGAACCTGAAGGCTTAAGGCAGTCTTCCAGCTTTTTTGTCTTGTATTTTTTTTCTCTTCTTTCCAGCTTATTCCCAAGTGGGAATGAGACCCCAAGGGACTTAACTACAGACAGCTACAGAATCTCTTTGTAAAGATGTGGCAATCCATCCTCTGGCTTGCTGACTCCTCACTCTCCTTAATGCAAGGAGGAGAATCAGGACCACTCTATCAGCTTTCTTTTGCTCTAGTAATAGGGCTTTTTATTGCTAACTTAAGGAATAGGGAATGAGTGAAAACAAACTAGGTTTTTATGTCTAACTCTATGCTGCATAGAGAAAACACACCGTGCTAATAAATCTTTCATACTGAAAATGCATCCGCACAAGGCAAAGGACAGTGTTTGTAAATCTCATTGAATTAAGTTTGACTTTGGTGCCTTTTGGCAAATGCAGTTCAGGGATGAGGACTGTGTAGCTCTGAACCATTATTCTGTGGGTGGGAATTACAAGCATAGGTAATTTCATACTGTAGCTCTAAGATCATGGCTTACAAAGAGCTTAATTGATGCTGTGAAATGCTTCTGAGTCCAGGTATATAAGCTGCAGTTGTCACGGACAGCCTCTTCCACATATGTGTCTATGTTGTGTGTTTGGAATTAGGTATTTTTGTTTGGTGTTGCTTGTGTCTCAGCTGAGCTAGCTCTCTCTGATCCAAACAAGATAGGGTGGATTTTATTAAAAATTTAACACGTATCTCATAGCAATATTTACTTTAATGTGGTAAATAAAGAAATTCTTTTTTTTCTGAATGAGATATGTTGGTAAGATAAACTCAATGCTGTAAGATAAATATTAACTTTATAATGAAAACCACAGAATGTCTTATCTGGTACATTGCATCTGTATTTCTCTAAGGAGATGAGAAGCCACCCGTGCTTCTTGCTGTACCTTGCAAGAGAGGTGATAATTTAGATTTTAATCCTTAATTATCTGTCCTAGCTCACTTTAGAGTGACATATCATCCTGTGTATTCTTCCAGTTCTAATTTTAAAAAGATTGAATATGTTAGCTCAGGCCAGAGACCAGCTAGTCTGAGAGTCACGAAAGTACAAGTAGGCACTTTTTACATGTAGGAGTCTTGGAAGAATTGCTAACTTTGGTAGGCAAAATTCATTAGCAGAAAGGGGACTTCGGAAAATTTAAAGTTAAAATGTCTTCTGGGAACTCAGGTGAACATAACGTGGAATCCAATTACACAGTGTTGGAGTGGAGTTCAAAGGACACTTCTGATAGTTTTGATAAAGTTACTACCCTGGAAAGAACCAAGATATACTACTTTTCACAGTGGTGACTGCCCACGTACGGGTACCTTCGCACAGTGGCACCAGTTATGAATCCTGTAAGTGACCTATTAATAACAGCAATATGAATGAAGTGTGCTGCCTAGAAAATGAGGTTGCCTGGCTCTCATAAAATACCATTTTCTTTTCATAATTTACGGGACGTGTTGTCCAAGGAGATGAAGTATTTCATGTTGGGCAGTTTGGGCCTTGCCAAAGCCTAATACAAGGTAGAATATTTGTAATGGGTGACTGACAAAACAGTGTTTCTTGCCGCTCGGCCCCTTTGTGATCAAAAACATCAAGGCCACAGACACAATTTCTCACTGGCTTTATCTCTTTAGTAGTTACAAATACTATTGGGGATCTAAATAAAGCAGCCGAACAACCTCATTTTTATTGTGTGCCATCAAGTTGTGAAGAAATTGGAATTCAAAGTTGTGGCCCTTGCTTTCAAGGGGCTGATAGTCTTGGAAGCAAAAGATTAATTCTCTGTGCAAATGATGTTAATCCACCAGTTCTCTCAACTTTTACATATTTACTGTATGCAAGAAATCATACTCAGAGGTAAATTAGTTTCCGACCTCCCTCAAGGCTCACACGTGTTGAGTTACTAGCAGGATACAGAGGGTACAGATTAAATGGGAAGTGCTTCAAGGGCTTGCAGTGTGTCATGGAAGATAGAAAAGATTCCGGTTCTTCAAAAACAGTGCATGCATTTTCAAAGCCTATGCATGCTCAATTTATATTTTTAGATCCGCAAATAGCTTTGTAAAGCATAAATCACATGATGCAGTTTTAAAATAATTTGTATAAAAGAACATTGCAAAGGTCTACCTGAAGCTGGATGTAGTAACACACACCTGTAGTCCTGGCACTCAGGAAGCAGAGGGATCACCACAAGTTCAAAGCTAGCCTGGTCTATGTGGAGAGTTCTAGGCCAGCTAGGGATATGTCGTGAGACTCTGTCTGCAAACAACAACAAAACAGTAGCAGCAACAATAACGACAACACATCAACCCTCTGCTCACAAAGAAGAAGCAAGCAAGCAAACAGAATTGATCTAGCCTCCTGTGTGCATTTGGCCTTGACTTTCTTTGAAATATAACCATGTCTATTTGTACAGGCTGTTTGCATCCCCTTTTGTGGCAAGGCCAATTCTGGCAAATCTCTTTTGCTTTTCCAAACTTCTACATTACTGTTTTGCCACGAGAATCTTAGATGATCTCAGTCTCAGTCCGGGGCAACATGTACATTTCATGCTCATTTATTTTTACCTGTGGATAGGTTTCATGTTGGTGTAGAAGGAGAGGTAAGTTGGGTTTACAGGTGAGGCCACTGAATGGTGGTTATGAGTGGATTTTTTTGGATTTGTCTGGGCCTACACTCATGGCAACATGGAGATCTATCTTATGGCAAATCATTCTTTATTTTGGGACCTTTGGAGTTTGTGTTTCTGTCCTCCCTCTCATACCTTGAGCTTCTCTGGAGATGGGGACAGGGATGCTATTGTCATCCTTTTGGTGAAAAGCTATTGATAATCAGCAGTTTCAAATGGACTAAATTGAATGTGGTGTTTTATTTGAAATGAAGATGAGTTGAATTTTTTTTTTCTTTTCTTCCTCTCCCTAGTGGCATGACCGTGGTTAAGTTTCCTAATATGTGTGGGTCTTTTTTCCCATACTTATAAAATGCAGTGAAAGTACACCTCCTCATAAAGTTACATGGAATGGTACCTTGTTGATAATTAATGCATGTGCATCATGCTTGGCATAGAATGACTACACACCCACGACATTTCTTATATATTTGTTTGGTTTCCCAGCCTAGCACCACCCTTGTTTGTTTTGGGTACTCAATAAATGTTGAATAAAAAACACTCAAGGTGGAAGAAATAATTATGTTAAAATGTCCAACAAATGCATACTGCATGAGGAGCTGTTCTTGTCCCGGGATCAAATGGTCCAGAGAACCACGTGGGAGTTATTGCTCTCAGAGTAGATCTCCCTGCAGCTCTGAAACTTTCAGCCAGCAGGGACTATGCTTCAAACAAGGATGCACATGAAAAGCAAATCAAATGTGAATCTGAAGGAGAGGCAAAAATACATTGTTTCTTATTAGGCTTGCTGTTTGATTTTCATTAGGTGGTCTGCCTGATTCTTATTAGGAATGCCTGGATTTCCTTTCGGTCCTGCCTGGCCATTTGGGGTCAGTGCTTAGACACTATCTAATGATGTCATTATTTGACTTTATTACTTACACGAGGTAGGTAATGATTCAGGGTTTATTCCAGAAAATAATCCTAAGCACCTAATGCTGATTGGTTTAATGATACAAAAACTAATTTGGAAAGAATGGAAGGTTTCCTGGGGCACAGCTGATGATGTGAATGTGAAAAAGCTTCATTTCCCACACTTAAAGAATGGAAACAGCGTGCAATTACGTGTTCTTCGATGAGGTGTTTTCTTTGAAATGAAAGAACCTGGAAAACAGCCATGTGAGAAAGGTGGAAAAAAAATGGAAGTAACCATGCCAAGATTTCTTTCCCTTTTTTCTATTTCCTTTATTATTGTTATATTTATTCTTGGTTATAAACACTTGCCTTCACGTTTTCTCTTTCTCTTTAATATGAAAATCCAGTGGAGAGACTGATGAGGTTGGCCATGTCTACGCAGCTAAAATGAACTTTGTAGTTTTGTTTATCAGCTTGAGGTCAATGATGTAGAGGTTCTGTACACTGTAACTGTAAATAGGAATATGACTTCCATGTGCTGGCGTCGTTCATGTAGAGGGCAGGCCCAGTTCTACTGCCTGCCATCGCCTACCCCCTATCAGTTAACAATTAGTCAGTTAAGTGAGCCACCTTGGGGCTCCTTCAGTCAGTTTTTCTTGACACCTCATGATGCTCATCAAGCTCTTTAAGGGAGATTTGTGCTTGGATTTGATCCTTGTGATACTTCGAGAGATATGGGAAACTGGCTCTTGCTTCCTTTTGACATCAGGTGGAGTAGGGGAGCACGCAGAATGACCCCCGCTGCTGGCCATACACAGCACTTCTACAATAGCTTCACTGATTTCAGCTTAAACTGGCCTTAATCACAGGAGTAAATCACCCGCTTCTCTGTTGTCCTGATTTTCAGAATCTGCACCCCACAACACTGATACTGCATTGTTATTTAGTAAATAAGGAAAAGATGGATAAAGTCTCTTATCATTTATTCTTAGCATTTGTTTCAATAATGATAATAAATGGTTAAGATTTTAATTTCTAACCAAATCCTGATTTGTTTTTCTTCCACAGATAGTCTTCCATCAAGGCTCTATCAGCTCCATACGGGGAAAAGGAATGATTGTAAATGAAACAGCTAAAATGAGGCTGTGAGTTCAGTTTCTTCTTTTCCTTGTCTAAAGCAATACCCTCTACGTATCACCTGCCACTTACCGGGCTCCAAGATGACAGGTTCACCAAACTTTATCAATTTCTTTCCAGTTGGTCACAACGTGATGTTCTTTCTGTTTCTGATCACCAAAATGTAGGTTTTGTTTTTTTTTTTTTTTTTTCAGAATTTGATATATGTTCTTAACTTCTATGAATATGAAAGTCTAAGACCAAAGTATGTCTGAGGGAGGAAAAACACGAAGAGGGTGAAGGGATCTGAGACCAAGATTCAGTCATGGTACTGACTTGCTGGACAGAGTCAGCTCTGATCATAGTCTATACGTATACAATGAGGAGTTCAAATGGAGCACTCAGGTTCACTTACACAGACCTTGGGTAGATGCCTTATCTATAAAATGACATATTTGTAGGGCCTGCCTCATAATGTATAGGCCAAGATAAATTCAAATTATATGTATATTTATCTATTTGTGTGAAATACATTTTAAACATGCATTAAAATTTTTAAGTGTATGTGTGCGTTGCCTGCATGAATGCCTGTGCACCACATGTGTGCCTAGCACCCAAGGAGGTCAGAGGAGTTTATCAGATCCCCAGAGCTAGAGTTACAGATAGTGGTGGATGGCCATGGGAGTGCTAGGAATTGAACCTGGGTCCCCTAGAATAATAACAGATGTTCCTAACCACTGAACCATCTGTCCATTTTCCATATGCATTTTTAAAGCTTGATGTGTGTAAAAGGGTAAGAGCTCACACATTCATTGCAGGAGAATTCTGAAATGGGGCTAATAGGATGCTTTTTGTGGTCCACTCTTAGCTCCGAACTAAAATTGCCCTCTGGACTCTGTACAGAGCTTGCTTGCTTGCTATATTCAAAGACCTAGGTTTGAGTCTCAACACCTAGAAATAAAAATAGAGGTGACAATTTTCTTTAAGGGAGGGGCTAGGTGGAGAAAATAATTCTCAAGAAGGTTTGTAAGAGGGGTTCCCTGAGCCCTAGTCTCCTGGCACACAATCAACCAAACCGAGAAGTGGGAGAAATGGTCTTCTCCAGGAAAGAGCTCCCGATTAGGTACCTAATACCAAGTGGTAAGTCCTGAGATCATATACATACAAGCAACATTGTAGACAGTGAATAGATTGTTTACACATATTTAAGATCATACACACAAGTTAGAGAGAGAGCAAGGATGGATACATGGGAAGGGTTGGAGGGAGGAAAGATAGGGAAATTATGTAATTAGATAACTTCAAAAATAAAATAAATGCCAGGTATGGTGGTACATGCCTTTAATCCCAGAACTCAAGGAAGCAGAGGCTAGCTGATCGATGTGAGTTCAAGGCCAGCCTGGTCTACAAAGTCCAGAATATCCAAGGCTACACAGAGAAACCCTGTCTCAAAAAACCAAGCCAACCAACCAACCAGCCAACCAACCAATCAAGCGAAACAAAACAAATCCCTATTATTTTAAAGATGTTTCTAACTAGGTAGCAGGGAATCCAATGCCTTCACTTTTCTTGGGATTTGTAATAAGCTGAAGCAGTCATTGACTGTCCCACAAATATGTAAGGCAGACTGGACAGCCTTTGACTCACAGGCATCAGCAAACAGCTGCAGCAGGGTTGAGTTTGGGCCATTCCTTGGAACCCTACTAGCTATGTAGGCTCCTTCTAGTCATTGAATTAACCCCCATAATGACATGATTCCATCCTGTGTATTAAATAGTCTTTATAATAATCAGTTTGATTCTGAACTATATACAATAGCAGAGAATGTTGTCATGGATTGCTTTTTCTTACTGTTGTCATGTTTTCATAGATGTTATAGTAATATAAAGCTAACTTAAATTGGATACATCTCAAGGGGGATTTATTGGTTCAGATATTTGAAAACTCAAACACCACTGTATCCAGGGATTCTAAGAAAATGTCCGGGTTTTTTTTTTTTTTTTTTTTTTTAATCTTCTGCTTCTCCACACCTCCTGTCTAAACTTTGCTCTTCGCTAGTGTTGAAAACCCCAGATCTTGCCTGTGGTGTGAGTTCAGGACTGGGATCTACTGGCTCCACATGGAGCAGATGTGAAAACCTTCCACAGAACTGAGGCCCACCCAACCGACTAATGTCACATGATATCCCTTTCCTATACAGGTTCTTTAATATAGTCGCCATGCAACTCCAGAGCAAGAGTGGACTTGCTTGAACCAAATGGACTAAAGAACTGGTAAGCTGCTATCCTAAAGGGAAGGTGGGCTCTGTGTCTAAGCTTTTCTGCACAAGGGCCATCAAGTGCTTGCAGGTAAAAACAACCAATGGCTGCTGCCAATTTCTTTCCTGGTTCAGTGAAAGAAAAAACAAAATGCTTTCAGTTGTTCAGTTGAATGTTTAGAACAAACACATCCTCTAGGTTGAAAGTCCTGCAGATGATTATATTTGGGGATAATTATAAACATGAAAACATATTTATGACTTGATCAGCTAAAAAATATAGAGTAAGAATTAGAGATATTTTATATTAGAAAATTTATCACTCATTTAAAAACATTCATGGCTAATCTTAATGTATATGTAATTTATCTATATGATTTAAAAAGGAGAGAGAAAACTGAATTGGTGAATGAATGTAGATTAAGATTTCTTAGGACAAGAACAAATATGAGTAATCTGTCTTCATGTCTGGCCATGTAGCTTTGAGAGAGAGCCCCATGTCTTCATCACCCTGTTAAGTGGGTTAAATGTCCTAGTCTGTCTTGCTGAATGCTGGTCCTTCATTTTCCTGCTTTAAGACCTCATAAGATATGTTATTAATCTAAGTAGGTATTAGTTTTTCCACATATTCTAGCCATAATAGGTGTGTTTCTGATTCTGTTTTCTTCCATGATGAGAGAAATATGTTGCTCAATCTTTTTCTCCAGCCCTTTCTCCTCATTTGCACTCACTGGATGGGCTAGCTAATTTTTTATTTTCTTTTATTAGTGGCTGTGCTGGATAGTTTTATGTCAAGTTGACAGAAAACTATGTCTGAACGGAGAAAACCTCAATTGGGAAAATCCATCAGATCTAACTCTAGGGTACTTTCTTAATTAGTGATAGATGGGGAAGGCCCAGCCCACTGTGGGTGGTGTCATCCCTGGGCTGGTCCTGGCTTCTCTAAGAAAGCAGGATGAGCAAGCCACAGGGAGAAGCAATCAGGTAAGCACCACTCCTTCAGGTTCCTGTCCTGCTTGAGTTCCTGTGCAGAGGTCCTTTGATTATGAACAGTAATATGAAAGTGTAATCCAAATAAACCTTCTCCTCATGGATTTCTGTTCTTTCTCCTGGTCTCCTCTCCACCCTCCCTGATCTCTCCATACTCTGGGACTGGGGAGATCCCTTGGAGTCTACTGGGGAGACCCTAGTTGAGACTCCTAGTAGTGGGAGATATGGAGCCTGAAGTCACCACCTCCTGTAGCCAGAGGGGACTCTCAGTGGAAGGAGGGGAACACCAACCCACCCATAAAACTTTCAACCCCAATTTGTCTTGCCTATGGGAATTGTAAGGATAAAGATGGAGTAGAGATTGAGAGAATGGCAAGCCAATGACTGGCCCAACTTCCGACCCACCCCATAGGAGAGAGCTAACCCCTGACAGTGTTAATGATATTCTGCTATGCTTTCAGACACAAGCCTAGTATAACTGTCCTCTGAGAGAGACCCACAGCCAAACAATTTGCTAAACTCAGGGAGTCTTGTGGAAGAATGGGAGGAAGGATTGAGGGAGCCAGAGGGGTCAAGGATACCACGAGAAGACCTGCAGTGTTAACTAACCTGGGCCCACAGGGACTCACAGAGACTGAACCACCAACCAAAGAGCATGCATGGGCGGGACCTAGGCCTCCTACATGTATGTAGCAGATGTGCAGCTGGTCATCATGTGGGTCCCCTAACAATAGGAGTAAGGCCTGTCTCTGTCCCTGTTGCCTGCCTTTCGATCCCATTCCCCTAGCTGAGCTGCCTTGTTGGGTCTAAGTGGGAGAAGATGCTCTTAGCCCTGCTGCAACTTGATGTTCCAGGATGTGTTGGTGCTGATAGGGGTTCTCCACCTTTGTAGGAGAATGGGAATTCAGGGAAGGGGCTTAGGCATGGGACTGGGAGGAGAAGAGGGAGGGGACTTCAATCAGACTATAAAGTGATTAAATAAATAAATGGAAAGCAAAACAAAACAAATAAACCTTTTCCTCTTCAACTTGCATTTGATCATGGAGCTTTGTCACAGCAGTAGAAACCCTGGCCAAGCCAGAGGTAGTTAGGGGATAACAGCTCAGAATAAAAGTGGCTCGTATGCCAGCTGGTTCTCAGGGATATCTGCACACTCTGCCATCTTATTTGTTTTGCTATGAAGGCAACCTAAGAAGATTTTCTTTATCTTTGACTAGTCACTTTTATTTAGGGCTCTTGATATTATCCATTAAGATTAAAAAAAAAGTGAGTAATGATAATGAAAGGCCCAAGATTTAAGGAGGCCTAACAAACTCCATGACAGACCTTAGATGCTCCTCAGACAGGTAGACCTGAGTTTCTGTTTCCCAGAAACACTTGGGTAGTTACAGGGAAAGCCACAAACTTTCCCAAGCAGAACCACCCCGGGGCAGAGTCAATCAGAGGGTAACAGGAAAATACTTAATATTCCTGAGGTATAGAGATAGCTTGCTCAGTGTTAGTTACGTTATTTAACCAATCACTTTGTAACAGCTTGTCTTTGCTAAATGTCACCCAATCATGTAACTGCTAAGCTGTAAATTCCTGTTCAAACCCCAATAAAAACTGTGCCTTGCACCTGCTCTGGACTCTCCTCCCTGATCCACTGCGTTGGTAATGGTGGAGCAACTGAGCTTAAGCTGTTCTTGCATATGTGGTTCGGCTCCTGGTGGTCTTTGGGGACCCTAAAATCTGGGAGTAACAATAACACATGACTGTAATCCTAGAATTCAAGAGTCTACATGAGGAAGATCCCTGGTTTGAAGCAAGCCCTGTGTCCATAGTAAGACCCAGTTTTGGAAAACAAAATGCAAAAACAAAAGCAAATAACACTAACACCACCAACAAAAACAAGAAGATGAACCAACTGTTTATAGAGAAGATATTCTTACATCTTAAGTTAGGATATTTTTCTTTATTTCTGAGCTAATTTTGTGATGTATCTGCATTCAGCTGCATGCTTTCTTCTTCCTTGTCTATGATAAAGAGGGCTGCATTCATAGAAGAGTTAGTTCTTAAAATTTGTTCAATTGTTATTTCTAGATGATAGTAAACTTATGTTGAACCTTAGCCTATATTCTTTATCTTTGGTTATGCTCATGGATTTCTCTATCACCTATCTACCCCCAAAATGTATCTCTGAGTATAGGGTTAAGGAGACATTTTGGCAGTTGTTTTAAACTGGGCACCACTACTGCCCCAAGCATTTGGCTTTAAATTTTTTTATTATCAATCAGAGTTTCTGTTTTTCTCAGTTCTGAGTGGCTTTGATTATGTCAACTTTTTGAGGTTGTTGAGAATTTTGAATGAAAAATATTAGACTGACCTTAGAAATTACTTAAGACTGACCTATACACCTGGTGATTGTACGGCCTATTTATTATTTGTTAGATCTACGCTTGGTGCCGTAGGTGGTGCGTCCCTAAATGGTATTTCTTATAGGGGTGGTAGAAGAGGAGGTCACATCAAATTGAAGAATATAAGAGGTCTGCATCACAATTCCATAACATGAAAGTTGTTTATAGTTCAATCCATTTTAAATGACATGGTTCACCCTAGTTTTAGGCAGCCGCAACTTACAGAAGTGGCCAGCTCTTAGAAAGTCAGAAGGAGCAGAGAGTCACAATGAAAAAGGTTGCTTATAGTGTTAAATGGAAACAGTGAGTGCTGGAGGAAAGCCTCTCTGAAGATCCCTTGTCTACTTACACCCATAGACTTCTCAAAACTTTCTCACCTCAGCTGCATCAAGGTGAAAGGTATTTTAGGGGCCATTTATATGCGTTCATATAGAAATAGTCACAGGCTGAAGTGAAGCTTTTATAGTTCTCGCCCTGCACAGACTCATTAGATTGAAGTAGTACAGGAATAGCAATGAATTATAATTAGTAGCTGTATTGTCCAGAGAGGGGAAAAAGGTACTTTAATGTTGAGCAATTGTAGGTAGAAAGACTGAGACCACTGGAAGGTTATCAGGTCAATATCAAGATGGAGGTTAACTGACCAGACGGAGACAAGGAACAGAACTAGATCAGATCAAGAAGCAAGATAAGGACTGGAAAAAAACGGGTTCAGATCCAAGGACAGAGATAAAATCTTACCCTCTCTGGCTGATTTTTCATTAGCTCCTCCAGAATGAAGGCTGGCCATGGACTTTAAACCCACAGTGCAGTAATGCTTGGGTTAATTGATAAACAGACCTTTAAAATTAACTGTTAGCTTAATTTCTTTACGGGCTTTGTCGTAAACTACCATATAGTCTTTCTCTTTGAAAAGAGAGTGGATTCCACAGGTAAACTCTCTTTTGTAGTTCATATCTTGGTGTATGCTCAATCTATACTTTTCTCTTTCAAGGATTTCATAATTCATTGATGAGTGTCAATGATCGATGAGTTTCAATGAGTCAAAGTCAAGAATTAGAGCAATGAGAAAAGCCACATGACCTGTCATTAATAGCAAGTTAATAGTGTCAGTTGCAAGGATCTGCCTGGGCACAGACTTAGAGCCATACAAGAGGTTAAAGAATGAGTACCAGACATTGATGGGGAACAGAGGGACTCCTCCATAATGCAAATCTAGAGTCTCCCTTACACAAGGTTACCTCTCTTTTTCCTTCTTGAGGAAAGAATTTGACAACGAGACAGGATGATGAACCCAGGACTTTGTCTCTTTCTCCTAACCCTTTTTTTTCTATCCTCTCTTTAGTAAATAGCTTCTCAGTACACATCTCCTTTGATTCATACAACAGCCATAAAGAAACAGAGCAAGCGAAGCACTCAATCCATATGACAGATAAAATAACCCAGCCTCAAGAAGATTTCCTGGTTAGCCTCAGATTAAATACAGTTTGTACCTTGGGTCTTCCATTCCCAAGTAAACTTAGTTTTCGCCAAGGCATTTTATTCATGTGTGTTACTTGACATTGAACTACTTACTCTTTTTGTTATTTTGTGCTATTAATGTCTATTAAAAGGAAAATTGGAATCTGGGCAGTGGAGCAGTATAGGATTAGAAATCAAACAATATATGTCTAATTAATTCAATGAATACTTGATTAATATTTGGCAGTTGCATTTTCATTACAATATAATTAATTAGAATTTCTAGATAAACAACTTCACGCAGTTGCCGTGAGAATTAAACGTGATAATGTATGTGAGAGTGTCTACCACGGTGACTGGCAGTTAGAAGGGACTCAATTAGTAGACTATGAATCTTATCAAGACTAATTTTTATGAAGATTTTTTTTATGAGGTGAAACTTTACTCTTTAGTAAAGAACTAAAATGAGGAAGCACTGTATAATTTGATTCCTCCTCAGTTAATTCCCAACTCCTGAAAAGCACCATTTAGGATCGCAGTCTGGAATCTTCCCTTTCACACCTCACTGGCATTTTAACCTGTAACTCCAAGACATAATTTCAATTTCTATCATTTCATTTTTGCCTCCTTTCTACCTCGTATGAACGATGCCTGTATATCACTATAATTCAAGTTTGTCATGGCTTCCAGTCATTTCAAATACCATTTTCCATTTTGAACTTGAAAAATTCTTTCAATTTTTCCTGTGAAATGTCCTATTTCAGTTGCTTCCTCTATATTACCATCACTGATCCAGCATGCTTTTTTTGTTTGTTTTTTTTTTTTTTTTTGACACCAAGTCAGCCATTTCTTTTGAAATAGCCTCCATCTCTTTCATCTTGTGAACTGAAGTTTCTGGAGAGAGGGTTCAATTCACTACAAAAACTTGTTGGCTGATAAAAACTCCAGTGACTGTGGCGGGCTTGGGAATTTGAAGGTCCAGAGAGTAATAATTTATTGTATGTTATTTTTCATTACCATGATATTCATTCATTTCTCACTTTTGCATCTGACCTAACATCCTTGTGACTCTTACATGGAACCTTTTGGAATTTATTAACAGGTCACTAGCCTCCAACAACCAAAAGGCTAAGAATATCATCAGACAGCATCTGAGGCCTAGAACAAAGGTTCCCTTGCTTTACTGTAATCTCCCTCCTCCCTACATGGTCTTGCCACCAATGTATTTGAAAAGTGATTGATTTCTTTTTTCTATTAGTATAAAAACTATGAAACTGTTCTCATGTTGGAACATGGCACCTGGGCAAACATGACTCTACGTTCCTGGGCTGTGGTACTCATCTTTGGCTGCAGAGTATATAATCCCCTAGTCCCTTTGGGGTGAGAGCTGTGTTTCTTATATCATCAGTCTTGTCCACTCTGGAGTCCTCGTTCTGACTAATTTTAAAGTTGTGTTTTCTCACTTTAATAATGTGGTGTTACTCCCATACTAATGCCTCACTAACTGACTCTTAATTTTCAGTTTTCTTTACAATCTGGCCTCTCTTTAAGCTACTAAGCCTCACTTCATCTAGAAGTGGCCTACATTCTGTTTCTGTCTTTTTTATGTTTTTTAATGTTTACTCAGAGCTGTCCTGCATTGTTTTCAAACCGTCTTTCTTAGAGGGTGGAGATTCAGTGGGTAAGAGCATCCATTCTTATTGTAGCAGACCCATGTTTAATTTCTAGAACATACATCAAATGGGTCACAGTCTTCTGTAATTCTAGCTCCAGAGGCTCTGACATCCCCTTCTGGGTTCCTCAGGTATGTACTTGTGTGTATGTGTGTGTGTGTGTGTGTGTGTGTGTGTGTGTCTGTATGTCTGTCTCTGTCTGTTTGTCTTCCCAACTGTAGGCACATTTTAAGTTAAGAAAGGGACTCTGGAGGCTGGAGAGATGCTTCAGCCCTTAACAACACCAGTTTCTCTCTCAGGGACTTGGGTTTGCTTCATAGCTCTCACAACCCTCTGCAACTCCAGTCCCAGAGGGTCCAATGCCCCCCTACGGCTTCTGCAGGTTCTGCTTTCATATAAACATGCTGGCAAAACACCCATACAGAAAAAATAAGGATCATAAAAGAAAGAGGTTCTGTTTCTGCATTTGGAGCATTAACTAAACCTATCCCAAAATATGATAATAGATCAAGTTATTTATTGGACTCTCAGATTAAAGGATTTTAGTTATGTGTTGTAAATGCGCTTTTATTTACTCAGATGAGGGGATAAGATGAGAGTCATTTCCAAGTCTTTCTAGCTCATTCTGAACTTTCTCTGGCTGGTTCAACTCAGCTGTTCTGGCCCAAACTCTGCTCCAAGCTGACTGATTCAAATTGCTCTGTCTGACCTTAAACTAATTTTGGCAATAATTTTTATGTAATTTATTTATTTTTATATTATAAAAATTGGTGTTCTGCCTGCATGTGTGAGGGAGTCAGATTCTCTGGAACCAGAGTTACAAGCAGTTGTGAACTGCCACATGGGTGCTGCAAATCAAGCCTGGGTTCTCTAGGAAGAGAAACCAGTGCCCTTAACCCCTGAGCCATCTCTCTAGCCTTGGCAATATGGTTTAATATTCTGGTTCCTTTTCATTCTCTGGCTCGTTCTGTCTTTACTTCTTTCTAGCCTGTCTCTGTAAAATGGCCCTGGTTTAAAAAAAAAAAAAAAACTCTCGGTAAAAAACTTTCTTCTCTTTTCCTTTGCTGCTTTTGGGTAGCCTCTCTTTCTTGTCCTGTTCTCATGAGAGCTGGACATATTCTATCTCAGACTCATTCTGTCAAATTGTTCTCTGCTTCATCACTTTGTCTGCCCCTCAATTAGACATCACTTTCAGACATGGCTGCTTCCTTCCATAAACTAAGTTTACCTTCATTGGGATTAAAAGTCTGTACCAAAGGTGTGTCTGTATTCTAGCCAGAGCGTGTTTGCATTCCAGCCGGATCACATAGAAGGTCTTTGGATGTGATCCCTTGACAGAGCAGCTTTGTTGCTATACAATGTGTAAACTTGTGTGTCTGTGTTTGGATCTGTATACATAATTGTAGATAATGGCAGAGGTCAGAAGAGAGCATTGGAGTCCCTGGAGCTGGAGTTATGGGTAGATGTGAGCTGCTGGACACGGGTGCTAGGAACTGAAGTTGGGTTTTGTGCAAGATCAGTATGTCCTCTTACCCTGAGCCATCTCTCTAATACCTTATTGGACTTTTGAACTGGACTTAATTTATGGGCTTTATTTTGGACTATGTATTATCAGTAAATTTGGATATAGATGGCTGCACATGGTGGGACACATTAGAACATCAGATAATGCTTGACTTACTTAATAAAAATTTACTCCGCATGGTTTACATATAATTTAAAATTATGGATTTGTATTGCTTTCTTATTATTTTATACTTCTCCAGTTATTTTTAATCAATATACATTCCAAATAATATCACAGCATTTCACAATGGTGTGTTTGATTTAGTGATTGGTTAGACATTGCAGAATTTTGGGGAGAGCACAGATTGAGAGATACACAAGGGCATACATTTAAATACATGAACTTGGATTAAAAATAGAAAAAACCAAACCAAACCAAACAAAGGTCAACCTGCACATTCTGAAAAGGAGGAGCACAGCACAAGTCTCGCAGACAGCGCTCTGAAGCTGAGAACCAAGTCTTTATAAACGGCGTGGGACCCTCACCATGGTATGGTTTGGTTGAGATTTCTGTCATTGGTCCTTTTCATGAATATTTATTTGAATCCCCATGGAAATCATTGTTCGTCTGAAAGGGAGTTAACAATCCTTAACAGCCTCTTCTCATTTGATTGATGTTTTTGTCACTTTCCTTGAAGTAAATAGATTCCATTAGCAAACCAAATACGCTCTCTGTCCTTTTACCTCCACAGACACTTAACTGACCACTCACTTAAGATTTAAATATCCCACCTAGGGTTCCTTGTCAGTTCAGGGTCAATCTTTACCAGAGAAAGGAGTTTTAACCATTTAGCTGGTGTGTGGTTCCCAAACATCTCCCAAATGGTTTCCTTTGTAGTACAATTGTGGTCTGCCTTCCCGGGAGACAAGTCTATTTGTTGTGCCCTCAAATAGTGTGAAATGCCAGGGTAGCTGATATTCAGTGTATATTGAGTAAAGAAGAAAAAAAAAAGGGGGGGGGATGGATTGGGAAGTAGTGACTGCTCAAGAACACTTTTCTTTTACTTAAAGAGAAGAAAATAATTATTGTCACTGATCATACACAGCTGGAAATCAGTAAGTCAATGTCATGCATAGTCTCCTACTATGTAAACAAAACTATTATAATAACGGCTTGGGGGCTTCTGGTTTCGCTTGGGCCTTGAACTCATCACCCTAGAGTGATCTCACCCAGGTATGTCTTTAGCTGTCAATTAACTATGAGTTTGGATGCCCAGAAAATAACCAAGAGATTCATTTACATGTTAGCTTTTACCAACCACAGCTAAGAAAGGCACCAGAAAGCATCTAAAACCTGTACAACTTCCTTGCTTGCTGTAACTTGTCCACCTGATCTCCCCATGTGTGTGTTTGTTAAGTGCCGTGATGTATGGCTTTCTTTTGTTCTGTGACTATCAAATGTTCATGTCACCACTTCCACAATGGAACTTGAATCCATGTTCCTGGACATTCACAAAATGGGCTCTGAGTGAACACACTCTTCTCTTTGGGGTCAGAGAGCTGTGTTTTGCATCTGGGGCCGTAAGTCAAACACACATGCTGGTTGTTAAATAAATAAAAGGAAATATCCAGATCCAAACTCAGCCCTGAAGTTTGTGTGAGTCTTTGGACACCTCAAAATCAATAAGTAGAAACAAAAACAGGAGCTTGCCCAGAGGAAAGCAATTGCAGAGATTAAGGAAGATGAGGATTCATTTGCGAAGGTGAGAAGACAAACACATCTAGGCATTCAGTAGCTACTGCCTATCTTGTGAATCTGCCAGTATTCGAAAGTTGAGGAAGTAGTAGAGGCCGAGGCATTAATTTGACAGACACTGAAGAATAACTCACAGGCATACTTTAAGCAGAATTCTGTGGGACTAAGGGCCCTTAGCTTTTGGAAAACTCTTGTTTCAAGAATTCAAAAGTCCCTGTTCTAGACATGCAAAACCAGACAAGGAAATAATTTTTTTGATGGTGAAAAAGTTATTTGTGGTTAAGTGGAAAGTCTGATCAAGTCTTTGACTATGTTTTTGTTTGTTTGTTTGTTTGTTTGTTTCCCTTGACCAGAAAGTCAAAGGTACTAAATCTAAGATTGGTTAACTAATGCCTGCCATTTACTCAATGGCTCCTCCTAATTCTTAATACTCACTGCACTTGGACTATGTATTTAAGCTCTGCATGGCAGGCTGACTTTAGCAGGTTATTCTATAATTTTTTTTTGGGGGGGTGCAGATAATTGGCCAGAGGCTTTCTATTTTCATCCCCCACAGAGCCTACCAGTGTTTAACATCCACTGTGCCCTCAATAGGGGCTTCATTAAGTAGAAAGCTATATTTATTTTACAAGGAGCATGTTTACAGTTAAACTGATTGCAGCAAATTCTTGAGGTGTTTACTCGTACATTGGCTAATTTGATGGACGAGAAGGACTGGTTGCCAGGTTAAAGATAATATCTATCTCAGTCATTCTCTGCTTTTCTTTCTTTCCACTCTCTCAGGTTAGACCTTTTTTAAGTCTCCTGTGAGACTAATTCAAGGGCTACCACTCTGTTTGTTTCTGTATTTCCTCCTCAACCATGAAGCCAGAGACCACTTACTTATTCTCGTTCCTAAATGTCCTTTCCTCCTTTCAAAGTATACAGTAACGTTGGCGGCCTGTCTGTTTTCATCTGTGTGTATTTTCAATAGTCAGCAGGGCTATCTCAAGCATTAATGAGAGTCAAATATTTCAGTAAAGAAGTCTCAGTGGTTCAACTCTATAGCAACGACAAAGAAAGCTGTAGAAATTCCTTTGCAAAACATTTAGTGGATGACAGTTTCCTGCAGAACGAGTTTAAGTCTCTTCATTCAGGTATTTCTGGATGTGTCCTGGACTATTTCTCTCGGCAGCATCTCTGCCTGCTTCCTGTGCTAAGCTCCGCTGAGGCCCCAAGCCACCCTCATATGTGCCTCTCCTCATGTTGTTCTTTTGCCCTGAGCCCTCCTCATTCTCCATGGTCTTATGAGGGCGCCACTTCCTCTACAGGACTTAATTGGAGTCCTTCAGATGAGATGATTCACTCAGTTCTCCAGAGTTTCTTGTAGCAGGGAGGTCCCTCAAACTGCTCAAAATAATTGAGCAACCCTTGTGAACTTTCCCCTGAGGGGAATGTCTGGCTCTCAGCACCCACATTCCTGAATATAGAGCTTTGTACATAGTAGGTCTTCAGTGCATGCATATAGAGTGAGTGAGAGCTTTTTGGCTGTCTAAGCTATAGGTTTAGGAAGGAATGTAAATATTTTCCTCAGGTTATTTCTTGATTTGATCAAGTTCAAATGTTGCAAGAACATGTCTGTCCCCCTTTACATATCATCCGCAGTACTTCAACAACCTAGAAAAACATTCTTTATCCTTAGTTATTCTTACCACCAAGTACATCATATACTATAACTCATTAAATTACTTAATTATTAATTATTTTCTAGCTTCTTCCTCTATAACCTGGGCTGCAGCAAAGCAGGAACCTTCTAAACCTAGTGTTTTATTTTTGAAGTTCTCAACAATAGGCGACATCGAGCAAGTGCTCAGCACGTATTTATTGGACAAGTAAGTGCATTTGCATAACATCATTTGTGTTATTTTTGGTTAATGTCAAAATTGAAACTGTGACGTTTGAAAATGCTTGAAAACTCAAAGCATTTAATAACAGTTTGAACCACTCAGAAAGCCTTCATCTATCCCTTAAATCTTTATCTTAACAAGAATATGTTATTGTCCAATAACATACTAGCTTTAGGGTGGACTTACAGAAAAGAAAAGACAAAGATTTTATGCAGAATCCCATGCTTATTATAGAAAATGCTATAAATGTGAAATACAACTCAGCTCCCAAATAATCCTTGGCCTTTGGGGACAATGATGAACCTGATTTAATACAGCTTTTGGCATATTGCTTTGCACCATTGTTTTTCAGCTTTGTTCTCACCACAGATTGTCATTGCAAATCCTACTGTAGTTCATGTTAGCACTGCAATATCCTGCCAACCTGTGGTGGGATTCTTACACATATTTCAGGGGCAGCAGAGCCGGTGCAATTTAGGGAGTCAAATAAAATTCGTAGGTGTCTTGAATTGTTTAGACTTTGATCTTAGACGTCTTGCTGCGTGTAGTTCACTTTGTCTCCTACACTGTGCTTACCACCCACAGCTAGCGTAAGGATTCTGTTAAAGAATTCTGATTGTGTGTGTGTGTGTGTGTGTGTGTGTGTGTGTGTGTTGGGGGCAGGGGCTTGGATACACACATATCTGTGTATCAGTGGAGGCCAGAAGTTAAAATTGCGTATCAATCTCTGCTCTTCACCTAATTTTTTCCAAGACGGAGTCTCTTTCTGAACCTGGAACTCGCTGACTCGCTGATGATTCATTAGGCCAGCTGGCCACAAGCTTCAAGGATCTTCTTTTCCCATTTCCCCAAACACTGGGATTCTAGAAATGTATGACCATTTCCAACTTTTATATGGATGACAGGGATCCAATTAAGGTCCACATACTTGCAAAGCAAGACCTTTACTGACTGAGTCACTTCCTCAGCCTGCTATTACTTTATTTATTTATTTATTTATTTAAATCAGCTTGACACTTTTCCTTTCTATTATCTCTCTTTCTGAAACCCAAATTTCTAAGGATGCTATTATCAACTAATTTTACATTGCATTTGAATCAATTAGCTAAAAATGACACAGAAATGTTAGTGAATCTATGAATAAGCAGTATCATCATTTTAAGTTTAGAAATTGCTAGGATTGAAGGATCGTAGTCGGCCCTTCTCACTAATGGCAGAAACACGTGCATTTTTTTTTTTTGAGATCCCTTGTTTCCATGAGGTTATGTGTGTATGTCACACAGACTTCACTTTATCTCCTTTTCATCATTTGCTGGTCATTCATATTTTCTAAAGGGCAAATTTTCTCTCAGTTAAAAGGCGGCATTTTGTCAAGATTTCCAGTACACACCCAAGTTTTTAAATGAGTATCTAATTGACAATAAGAGTCTTATTTAAAAACAAACAAACAAGAAATCATTGGTTTTTACGCTTGATATATGTATTCAATTAAGATTACCAAACTTTGGGCAGAGTTCAGGGAATCTTATGAAAGAAGGGGGAGAAGGAAAGATCTGGAAGGGACAGGAGTTCCACAAGGAGAGCAACAGAGCCAAAATATCTGGGCCCAGGGGTCTTTCCTGAGACTAATACTCCAAACAAGTACCATGCATGGCGATAACCTAGAACCCCTGCACAGATGTAGCCCATGGCAATTTAGTGTCCAAGAGGGTTCCCCAATAATAGAAACAGGGAATGTCTCTGACAGGAAATCATGGGCTGGCTCTTTGATCACCTCCTCCTGAGGTGGGAACAGCCTTACCAGGCCCCAGAGGAAGACAGTGAAGCCACTCCTGATGAGTCCTGATAGGCTAGGGTCAGATGGAAGGGGAGGAAGACCTACCCTATCATTGGATTGGGTGAGGGGCATGGGAGGAGATGAGGGAGGGAGGGTGAAATTGGGGGGGGGATGGAGGAGGAGGCTGCAGCTGGGATACAAAGTGAATAAACTGTAATTAATAAAAATAAAATAAAAATTAACAAAAAAGGATTACCAAATTTACAATATGCACTTCTCAGGTAATAGCCGGTTGATAGCTCTGCCCGAGTACGCTAATTTATATGTATACTGTGTTGAAAGTGGAGATAAATTTGCTCCCTCTCAATGAGAATGGACTGAAATGGATTTTGAATTTCAAAAGAAACCACATCCAGACTGATTTCTGGTACAGGTTCTTGCTGTGATCTTGGTAAGTCAGTAGCTCCATTTGTCTTAGTGTTCCCATCTGTAACACTGTGGTCATTACACTTGACACTTTCTTTCCTAAATGGGGATGCTATGAGGATGAATAAGGTGATGTGCTGTAAAATGCTTTGAGCTCCTTGGGAGAAAGGTGTTACAGCAATACAGAGTATTGTTCTCGTCTGAAAAATAGCCACCATACTTTAAATCTAGCTATTAAGAGATACAACCAACTCATTTATTTTTTTCTCTCAATGTGAAATTTTCTAACATTGAAAGAAATTATGTTCATGTATTGATTGGCAAGTCTCTTACCACTTCTATTATTGTGTCACTAATATGCTTTACAAACTTCAACTATGCAGCCGTCTTCATGGTTTCCTCTTCTTCCTCCTCCTCTTCCTTCTTCTTTTTAAATTTCTTGGACTTCCTCCGGGACTGGAGTCCCAGTACTAGCTGGTGTGGTGGTGCAGGCTAGGCTAGCCTGGGGTTAAACAGTGAGACTCTGAATCAAAGAAACCCATAATGAAAATGAAAAGTTCATAGTAGGGCTGGGGAGATAGCTTAACAGGTAAGAGTCCTTGCTTTTCAAGCATGAGGACCCGAGTTCAAGTCCCCAACACCCACCTGAAAGGCCATGCTTGGCTGTGCTTGGCTGTCACCTAAGCACAGTCAGAGCCAGGAGGATCTCTGCAGCTTGAGGGCCACCAACTTAGTTCCACCTTCAGCGAGAAACCATATCTCAAGGTTAGAAGTTTGAGAGTTATAGAGCAGGACCTCTGATTTCCAGTTCTGGCCTGACATGCACTTTCACACACTTATTTACCCCCATATGCACAACATATACTGTCTCCCAGGCACAGATGCCACAGTGTTTGAGTTCGACCACAGTTCCCCTCTAACTTGGACATGTGATTTAAGTGCCTTGTACCTCAACTTGCTCATCTATAAAATGTGTACACCACTGACACTTACGTGAACAGGTTTAAAGGGAAAGCAAGAGAGGAAAGTGTATAAAGCCACCCATAACTGCCAGGTGCATAAGGTGCTCTGTTATCCTCGTATGCTATCACGTATCATTCATTCCTCAGCTGACTTAAGTAGGCGCACGCGCAGTTGAGTCTCTGCCTTTATTAACACAACTCAACTTTCTCTTCAAAATTATGTTATCCTATTTTTTAATTGAATCTTCCCCAAGCTTCCAGACAATCACTATCCATCTCCTAATCATGTGCTTGAAGTTGCCCTTAACATTTCTCACAAGCCACTTGAGCCTATCCAAACTATCTGTCTTCATCATAAGGGACACACAGATGGGCACACAGCTCCAGTCACGTTAGTACCCCTGTCATTTCCTAACAATGTCTCATGGACTCCCACTCCTATCCTCCATTTCTCTTTACAGAGCCATGCTCACTCTGTCCTGATTCCAATCTTTTCTCCTCTGTGCAGCTCTTCCTGCTGATTCCTTCTTTCTTTGGGGTTGTGGAACCCACTTTAAGGACATAAGCACATTATGCAGATCATTGATGAGTCACTGAGTTTGATTATGTAGTTTATATTTTTACGTGCAGTGTAACCTTATAACTTTTCTTGGATCAGGGTGAGGGAGTATCTACATTGCAGACAGGTGCCTGGAGATCTTTCTTCCCCTGCTATGGGTGCTATAAATTAGTCTGGAATGGGCATTGTATGCACAGAGTTCTCTGACAAGCTTAGGAAATTATCCTTTGTTGATTTAGCAGTTCCATAGCATACGGCTCCTCAGGCTTCCTGGTTAGTCTCCCAGGTCCCAAAATTTTAAATGAATTGCTTACTACGGCAAGTTTTGAGCTGAGCTCATATCATATGTAAATACTTTATTTTAGGGAGCCTTAGAGAAAAGTTCTAGGCAAACAGCAATAACTACCCATATAATCAGAGAATCTGAAAGATAAAAAGATCTAAAAATGTCATCTGTTCGTCGGGACCAAGAAATCACAGTTCCCATTTCTAATCCAGAGAATGATCTGATATTTCAGTGTCTCTATGAAATACTGATTGTGTGTATCCTCCATTTCAGCTTTACGCACATTGTATCATGTAATTATAACATAGCTTCAAGGCAGCAAAGTTTCTGATTTGTGGGTGCAAAGAGAATATGTGGTACCTAAGGCTGAATTTGAAATTGAAGTTATTTTCCCAGTGTCTACTATTCTTTGCCTCAACTACTTTATCGCCAAACTAAATCTATTCTATTTATTAACAAATTCTTTCTCCCACTGTTTCTTTCTCTTTCGGACAGAGAGATGAGGAGAGGAGGCTTACATCATCATAAACTTTATTCAGGAAACAATATGCATAGCACTTAAGATCTGAGAGGAAGAAGGGCCGAAAAACTTAACGTCCTAGTCTACAGATACATTCTCATTGCCTCTGTTTTCACAATAGCTAAGAAATGTTGACAACCAAATGTCCTACAACTGTTCAATCAGTAATAAAAGTATGGTACATATATACACAATGGAGTACCATTCAGCTTTAAAGAAAATGAAATCTGCAGGTGAGTGATGAAACTAGGATGTAGCGTGCTGAGTGATGTAGCCCAGACCCAGACAGACCAACCTTGAATGTTCTCTTTCATTGTGGTTCATCGCTCTAAATCTGTAAGTGTGGGTATATGACCTAGAGTAAACACAGAATGCAGGAAAACAAAGAGACTAACTGTAGGGATCTAGAGTGAGGAACACTGGCACATAGGTGCTATCAGCGGAGAAATAGGAAAAATAAGGGGCCTTAATTGGGGAGGAAGAAGTGAGGGCAATACAGAAGGGGAGGGAGGGAGGAGAAATAGATAACACCGAGGATGCTCGAAAAAGACATAGGGAGTCATTGCTCATATTTGCCTAAAATCCTATATAATATATACACACAGATATTATTCATATGTATATATTTAAAAGAGCTTACACCACTTGGTGTAATAATGTGCCCCCAAAAAGTCAATGACTATCAGACAAAATCCTAGCACTCTGCATGAGAAAGAGATAAGTGGGTGAGTCTCAACTGTTACCAAAGAAGCTGCTTCTTCTTCTTCTTCTTCTTCTTCTTCTTCTTCTTCTTCTTCTTCTTCTTCTTCTTCTTCTTCTTCTTCTTCTTCTTCTCCTTCTTCTTCTCCTCCTCCTCCTCCTTCTCCTCCTCCTCCTCCTCCTCCTCCTCCTCCTTCTTCTTCTTCTCTCTCTCTCTCTCTCTCTGTTTGCATTAGTGGGAGACCATTACAGAAAGCCACAACTAGTTAAAATGCAGAAAACAGCTGACCACGAAATACCCAACCCCAATTAATACAGTTTTAATGCAACTCCTCTACCAAAGGTTCAAGGACTATCATGCAGGAGGTGGAAAGAGCCTATGAGGTAGAAGGCCAGCGAGTACTCCCTCAGAGTTTTTCTTCTGGTTATGACAGGAAAGCTCACCCCTGAAATCTCAACAACATGGTTGCCTAAAGACCCGAACCATTCTAACCATAAGGGGAAGTCACATGGGGGTCCCGTCTTTAGATGAAGAGCTTCAAGTGATGAGTAACTGCTGACACAGGGAGAATTAGTCTCCCCTCCCCCCCCCGCTGGAGGAACCCCTCAAAGGGAGTAAGTGGCCAGCCCTAGAAATATACAAATCTAAGTAATGCTACATGGATTCAGAGGGTCATATTTATGAATGTATTCATTCATACGTAACAACAATAATTAATGAAGCGTAGACTGTAGGTTTGGGAGGAAGGGAGATACATGGGAGGGCTAGGAGGAAGGAAGAAGCAGGAAGTGATGTAATTATATTTTAATTAAATAAAATGTTATTTATATTTATTTTTTGATAATTAAAAAAGAGTGTAGGTTTGCATTCTTAGAAGACAATCTTCAGACTTTGATGTCACTGGACAGGATGCTTACACCTGACCACAGTTTCTCCTCCCTCTTCTCCTCTCAGTTCCTCCCCCATACCTTCCCTGTGCTCAAGGTCTACTCCTCTTCCATTTCTCTTCAGAGAAAGGTAGGCCTACCAGGGATATCAACCAAACATGACATAACAAGTTACAATATGACTAGGCATAAACCTTCATATCAAATTTGGACAAGACAACCCACTAGGAGGAAAAAAGGGTCCCAAAAGCAGGCAAAAGATTCAGGGACAGCCCCTGCTCCTACTGTTAGGAGTCCCACAAGAACACCAAGCTACATAACCACAACATATATGCAGAAGACCTAGGTCAGACCCATGTAGGCTCTGTGATTGCTGCTTCAGTCTCAGTGAGCCCCTAAGAGCCCTGGTTAGATGATTCATTGGGCTGTGTTCTTGTGGATCCTTGACTCCTTGGCTCCTATGATTCTTCCTCTTCATTTTATGCAGGTTTCCCTGAGCTCCCCTTAATGTTTGGTTGCTGGTTTCTTGGATGCCTACTTCCTAAATTTGGGTTAGATATATAATACTATAAACTATTAGAATAATTTTCTCTGGGTACATTTGAAAGCTAGTCCTATTGTTTGGAGTTATAGAGCATCTTCGTTAAAATCATATGGGATTTTGTTGGGATATTAGGCTTTATTTTATGTCTACCAAAAAACTCTCTGAGGTTAGATGCAGAGTTCTTATGTACATTTAAGTTTAAAAACTACTGCTTTTGAATCATTTTTCCTATTTTGTGTATATTTCCCCTTTAGACTATAGGTATCTTGAGAGCCATAATATTTTATATTTTACAAGATTTATGAGGTTTCTATTTAATTTGTATGCCCCTTGGAAGCCATCCCATCACAAATGCTCAATAAATATTGTTAAAATGGAACGGAATTACTACAAATGTATTTTCCATTTTATACACTTACAGAAAATTCCCCTAAGATGTCAGAAAGAATATAAGTGTAAAAATGCCTGCTTCCATTGTAGTCTTGCAGATTATTAAGAGAACGGTTCGTGTTCTCAACACAGCAATGGCAATATGAGAAAACACATGCTAATTATCTTTACTTTATCATTTTATATTGTATGTACATTTAAAAATAATCTACAATGACAAAATATACAATCTTTTGTCTGCCAGTTATAAACGAACAAGCAACCAAATGACTTTTCTTCCTTCAATATTTTTTGCTTGCACTTATTTATTCTTTATTTCTATGAATATGAGTGCACATGCTTTAGGACGCGCAGTTGTGACAGTGGAGCTTATGGGAACCGGTTCTCTCTTTCTACAGGTGGGTACAGGGAAAAGGACTCAGGTCATCAAGCGTGGTGGCTGGTGCTCTAGCCCTGGAGCTGTTATTGCTTCAGTACCTTGTTTTCCTAACGAGGTTCTGAATACCTGTCATGCAACAACAGGCTATGACTTCAACGGGCAGTCACTGTGGTTTGGGTGACTTATCCTTAAAGTACATAAATTGGCTAGTGATGTATGTGCCTCCTGGCTATACTGACCCAAGGATGCTGGCAGAATTCTGAAGGGGGGAAATTTCATGGCTGTGCCCTCCTTGGACCCTAGCCAGTGAGTCAACTGCTTTTCTAGTGCACTTAACTAAGGAACTTCTCAAGTCTCAGCATCCCTCTCGTAACCCACTTCTTCCCTCTGGTCCAGTAGACATTGCAGTACCACAGTTAAAATATGTACACAAATCCAACCGCCTTTTTTCCCCTTAACAGATTGAATTTATTAATTATTTGGGAATTTCATACAATGTGAGCTAAGCACACTCAGTTCTCATTCCTCCTAGGCACACCCTCCCACACTTGTGTACACCCCCCCACTAAAAAAAATCAAGTCCAATTTGTGTTGCCCAAATACTCACTTGGGGCATGGTCAAAATACCAGTGACTTGCCATTTAAAGAGAACTGAGACCTTCCCCACTCCTGCCGTCAACTGTGAAGCATCTTTATTACGAATTTTTTGCCATTTAAAAATATTTTATTAATTAATTACAGTTTATCCACTTTATATACCAGCTGGAGCCCCCTCCCTCATCCCCTCCCAATCCTGCCCTTCCTCCCTCAACTCCTCCCATGCTCCTCCTCCAGTCCACTGATAGGGGAGGTCCTCCTCCCTTTCCCTCTGACACTAGCCTATCAGGTCTCATCAGGACTGGCTGCATTGTCTTTCTCTGTGGCCTGGTAAGGCTGTTCCCTCCTCAGGAGTTGGTTATCAAAGAGCCAGCCGCTGAGTTCATGTCAGAGACAGTCCTTGTTCCCATTACTAGGAGACCCACTTGGACAATGAGCTGCCATGGGGTATATCTGCAGAGGTTCTAGGTTATCTCCATGAATGGTCCTTGGTTGGAGTATCAGTCTCAGAAAAGACCCCTGGGCCCAGAGTTTTTGGTTCTGTTGCTCTCCTTGTGGAGCTCCTGTTTCCTCCAAGTCTTTCTATCTCCTCCTTCTTTCATAAGATTCCCTGCATTCTTCCCAAAGTTTGGCTATGAGTCTCAGCATCTGCTTTGGTACCTTGCTGGGCAGAGTCTTTCACAGGCCCTTCACTGATCTCATGTCTAGACTGTTTCCTTTTTTTTTGGGGGGGGGGAGTGGAGTGGAGAGAGGCTGGCACAGAAGTCTTCAAAATCTGTTATTCTCAGGTATGAGTCTACAGTAACTGACACTACTGCAAAAGATGCCTCCCTGCCCATAGCATCCCCTGGAAGCACCAGTCATGGATATCAACATGGTGTCCAGGGGCAGAATGGATCACAAATGTTACCATGGTTTCTGGCAGCAGCATGGCTCATGGACATCAATATCGTGTTCCTTGGTAGCATGTACAAAGAGGCCTTTCGAGGAGAGTTAACCCAGAAAATGAGCCACTTTTCGTGTTAACTATCATATTGCCGCTCAGAGTCAGGGAGAGCGTGTGTTTGAACAGCATACCTGGGGCAGGACCTGAGCGAGCTCCAGGCTGCTGTAGACCACCCTGCCCTTGGCTCCAGCTGTCCTGCTGGTACCCAGGCATGTCTGTCATGTTTGCAGCCTGCTCCAAGCACTTTTAAAAATAGTTCACATATTTTGAGTTCATAGTGATATCCAAAGATTATTGTTTATTTTGTCGATCACTTTGGTTCAAATTCTTTTTAATTTCTTTTGTTCACATTTAGTCCAAGTCACTATCATCTTTGATCCAGATCATCTGATTTACAACTTCCTCTTAGAGCTAGTGAGATAAAGGGGTCTGATCACAAGTCTCTCATAATCACTTACGGTAAAATGAGAGAACTAACACCTACAATTTGTTCCTTGACTCCCCCCACACGCACTATACACAACACACACTATACACATAACACACAACACATATACACATACAACATTATACACAATGAACACATAACACAATAAAAATGTCCCACTTAGCAACAATAACAAAATACACTAGACTCTGGAAATATAAAAATTTACATATCTTTAAAACAAAAGTGAAAACCTGTCCGAGTCTGATAGTATGTAGGAAAAGCTGTTGCATGCCCTTCCAATGATTAGCAGTGTTTCATCCACTGGGAAACCTCTGTCATATTAATGCCACCACTGTGCAGTAGTATTTTTTTTCCAAGGTAAACACTGAAAAGTGGTAGTTAGACTAAAATATAATCCTATCAATTTTACATAAAATATTGATAGGAAATAAAAATTTAGCATCCCCAGTGTGAATTCTGTAGACTGCACAAAATACAAATATATAGATTAAGGAAAGTTAACATAATCTTTTTATGGGAACTAAAATCAATTATATGTCAACTCTATAGTATTATAAATGTATTTAGTCAGCATAGGATTTTTCCAGCAGTGTTTCCTGCAGATTGAAATTGACTAACCAGATGTTAAATATTAAATAGAACTAATCAGAGTGTGGTTCAAGAGGCTTTAAAAACAATGATCAAAGGGAGCTATTTATTACCTGATGCATGTTTCTGTTGAAATATCAGCTGTGTAATATTATATTTAAACTTAGTTTTTTCAAGATTTTGTTTTTAGCTTCATGTGAACAATAATTAATGTTAACAAATTAAGTTAACAAATTAACTAAAGTAACTGAATTATTGTACGTAATCATGGTTTGAAACGTGACCAAAAACTGTGACGCTCAATTCATAGACATAAAGCCTTAGTGTGATATTTAGTGTACGTATAAAACTTTCAATAATAGTACAAGTACAGGCCTGTGCTGCCTAATGAAGAGAAAACAGTGTGTGAAGGGTGTCTTGAGGCAACCAGGCTGTTATGTGAACAGCCTACAGTGTCCTTACACAAACCCAAGTCATAGAGCCGACTGCACACCGGGTCTGCAAATATGGCACAGGCTTTTGCTCTGCTCTTAGGCTAGATTAACAAAGCAGAGAGACTACATCCGTCACAGGAGAAAATAATGAGGCCAGGACACCTGGTAAACAGACACGTGGGATTGCTGACAAGAGGTGTGCCCTAAAATAAGGATAAAAATGTAACGCGAATGCGTGACCTAGTGAGCGATAGCCATTTACTAATGCCATTCATTCTGACACGCTGCCTGTAAGTGTCTGTGCTGCTCTTGTGCGTAACTGGCAGTGTGCTGTAGGTCTGTTGACCGGAGCGTCTCCATCGGTGTGTGAGAAATGCATAGCACTGCGATGCTAGAGTGGCTCTGGCATCACTTGGCCACGGAGAAATTTCAACTCCATCATAGTCCCCTGGTCCTACTGCTGTCAACGCAGTCTGCGACGGACTGAAACATTGTGTAGCATGCAACTGTAGGAAATACCACAGTCTGTTTAGCCCATGTCTACACACCGGACAGTGAGCTGCTGAACAACTGTGAAGATTCCTGGAGCTATCATTTAGTTATGGCTTTTACTTTTAGAAATCTCTTCCATATACCAAAAATAGGTAAACTTTTTTTAAACTTTATTTTTTTTAAAGGTTGGGGAGAAATTGCAGGAAAAGGCACTTTACAATATCTTAAAAGCACACCGTACCGGCTAGGTCGGTTTGTGTACTTGTTTTTTGAGACGGGGGTTTCTCTGTGTAGTCTTGGCTGTCCTGGAGTTGCTCTGTGGACCAGGTTGGCCTTGAACTCACAGTGATCTGTCTGGCTCTACCTCCCTGATGTACTTGGCTAATTAGTTTTATGTCAGCTTGATACAAGCTAGAGTAGTCATGGCGGAAGAAGCCTCGGTTGACAAAATGCCTCCGTAAGACCAGGGACTGCAAAGACTGATGCATCAGCTGACGACCTAGACCCCCTGCTCAGGTGTAGCCCATAGCCAGCTCAGTCTCCATGGGGAGAGGAGACAGTCTCTGGCATGAACTCTGTTGTGTGCTCCTTGATCACTTCTCCACGGTGGGGCAACCTAACCAGCCCACAGAGGAAGGGGATTCAAGCAGTCCTGGTGGGACCTGATAGGCTAGGGTCAGACAGTAGGGAAGGAAGACATCCCCTATCAGTGGGCTAGGGGAGGAAACAGGAGGAAGAGTGGGACAGGGAGGAGGGAGGGGGCTACAACTGAGATACAAAGTAAATAAATTGTAACAACAACAACAAAAGATCAGACTGTAGAAAAGCCTGTAAGGCGGTGATTCCCAACAGGTGGGTATCCACCCTTTTGGGGGCCAAACACCCCTTTCAGAAAGGTCACCTAAGACCATTGGAAAACACAGATATTCACGTTACAATTCACAGTAGCAAAATTGCAGTTCTGATGTAACAATGAAAACAATTTTATGATTGGGGGTCACCACCACTTGAGGAACTTGGATTAAGGGGTCACAGGCTAGGTTGGTTTGTGTACTTGTTTGAGAACCACTACTGTAGGACATTTTCTTAATTAATTATTAATGGGGAGGGGAGCCCAGGTCCATATGGATGGTGCCCTTGCTGGGTATTGAGGTCCTGGGTTCTAGAAGAATGCAGGCTGAGAAAGCCATGAGAATCAAGCTAGTAAGCAATGTTCCTCCATGGCTTCCGCATCAGTTCCTGCCTCCAGGCTCCTGCCGTGCTTGAGTTCCTGCCCTGACTTTCTTTGTTGAGGAACTGTGATGTGTAAGCATAAGCTGAATAAACCATTTCCTCCCCAAGATCCTTTGATCATGGTGTTTCATCAAACCACAGTAACCCTAAGACACACACCCCGTTGTTTTCATCTATATCATGACATTATTTCTTAATGAAAGCAAGGTGAGGGAAAAGGTGGGGTGCTTGTCTATTATGCTCCCCTGTCCTTTGTTAACTGTCAATCAACCAAAAAAAAAAACAAAAAACAACACATCAAACAAACAAAAAACAACAGATAAAGAAAAGGCAAAAGGAAAAATGTATAAATTAGAAAAAAGGCTATACATTTACCCTTCGTCTCTCCCTACCACACGAGTCTATAGCTCAATTTCAATTGTACATTTCTTTGCGGTGGCTTTTTACAGCTTATTCACAGCGCTTTTTCTTCACCTGTTCTTTTCCCAGGTGAAATAGAAACTGTTGCTTAAATTGCAGTTTTTTTTTTTTTTTTTTTTTTTTTTTTTTTTTTTTTTACTTGTCAGCATAGCTCACACATGAGCATGAGATGGTAAATAGGAACCTTCTGTAGACAGCAGGAGAAGAGGATGGACAATTGAGGGACACTCTTTCTTCTTTCTTTCTTTCTTTCTTTCTTTCTTTCTTTCTTTCTTTCTTTTTCTTTGTAACAGGGTCTCACTTTGTATGCCTGGCTGGCCTGGAATTGACCACTTAGACCAGGATGGTTTCTAACTCACAGAGATCCACTTGCCTCTGATTAAAGGTGTGCACCACCATGAGAGGCATTTTTCCTGCTGTTTGTATTTCTCCCCACCATGAGTATCCAGAACATTAGCTCTCCACCTTGCCATTTGGATATCAGGTTTTGAGTCCTGCTAATAGGTTCTTACGATTGTCTGCTTTTGCAAAAATGTGAAGAATGCAGAGAGCTCAGATGAGCCTGAGAAAGCAGACTTCTTGCCTAGAAGAATTTAGTAAGCCTGCCTGGGGAATTTATTTAAAACTTGAGCATTGAGAAAGAAAACAAACCATAAATAGTCTGTGTTCTGACACTCTGACCTTAGGGTTGCAGCATCGACATGAGACCATGGACTTGAAGACCACCAACAGAAATAAAAGTGCAGACCAGTACAAATTCAGACCGTATCTCAAGAGTACTTTGTTATTTGTTTTAGCTTATGAAATTTCACCAAGTCTCTAGTGAGAAGAAATTATAAGCTGAATGAGGACTGTACTTTACATCATTTATATTTTGTTGTATATAGTTGTTATTAATAGTATGAAATACAATCCCTCATTTTGAAAGTCTCTTAATAAATCTCTTTGCTCTCTTCATGAATATGCTTCTAACTGAAAGAAAATGATTCAAACTATGCATAAGAGTCATTTTCAAAATTTGAACATGATTTTAGAAGGACTGTGAAAAATAGATTTTTTTTTTCTGTTTTAGACTCTCAATGACATCAGCTACACATTTTCTATTTTGAAGGTTCTCTTGCCAAAATGAGGGCCAATTGGGTAAGTGGTACCTTTATGAAATGTTGCTATAGAGAGACTCATTTCTCCCTGGGCAGGCTGCAAATTACACAGAGAATCGAGGCTTTTTGAGTGGCAGTTTTCTATACAGCAGGCTTTGTGTGCTTAACAGATTAACTGCTTTTTATGTTATTCTTTTCCCTGGGATTCAGGAAAAAAAAGGTGACATAATAGATTTCTTTTCCCTGCGATCACAGTAAACCTCCTTAGTCAAACCCAGTTGCTCTTTGGGAGGTAAAGAGTGAACTAACCTGTGTTTCTACAAGTTACAAAATCATTTACATTTATTACCCTTGCACACTGAGGCCCCAAAGCCTCAGAGCTATGATTCTCCAAATCACTGCATTCTAAGCTTGACTGATTGGTTTAAAAGCTTGTGAGAGATTTATAATGATTCACTGCATAAGCCAATGATTTTACATTTAAGGCAGGAGACTGCTACAAATGATGGAAAACTTTAGACTCTTTTGACTTACTGGCTGACCAACTATTTCCATAGGCTTAGAGAAAAACAGATTTCGCCTGCACCACGTGAACCTCACATTTTTGTGAAGTACACACACTCATTATAATGCACATAAGCATGATAATTTTGTGCCCCATTTATACTGCCGGTTTGGATTTCTTAGCTGTATAATATTTGTACGTATTAACCACAGAAACTTAAAAGGCTCTGTTGCTTTTGAACTTCTTTGTTGATCCTCATAAAGTTTAAACTGCTTCCCCAAATTCCAGATTTGTTACTTAAATAGTACACATATTGTTCTACATTAAGTTTGGAAAATTTACCATAGTTAGATTATTATATTTGACAAAACCCCATAGTATCAGTATGTTGATTTTTTAAAAGTTTACATGAATTGCTATTGTTTAAATGTGGCATTAGGAGAGGCTAGAGAAACAAGTTGAGCATATATTAAAAATATTAAACCTCATGTCTTGCCTTTCTGATCAATACAGGTAATTTGACATTTGTGATGAAACCCAAGTGTTTAAATTAAGAAGTTGTGGGGAGCAGTAAGGTTGTTAAGAGTAAGGAGAGTTGAAGAAAAACGTACTGCACCAGTCCTCTTAGACACTCATAAAGCAGGCTGTCTATCTTCACCAACAATCCTGAGGTGCCAATGACAGTGAGCACCGCATCACAAAGAGGTGTAATGTTGAAACCATAGCCAAACTTTGGGCAGAGTGCAGGGAATCTTATGAAAGAAGGGGGAGATTGAAATACCTGGAGGGGATAGGTGCTCCACAAGGAGACCAACAGAGACAAAAAATCTGGGCCCAGGGGGGCTTGCAGAGATTGATACTCCAACCAAGTACCATGAATGGAGAGGACCTAGACCCTCTACTCAGATGAAGCCCATAGGCTGCTCAGTTTCCAAGTGGGTTCCCTGGTAAGGGGATCAGGGACCGTCTCTGACATGAACTCAGTGGCTAGCTCTTTGATCACCTCCCCCTGAGTGGGGAGCAGCCTTACCAGGCTACAGAGGAAGACAATGCAGCCAGTCCTGATGAGCCCTGATAGGATAGGGTAAGATAGAAGGGGAGGAGGACCTCCCTTATCAGTGGACTAGGGGAGGGACATAGGGAGAGAAGGTGGAAGAAGGGTGGGATTGGGAGGAGAGGAGGGGAAGGCTACAGCTAGAATACAAGGTGAATAAATTATAATAAATAAATAAATTAGTTAAAAAAATCAAATTGTACTGTCTCCTTGGCTACTTCATTTATTCCAGTTTAAACAAGCCCATCCTCTATCCACTTCCAGAACCAAAGAATCCCAGAACTTCTCGCATGCCCTCTAGTTCATCTGGGTCCAGCTGTTAGTCCCTAGTGCCTGATACGTTATGTACTTTCTACTTTCGCCATCTTCTCCAGGCTCTTCTCTATTCAGATCAAGTCTGCACCGACCACTTCACAACCCTGCATGTGCTTCTTCATCTTAGTGTATGTTCCATGCGTTATTTCAAGAACAGCATTCAAGGTTTAAGAGGACAACTTTTGGAATCAGACCCAATTCTACCCTCAGTCTTTTACCTACTATTCACTTACTTAACCTCTCTAAACATCAGTTTAGTTCTTTTTATGAATGGAATGATTCCTCTTTTAAAGATTGTTTGAGGACTGAAAAAAAATCCTAAAGAATGGTGTTAAACACCATAACTGAAATGGTAGTTCAATGCTAGTTAAATTATTATGGTTGCTACAGTAATCACTTAAAAAAAAAAAAAACAAAACCTTATTTGAATAGCCTTTTCCTATACAAAATCACTTCTTTGGAAGCTCTTTAGAATAGGGATCCTGGTCAGTCTTTGATGGTCCTGTAGTCTCTTTGTTGATGCTTTCCTCTCTGTTCTTATAAACATACATATAAACATCATGTAAGTCTTGTTATAGTTCAAATACGACATCCTACTGGGTTTTGCTAACATACTGGCATATCTTACTGAGGTTACGGACAGCCACATCATTCTTGGTTAGCGTCCACTCTTTAGGGACTCCTGAATACCCAACAGTCACCCGCTCTGGGTTCTTGCCTAGGTTTACTCTCAAGCTGCTGCTTCCTCTTGTGTTTGCATAATCTGCTTCCCCCCTTTGCAACCTTGGACTTCTTAAGCTTCTTATTTTTGTTTTTTAAACATTCTCATCCTTTTTTTCCTGCATGCTCAAGGATCATTATCATTGGCTTGGCAATCCCATATGCACCTTCTGTCTGCACTCTCGAACAGATGTTTCACATGTGGAGAGGCTCTCCTCATTTGTTTCCCCGGCTTAAGCTTTGCATCTCTCTTTCCTGTTGTCAGGAGGTGAAGATCCTTGCTTGAACCTTCTTCATCCCCATTTCTATGACTGCTGGATCTTCCTTCCACACATGTTGTATATGAAGGCATGTGAGCCCTGTCTTTCATCGAAGGGGAAATGCTAGTCTTTGAAATTTAGTTTGTTATCATATTACTCTCTCATGAAATCAGAAAAAGTTATGGCTTTTAAAATTTTTATTTTATTTTGTTTTTTACTAATCAAGATTTCCCCAATTGTTACAGTGAATGGCATGTTCTGGGGTCTTCTACAAAGTAAGTAAAGGAGAAGCTATCCCTTTTCTTCATACTTTTTATTCCTTAATTCTTTGGAGTTTGACATTAGAATAACTAAGCTATGTCCTTGAAGATATTCACTGTTCTCCTATTGGCTCAGCAGTCAGCTTTACTTAAAGAAAAAAAAAAAAGAAAGAAAAAAAGAAAGAAAAAGAAAAAAGCTCAGTCATTTGAAATAACAAATGTTTATTTTTGATTTTCATAACATATTATCAATCGCGGTTGTTGCTCCTACAGCCCACTTTTTTCCATTCTGTTAGGATCTCTTTGTCTTTTCACGCATAATCCAAGTGGAGGCAGCTGCGATGAAGAATCTGGTGTGTGGAAAGACCTTTGGCAGTCTGTAATGTCTCAGCGCATCTGCTTAGTTATAGCTTGGGCACTTTGTGATCACCTTTGATTGTCTCCTCACATTTCAGGCAGTTGTATGGTCCTGTCATAGTAGGCCTAGGCAAGTCACATGATCTAGGGTAGGGGAACGTAATTCTCTCTCAGGGACTGAATGGAGGGAAGGCCAGTGATGGACTGGAATGCTATCTACCTAAGAGCCAAAGTCAATTTTCTTTTCTCAAATTTCCCCATACTACTTGAATTATTTAAAAAGTTTAAAATTTTAGCTTGGTCTGTCAGAAAGACATTTTTGTTGTTGTTCAAAAACGATTTTAAGCAAAAATAATTTTATGGAATATAAGGAGCCCAGCGAAAGGTTGGTTCTAAACAGGGCACGTGACTTTGCTTTCCTAAGACCTTTTATCTTATCTTCTCTCTCCTGTTCCAGTTTTTTTTTTTTATTTTTTTTTATGTTTGTTTTGTTTTGTTTTCCATGCTTGACTTCACTTGTGGTTGAAAGATGGCTGGCTGGTAAGGACACTGTTACTTTAGATATTACTAGAAACTATCTCTTTACTTTGAAATCATTCACTCCAGCATGACTGAATTCTATGTAAGAAATCTATACATTCTAGCATATTAGTTCCTGGGGAGAATTCATTAGTCAAGTCATCTAGACTAATAGTTTGGAATAGAAAGGAGCCAACCATTCTTAGTCATTAGATGCCCATGATCTTATGATGTTTGCTCTCCTCTTGTACTCAGTTATTTATTTCCATATTTATCTAACACACACATATGGATTTATATTATCCAGTCTTCTTTAAAGTCACCTTCTTGATGAATAGATCCCCTTTGAAGACTGTGACCTCCTTGTTGTATCTCTGACCTCTTTGCTGGCAGCCAGACTTTAGATCATATTTACTAGCTGTAAAATTCTATGTGAATTTCATGCTGGGACCTCACTATCATGATGGTTTTTTTTTCTTTCAATAAAGCTTCTCTTCACTTTTTCCTACATCATGAGTCTTGATATTTTCAGTGATCTTTGTTTTATTCCTCTTTGAACTTTTCTTGTGCCTAGTCTGTTTATATTCATGTTTATACTGTCTTTGAAATATTTCTTACTTCCTTTCTTATTTTTCTTACAACTTACAGTGGAGTTATATCACTCAACTATTCTCACCACCATGGAAAAATATCTGACAGACACAGCTTAAAGGAGAAAGGATTTACTTTGGCTCATGGTTTCAGAGAGTCCGGTTAGGAAGAGAATCATTGTGGTGAGTGTGTCAGAGCTAGATAACAAGCACAGTGGACAGTAACAGGAAGGACTCAGGGTAAGCTGTAGCACCCTCAGATCATTGCCCTAGTGGCTTACTTGCTGCAGTCAGGTGGACCTGCAACACTTCCACCCCACATCTCCAAATATTCCAATTTTCATGTTCATTCTTTCAATTTTCATGTTCAACATTTTTATAGATTTCTATTTATTTTGTCTGTATGGCAAATGTGAGAGAGAGAGAGAGAGAGAGAGAGAAAGAGAAAGAGAAAGAGAGAGAGAGAGTGTGTATAGATCAAAGGACAACAATTGGTGGGAGGCAGTTTTTTCCATCTGCCATATGGGTCTTGGGGATTAAATTATGTTGTCAGATTTGGAGGCAAGTGGCTTAACTTGCTGAGCCATCTTACTGGCCCTTTTAAAATTCAAAACTATAATGCATTCAGCCATTCCTTAGGACAGAGTTCTAGTTTGGAGACACTGTCACAAATACACTCAGTAGTCTAATCACCTAGGCAATTTCTCAATTCATCCAAGTTGACAATCAGTACCAACCATTACAGGCCCATCATGAGTAGCTAAAAAACATTCTGGCACCCAGACACAAAAGCTGATGAGGCCTATGAGATCCACTCTGAGAAAACACTTTTCTGTGAGCTGTATGTTTAACATTCAGAAGATGAAAGCAAGAATTGTTGATTTTTATTACCAATTAAGTTGTATTCTTTCCTTCCTCCCCATGGGCCGGAGAAATCTGTTAGACTCGTGGTTACAAGTTGTATTTTCTTCCAGTTAAACTGAGGCTCTCATAGTCAAACATGGAATGCACATTTTTCTCTCTGGCCTTAACTTAATTCACTACTTCAGTTGGAAATGGCCTTTCTCTATCTTGCTTACTTTGTAATTTAGTGCCTTGCCATTTCATAGTTTTCTATGAGGTTCAGTTAAAAAAAATGTTTCACCACAGATGAGTTTGATTTCTGCTTCATTGTTATCTTTTCCAAGGTTCAGTTTTCTCCCCCACCTCTCCGCTCCCAGCCTCCTAGTCCCCACCCTGGTGCAATCATGAGTACCTCAGTTCAAATCGCTAGCATTCTTGTAAGAATCTGGGCATGCCTGTGAATCCCATGACCCAGAACTGGCAGAGAGGGACAATGACAGGCAGATCCTGCAAACTCAATGACCAGCCAACCTAATCAGAGCAATGAGATCCTGGTTCAAGGAGGGACCTTGTCTCAAAACAATAAGGTGAAGAGCTACAGAGCAAGAGACTGAACACCCTTCTGCCTGTGTGTGTGTGTGTGTGTGTGTGTGTGTTTGTGTCTGTGTGTGTTGCACACACCCACCATCTTAAAAAAAAACCTCCTCAGTTTTTCCATTTGATAAAGGGCTAAGAATCTGTACCAGTTTTCTGTTGTGCAAATAATGTTACCAGCAACTATGGTGTAAAACAGTAGCTAACTGTAGTCATGCAGCATCTATGGATCAGGAGTGCAAGCAGGCTTTCCTGAGTTTTTAACTTCTTGTCTGAAAGCGGGGGCTGCAGTTTCAGCTCCAGGATTGGCCGGGGAGGGATCGACTTTCCAGTTGCTAAGGCTGTTAGTGGAACTCAAAGCCTCTGTTCCGTTGGTATAAGAGCTTCTGTTTCTTACATGTTGGAAGAGGAAGGCTGCTCTAATTTCCATACCATGTGGACTTTAAAGCCATCCAGGTAGAAAATTTGTCCTATCTAGTCAGACATTTCGATCTTTTGTAGCATGACCAAGGAAACACTTCTCCCTTCTCTTTAGTCCTTGGACAGGAAGAAAGTCTCAGATACTACCTAACTCCAAGGAAGAAAATGGGAGGACCAAAGGGTAGAGGCAATGCTGTTCACATTAGAATTTCTCACAGATCTCAACTTATAGGTTAGAAAATTGTATGGATGGAAACTTAAGTGAGGTGTCTGATACACAGGCTGTATTCCACAAAGGGCCGAGCTGTTCCTCCTTGCTGGATGTGAGGACAATCTTTGGAATTTATCTTGTGCAACTCTCATAACATTTATAACTAATAACTTGATACATTTATATTATTTGTATATCAATTTTTATCACAGAGTTACAGGTTTTTGGAAGGCAGGGGGATATACCTTTATATCATTGAAGCCACTGGTATCTGGTACTCACTCCTCACTCGTAGATGTTAGTCGTTTTGTTCTTAGATACCCGCAGTCTCCCAGGAAGGCTGTCTCATAACGTAACTAGTCATATGCGCTTGTCTGTCCTTCTTGCTTGGGTGTTCCTTGAGGTAAAGTGAGAAGACTGGCCCTCCTTTCTCTTCTCTTTCCTGTCTCTTGTTTCTCCTCAGTTCCCATTCCCAAACATCAAATATCATACTTGCACATAGTGGATGCTTAAGTGATGAAGAGTCACTGAATAAGTAATAATTATTCAGCAATAATTTACCCAATGAATTTACAGATTTTAAGGTGTAATATTTATTACTAAAATCTCAAGGAAAGGTGCAAGTGTGAGATGGAAGCAAACAAAGAAGAAAGCATGATCAGCTCACATTTCTTTTCCCACTAAAAATAAATTTAACAAAATCAGTTAATTAATTTTCAAAAACGGATGAACGTAGAACCTAAATTACAATTCCTTTCTGATGTATGGGTTAGCTTATGCTTTTTGAAAAAATATTCCGGTGGCCATTTGATACTTATTTTTGTTCTGGATATGGTGTTTTGAAATCCTAGGCTTCTTAATAGGGTAGGTATCAAGGTTTCAATGTTGGAAGGGACCAAAGGAGTTAAGATGCAGAAAGTATTTAGATAATTTTATAGAAATTTACTTTCTGGATTCCTTAGACATTACTGAATCATTTGACCAGCTTTGAGTAAAACTAAAAAGTGGAACCTTTCTGATATTTTTTTGGGGGGGGAGGGGAGTGTAGGCTGACATCTGTAGTACAGAAGAAATTTGAGTCTGTGCTGCTTCTTTGAGTTGATTACACACTTTGAGTTCTTGTTATGGTTATGAAATAAAAGCCTTAGTTTTGGAGCTGTGTTGATATTATTTGGAGAGGGCCAGTGACTTAATCTATTTGGGCTGCTATAATAAGCCTGAGGCTGGGTAATTTATAAACTACAGGAATTCATTACTCATGTCTAGAGGTTAAGTCTAAATAAGATGAAGGAACTGACAGGCTCAGTGTCTGGCAGGGTCTGCACTCGGCTTCACAGAGAGTGCCTTCCTGCCCAGTCCTCACATGGCATGGGGGGCAAATCACACACACATACACACGCACACACATACACACAGACACAGGCACACACAGACATACACAGACATGGACACACACACCACAGACACGAACACACACACAAACACAAACACACAGACACATGCAAACACATACACAGATGCACACAGACACACAATTTTAATTAAGGCAATAAAAGCACATAGTTTTGGGGGCACGGTGTGACGTTTTAATGCTTATATAAAATGTGTAGTTATAATTGTCAGGATAAGATAAAAGACATGGCTCTTATTTCAACCTTTATCAGTGTGTCTTGAAAACATTAACAATCCTGTCTAAAGCTGGGTGCTGTGGTGCACGCCTGTAATCCCAGCACTCTGGGAGGCAGAGGCCGCCAGAACTCTGTGAGTTTGTGGCCAGCCTGGTCTACAAAACAAGTCCAGGACAACCAAGGCTACACAGAAAAACCCGGTCTTGAAAAATGAAAAAAAAAAAGAAAAAAAAAAAAAGATGAACTGTCTACCAGCTTTTTTTACATGTACAATTATTGTTTTTTAACCTGAAATACTCTAGTATTTCACATCTCTGATATCACTCCTGAGGCATCTGCTTTTGTGACCTTCTCACCTCCTGTGGGTCTCACCTCTCAGTTTTGTCCCATTGGCATTTAAATGCAAATATCTGGCACACATTTGGACCAGAATAAGTAGGTGAGGCAGAGGGAGTCTTACACTCTTGAGTTCTTGCCTTGTTGGCAGAAATCTACAGCGCTTTTAATAACTATTTCTCAGCTTAGTGAGTAAATTCTCAAAAAATGCCAGATAATTTGGTTCCAGACTCAGGATTTTCCTATGAACTAGGCTAGGTTCTTTAAAAACAAAACAAAACGAAACGAAACGAAACAAAACAAAACTTTGCCAGCATGTACTTACTTATAGGCCAGAAGAGGCCATTAGAGCCTCTGGAGCTGGAGTTGCAGCTACGGTGTGGGTTCTGGGAGCTGCAGCTGAGTTTTCTGCAAGAGCATCAAACGTTCTTCACTGATGAGCCCTCTTTCCAGCCCCTAGACTGAACTCCTACATTCACAGAGCACGTATTAGTAACTCTATCCATGGGGCATGTTCTCTGACATGCTCACCTCCTGTTTGCAAAGCTTATTTCTAGTTTGCTTGATCTGCGCACAGTGTTTGCTCTTTTGCCAGCTGTGTAGATACTCCATTTTCTCAAGTGAGGGTCGTGTGTGAGCCCTTTTATTGGAGCTCATCCTCCTCATGATTCCAGAAGTTCGTCTTCTCTTTGACAGGAAGGACAATCACAGCATTGTGCAGCCACAGCCACTGTCTGTTCCAGAGAGTCCATCATGCCGAAGAGGAACTCTGCACTCATTAGAATCTCCCTCCTCCCCACCTTCAGCACCTGCCAGCGGCTAGCCTGCTTTCCATGAACTGACTCATAAACAGAATTATACAGTCTTTATCCTTCCAGCTCAGGGTTGTTTCGTTTAGATGCTATGCTTAAAATTCACCCAAATTGTAGCATAGGTCAGAAATTACATTTCTTTTCTTATGGCTGCGTATGTACACCACATTTTGGTCATCTGTTTACCTGTTTGTGGACATTTGTGTTGCTTGTGCCTGTTGGCTCTTGGGAATGATACTGTCAGCTTTGGTAAACACGCATCCTTTGACTCCTTTCCTTCAATGTGTTTGGCTGTATGTATCTAGTAGTAAAATCATGGATCACATAATAATCACGTGTTGCTCTTTCAGGAATCATCCAACTAGTTTTCATGAAACTGCATCATTTTCTATTCCTGCCAGAAAGTCACAAATGCTCCAGTTTTCCACTTCCTCCTGCTCCCCATTATTCTGACTTTCAAAACTGATATAAATGTAGATTCACAATAACAGTCTTAGTGGATTCCAAGTGGTAACTATTGAATTTTATTTTATTTTTCCTTAGTGATAACCAACATGAAACACCTTTTCACAGGCATATTGGACATTGCATATCTGCTTGGATGGTCATTCTTTTTTTTAATAATTTATTTAATTTTTATTTTATGAACATTAGTGTAAAGGTGTCAGATCCCTTGGAATTGGTGCTACATGCAGTTGTGAGCTGCCATGTGAGTGCTGGGAATTGAACCTGGGTCCATCTGGAAGAGCAGACAGTGCTCTTAACCACTGAGCCATCTCTCCAGCCCTAGATGGTCATTCTTAAAGCCATGGATGTCATCCTTCTATTGGATTCAATGGTTCTGGGTTATCAGTCTTTGCTTGTTATTGTGTGTTCTGAAAATCTTTTAGTGCATTCAACTTCAGGTGAGATCCCTTTAGTGACCTATATTCATCCCATCCTTGGCTAGTAGGCTCTTTCTTTGGCCTCCTTATAGCTGTCATCCAGCTCTCCAGGCTTGCTCCCAGTTTTTGCCACGGTCTTATTCATCCTTTGTCTTATCTATCTTCACCCTCCACATTCCAGTATTCACCGTCTCTGGTTTATTTCTTTTTTTATAGTTTTAAGCTTTATCCCAAAGAGATGCACGTAAAGATGGGCTCATGACTGGCAGACATATTTCCCAGTTAGTGGTTAAGTCTTTTGTGAAAGGATTGATTGAACTGTTTACATCTGATTAAAAATATCATTGTGTTATTTCGTACAGTGATCTACGCAAGGAAACACTTCGTACGTGTATTTCTGAATGATCTGAACTCACTTTGAACACTGAACATCTGTCAGTATCTACGCTTCTGGTACTTTGTTGTTAATTTCATCTTTAAAAAATTCAGGCTTAGGAAAAGACAATGAAGACTTTAGAAAAATACACAGGACTGTGCCATTTCAGCACCTGACATTACCAATGTCTTAGAAAATTAAATTGCAGCCGGTGGTTCCTTTTGAAACATTACATTTAAAAGGTTTTTTAACATTTAAAACATGTCCAGTGGTGCTTACATTTGGTATCAAATATACGTGATTAATAATTCCATGTTCTCTGAATTCTTGATTTGTTTCCTGTGTCACAGACTGGAGACATTAAGAGGCGATTAGGGAGGATGTCCTTGAAGTCTCTTTCACACCAAGAATCTCCCTTTTTTTGGTTCACTTAACTTAATGTGGGAGTTGCTTGTGATATTTTCTACATTTCACCTTCTGAGGTTATGGGCCCCATTCATATGCCATATTTCCCTCTCAGATGAGTAAGTATGACTTTTATGAATTTTCTTCACTTGTGGAATTTAATTTACATGAATAATTAGGAAAGGACCAAGTGAAATTTCTTTCTCCCTAGGCAAACAATCTTGTTAAGAAAATCAACTGCAAAGTTTCACTTTCATTTTTTTCTTTTCAGCCCTTAAATTTATTGCTTGCTACAAAGGAGCAAATAAAGAGAAATGTAGAGTACTAGTACTTACAGCTATTTTGCATATTGATATCTGAATAATTACCTTAGGGCATATTGAGTTACAATATGAAATATTATTTCCTTGGGGCATTATCTTAAAATATTTTACTTATTTAGCATACAGTTCAATATTTTAGAATTATGGAAGGAGTATAGTTGTTAACTGACATGGAGTGCGCTGGCAGAAACAAAAAGATTAGAGAGACTTAATAAAAAAAACACCTAGGAATTATTTACAGAATGTTCCATAATTTAAATACGGTTACAACATAGCGAGTCAATTACAACAAGCAACATAATAAAAGATAAAGGTATAATCATGTACAGACGATTGGTCCTTGTATATTTTCGCTTTCACATTGTGCTCCACCTGGAATTCGGTTTGAAAACTGTTTCTGTAATCTTGTTTTGGGGAGTCCTGTTTGCCCACAGCCAGTGCTTTCTTTCCATTTCTAACGCAGAGGTCTGAAAGAGAGCTAGAATCACGGCTGAGCAGGACGACCCCTGGCTGCTAGGGACATGCTCCTCCAAGTCTGCTCTGCTCAGGACTCGCACCGACCGGAGCCGTGCTGGGCAATGAGGGCTGATGTGGCTCTGTGCGCCCTCTGTACTTTTTGCTCCCTGAAGCTGAGCTGAGACATGGGTTCACCAACAACTCTACAGCAGAGCAAAAGCCCACCAGTGTCAGAAACACTGGGTCCAAGTGGAGCGTATCATCAGAGGTGGGCCTGAGTTCTGTGGTTCTGTGGATTGTGAGACGGTGATCAAATGACATATTTAAGTCATTCAGTGCCCCCTTTCTTTATTCTTTCTTTCTCCTTGTTTTTAAGAAGAAAGAGAACTACATTTTATTGATTATATATTGATAAAAAATTACATAGATCTTTTTTCATGAATGAGAGAAAGTGCCTCTACATCTTTACTAGAAAACTTCTAATGCTAATTAAACAACTTGGTTCTTAAAATTTATTATTCTCTCATACAATACATCCTGACTAGAGTTTCCTTTCCTCCCCTGTCCTGTCTCCCTAACCTCTCATGTCCTCCAGATCTGCTCTTCCTCTGTTTCCCTTCATAAAAAAGCAGGCCTTCCAGGAATATCAATCGACATGGCATAATAAGTTACAATAAGACTAGGCATAAACCTTCATATCAAGGCTGGATCAGGAAACCCAATAGAAAGAGAACCCACAAGCAGGCAAAAGAGTCAACATACATGCAGAGGCCGTAGGTCAGATCCATGGTGGCTCCATGATTGTTGCTTCAGTCTCTGTGAGCCCCTATGAGCCCTGTTTAATTGATTTTGTGGGCTGTGTTCTTGTGGTGTCTTAGAACCCTCTGGCTCCTACTGTCCTTCTTCCTCTTCTGTGGGGTTCCCCAAGTTCTGCCTAATGTTTGTCTGTGAGTCTCTGCCTCTGCTCCCCTAAGTTCCCTGATGAAGTCTCTCTGATGCTGACTCAGCCTCCCATGTTCTTATCTGCAAAACTAAGTGTGTGAATTACATGAGATCATGCAAGAACACCACGTTTTACTTTCTCATGTTATTGCCATTATTTTTGTTGCTGCAATGAGGCCAGGTTTTTAGAGTCATAGGAAAAGGTTGCCGATTGCAACTATTTAAACTGGAAACTGTAGCACGACTTTCAAAATAAGCGGTAAAACGAGAACAAACATTTCATGTGTCTCTGAAGTAAGGAAGTATGCTTGCTTCTATAGTTATTTTGAAAATCCACTTTTTAAGAAATCACATACAACCACACATATTTGTTTGTTAAGTAGTTCTCAGCATGAAAATTTATCATATTGATTTTTCTTATTATAAAATAAGACAATTTCTAATTTTTAATGCATTGAACTGGATATTTGTCTTCTGCTGTCTTGGGAGTAGGTGGCCAGATATTAATCTTGCAGATGGAGAAACCAAGTGCAGAAACCAACAGTGTGCTCGCTGCTAGACTTCAGGTTAGTAACATCTAACCTTAGTGTCTGCCTGGCTTTCCTCTTTGGACTCAGAGGACTTGAGCCTTTTTCACATGTGGGTGTGACTACGGAACTCACTGACGGCTATTTAGCATCTTCTACTAACTGACCGAAAGCTGAATTGACTTGTACTGCATTATCAAATCACTTTACAAAATGGCTACATTGGGCTTCCTCATCTAATAATATGATCAGCCAGCACCTCCTTAGTGCCATCGGTAGATGACAAAAGGAAATGTACTTTGTCAAAGATTAAAAATCAATTGAAATAACATTTCCACTTTTAGCTGCAGCAAATTTGTTGAGAGAATGAAATGAAATCCCCGTGATAGTGGTATCTGTTGCTGCATTTCTAGTCTATTAAATTCAAGAATCTCAAGTCCTGCCAACTATCTATCTGGATGTCCCTTTCTCTGACCTTTCCTCTCCTTTTTTTCCTTCTTTTATGATTTGGTTTGTCTCAGCACAGTGAAAATATATGCCATATTAATTTATATATAGGTTACTTAAGTATTTTCTCAATAATAGAAGACCAAGCAAGGACAGACTGAAGGAAACACATTCCTAACATAGCAGTTTCTGGCCTCAATTTACTTTGCTGCTGTCTTGCTCTTCAGTCACACTTGTGATTGTGACTGATGAACCTGCTTCTTTGGTACTTGTTTGCTGGGTAGAGGGTACTTTATAGAGATGCTGGGTAAGAGCTGTTACTAACTGCTTCGGAAGGATGACTTACGTGCAAAGAAGGGCATGGTAGGAGATGAAACCTTCCCGTGGAAGGATGGAGAAGACTTAATGGAGGCAAGAAGAAGGTTGAGGAGTGTCTTATCAGAGAACTGCCTTATGGGAGAATGAACCGAAGGTGGGCTTTGATGCTGTCACAGTGTGATAGGGTGGGTTTGAGTGAAACAAGCCTGTGGAAAGATTTGAATGTCAGCTAGAGTTTAGATTTGAGCTTGCAGGTAATCAGTTATTGCTACAGCCGCTTGACTTCCCCATGGGAGCTTCATACTACTCCCCAGAATGGCGGTAGAGGTGGAATTAAGGTATTTAGAATCAGAATATTTCTGCACAAAAGATGTTAAAGACTATATGATCTTAGACAAGCAACTGAAGCATAGAACTGGTGACCTAAATTGCTTTGCTTAAAAAATTTAGTAGTTCATTTGGTGTTAAAATTACTGTGATATAGCATAATAAAACAAGGCCTTGCAATTAATGCCTTGCTTGGGACTGGTTCCTACGTAGATGTGGGAGCTCAGGTGTGGTGGTTTGAATAAGAATGGTTCTCATCAGGCTCATGTGTTTGAGTACTTGGTGGAACTGTTTGGGAAGGACTAGGAGGTGTGAATTTGTTAGATGAGGTATGTAACCAGGGTTAGGCTTTAAAGTTTCAAAATACTCATGGATAGTGGAAGTTTTGGTTTCTTTTAAAAGCTCAGTTATACATGCTGGAGGGGCTATGGAGAAAGGGGAACCCTCCTCCACTGCTGGTGGGAATGTAAACTTGTATAACCACTTTGGAAAGCAATCTGGCGCTTTCTCAGACAACTAGGAATAGTGCTTCCTCAAGATCCAGCCATATCACTCCTAGGCATATATCCAAAAGAGGCTCAAGTACACAATAAGGGCATTTTCTCAACCATGTTTGTAGCAGCTTTATTTGTAATAGCCAGAACCTGGAAACAACCCAGATGTCCATCAATGGAGGAATGGATACAGAAATTGTAGTACATTTCCATAGTGGAATATTACTCAGCAATGAAAAATAATCTTGAAATTTGCAAGTAAATGGTGGGACGTGGAAAGGATCATCCTGAGTGAGCTGTCCCAGAAGCAGAAAGACACACATGGTATATACTCACTCATATAGACATGCAATATAGGATAAACCTACTAAAATCTGTATGTCTAAAGAAACTAATCAAGAGAGAGGACCCTGACTAAAATGTTCAATCCCTACCCCGAAAGGCAAAGAGGAAGGACATCAGAAGAAGAAGGAAACAGGAAACAAGCTAGAAAACCACCATGGAGGGCCTCTGAAAGGCTCTGCCCTGCAGACTATCAAAGCAGCTGCTGAGACTTATGGCCAACTGTTGGGCAGTGTGCATGGAATCTTATGTAAGAAGTGGAAAATAGTAAGATCTGGAGAGGACAGATCTCCACAAGGGGAGCAACAGAACCAGAAATTTGAACACAGGTTCTTCCCAGAGACTCATACTCCAACCAAATACCAGGCATGGAGATAACCTAAAATCCCTGCACAGATGTAGCCCATGGCAGTTTAGTGTCCAAGTGGGTTACATAGTAATGGGAAGAGGGACTGCCTCTGACATAATCTGATTGGCCTGCTCTTTGATCACCTCCCCCTGAGGGGGGAGCAGCCTTACCAGGCCACAGAAGATGACAGTGCAGCCACTCCTGATGAGATCTGATAGACTAAGATCAGAAGGAAGGAGAGGAGGACCTCCCCTATCAGTGGACTTGGGGAGGAGCATGCACGAAGAAGGGGGAGGAAGGGTGGGATTAGGAGGGGAGGAGGGAGGGGCTTATGGGGGGATACAAAGTGAATAAAGTGTAATTAATTAAAAAAGCTCGGTTATGTTATGTAAACACGTTTTGTTTTAATCCCGAGTGTGGGATATGGGGCTGCCTTCATTTGTTCACAGCTGATAATTACCTCCTGCGGCTCGGAGAGGGGCGTGGTCTTTGCCAACTGCGGTTAGTAGATTTCTGAGATATATGGGAGATTACAAATATGAGAACTCAGAGAGAGAGAGAGAGAGAGAGAGAGAGAGAGAGAGAGAGAGAGAGAGAGAAAGGAGAGTTCAAGGAGACAGGTGGAGGACAAACAAGGCTGCTTATTCTTTCTGCAGCTGCTGTTTGCCACTTGCTGTCCTGGACTGCTGGATGTCCTGATGACTGAGATTGGTATTTTTCCAAAGAACCAGAAGACCCTAACCAGCTGGAACTAAGTCTAAAGAGGTCTAAACTCCATTTCCCTTCTAACCTTCTTTGCCTCCTATCTAAAGTTGGGGGCTTGGAAGGGAGGTGGAGTCTTAAGGAACTCCAAATAAACAGTTTAAAAACTAGCATCTGCACTCATGCCATTCCCAGCATGCTCTCTGCCTCCTGTGAGCCAGAGGAACTGCCCCAGTGTCTGCTGCCAGCGTCACTGCTCCAACATCAACCCTCTGGAATCAAAAGTCCAGTTAAACTTCTTCTTTCATTCGTTGCCTTGATCATCATGTTTTATCACAGCAACAGAAAAGTGACTAAGACATGGAGAAATGCTCCTCTGGCGTCAAGTTATGCCATCTGAAGGATACAGAGACCGTAGCATCTCAAAGGTACTGCTCTGCTGATACATCTTATGCAGCTGCCTCTACCTCCCAAGCCCGTTCCTGCAAGCCTTTACTGTAGCAATCCTGGCATTCTACGGACATTAATTATGCAAATATATATTATGTTTTTCAAATATCCTCTTGGTTGGAAGTATCATAAACCATAGTGGGTGATGTTAAGCAAAATATCTGTCATAAATCTACCTGAGGAAAGGAAAGGGGAATTGAAAACATACCTACATACGGAGAGCAAATTGAGCTAAGTGATAGCTAGAGACCGGAAACCTTGGATGTGTGGGGTGTGTGTGTGTGTGTGTGTGTGTGTGTGTGTGTGTACATATGCGTGTGTGTGCAGATTCATTGCGCTTGTTCAGCAAATGAGATTTTTGGTTTCCTTATTTCTATCGGGGCAACTCACAACTTAGACATGATGTATTCCTAGCCACCACAGAAGCTGTTTTTGAATTCTAGTTTTCCATTTTGTAGAAAAGGCATCTCTGGTTGGTCAGTCTTGTTTCAGGTGTCTGACCTTGTTCACGTATTCAGTTTAGGAGAGTTGAGCCACCACCAGACTCTGCCTGTCATTTCAGGCTCCTCAAGAATGGTCATGGCAGGAACTCAATGGCAGGCTCTTTGACCTCCCCACCCCCCAAGGGAGGAGCAGTCCTGTTAGGCCACAGAGGAGGACTTTGCAGCCAGTCCTGAAGATACCTGATAAAACAGGGTCAGATGAAAGGGGAGGAGGTCCTCCCCAATCAGTGGATTTGGAAAGGGGCAGGGAGGAGATGAGGGAGGGGGGTGGGTGGGAGGGAATGAGGGAACAGGATACAGAGTTAATAAAATGTAACTAATAATAAAAAAATAAAATTAAATTAAAAAAAAGAATGATCATGGCTTTCAGAAGAGAAAACCTGAGGTGGGCGAATACTACAAGGGGCTTCTATTGTAATGATACAGTTTTTTCCTCCTGTAAGAATCAGGACTATGTGTCATTGATATTTTCGTCAATAGTGTTTAGCATTTTGCACAAACCTAGTAAACATTTTTGCATTTTTGTTGAATAAATAAGATGTGGCTGAAATCAGAAAAATTTCTAAATGTAATTCACATTTCAAAAAATATGAATATTTCTCTTCTCCCCTCTCTCCTTCTCTCTCTCTGGTTTTTCAGGATAGGGTTTGTCTGCGTAGCTCTGGCTATCCTGGAGCTCACTTTGTAGACCAGGCTGGCTTTGAACTTAGAAATCCAGATACCTCTGCCCCTTGAGTGCTGGGATTAAGGCGTACAGCACCACTACCCTAAAACATAAATATTTCATAAAGTACTTTTATCTCTGCAAACAACTCATTACATATTCCCAGTGATTTTTTTTTCTTTTTTAGTAATCTGACCCACAGCCCACCTTTGAGAGAAATGAAAGTGAGATCTAGAATGTGAGCCAGGTGACAATATGGAGTTATCTAGAACTGAGCCATATGTGGTTCTGAAGAGCCAGTTAGAAGTCTATTTGAATAGTTTAAGTGATGGATATGACGTCATGGTCCAGAGCAGTCCCAGTGAGAATGGAAAGGTAAGAAGGAATCAGGAGACATTCTGTTTAAATGCATAGGATTTGGATGTAATATAAGTTATTTTGAATTCTAGTTTTCCATTTTTTAGAAAAGGCATCTCTGGTTGGTCAATCTTGTTTCAGGTGTCTGACCTTGTTTACGTATTCAGTTTAGGAGAGTTGAGCCACCACCAGACTCTGCCTGTCATTTCAGGCTCCTCAAGAATGGTCATGGCAGGAACTCAACGGCAGGCTCTTTGACCTCCCCAACCCCCAACTTATTTACATCCAAATCCCTTATATTTAAGGATTTGGATGTAAATAAGTTGCATGTACCAACTTATTGTACATGGAGAGATTACAACGTATGATTAGCATATTTCATAGACATCTGAAAAATAGCACAATTATATAAACATAACATTTACTTAACAATATGATGAGCTGGGTATATGGAATTTCAGCTCTACAAAGCATCTCAGGCAACCGTAGCTCTGAGACTGAGAACTAGTGAGACAGGGAGTGAAGACTCTTATATGCTGGAAGTGAAGATTGTGTTGCTCTTGGAAAAACTGCCAAACAGCAAAGTTGAAAATGAAAAAGGACAATCAGGTCAGGCTCCAACTGTGGGTTAGGATAAGACTATCGAGTTTTTGGCTCAAATTCTTAAACTAACACTATGGCTGTGTGTCATCCTGCAAAAGACACTAAGTTAGACTCTTGTGGGGTATCCAATTAATCAGAATTTTAACGGGCTCAGTTATATGATTCACTAAGATTAGGGAAATAGATTCCTATTCTAGTGTGGGATCCTTGGTGTCGGCATGTATGTTTGTGTCTTTAGGAACTAGGATGGTAACACTAACATGTCAGCTAAGTCCTTATCTATGTCCCTTAGTTGAACAGTCCAACTCTGAAGCTCCTCTGACCGTCCCTACTGGATGAAACAGAAGCTGAGGGACAAAGATGTTTAGTGGCTCAGGCAAGGCCACAGATCTAGCCTTCGGTGTGGTTGGGTTTCAAGTGTAAGGCAATACCACACTAGTGTGGTTGACCACACATCTAAGCATTGGCATGGTTGGGTTTCAAGCATCAGGGTATTTAGCAGTAAGAATTCAGATTTTAGTTTGTCCTATTATTAGTCTGGGAGGCACATGTCTCCCCAGCATCAGAGACTGTTTGTAATACTATTTAATAGATCTCTTTAGTTACAGTGATCAAAGTTGAGCTGACCAAGTAGACCGTGTACCTCAGTGCTTTTTGTCTCATAATAATAGGAAACCTGATGGCAGTTAAGATCTCAGACATAACATATTAAATTCTATAAAATCCAATAATCATATAAAATATAATCAAATCATAAAAATGTTCTGATTGCATTTGGAAGTTGATTGATGACCTTTTTCTCTTAGTCATCTCAAATCATCATGCTTAGATTTAGTTTCTGCTCACAAAAACTTGGCTGTGTTTTTACTATAAATTAATGAAAAAGGAAGGTTTACAATAGAGGCAGTTATCTAAATGACTGCAATTATCTTGGAGTAAAGTGTGTTCATTTTATTTTGCTTACTTTCACTTTTTTCATAGGTGACAAGATGGTAAGGCTTCTTGAGTAATTTATTGAATGTTCCCCTTTACTCAGAGAGTAAAAGCTAAGTAGTAAAATAAGTGATCCATGGAATTTTGATTTTTTAGACACATTTTGAAACAGATTTTTAAGATTTTCCATTTGAATGCATATTTTCCATTTGATTAATCAGTTCCAGAGTTGTGAAACACTAAAAGTTGGCAAAGCATGATATTAAAAGGACAGTACTAGTATCTTTTATCAGCTGGCCACTGTACGTTTGGTGAGTAGGAAACAAAAGGTTAAATAGACATCTAAAGATGACAGTTAAACAAAGGGTGTTGACATTCAGTTTTCAAGGGCTTCTATGGAGTAGAGAGAGTGAGGATTAAATTGGATGTAAATATTTAAAAGGCATTTTGATCATTTCTCTCAGGAAACATAATAAATATAAAGCAGAACACACATAAACAATGATAAACTAATAATTTGTTAATCCTGATCACTCGTTTGCTTTTAGTAATTTTAAAAAGATTTATGAGCCTGTGCCTTTGCACTTCAACGACAGTAGATTCATTACAATCATTAGTTTCCTGTGGCGTCGTCAGACCAGGTATGCTTTCATCAGGATTGCTGGAGAAATTATCAACCATAATATTAAGATTAGAATAAACAAGAGATCCTTTCCTTATACAATCAATTCAAATTTTCATTTCATTAAAGTGTAAGGTGGCAATGCCAGTAAATTGCTATTTAGACTATTACCAGTCTGTGTTAATAGTCTTAATTTATCAACATTTATTTTAACCTTTGCTATAAAGCCTTGCAAGTAAAGCTGATCATTATTAATTTTAAGGTAAAAACAAAACTAATATTTTATGCCTGAGGGTTCTTTAATAGTCTTTGTCTGCTCTTAGCAAATGATTGTTTTAAAAAAATACTTTTATTATCAAATTTTAAAAATCTTTTTATTTTAAAATCCTCCGTTTTATACTCGGAATATTTCTTATGTAGGGATGGGTCTAACTTGCAAGGAGCATGCTGATAAGGTGTTTTGTTGTAAGGTGAAGTAGAATCCTGGAGGGAGCCTGGGCTTTGGATATTGATGAGGTAGGTTTGTGTCCTTGTCTTGCTATTTCACTTGTCTCTTCCCCGTTTTCCTCATCTCTGCAATGGGATAATGCTTGCCTGTTTGTAGGTGCTCCAAAGATGCCAAAGCTTCTTCTGGAACTGATAGTTTAATTACAAATGACTAAAGGGAATGTGAAATTTAAAAATTGCTTTCTGTGTGGTTTGGGGGTTAAGCAGATTTTTTCTTTCTCAAAGTGTGAGCAAAGCAATGCAAGACGGGCCCCAGGATTTTGCAGGGCTAATGAGGCATGCCTGTCCTGGTGCCTGTCTGCATTAGTCAAAAAGAATAACATTAAAACATTAAGTTTGATTTGCTCCGCATTGCTCGATGCTTACTTGGTGACATAATTTTAATTATGAGCCTCCATTTTAATTCATAGTGAGTTATGAGAAATTGGAGGTAAACTGTCACATGTCGTATTCTTTTAGTCCATTGTTACTACGGGCTCTACTATCTAAACACACTATCAAATATTTTATGGAGAGATAAATGAATCCATAAGGGTGTGGGTGGCGGAGTCTTAATGTAGGTACTGAATCCATCTGGTGAAATGTTTCATCCAAACCTTCCTTGGAAGCCATTATGCTCCATGGGGAGAGGGGCTTTCTAGCCAAAATGATTAATTAGTGTCCCGTGAAGCCTAAAGCTGTTTGACTGTTTCTCTGGGCTCCCTTACAATTTCACTCATGTCTTCTGATTGGTTAGTGGTTCTCATGAGTCTTACATTATGACACTTAAATAATCATTTTCAATAGGTATGTAGAACAGGTTTTAAAAAAAAATCCTAAAATGTCTTCATAAGGAAGGCAATTTTTTCCCCCTGGCTTCCTGTGCCTTTTTGGAGGAAGGGGGAACAAAATGAGGTTTTAAATTGATCCTGCAGCCTGGTAAAGAAGAAGTTTACATGCCAGACAATTTAGGATAAAAGTAAAGACAAAAGATTATAGGAATTTCTAAACACATTTTTTTCCTCCTATAGAACAGTTTTACATATAATTTTATGATAAAGACAAAAAGAAATTATAAGGCATGCATTCAATAATTAAAAAAAATATTGAAAAGCTGCCGCATATCAGACCCCAGGTTCAGCCCATCAATAACATTTTATTTTTGCCTTCAAAAGTGACAAAGTGGTGTGTGTGTGTGTGTGTGTGTGTGTGAAGAAGTATAGCATACTTTATGAAGAAAATGGTATGGTGACTTTGGGCATTAGACCATGGAAGATGAGAGAAATTCCAAGCAAAGGCAATAGTATAAATTACTAGGAAAGGCAAGGTTGGCATGAGGGACAGTCTTGATTCTTCTATTTCTGAAGCAAATGGTTTGTAATGGGAGATGTGAGGAGTGTGGTTAGAGGGAAGCTTAGGGCAATGGAAGTGTCAAAGGACATGCCTCATGACATTGTCACTTGGCAACATGTGTGAGATTCTATGTTTGAAGGGGGAAATGTGAGCTTTGTTATGAGTTTGGTGAGTGTGGATTAAAAAAAAAATACTGGTTCCCTTATTTTATTTATCAAATATCAGTTATACTCCACGACTGATGGAGCACAAGGCACTTGAGAAGTGTTATGACAATCACACAGGGAAAACTTTTTCTGTGCCTGGGCAACTGCTCCAGAGGACCAGACAGGTCATTGCTACCGTCATGGGGGGGACACTGTATCTCTGCGGCTCCATCCACCAAAGGACCCTCCCACCTTGTCTATCTGTTGATGCTGGGCTAGCATTCCAACTGCTCTGAAGTGAAGACTTCCATATTTAAGTGTTCTGTGTGATCTCTAAGTCAGGGGAAAGGAAACAGGTTATACATCACCATGCCAGGAGGTAGCTCTTTCGTGGATGCCTGCCCACATCATTTTCACTTGCATTTCATTTCCAGGAGATTTACCTGCCATATTTTCTTTACATTACTTATTTCTAGAAGGTAGAGATTTTATTTTATTTTATTTGTATTTTCCTACTTAGCACTTGGCAAATGCTATCCATTTGATAAACCCTTTGGTTTTATTTTTCTTTTAACTGTTGTATTATATAACATTGAGCATTCAAGGTAAGCACCAAAACAACACCAAGTCAAATAGGATGGAAAAGGAAGGTATCCTTTCTCAAAGTTGCAATAACAAATAGCTGTAATGCCAATTTCAAACTCTTCAGAACAGAGTGCAAGAATTTTAAAATACCTGAATCTGATTATCTTTCCATATTTGAGCACTTTGCCACACAGATATTTTAAAAAATATCCTCCAGATATTATTATATACTACTCATTATATTATTATATACTATTAGTCATTCATTTTTTTTCCTTTGGTCAAGCTTCTTTTGTGAAGTGTGTGAAATTTTCTTGAGCATGTATATATGTATATATGCATGTATGTATGTATGGGCAGGTGCACATGTGCTCAGATGCATATGTGAACAACAGTTTTCAAGTGGGCTCTCTCTCTCCACTTTGTTTTTGAGTCAGGGTCTCTCTTATTGATGCTGTTCCTTGTACCCAGGCTAGTTGGTTCGTGAGTTTAAGGCTGGCTCTCCTGCCTCCCATCTTTGTTTCTAATTTTAAAAACTCCGTGCAGATGCTGTCAGAGGCCGGAGCATTTGATCTGCTTGGGCCTAAAGTTCCAGATGTCTGCGGTGTGCCCACCACGATTCCTGGGAACCCAACTCCTTGTCTGCAAGAACAGTGTGCACCGTTACCTGCTGCGGAGGCTCTCTCTAGCACTCCGCCTCCCACCTTGCAGTAGAAGAGCTGACGTCCAGACCTGTGCTACTGCATTCATTTTCTTTTCGAGGGTCCGGTGCTGGAACCCAGGTCAGCAGGCTTAACCCAGCATGCATGTTTACCCACTGAACCATCAGTCTACTCTGCCTCTCCTTTATTTTTTGACACACTACAACCTGCTCTTACAGTTCCATAGGGGGAAAAAAAAGCCTAAGAAATCTAACACATGATTTAAATGCTAAATCTAATTATAATCTTTCAGATCTCATTTAAAAAGACCCCTTTGGTGTATTTTTAACAACTGAATTAAAATAATCGAATTAAAGTAATATTTGCATGCAATAATGGTTGTCACTATTCTTTTGCAGATAGTCGATCTATTTTTCTTCAACTTTCTTAAAAGCTTGGGGCTTAATAAAGGCTAGAATTTGAGTTGAGTGTGGTCTAGCCTGAGAAAACATTATTGACAACTTTAGGAAAAGAAGAAACAGTATTCAAATGTGATGTGTTGAATCTGTAGAAAACCAAAAGCAAAGAAAAAAAAAGTAAAAACCTTAAGTGTATATGTTAGCAGAAAAGCTGAAGAAATATGAACCATTGACCAGTTTCTTAATATTTAGAGTACATTTCTGAATAAAACAATAACTATGCTCAACAGCCTTACCTTAAGAGGATGCATTTAGCCATCAGGGAAATGCAAATCAAAAGGACCCTGAGATTTCACCTTATACTCATCGGAATGGCTAAGATCAAAAACTCAAGAGATAACACATACTGGAGAAGGTGTGGAGAAAGGAGAACCTTCTTCCATTGCTGGTGGGAATGTAAATTTATACAACAACTTTGGAAATCAATCTGGTGCTTTCTCAGACAATTAGGAATAGTGCTACCTCAAGATCCAGCTATACCACTCCTAGGCTTGTATCCAAAAGATTCTCAAGTATTCAACAAGGACATTTGCTCAACCATGTTCATAGTAGCTTTACTTGTAATAGGCAGAATCTGGAAACAACCCAGATGTCCCTCAATGGAGGAATGGATACAGAAATTGTGGTGCATTTACACAATGGAATACTACTCAGCAATTAAAAACAAGGAAATCATGAAATTTGCAGGCAAATGGATAGAACTAGAAAAGATCATTCTGAGTGGGGTATCCCAGAAGCAGAAAGACACGTATGGTATATACTCACTTATAAGACATATAATATAGGATAATCATACTAAAATCTGTACACTTAAAGAAGCTAAGCAAGAAGGAGGACCCTGGGTAAGATGATCAATCCTCACTCAAAAAAGCAAATGGGACAGATATTCAAGAGGGAGAAAACAAGGAACAGGACAGGAACCTACCACAGAGGGCCTCTGAAAGACTCTACCCAGTAAGGTATCAAGCAGATGCTGAGACTCATAGTCAAACTTTGGGGAGGGTGCAGGGAATCTTATGAAAGAAGGGAGAGATAGAAATAACCTGGACGGGACAGGTGCTCCATAAGGAGAGCAACAGAACCAAAAAATCTGGGCCCAGGGATCTTTTCTGAGACTGATACTCCAACCAAAGACCATTCATGGATATTACCTAGAACCCTTGCACAGATGTAGCCCATGGCAGCTCAGTCTCCAAGTGGGATTAAGGGGAACAGGAGCTGTCTCTGACATGAACTAAGTGGCTGGTTCTTTGATCACCTCCCCCTGAGGAGGGAGCAGCCTTACCAGACCACAGAGGAAGACAATGCAGCCAGTCCTGATGAGAACTGATAGGCTAGGGTCATAGGACCTCCCCTATCAGTGGACTTGGGGAGGGGCATGGAAGAAGATGAGGAGGAGGGTGGGATTGAGAGGGAATGAGGGAGGGAGCTACAGCTGGGATACAAAGTGAATAAACTAATTAATAAAGCATAGATAAATTTAAAAAAAAGAAAGGATGCATTTAGAGTGAAAGTTCTGTAGTGAGAAGAGGGAGTATTTATAATATGAAGAGCAGAGCATTTGCATAGCAGCAAGGAACCTTCTAGACACCTTTCAATACAGCCAAAGGCATCTGCCTTCAGAAGCCCAACAGGACTTAACTTCTCTGCATATCATCACATGACTGTAAAAATTCACCAATGGTCTATAAATAGCACCAATTATCATGGAATTGAAATTGAGATTCATCAGATTCTATGCTACCACTAATAGTACTTATAAGAGAAATGAAATTGATAAACCATGGAATCGAGACAAAACCAAAACAACCCTCTAAAGGGTTAACTTACAGCTGCCAAAGACATGGAGAGAATTCTCACGTTCTTAGGACAGACTGGAGTGGATCTAGGCAGGACTGTGGGCTTGGAAAAATGTGATCAAAAGCAAGCAAGGGTAATTAAAGAGGAGACGTCACACTGATATTCCCAAATGTCTTTTGGAAATACAGTGAACTTTCCAGTTCTATCTCCCACTGTGGCCTTCCCGTGTCCTGTGGTCTCAGCCAAACTGGACACTTTAATGGCTTCACTGCTGATGTGAAATCTGTGGCCTCTATGTCCTTCTTTCTGTTTAAGACCTCAGTGTTTTTGTATCATCAGAAACTTGGTGGGTAGGTACGTAAAAGAAACTGTAGCTTTGTGTCTCTGTCATTTATATGCATGATAATTTGTCTTTGTTGACTAAATCTTCCTCTTGAAATTCAAGACTTAGTTACTTACTCATTATTATCATTGACGTTTCCTGAGCTTTCATTTGTTTCTCTACCACTGACTGTTTCCTCAATCTCATTATTATCAAACAGCCCTTCTGTGATAGACTGCTGTTCCCCATCTTCATATTGATTAATTTCATTTTCACATGCATCACTCTGATTTCCAACATCTTCAGAACAGTCTTCAGAAGATGAGTCATTTGCAGAGACAGATTTTCATTAGTGGAGTCATCCTCAGAGTCAGAATGTGATGGTCTGTTCGCAGGAATATTGTTTGCCCCTCTGTGCCTTTCATTATCTCTTGGAAGGGATGTGCCTGATGTACTTGCTTGGTCATTATCCAAGTAATTAAAATCAAATGTACTTATTTTGTAGATTAAACAAGAACATTCTTTATTATGATTGTTTGCAATTGAAGCTTCAGGGACACTTTAGGCTAGATATTACATTAAATATTATTTTCCTTTTAAATTAAAACATTTAATCAGAATTTCTGAAAAGCAAGATATGTAAGCTAATGTCTCATATGTTAAAATCACGAAGCTGCAGTTTCAGTGTAATAGTCTTTTGTGAAGTTAATGTTCAATGAACAAAAAGTTTAAGAGATTAGCAGCAGTGATTATAGATTTAGTCACTGGCATGGTGATTGCTCCTGTCTACATTTCCCGAGATTGTTTGACATTGAGATCCTTTGCAATTTTTGGTCAATTATGTCCCCTGCCACATGTATATTTTTTTTGTAAGCAAGTATATTTTGGATGATAATTCAGAACTGATTATCAGAAGGGAATAAGAAGAGAAATTATTTTGTGTATCACAGACTTATGAAGTATAACATGCGTGCCTGTCCCCTAGCATTACAGATCAGAAAAGCTGCTCATGGGGTACTCTTGGGTTCTTCTGAATATGTGTCTTCTATAAGCAGAGTTTAGTGGTCCTCTGGGGAAAATTAAAAGAGAAGATGGTGGAATTTGCCTATGTAGATATTGCTGGGTCGTTTTCTGATTGCTAAGGACACTTTTGGCTAAGCTGGTATGGAATCTAGGTTTGTAAAATGAGTCAGAAAGGCAGAGAACAGAGAAGGAGAGGGAGAAAAGACTTCTCTGGGATTAGCAAAACAAAACAAAACAACAACAACAAAAAGCAAGAACCATAGAGATGTATCCACCCCTTGGACATGGCAAATGTTATGCCAAGAAGCCTTTAAGTACAGCAGATGCACAGTGGGATAAGCAGAGCTGGATCAGAGGAAATAGTACAACACCAGAACAGTCTTTACTGATCTGTGGTTTTGTTTTTCCTCCTTTCAGATACCTGGTGTTCAAGATTATCAGATTAGAAAATCTGAGAAATAAATAATTCATGAGTTCTAAATGGCCCTTCATTCTGAGTAGCATGATAAAATCTCCCACTGTCCCATTCCCATCAAATCCACGAGTTATCCCTTTCTCTAGTATATCCATACTACATGTTTATCTGCCTGCTAGTTATTTAGCAAAAAAAAAAAAAAAAAAAAAAACAGAGTATACATAAATTTTAGTATTAATAACAGTTTCAAGCATCCTCCTGTGTACTGAATTTAGAGAAGAGGGTGGAGACCACTGAGCTACCTTGTACCACTGTGCTACCTCGTAAGGTCACAACTTTGAGCCTAGAAAGGAGAAAGGAAATCCATAAAGTTCTAGCCTATAGAACACTCAAACACTAGAGGCTCCTAAAATTATATATAGTGAAGAGAGAGGTTCCAACTACTTGTTTGAAAATTGTTGGTAGAGGAAGATGCTGTAGTTAAATGAAAAATTAGCCAAAACTAATAAGTCAAAACAGATATCTCATTTTAGGCTACTGTAACAAAAATCCTAGGGATGGAATGGCTTAAGCAACTTACCTTTATTTCTCATGATTCTTGAAGCTGGAATGGAAACAAGAGTACAAATACAGCGAGGTTCTTCTGTGTCTTCTCATGGGATGAGAGTTGAGGAGAGAGAGACAGAGAGAGACCATCACACAGGCCCTAGCATCATGACCTAGTTAACTCCCAAAGACCCCACTTCTAAACAGCGTCTTGCTGGGATTCTGGTTTCAGCATATGAATTTTGGAAGTCAGAGAACCAGGCAATACTGTCCTCTGATTGGTGGTTTTGGAAAGAGTCTTTTAATGAAGAAGACATTCTGTAGCCAAAGAGGAAGCATGTGCAGTCTGTTTTCCATCCTGGGGTTGATTTAAATCTTGACTTAGCCAATCTGTCATGGAAAGTCTTTATTCCAGCACTGCCCAGGCCAGTGGTAACTCAAGGAATTGGAAATATATGACACCTTGAGATCAGTGGGAGTTTGGGAGCCCCAACCAATATTTATGTCTCATTTTTTATTTCCTTTTTGAATTTGTGGCTATTTTAGAGTCATTTTAGGACTTCTTTTTGATTTTCCAGCAAATTAATCATTGCAATCAGCTTCCTTTCATCTTGTTTACTATATTTACCCACTCTGTATAGCACAATGCATATTTTAAAATAAATTATTAGTTCAAAAAAGCAAGTTTTTCAGATTTAAGTACAAGTTTGGAGATTGTATTTAGCTTTTGAATTGTAATTCTACTGTATAATTCTCAAGCATACCACAGATCTCAGTCCAGTTCTGAGTTTACTCAGCCATTTACTGGAATAAACACAGTCACAGAAAAATTTCAGCTGCTTCTCTTTCCCTGCCCCAAACCTGATGTTTTTTTGACAAGTAAGTTACAAGTGGTTGTTGTAGGGGTTGGACTGCCTCAGCATGATTCCAGTGTTAATGCTTCAACACGAAAGACAGTGTGGGAGAAGGACCACTGAAGCAAGCAAAAGAGAAGGTACAGCAATATACCAAAGCCCTCTCACCTCCCACATCCACTTAAACCAAATTTCAGCCACTGATTCATTTCAAATTATAATGTTGAGGAAGTAGAAAGGCAAATGCAAGAAATGTTGCAACAACGGAAATTAGTCACCGATGCAAAAATTTTGTCCATGTCTCAGCCCTTTTTCTTTTATAAAATAAATTCTGGAACAATAAAGTCTCTGTTTATTTTTTTTTAAAGCATACAGTATGGATAGTAAAATAGTAGTTAATAACCCATCCCTCCTCACCATCTATTTAAAGGCTGTGTTCTTTGTTTCAAGGTCCTGTTGAAATAAAACAGAATGAAATTAGTGGCCTTCATACCGACTTCCTAACCAGCTTTTGGCAAGAGACCCAGCCATCAGTCTGTCAATAGCTGGTGTGGTTTCAAATTTCATTTGAAAAAAAAAAAAGAAAGAAAGAAGAAAAAAGAAAACTCAATTCCTCTCCAAGAACATCATATTTCTTTTTTTTTTCTTTTAAAAAGCTAATTACATTTACACATGTTACACACAAATAAAGATGTGTTTTGTTGGTAGGCTTTGTGCAGAAGTGAAGCTTGATTGAAAATGTTTTATTCCAGGCATATGGAGAAAGCTGCAATAGTGAAGCAAAATATTTATAATTCTCCCCTGTTTGGTTTAGATTTGTCAATCTTTTCCCTTCTTTACACAAAACAACATCTTGCATACAAACTGTTTGAAAGTTGAAATAAGTAGCATTCCAAATGTAGTCAGAGAAAGGAGAAATGTTGTCAAATACAGAAAGGAGGAAATGTAAGCGAAGGAAGAAAGCTTTCAGAGAAGATTAGGAAGACCTCCAGTCTCTTAAAGATGGGGACTTGCTAGTTTCTGTACTCTAGGAAGTCCCATACGCACTGCTTGATCTTCAAGCCTGAACCTTTTTTTTTTCTAAATTTAATTTGTTCAGCACTTATTTAGTCTTGTTTTCTTTCTCAGTCTTCTTACTATTTGTCTGTTTGCTTATTAATTTATTTTAGTAACACCATCCCTAGGTCTATTTCTTGTATTACGTGTTTATTTTCCTGTCTGGCTCCTGGAACAGAACATTTATATTTTTATCGTTTTGAAAGGGATCTTAACTCTTTCTTGAAGTTGCATCCTTAGTCAGTCTGCCATGGAGCCAGAGCTGTTTGATTTTGGCTGCACACAAATAACTCCTGTGTTTTGGTGGAGCACTAGAGAATATTCCTCGGAGGGTGTGCATTTGTTCCCAGCCAGGTTTCCTGAAATCACAGACATTTGATTGTTTTTGTTAATCTTTCATGGCTTTACATTCAACCCTCGTTCTGTTTCATTTCCCCAGGGTCTTGAGTGATTTCATACTGTGGCCTTGAGATTTCTTGTCTTCTAAGGGAGTTTCATTGTGTTTGATCCAGGAGGGAGATCCATTGCAATCAGGATTAGAGTTTCATTTTTTTAAGAAAATTTTATTTCCAGCATCATTTGTAACATTTCTTATGAGTTCATAGAGAACTTGGAGGGATTCTCCAGTGCCGGGCATTTCGTGGGAGAAGAAATGCCTCATCTAACCAGTACAGCATGGTCGAAAACCAGTTCAACATCTGTTTTTTTTTTTTTTAAATTAAATCTTTATTTTTTAATATTAATTACAGTTTATTCACTTTGTATCCCAGCTGTAGCCCCCTCCCTCATTCCCTGCCAATCCCATCCTCCCTCCCTCATCTCCTCCCATTCCCCTCTCCAAGTTTTTAAAGCCAGGGAAGTAGGACTTGGGGAGATGGCTCTGCAGTCAGAGGGCCAGAATTCAGATACTTAGAACCTACATAAGTGCTGGGGGATGTGGTGGCTCCAAAGCAAAGACAGGAGATCCCGGAGCAAGTTGGCTATGGAGACTACCTCTGGGTTTGACTGAGAGATCTTGCCTCAATGAATAAAGTAAAGAATAATCAAGGAAGATTCCTGCCAGCACCCTCAGGCCAACATAGATACATGAGGGCACTTATATATACATTTTCTGTACACATATGGACACTTATACACACACACACATAGCACACACAGACACAGTAAAACCAAACCAAACCAAACCAAACCAAACCAAACCAAACCAAACCAAACCAAACCAAACCAAACCAAACCAAACCAAAGAATCAGGAGTCTTTGAGGGAGCATCTCCGGCATTACAGGCAAGCTGATGCAGAGACTATTTTAAGAAACAGTACAAGGATAAAGACTGACGGCACTTGTTTGTTTTTCTAGATTTGCGCCATCTATTTCTTTCTTTCTTTCTTTCTTTCTTTCTTTCTTTCTTTCTTTCTTTCTTTCTTTCTTTCTTTCTTTCTTTCTTTCTTTCTATGATCTTTCTTCTTGATCTCTTGATGCTGAAAACAGCTTTTGTCTTTTAACATAAGCCGTCATGATATGGTCACCGTAGACTACGTTTGAGGTTTCCAATAGCTAAAAATAGTTTTCCCTATATTCTGCCATTTTCTTGAGTCACAGATAGATTCTTCAGTCTGTTAGGTCTATTTAGAAGTGCCTTCCCCAAACCAACTGATACAGAAAGCTATGTGGGCAGAGTCTTGTCGAGAGGCAGGACAAATGTAAAGAGCTTTTGGAATTTGAAAGTCCATATTCTAGCTTCATATTCTAGCTCCAGCTTGGAACATTTGGGCCACTTAGTAAACTTGGTTGAGACTCAGTTTATGCATCCACCAAATGGGCTCTTAATACCCACTTTGAGGATATAAGAAGACACAATGCATGAAAGCTCCCAGAAGATACTAGTGAGTAGTCTCTGATAATATTCATCATATCATTGTGGTTCACCCGAGTCTTTTTAGATGGCCTAGCTAGTAACTCATATTCATGGAGTTTTTTAAAAAAAAGCCCATGCCGTATACAGCTCCCCCACCTTTATTTCATGTAGAGTTTTACCATGTGGACCATATAGTTGGGTCGTGAATGTTGAGCTCTCCTGCCTTATGGGGTTACAGTTGTCAAGTTTTGAATTTCTTTGTACATCCCAGCCGCCTTTCTGTGGGCTGTTAGTATTATTGAGCAATAATGGAAACAACTGTATTTTCTGCCCCCTTTACTTACTATTGGATGTGAAGTGGACTGACTGGCCATCTCTGAGATCTGTGGACTCCTGAGGCTCTTGCCTACCACTTTGAATTGTCCCAAGGAACCGTGAATTGCTTTACGAACCTCTGAGGAACCAGAAGTCTTGCCACACGCTGAAGGGTTCTGCTCATTGGAGGCAGCTGGTACCAGGCTTCAGTTGTGACTGCCTTCCTCCTGCGTATGTTCTGTTCCCTGGCCTGGCCTTATCTGTATGATGGTGCTAGTTGCATTTGCTTTCCATTTCAGGAACTGGGTATGCACAATGTGAAGAGGGGTAGTTTTCTGGGGCTGTGAAAATGATTAAACACCATTATCGCCATATTTAAATAGAGTTTGCTATCTCCCTTCTAGGAGACCAGGCCAGTTAATTTCATCTCTAAATCAGTGTCCTAGATTTAAAGTATTTAAAATTATTTTTAGCTTTGATTATACATCTATATTTATCATATCTACCTAGCTATCATGTCTTATCTATCTATCTATCTATCTATCTATCTATCTATCTATCTATCTATCTATCATCTATCTTTGTATGTGCACCACGTGTCTCCTGGTACCCTCAGAGCTCAGAGGGTCTTAGATCCCCTGGAACTGGAGTTCTGGAAGCTTGTGAACAAATCCAGATCTCCAGCTCCTAAAATTAAATTCTTCAAAAGGGAAAGAAACCTGTTTTTTTCTTTTTCTTTTTTTCCTTGGAAGGCAAAGATGGGTGTTTAGCAAACTCTTTCCCTAAATAATGTCTCCCTTCCCAAATCTTGAAGTAATACAGATTGCAATACAAACCATTTTTTCTGAGAGTGGCGAATCTCAGAAAACTTGCTAATATCCCTGTTAGACAGCACCTGGAGTTTATATCCCTGATTAGGACAAAATAGTTTTCAAGAAAAGGCAGACTGAGGTGTGCCTTTCATAAAGGATCGTGGCTATTTTTCCTCATGGAGAATGCTTGTTGTGTTTCATTTATTTTAGTCCTTGGAAACCAAAAGTTATACTTCCAGATCAATTCACGGGGCACTTAAGTGTAGAGGGAGTTTCTGCTTCGTAAGGCTATAGGAAATAATGAGCAAATGATAGGGTCTAGTGGCAGCCTCTATACAGAAATCCGTGACACATTATCTGCATAAAAATGCTCTCCTTATTTCTTAGGAGTCATAAAGACAAATAAAGAAATGCTCTTGATTAAATGAGGAAGGAAATAATAGTGCCCCTGAAGGACCCGAGCTGGACCTTCCTGGCCCGAAGGCTGTGACAGGACTGCTAAATGGCAGGCGGGAGCTTCGCCTCTGCTGTCACACTTCCAGCAATTGTTACTGTCAAAATGTAGCACATTCATTATTCAGGTACAAAACTATAATTAAGAACATTGGCCAAGAAAGGGGGAGGGGAATTGGACGGTTCAGGGAGTTGGAAGTGGGATAAAGAGCAGTTCTCTCTAGGTCACTAGTTCAAACTTCGCCAATATTGGTAATGACTGACAGTCATTAATATATGATGGCTGTTTGATGGCCTATATGAGTAGGTGCCCATATCAGAAAAGTCACCATTGTAATTGGCATTAATTGGCACTTCTGTTGGCAGCGTCAGCCGAGAGGCTGAAGATTGAATGGGCTATAGCAAGTGAATTATCCTCTCATCCTGAGAAGTGGTCCTCCCAGGGCAGAGATGAAGTATCCGCGCGGTGCCTGGCGGGAAGGCGGCTGCTGTCCAGGCTCCCGATGCCATGCAAGCAGAGGGCATCAATGAGGAGTGTGGCTTGGCATTTACTCGAAGGCATTGAATCTGCTTGCGCCCAGCCTCACTGGAAGGAGCAGGCCACGAAAGCAGAAGGACCTGAGGGTGACAGAAAAGTGGGGTACCTCAGGGTAGTGTCTTCTTGTGCAGCCCCATGACTGGTACAGGCCAGAAGGCCAAGTTGTTCCCTCTGACCTGCAGAAAAGACTGACTTTACTCCTGAGTACACCAGCCTCTCTTTGGAAATGAAAAAGCCAAGGGCTTGCCTGACGACCTGCCGTAAAACAACGCTGAACTTGCCACCATGTTGACTTTTCCCAGTTGAAAATTAAAGATCCACTGTAATCATTTTCTGCTCTCCATTGATTTAAGGACCCAGCTGAATAATAATTTAGATTCGACTTCCCATCTTTGCATAGGCTCATGATTTGTAAGCTGTTTCTGGCAACCATCTCTGGAAAACCAACGAAATTTCTTTTTATTCATATCAGTTTTTGGCTCAACTCCCTCATAATTAGCTTTTAGGTCAAAGTAACAAGTATTTAAGACTAAATTTCTTTAGAACCAAGTCCTAAAGGACATTTCACAGAAGCAATATCAGCCACCAGTTTTCTCCGTGTGTATTACATTTATGCTGAAATGAATTAATTGGATGATTTGTTTTTGGAAAAATAAAACTGAAACCAAAACCAAAACATCATAAAGACATTTATTCATTTGTACTTTACATAATTTTTGTTTTCAGGCCTCAGAAAATTAGATTGTTAAAACAAAAATCATTGAGAAGAAAACTGGAGAGTGCTGGAGGAATGGCAAGAATTGGCCCCTTTTTATTTGAACCATCATTTAAATAACAAGGGCTACATCCCTGGAATGAATTATCTGTACAATGAGGGCATTTTTCCTTAACTAGAGAAAGTCATGTCTTACAAATATTTATATTTTTATTTTTGATAAGTGTCATAGGTTGGACTTAAGAACTAAAGCACACATCTCCTTTATTGGATATTTTTATTCTCCTTAATCTTACTGGTTCAGAAGTCTAGTAATTTTTTCAAGCTTTAGCATTTTAAGGTAAATGTGGAAGTTTTACTATAGGTGGCGCTCTTGCATACAGCTTGCTGTTGGACGCCTCCCTCTATATGGAATGAGTTTGGCAGGCAAGTTTAATGGAAGCTGCTTAATAGTATACATTATATATCATAAATTCTACTTAATGATTCTGCCCAGATAAAGAGCCATGAGCCCATTCTTCAATGATTGATATGCTTGTTTCATCCAAATTACCACCATTTGGTAGATTATGACTTTTATTAGCAATCCAAGAATTTTAACAAGTAGATCATGGCTCACCCATATTAAAGTGCAAGAAAAACCGAGTTCTTTTTGCTTTCTCTCAACTGCAGAGAGGGACCATGGATATTTCACATTGCAAAAATAAAAATATGGTTGCATCATTAAAGGGAAGCGGGCATTTGAGCTACGTGCAAGGACAATTCACATTCTTGCAAATGGATGAATACAGGAATCTCATATGAGCCCAAAGTCAGTAGGCATTTACAGTAAAGATATTGTTCATGGCTTGATAAAATTCAGTGTGTGTGTGTGTGTGTGTGTGTGTGTGTGTGTGTTTATGGTGGAGGTTTTCATATATTATGCCTATTAGTGTTTTCTTTATGTGAAGGGAGGATACATGAAAATTTAAATTTTAAAGAGATTACATAAAGAAGGAGTAAACACATTGGGACCTGTGTGTGTACTTGAGAGAGATCAGTGGTCAGAGGAGGATGAGATGTGGGAGAGAAGAGGGGGAGAGGAGAAAGACTATAATTGACTGGACAGGCACTAGGAATCCAGGTCATTTGTCCATCTGGTGTGGAAAAGAAAGTCCCTTATAGAAGGACAGGGTACTGCTGCTCTTTCTGGAGGGGTCTCTTATCAAAGTCACACTAGTTTCTCACATATATTTTGAGAGAGGGTCTTATGTAGCCCAGGCTGGCCTTGAACTCTTTATGTAACCACAGATGACTTTGAATTTCCAAGTGGGATTATATGCCACCACACCTGGAAAACTAATCTCTCAATTTGCACTGTGGCTTAGTCACTCACAAGTATTGTACTTAGAAAGTATTATAGAGTACATGTTTTAGTGATATATATATGTACATACAGTGCATATTCACACACATACAATATATGTATATGACAAAAATGATCAGAGAAAATAACGTTGAGAGAGGGGGAATATAGGGGAGATTCAAGAAAGTGTCACTGGGGAGAGCTTGGAGGGAGAAAAAGGAGGGAGAAAGTGATGTAGTTTCATTTTATTTAAAGTAAAAATAAAATGTTTTGGGAAATAAGTGGTGTTCATCCTGTAAATCCTTTTATTTTCTTTTAGAAAACATTGGGATAAGTTAACATAAGTCAATGGTCCACAGACATGCCACATTTGTCCACCAAGGAGGTAGAAGACCTTCCTGCCGGTAGGCACCAGGGGAGAAAGCTACTTGACGTTTTTCTAAAAACCATTACATAACAAGCTAAAGAAAACCTTCTTTGATGATTTAGCAGGGTGAGCTGAGCGGAGAACATCAAAGACAGTTGCATGTGAGGTGTCCCTATTGTTCTGTTTTTTTTTGGGGGTGTTCCTTTTAAAATCTTATTTCTACTTATTTATTTCTTGCTGTATTCCTTCATGTGGAAAGATGGATCACGACTGTACCGGATGCAAAGGCTTTGTGTTTCCTCTTCGACTAACAGCTTCTATTTTTCAAAGTCAAAGTTTCTGTGTGTGGAGCAGAAGAAGATCATGTTCACCCATCATGGTCTCAAAATCTTTTAGAAACAGCTAGCAGTTCATGTTAAACTGTAAGCCAGGGAGGAATGCCCACTTAATAATCAGCAAGGAATAGCTATGACTTCAAATTATGCTGGAGCAGTTTTCTTTTTCATTGTGGAAACTAGATTAAAGCCCTTTCTTCTTTTCTTTCTTTCTATTGATAAGAACAAGTGCAATACCCTTTTACCTTCTAAAAAAGCACAACATTCATTATCTGAGTTGCTTGACATCATTTGTCTTTCAGAAATAGCACTGTTAAGTGGGCCGATTTGCTAAGACATCCAGTAAGATGTTTGCTGATGAATGGACTTTTCAGACTAGGAAATTTGTCCATTAGCGAAATCTTTATTGGTTGTCTATGTGCTGGGCACTGTTTTACACACTTTCTGTGTATGAATATCTTTTTTAATCTTCTCCAAACTGTATAATGTAGTCATTATTGGCCCTATTTTATAGACAAGAACGCTGAGACAGGAAACTCTAATGACCGAGATTGAGCCCTACAGCTGGTGAAGAACATTCCCAGGACTTTTCTGCCTGCTGCACACTAACTCAGGAGCACCCAGGCTTCCACAGGGTACTCCAGGCTTCCACTGTGATAAAAGGAGAGAGTTAAATTCAATCCAGGAGGTGTGGGCCAAACAAATTGTCTATCTGCTTGGAATTTACTGTACTCTTCGAGGCAGGAAGAAATAAGAAGCCATCCAGGAAGTGCTGTTGAGAAAATTGCCCTATTCTGAATTAGCATTGTGCTCTTGACTTTCAGCACGGCTGTGGCTGGCATTGAGATGTCCTTCAAAGACTCAAGTGTTGGGAGCGTGGTTGTTATGTTTGTTAGCATGGCTAGCTGGGAGCTAACAGAAACTCTAAGAGGCAGAGTCTAGTGAGAGGTCGGGGACTGTGTGTGACAAAGGTAACTCTGTACAAGCCTCCACCTTCTCGAGATGAGATGAAAACTGAGCTCAAAGCTGAACCCAAGCCCCGACTCTCTCCCTCTGTCTTCCTGTTGGGTGATTTGGTCTCACATACTCCCATCATGGTGCCATGATTCCTGCTCCAGGGGTGGGATCAATGAGGCTGCTGATCTTAGACTATCAGTCTCCAACACTGAGAGCTAAACTAGTCTGTTTTGAGCAAGCTAACCTGTCTTGAGTGTTTCATGGGTATTTGTTGTGAGACAGAATCTCACTAGGTAGCACTGTCTGTTCTGGAACTTTCCATGTCAACTGGGCTGGTCCTGAGCTCACAGAAATCTTCCTGCCTCATCCTCCTGAGTGCTGGGATTAAAGAAGTGCACTCTCAAGCCTGGCTGGGCCTCAAGTGTTTTGTTATAGCAACAACAGCAACAAGAACAGCAGCAGCAGCAAAGCTCTAACACAAGTCGTTAAGAATACTTAAAATATTAGACATCAGGTAGTCAGGTAAGATTGGAATGTCTGTTGGGATATTTCCTCCGTGGGTCTCACCACTTTCCTCCCTCTTTAGGAAGACACTGACAGCTTTTAGTCTGAACTATCTTTTCAGGGATACGGCTGTAGAGAACTGCATTAGAAACAGACCCAGTATATTCCTCTGGAGAAAAGGGCAGAATGTTTACTGTGCATTAGAATAAATGATTCAGGACCCTGGAGCTCAGCATCTCTCTCTCTCTAATGTAGCATTCTACATGTGCAGAGCTCCCCACCCCTCTATTTCTCTTGATGGTGCTGGGGAAAGAACCCAGATCTTTGGAAACGTTAGCTATGTGTTCTGCTAAGAGGCACAGCTACTAAGTCGGGCCCCTTTGGGGTACCTTGTGGAAAAGGGAGCTTAAGAAATGGAGAGAAATGACAGTACTCTGGTCATTGTTATTACTGGCAGTAATAAGAGATTCTTTGACTCTGACCTAAAAAGTTTCTCTCTCGTGTCTCTCATGTGTGCACATGCCACAGCATTCATGTGAAGGTCAAGAGAAAACTTTTAGAAGAGTTGGTCATCTCCTTTCACCATGTAGGCTCCTGGGATTGAACTCAGGGCATCATGCTGGGTGACAAGTGCCTTTATCTGCTAACCCATCTTATTTAGTATCTTCTGCCAGAAATCACCAAACTGTGGCAAGCAAAATCTACCGGTTAGGTAGTAGGTATAGTAAAATCTCATGTACATCATGATCCTTGATAAATATTATTACTGAAAAATATTTGGATTATGTCTGAAGTGATAACATCATTTCACTGCTATGGATATTTGGAGCTTTAGGTATAATTTCTTTGTATTAATATTGATTATATGGATTATCTGAAAGTTCCCCATTGTAAACCACTATGTTCCTTATAATTGTCTTGCTTTCATAGTCTTTACTAATGCACTTTAGAACCACATTTTAGTATGTATATCAGAAAAGAGAAAATGTGCATAGAGGTGAGTCAGAAAGCACGGAGACAACCACCTGGCATATTGTATAGACTGTAATTTGGAAATCATTGTTTTAAGCCATTACATCTTTGAAAGATGATCAAACTATATGCCCACCCCCTAAAGATCCCAGAATATTTTATTCATCAGAGGCTTTCCATTTAGTTTAGTAGCAAAGCGGTTTAGCAGAGTTCTTGATTAGTCTGAGGACACCTAACTTCTAGTCCTTACTTGGTCAAGGATGCTGTGTCAGCAGAGTGTCTCATTGTCTCTCTCTCTTTTTTAAAAAAAAATGGGGATAATAAACCTTGCCACCTGTCTGCCTCCCAGCAATACTAAGAATACTAATGAGCGTCTCTTGAGAGACTCTCAGTGCCGCGAAGGAATACGTGGTATAAACACACGGCACCACACCGCATTTCAGAACTCAGCGAGCTCGTAGATGCAGTTGGGCTAATCCCTTCATTTATAGGTGAAGAAACTGGGTCCAGGAAGGCTGGTGCCTAGTTAAAAGCCACACACTTGGCCACTGAGTGAGACAGTACAAGTGTCTCAGACAGCTGGCTTCCCTTTTCCAAAAAAAAAAAGACGTTATTAAGTATAAAAAAAATAGCAATTGTATATTTTTTAAAAATAGAAGAAAGGCTTTGACTACTTCCACTTTAGCTAAAGAAGTGATAAATGTAAGCTTAACCTGATTTAATATTATGCATGTACAGAAGTACTAAAGCATCACAAGAGCAACATCTTTCCTTTTTTTTTGTATCAGTTAAAAATAAGTTTAATAAAAATTGGATGATCTGAGCTATATTTCAATGTATCTTTATGATATTCTTTTCTTGATGTCTAGGCAGAAGGCAGATTGCTCCCCTGGGGCAACTCAATTTATTAATTGCAGTTCATCAAGGATTTTTTCTTGCGTCAAATGAGTATTTGATTTTTGGCAGTAAAACTGACCCTACCGGGGCGAACAATATTCTTAAAGACACTCATGAAACAGGTGGTACCTCAGCTGTGTGTAGAAAGGGCCACTTCACCTTGCAGGCAGCCGGAGCAACGATGGAGCCTAAGAGCACACACACCTGAGCAATGGCTGTTCTCTCCCTCCTCTCATCAGTGGTTTTCTCGCGGTGGTTGGACTTCAGCTGCTCTGAAAGCTTACTGCTGTACACTTGCCAAGCAGCCCCAGCACCTCTCTGGGCTCCAGAGTGCCAATGACAGCTGAGAGCTGTCAGACGGCCAAGGCTCACTAGAAATGTTTACTCACATCCAGGTATAAACATGGGGCCAGAACCTGCATTGCTTGTCGAGCTGCTACTCCTAATTAGCTACTAATTAAATATTGTGACTGGAAACTTCCTCTTTCCGTGGCACAGAAGAATAGTTTGCAGTGAATACTGTATGACCCAAACCAGACCGTTCTGCTTAAATCATGAGATTTGCCGATGTTTTAAATCAAGAAATCCTTACGCAATATTAGCTTCGACAGGTTGCACTAAATTTGTCAAGAAACCTTTTGGAAATATGTCTTTGTTTTGGAGTTTGTCCATTCAGGGCGGCAGAATTTGGATCTGTATTTTCCACTCAGTTCAGGAAGTTTTACTTTAAAAAGACCATGGGATTTGCTAGTTTGCTGTAACCAATCGAAGCTCTATTTTGAATGACAACCCATTTTGCTGAACACAGAGCATCCATTAAGACAAACATGAGATGTGTTCTGATATTAGTTTCCTGTCCATATCCTTAATGAACAGGCGATGACTTTTAGTCCTTCATAGCCATGTCAAGGATATGACTTTCAGTTCTGGTCCATCCTGGAGTTTTCCTAGAGTCACATTACCTGCATTAGTCTACCAAGTCTTATTCTCATCCAGTACTGGGTGTGGTTTTGAGTGCCTCTTTTCTCTTGTCTTCTGCTTTTCTGACTAGCCTGTACCATAGCATGAAGGAATACCCTTTACATATGTATGTAATCCCCGTGTTAAACATGTGAGTTAGTAGGACCCTCTATCATCCCCATCTCCCTTTATCTCTTCCACACAGCACTAGGGGCATTATTATCAAGACACCATTAAGTCTCACCTGGCACCTAATCTCAGAGCCATTGTGTTTCCTCATCTCAGGGTCGACATCACATAGATATTTATTTATTATTTGTTTGACAGGGCACTCATAAAGTTTCCTAGCCTCTGTGGTACTCTTGTCTTAACTTGGACCAAATAATAATTACTCATAATGGTATTAACGACTCACATTTCCCTACTTACAATGTAATAAGATGCTCTTTAAAAATGATTTACAGATATTAATTCATTTAACCCTCAACATACAAAAAAATAGATATTCATCTATTTAAATTAATGCCCTGTTGTCTTTCTGCTAACAAAGGGGGTACAACATATACAGAGAAATTCTTCTCAGCTTAAGCAATGTAAGGCTGCTGGGCATCCTTCTTTAGATAGAGTCCAGGGAATTTAGTGCGGAACCTGTGTATCGGATGATGGTTAAGACCACAGAGAAACCCTAAGTATGCTCATCTCAAGTTGGTGGGTGGAAGCTCTTTGCCAGTGTTTCTGCAGGAAATAGCATCTTTAGAAGTGTCAGCAACAAATGTGAGGGTCGCTGATAATGACTGAGCAAGGTTGCCCTAGCAGTTTGATATTTATACAGGTTTGTGTGGTTAAAGAAAAGTTTCTTAGTAGTGTTCAGGCTAACCTTCATGGTCAGTGTGCTGGATTTAGAATCACCAGAAGAACAATACGCCCACTCCTGTGTTCGTCTGTGAAGCGGTTTCCGGAGGATTAAGTGAGGCAGAACTGACCTGCCCTGAATGTGCTGACACCACACATATCCTGGGGCCCTACTCTGAGTAAAGGAAAAAGGAGAAAGCCAGCAGAAAACACTCCTTACCCTTTCTCTGCCGCTATGATGTGAGCTACAAGCCTTTGCCCTGCGTTTCCCAGAACAAGGGGCTGCACTCTTTGGAACTGTGAGTTAAAACGAACTTTTCATCTGTTAAGGACGTTTGTGCCTGGTGTTTGGATGCAGCAACGAAAAGGAACTAACACAGTGAGTGTGCTGTTTTGGAGAACTGAAGAAGCCATGCTGTTCTGTTCTGTTTTGTTTTTAAATGTCAGGTATACAGCTGGTGTGGCACTACCAGCCCACTGTATACTAAGAGCTAGTTCTGAGGTTCTCGTTAAAAACATTAAAACAATGCTTACGTTGTTTTGAAGTCAGGGTTTCATTGTGTGTCCCAGCTGGCCCTTGATTTTATCTTCCTGCCTCAGCATCCCTAATGATGGCATTACAGGTGTGTGTGTGTGATCACACTCAGCTCTTAACACACACACACACACACACACACCCACACACCCATCACCCATCTAAAATGAAAACAAAAACCGAAAACCTCAAAAAACCACACACATGCACACACACACACACACACACACACACACTCACACCTCCTTTTAGGCAATGATATTAAATAAAAGTTTTCTTTCAAATAAGAATACATTTATTATTCAAAAAATTATTTATTTAATCACTTTACATCCTGATTGCAGCCCTCCTCCTTTCCTCCCAGTCTCCCCTGACATACCCCTAAGCTATAAATAATACATTTGTGCTTTGACTTTAAAGATTATATGTGTTACTTTTCTGAAAATGACAAATAAGTTAAGTTTTACCTGGAAAGTATATTTATTATATTTATTCACTTTATGATTTCCAGTTTTTAAAAGAGCATGTTTTAAAGATATTGCTCATATAAATAAATCACACTACAGTTGATCATAGTTCTATTTCAGTAACATAGAGAAGGATTGTAAGTTTGTAATATTTGATTTATTTGAATTTTATTATAGTGTAAAGTCTGAAGTTAGGCTCTTACTTTAGTTTTTAAAAATAATGGCAGTTTTTATCTTCTTTATTGAACAGTTTCATTTGATTTGATCTGTATTCTAATCATGAGGCATTTCAGTTTGGTACTTCCTGAAACATGAATTCTTTTACATTGATATCATGACATTTTCCTTTGCTTGTACCCCATTGTTCTGAGTATGATAATTATATAACATAGTCAATATCTTACAATGTAATTTTTGCTTTTCCTCATACAGAATAGTCTTGGAAATTCTTAATATTCTTACATACTATTATTTATAGAATGTCCAAAAAGCATTAAAATATTCTGGTATTTTAAATGGAACTGTGCTAAATTTTTTATTGATATAGAGAGAACTTTCTAAATACATTGGATCTTCATAGTTTTACATCTTATCATGTTTTTATTTTGTTTTTAAGTGGAGTTTTATAGTTTTCTTTTTATAGGGTTACATATTCATTTACTTACATACTTTTAGAAAAATTATTTAAATATGTATTATATAGAGCATTAAGTGTTCAAATTACTGCTACAGTTAAGATCATTTATTAAAATATTTTTACATAGTTTTTAACTAGAAGGAGAAGATTATTACATAATAATTTTATAAGATAATATTTTAAGTATTCAGTAACGAAAGATTAAGTAAAATTTGTGAGTATGTATTGATAATGCACTAAAATTACATTTGTTCTTATTTACTGAGATAAAAAGAGGGCATTCTATTTTAAATGATTAATACAAAGCCATGTACAGAATTTATATGTGCATGCATATATATTTAAAGAGAGATTTAATCTAAATCACATTAGAGAAAATGTTGTACTTGATTTTCTGAGTTTGGCTTTTTTTTTTTTCAGTTAATATTATGATATTCACTTCTATCCATTTTATCTGCTGGATTTTAAGTAAAGAAATAAAGTATTTGTTAATTTATTTTTATTTATGTGTATGTGTCTGTTTGTGTGTATGCTACTTATAGGTTGGTGCCCACTGAGGCCAGAAGAGAACATTGGAGCCTCTGGAGCTGGGCTTAGGGTTTATTGTGATTGGGTTGACATAGGTGCTGGGAATTGAGCTCAGGCTGACTGGAAAGTTCTAAGCACCTTTAACGATTGAGCCATTTCTTCAGCCCTTAAGTAACATATTTTAAGAACTGAAACATAAACATTGCACTGGTGTATTAACCGACTTTCATACTGCATTTGTACAACTCAGGTGTGGTAAACTTGACAACAGAAATAAGAAATTAAGTTGAGCTAAGCCTCAAAACTACCTCTCCCCTAACATGACACTTTCCCTCAAAATGATTGACATTTGCACTCAAGATGGTATTGGGATTAGATAGAAGAGTTAGGTATAAAATTGTTACAATTCCTTTTGACGTCATGGCCATCGTTATTTTTATTATCACCAGAATATTAGCTATACCAAGCTTTATGCTTTACATGCATAATGTAATTACTACCTGTGAATAATACATTGCTGGTACACCATAATAAAGACCGGTGTGGAGGCTCACAGAGGCAAAGGAATCTGCCAGAGGACACAGGTTAAAAAGAAGCCTATGACTCTCTTCAGACAGAAAAGGGATCTTGAAACTACAGCCACCATTGTTACTGCCATCTCATTGGCGGCTGTTGGAGCTACCACCCGGCATTAGCCATGAGTCATACTGGGCAGACTGCTCAGACCCTGAATAATCATTTAGCCAATGTAGCTCATGCCTTAGTTGTACAAAAAGGAATTAATGCTCAACTAAAAGGAAGCTTGATGGTGTTCAATCAGAGGATTGACCTCGTGCAGGAGCAAATTGATACCCTATGGCAAATCGCTCAAGTTGGCTGTCAATGAAAATATGCTGGACTTTGAGTCACTAGCATATAACATGAGAATTTTTCCTGTGCTGCAAATCTGTCTAAACAATTGTCGAGCTATATTTTAGGTAATTGGACTGGAGAATTCGATACTACAATGGAGCAGCTGAGAGTGGCCATTGTCACAGTAAATTCTACCAGAGTGGACGCAGGACTAGCCACAGGATTATCATCATGGATTGCTGCAGGATTGAATCATCTGAAGGAATGGGCAGGCATGGGAGCGTTAGCAGGCCTTCTGGTGTTGGTCTCCTTGGTTTGCCTGTGGTATATATGCAAGATTAGAGTCTCACAACAGCGTAATGCAGCCATGACCATTCAGGCCTTTACAGCCATTGAAGCAGGACAGTCTCCCCAAGCATGGTTGGCTACCATAAAAAGCTAAAATGTTACGCTCAGGATGCGAGGCTAAGCACTGCACTCAGGGTCAGCCACTTTCCACCCAGAGAAGAGCATGTCTGATTGCATGCGGGTTGATGCCCCAGGTCCCGCCTCTGAGAAAAAGGTATCAGACGGGTCTGATGCTCTTTGGGTGGATGACACCTAAATGAACATCAGTACAAAGTCCAAATTTATTTCTAATATCAGAGATCAGACCTCTACTCTTGCCTGATGCGTCTAAAACAAAAAGGGGGAACTGTAGAGAGCTGCGGAATGCTATGCCTTAAAGATGGAGCTGGTTTCTGCCTTCCACCTTCCTGATGGTGAGTGCTCTCTGTCACGAACAATTCCACATTTGGCTAAGGCTGAGGATCTGGCTTGCTTCCATGTATGAGGACCTATCTGCATTGCCCACGTGGCACGCCTGGGTTGGCTACCCAGAGGCTATTTAAGCTGTGGGCTGGCTTTCCCCAGGGTCAGATGATTGTTCAAGGTTCCTGAATAAATTATATTGAAAAAAAAAAAAAAAAAAGAAGCCAGATATGCCTAAAGTTGATCTGCATCCCACATTCAAGCCTCATGATCCTTTAATCCTGTCTCAAGTTTAATTATTTGCCACCCTATTTTTATTTTTTATTTCTCTCTTCTTACATGACATAGTTTTCTTTTCTAGTTGCTGTAAATCTGAAGACATTAAAAGCAAAATTTGCCAATCTATTCAGAAAAAAATGGTATTGAACATTTGACTCATCAAGATTTAAAATTCTCTGAGTTTATGGGTCATTCAGTCGCTTCAGAATGGTCTGGGTACAGAGAGTTGGACAACTTATCTACAGTCATGTAAGTTGAACAACGTTTATATCTATCTCCCAAAGTTTTCTAATTGCTTTATAAATATTAACATAATCTCAACAATAATTATCTGAGATAGGTCCATCCATTACTACCTCTGCTTAACAGATAAAAAAAAATGAGGTTTAATGAAGTTGAACATGAAAGCCATGCAGCTAGTGAATGATAGTTCTTGAATTAAAGTTAGTCATCTGGTTAAGACTTTTTCCTTGGTTGAACTGAATGTTGCCTGGAACAGAAAACCAGGGCTAATGGTTTCTATCTAGATTATTTCTATCATGTGGCAAAATATGTTCACTTTGTGAAAAAGAAGATTCTACTCTAGAATTTGATATTGAGAAATAATTGTGCATGTTTTAGGAAAAAATAAGAAGTATTTCTTTAAAGCAACTGCTATCTCAATGAGAGCTGGGCATATCTTCTAAAACAGTGCTTTTCTCTAGCTGTTTACTGTTGGGCAGGACTGTCTTATTGATGACGGCCTTTTCACCCAATACCTGCTGATCTTCCATAATGCTAATGTACACCCCATGGCTGGCACTTGCTAGACTGTCATTGCAAGTATAAATGCTAGATACACAGACATTTGATTTTTGTCTCATCTTTTACTTTGAATAAAGATATCTAAAAATCAATCCTTATAGCCTTGTTTCATTTTCCATGAATATAGGTCAACTATTTGAGGGCAAGGACACTATTAAAAGTAATCTCTGATGTCGAGGCAGATATATTAGGTAAGCTGTTTTAAAATTTCTGACTTAAATATGGTATAACACCTTGTATATATATATTTTTTTAATTTTTATTTTTTTAATTTTTCATCAATTACACTTTATTCATTCTGCATCCCCCCATAAGCCCCTCCCTCCTCCCCTCCTGAACCCATCCTCCCTCCTCCCTCTGCTTGCATGCCACTCCCCAAGTCCACTGATAGGGGAGGTTCTCCTCTCCTTTATTTTGTGTGTGTGTTTTGATCATCTTGCAATGGACCTCTGAAATTGAGCATTTTTCCTAAAAATAGTGTTAATTATGCATGCAATTTATTTCTATTAAAATTGATGGATTAGTAAAAAGAACCCAGTGTACTAAAATTTGAGTTCAATTTAACATTCACTGTTTAACTTTGGACAAGCTACTCTTTAAATAATCTTGTGTTTCCTCATCTGTATGGAGGGAATTATTGCCTTAAACCATCCGGAGGATTGGATAAAGCAACCTGTAGTCTATTTTGTGAACGGAAGATGTACTTTAATTACGAAGTGTCATCAAGTCCTATTAGTTTGATCGCTAATGAGCATCTGTTCGTGAGACAGGATGTGGTAGTGAGCCGCTCGGCAGATTACGATATGAACGACTGCATTCTAATCCAGTCTGGCCACCACAGTCACTGTGTAAGCCAGGATAAATATCTGGGATACAATTGTGCAATTGAAATATTAGATCAGGAAAACACCGAAGCCCTTCCCAGTCCAGGATTTCTGGGATGCACCACCCTGTGTGCTCCATGCGCTCCAGGGATCTGGGTACCAGTTTTAGAGTTGCCACGTCCCCATTTGACACAGGCTGAACTATAGATGAGGGCCTTGCTCCTTTGGAAGCATGTCCCGTTCACCCTTGAACAATGAGAATTGGAATAACTGCTCAAAGACCCTCATTTACATTTGGAATTAAAATACTTTTCCACTGATTTGTTTCTTTTTTTGTTTTTAGGGTGGATTATGGTTGTTGGACAGTGAAATGAATTCTGCTTTTTAGGTTTCTCCATACTTCGTCTAGTCTCCCCTTGAGGATCCGAGTCTTTGTGACTGTCTCTGTAGTTTATCTGAACTTTCTGAACATTGGACTTAACATTTAGCCATCTTAATTTTTTTCTTTTTCAAGTTTAGTGTACTCAGAGGATATATTTCATGCCTCTTTCACTGAGAAAAAAATGCCAAATACCACAACTGTTACTCACAGTGAGTTTGATCTTTTCCTCTAAATGTTTACCAGACTCCCAAAGGATATCACTTATAAAGCATACCTAAACTCTTAAAAGTTCAACATTTTAGACACATGACTTTAGTCCTTTTTAAAAAAATTTCCTTCTTCATAGAAATACTTGTCCTCACATGAAATAAGCTGAACTTTATCACTTGTGTATATCCAGCTAAATTACCCCTATAAATAGCTCAATCTCAGTTGTTCATCATTGTCAGGAAATGAGTTCTTTGGGTAAGTAAATTTCCTGATGACATTATCTTTTCAAGGGTCAGAACTTTACATTTATTTTAGATTGACATCTTTCCAAATTATATGCAGCACTGTATTTACTTTCCAGCCTTGGCAGGCTAGTATCCTTAGAAACTCTTGTTGGGGGATTTTCTTAAGTGTGAAAGAGGGGGAGAAGGAAGAACAGTGGAAATAAAGCTACTACAGCTCTTCTAAATACCTTTACAACACAAGTGGGTTGAAATTCTTACTAAATATACTCACTAATACAGTTCCCTAATTAAGGGAATATCAATGCTGTTTTAGAAATGCTAAATAACTTTTTTTGAACTCATCTTTATTTACCATTTTTTAGTACTAGTATCCTTTTTCCTTCAGTGACCAAATTAAATAGCAATTTAGCTTTTTTTTTGCAGATAGTTTAGATTCTAGGTTAAAAAAGATAATCAAAACTTTATTAAATATCACTATCAAAAGAATTCTCTTGAGCAGTGCTCATGGTCAAAGAGGAAACTCTCCGTTCATTCACTCAGCAAGAAGGTATTTACTTCTGACCCTTCCTGATCCTCTGTGGGTATAACAAGTCTATGTAATGCAGAGTTAAGAGGGGACTGAGCTGCGGTACTAGAATATACTTTCTAGAAGAAGAGAAGCCCTATATTAGTGTGCCTTTGGGTCATCTGTTCGCTTCTCATAAGGAGGTAGAGTGAAGATTTTGCAGCTGCAGGACCTCTTGGGCAGCTGACTTTCTCCAAATCTAATTAATGAATCAAAGGCAAGCGCCATCTCTCCCAGGTGTTTTCTGCCCTCAAAATCACCTTCATGAATACTCCCTTCAGTGTCCTCTGGCATACTCGAGATAAACAAAGTCTCTTGTATTCCTGAATCCAGCTGAGCAGACCAGAGTCTCCTCACCCTCTTCTCCCTGCTTTGAGCAGGGTGAATGTGAGACAGGAAAGGGGCATTGTACCTGCATCCTGTGGAGATTGTAGATGCCCGTGGCAGACACAGAACTAGGATCTTTAGGTAGAAGCCCTGGAACTTTCAGTTTTAATAATTAGGCCCACATTGAAAGCTGTGTGTTTAGCCTTTTGAGGCAAGTCAGTGCAGGTTTAAAATTTCTGCATATTAAAAACCAAGCAAGCAAGCAATCAAGCAAACGACAGTGGGACTTAAGGGAGCATCTACAAGTTCGAAATTTAGTGCCTGTTTAGTAAGGACCTAAGATGAGCCTTTTAGCTTCTAAGCATCTCAGATGTGAAGCAAAGCTGAAACAGACCTAGTCCTTGCTCACATACTGAGTCATTTTTCAATAGCTGCCAACAGTCTACCTACCCTCTGTAAGGTGTTCCAGTTTCCAAGGAAACTGTAGAGAAGGGTCACTTCTGCGTGAATCTCTGTGATCACACCTGGCTTGCTTCACAGGGTCCAGTGAGTCTATCTAGTGACATCAGCACCTGGTGGAAGAATGGAGCAAATTATCCTTTTGTCACATTGCTTCTACAGTACATTGTTTTTCTCTTTAAATTTGATCTCCCACTCGAAGGTTATTAAATAAGGTTTTGAAATGTATTCTAGTGAAACCAATAGTTTTCTAACAGAAATGTCACCAACTTCATTCTTCAGACTAAGGAGAAATTGTTCCACTTCCAGGAACCTTCCATTGGTTTTCAGAACAAAATGAGTCGAGAGGAACTCCATATTAGATAAATTTGATCTAAATTAAAGAAGGATTTGTTCAGTTGGGGTTATCCTAAAGCATGGGATGAGCTCTCTAGGTATCTTAAGTGTAGAGTCTACTTTCTTTTCTTTCTTTTTTTTTTCAGGTGAGGCAATAAAAGCCCCCAAAGAGCAATGTGTATGTTATGGTTTCAATACGACATGTCCTTAGCCAGCTCTAATGCTAAAGTTCTGGAAACTTCAGGAAGTGAGTCCTAGTTGGAGGACAGAGATGAATGTTATCTATGGATGGTATAGGATGGCCATACTCTCCTCTCTCCTCTCTGCTTCTTGTCTACTGTGAATACGAGTGAGAAAGGCCCTGCTATTACCATGATGTTCGTCCAAGCATGGGGGCCAAGCAGCCATGGACTCAGCCTTCCAAAGCAGTGAACTAAATAAATCCTTTTCCCCTCTTTCAGTTCTCTAAAATGTATTTGGTCAAAGCTATATAAAAATAGTGCTACAGTGCTATGTCTTAGGTGAGCATGATGGGAGGGTATTGGGTTATTTCTCTCATTTGAGCATTTGGTTTTCCTTCCATAATTACCCTACACTGCATCTCCCCAAAAGTTTGAACCATGTTGTCTTCAAGATATAAAGCACAGCAGGATCACAGTGAGAGGTTCCCTGTGTCTGTTTTTTCTTTGATGTTTTCTTGGGTTAAAGTACAGATGTTTTGAGACATTTGGATTTTTCTAGGATCCTTTGAATTCAAGACCCTTGGCTTGAAGTAGTTAAAGCCTTTAAGGTTGAAAAGTCTTAAGAAGGTTGAACTTTCTCTGTGGCTTTTCTAAACCGTGTTTGTGTCTGTGCTTATTAATATTTTGTGAGAAACTTTAAATTCTGACACAGTAGTGATAAAACGCAGTGATTACAGTGTCTTGTTCCCACAAAGCATTGTCTGTCAGCCTATGCAGATAAATTAAAATTAAAACCGAATTCTACTTGCTGAGGTCAGAATCTGTATTGGGGGCTCATGTCTTTTGTTGGGGCTACTGGCTTACTCTTTACCTTTTATTCCTGTGTTGTTATTTCAGTTGCTGAAGATTAAAAGAAAAGGAAAACTTGAAAATTGCAAAATCTAGCAAAAGATGAAATTGGAAGACAGTTGTTATGGTGTCTTTTACAGGGACAAAAGTGTTGTCTAAAACTGAAGGGAGGTGAACTGTCCAAAGCTGACAGGTTTGCCTTAGAACTTCTTGGACGAGGAGATTTTCCCACAGGTCTAGAGGGGAGAGACAGCACATGCTCTCGGATGCTCCACTCCTCGGGAAGGTGGGTCCATTTTAGCCCTACAGTCTTCAGTGCTGCAGCTGCAATCATGTACCACATCAATGAGAAAAATCATTATTTAAAACACAGATTCCCCTGTACAAGTCACTTAGTGCCTCTCCTAACTTCTCACCAACTAAAAAGATAACACCACATACCACCGAGCATGACTGTTAGAATTAAATAGAAGTCACAGGAGAACAGTTTGGCCCGATCCTGCAACAGGGTTGGTGGTCAAATAATTTTCCTCTGGCCTATAGATGCGTTTTATCACAGAACCTGCAAGGACATATATCTTAACCATAGAAAATAAGGTTTGAATTTACAGGTTATTTAGACTTAACATGTGTCTTGTTAGAAGAACCAAAGAAATATGGTTGAAAATATGTTGGGTGTATCTCTGACGATAGAGGAGTATGTCAACAGATCTTTGGCAGGCTTGGATTAGAGGTACTCAGAAGCTAGCTCACAGAATGATTTGAGGTTCCCACCTGTAGAAATGAAAATGCATAAATGTCATAACTCTTCCTGTGTGTCACTGGGCAGGCAACTCCTGTTCATACCTCACTCTGCCACCTGTGATCTGATGTGTTGCCATCTTCTCAATTATCCAATCCTTTGCTTTGATTCATTCTCTTGCGGCGTGTTTGTCCTCTTGTAAAAGTGACCCATCTTGCACTGGGTTGGTTATAGGATTCATATCAGATTTCATGGACTGCAAGATTTGATTCCTCCCTTCTCTCCAGTATTTTATGATGATTTGACGTTGGTGAAAAAACAGGTACCTGCTGTTTTATTACAAACACTACTGTGCTGCAGTAGCTCTTTGGAGGTAGCAGAGCAAACAATTATCTTTTTGTCTTCTTGATGTTTCCATCTTTGATATATGTTTTGGCTCTCAAAATGAGATAAAAAAAATGAGGAAAAATTACTAAGGAGTAGATATTAGAACTAGATAAGGTTTTAAGCATTTTCCTTGCATCTGTATGATAAGTCCGTAAAAATAAACAATTGAAGAATGAAGCTGAGTAGTTGGAATAGTATTTTATCTATCAACTTAAGACTTTTTATATTTATAAGTTTTGGTAATTTATAACTCAGTTTGCGTGTACTTTGGTCCTTTCATCAATCATAACAATAGCCAAAATTATATTTGCCAGATTTTGTTTGAATCCTAATTCATGTCTGCATTTGTCTATGTGTTGGTGTCATAACTGTTCTCTATCAGGAATATTTCTATCAACAGGGATGGAAAATAGCATTTATTAATGTTGTTAATAAATTAACAATAACATTTATTAATGCCTGCTATTTCACCAGTTCTTTGTATAAATACTTCTTTTTGAGCTTCGTGGCAGCCTCCGGCCCTCTCCGTTATTTCACAGCTGAGAGCACAGTGGCCCACAGATGTGGGAGTTCTTTCCAATACTGCGCAATTGGGAAGTGGCAGAGGTGGCAGTGAGGCCAGTTCTGCCTAGCGTGGGTGTGCTCCCCAGCCTATCAGCTGACTCTCTGATGCAAAGCTCTGTGCCGTATTGGAATGGGACATTTGTAGGGAGCTACTTGAGCTTGGCAATGCCCTCTGAGTTAATGCAACCCCCCAAAATGTCTGTTTTCTGGTATTGTGCAGGTTGGAGTCTGAGAAGGTGTTTCTTTTTTTTTTTTTTTTTTGGCTGTTTAGCTCTTTATTTAACCATTCAAAAGGTGATGGAGAACAATGTTTACAAAATACCGAGACAGGAGATGCTTCATAATAATTACAATAACAAAGTCCAATCAGATCTCTGTGGCAACAGAAATCAGTATTTGAGCAATACACAAAATACTTCACAGAGTGCACAAAAAGATTATCCCTACAATTTAGTGTGAGAAGGTGTTTCTAAGTAAGTAACCTTTACAAAAACCAAACACATACGACAACTTTACTTCCCAATCCCCATAACCTCCTGGAGGATGTTGGCATTCATATGGTGCAGAGACAATGCAGAGACTCTTATGGATATGGGAGATTTGAATGGATATTGATATTGATTGGCCAAAGTTAACTCACAAGGAAGACAACTGTGGATGTCTTTTTATACTCTTGACGTACCTTTATTTTTTTAATTTCTAGAATGTTTTTATTAATACATAGTGATTATACATAATAATGGGCTTATTATGACACTTTCATACATATTTCAATCATATTTACCTCTCCCTTTATCATCTTCTGTTTGCCTCCCCATCCTGGCAGTCCTAACTAGGGGACCAGTCAAGGGAGCCTAAATCACTTCAGAGTGTAAAGAAAAAGCCACAGAAACAGATGGCCTGGGGTTAATCTGCATCCAAATTCAAAGTGTGCCTTCCTTTACTGGATGCATGTCTATGCTATTCTGTTATCTCTTTTTCTAATTCATAGTTTTGTCACTGGTCCTGTGAAAGCATTGTTAGCGACAATTTGCAGGAATCTTGTGTCATTTACTGAAACTGGAAGGTAACTCAGGTTCCACTGTGAGTGATTCCATCAGCCTTAACTTATTTTCTTTCCATTTACATCAGTTCCACGGAGGCTGTAACAATAAAAAATGATTTTACAAAGCCATCTCATTGAATCTGAGGTTTCACTTTTCACCCACACAGTGTTTATCTTTATTTTTGTTGCAAGACCACTCACAAAACTTTCAGTGTAGCACAGTGTGATAGTAGTTCTAGTTAATTATTGTTACTATTAATTTCTCAAGTGCCTAATCGAGAGCTAAAACTTTATCTTACTTCTGTTCATACCGGGTTAAACATAGCATATCCAGGATTTGATATGTACTCTTTGAAACATATGAACATCTACTAAGATGAAGAAATGTGTGACTCGTGGGGACCCGCAGTGACTGAAGCACCAACCAAAACAGCACTCATGGTCTGTACCTGGGCTACCTAAACATACGCAACTGATGGGCAGCTTGGTCTGCATGTGGCTTCCCTAGCAATTCAAGCAGGGTGTGTGTGTGTGTGGGGGGCTGTCTCTGACATGAAGTCTGTTGCCTGCTGTTGGATCAGTTTCCCCCAGCAGGACTTTCTTGCCTGGCCTCAGTGGAAGAGGATGTACTTAATCCTGATGCAACTTGATGTGCTGGGGTGGGTTGATATGGGTGGGTGGGTGGGCTCCCTTTTCTAGAAGAAGGGGAGGGGAGAAGAGGAAGAGGGTGGGAGGTTTGGATCGGGAGGAGAAGAGGGAGGGTGCTGTAATCAGGATGGAAAGTCAATAAATAAATAAACTTAAAAAAATACGTAACCAGGATAAGGGTTTTAAGTGGTACCAGAGAATCTTTTTCCTGTTTACTAGATGAGTTTTTCAGAATGCTTTTACCTACAATAACAAGCCATATGATTTTTAATGTCATTTCTTTTTTTAACAACTAGTTGTCAATCGGTTAAAGCAGATAAGATGGGTATTTGCTGTGGTGACTTCAACTGCCACTCCAGGCTCAGGCCCCACAGGGCTAACCTGCTTAGCAGGGGCTTCCTTAAGAGCTCCAAGTCTAAAGGCAGGGGGAAAGCAGAGGAACCGGAGAATGAGAAGAAAGGACACAGAAAACACCTTTGAGGACAAAGCCAGGGAAGAAAAGAGGCAGTTTCAGTGCAAGGTCATGTCAGAAGATACAGTTGGACTTGTCACCTAGGAGGACACATTCTGTCTCGAAGAAATGTTGTCAAGAAAGCACCGAGGTGGAGGCTAAGTGAGGAGGTAGCAAAGAGAGACTTTTCAAGGAATTTGCAGGAGATAGGAAACAATAAAATGACATGGAGAGAGAGAGAGCAAAAGAGAGAGAGAGAGGAGATGGGCAATCCAGAGAGGAGAAAGGAAGAAAAAGAAGAGAGGGGGAGGAAGAGGGAGAGGACGGAGGGAAGTGAGAGGGAGGAGCGAAAGAGAAAGAGAGAAACAGAAAAACACAGATACACAAACTCACACACAGAAAAAGAGAAGGAGATAGAGACAGAGAGGGAATAGTTATCCACACATTTAATACTGACTCTCGTTATTCCATTGTTTTCTCCTCTGGATGCACTTCCTGGGTGTCTGGTCAGATCCTGCAGATTGTAGCCCTGCAGTTTTATCAGGAGGCATCAATAAAAGCTTGGGCTATATACTCAATGTCTTGTGTGCAGGCACCTACTCACGGGCCTCTGCAAGTCATTTTCTGTGACTCTCTGTCTGGTAGATCTTAAGTCATTTAAATGAAGGCACTGTGTCCTTATGTTTAAATACCCAGACCCTACCATAGAGCTGGTGTGTGTGTGTGTGTGTGTGTGTGTGTGTGTGTGTTGTCCCTTCAAAGGATGAATTAACAAAGGGGGCAAGCCAGAAAAGGAGACCTATGAGAGAAATGGTCCGAAGGAAATGTCTAGCATCTTTGGGGGAGTGTTGGGTCAGGCTGGATGCAGAAAGCCCCTTGTGACTGGCTAAGTCTCCTCCTAAGGAGGGGTCAGTACACCAAATCGGAAATGGAAAAGAAGTTTTAAGGAATGCTCTCAGGGGGATGAGCCAAATTAAGATAAAAGAGAGTACGGAATGAAAGACAATAAGTTATGTCTAATCTTTCAAGCTAGGGGAATAATGAGGAAAGCAAAAATCTTGATCACAGTGGCCGGGAAGGGACAGAGCACAGTGGTGGGAGGGAAGGGCACTGGATTTGGGGCCTATTGGGTGGTCTTTTGAGTAATATTCTATTTTTGCGTGTGTTCTGTTCTTGGATCTACCCCAGGAGCATGCTGGCTTTCTTTTCTTTTCTTTCTTTCTTCTTTCTTTTTTCTTTTTTTGTCCATGTGTCAAGTATCTTTCCCCCTTTTCATCATTTTCTTTTCAAAGCTTGTTTCATAGAGACTTTCAGGAATTATCCTCCCTACAAACATGTCAGATGAAAGAGAAACCTCCAGTTACCAAGATTTAACAAGCAGCTGCACAGTTCGGAGGCTGGAGACTCCACCTCAGAGCATCTTCTTGTTTGCTAAGAACACACCGTGTGCTCTTAGAATGAGCGATGTCAGAGATACACCCTAACTGAATCCACGTGTTTATTTTTATGTTCATTTTCACATTTGGGTCTTTACCGTTAGGCCCAGTGTCAGTTTTAAATAAAACAAGCCTTTCTTTTTCAGATCATATTGACACCTCTCTCCTCTCTCCTGTCTTCCTCCCTCCCTCTCTCACTCTCTTTCTTACCCCCACATCTCTGTTCACCTCATACATATATGCTGGAATGCTAATTGATTTGATCTTCAGGCAACCACAGATGCTGTGAGTTCATGAGGGCAATGTTCCTGTCAAATCCAGAAGACATTGTTTTAGCTCTGTCCTCTCCACATTTTGTTCTGAGAATATTTCAGCCCCACCTTCTGCCACCATGATTCCTGAATCTTCAGGAGAGGGGGGTGGGATATGAATTTCCCAGTTGTGGCTGTGTCTTCCACATTGCTTATTTTATATACATCGACCAGTTGTGAGTTTCTATATTAACCATTGTTTCTGCACAAAAAAACTTCTGTGGTGAGGTCTGAGAGATACCCTGATCTACAGGTAGAAAAATACAAACAAAAAGGTTCTGTTCAAATTGCAAAACAACAGTAGTAGATTCACCCTGTAATCTATGAAAGCCCCATAGATTCTTGACCAGATTTACGGTATCAATCATGCCTACCCTTCTGTGGACAGGGCCTTAAACCAAAGTAGAAAGTGGTTGATTACCCCTCTGACATTCAAGCCACTATTGCACAAATGGCCGTATCTTGTTTCACAACTAGATAAGACAACTTTGTTCTTTTTATGAGCTTCTAAGTTAATAGAAGTTGTTAAGGATTAGGAACTTTTAAGGATTTGGAATCAAATGTGGCATCTAGTTATCTAGCTATCATCTCTCTGTGGTGTGTATGTGTGTGTGTGTGTGTGTGTGTGTGTGTGTGTGTGTGTGATTCTCAGGAGAACAATGTGAGTTGTGGATATAAGCATGTTTTTGTTTTGGTCCCAGGTGTGGGATTTGGGACTGATTCAGATGGACCACAACAGCAGACTATTAGCCAAATGTGGGCTATGAAAGGAGCTATTCGCCAACAGCAGATAGTTTAAATCTGAGGACTCTGGAGTGAGAATAAATGCCAGAGCCCTGAGACTGAGGAGGTCTGAGAAAGAACAAGGCTGCTGCTGCTTCCCCCTTTGCTGCTCCTGGTTGCTCTTGTGAGACAAGAAATTAGAGATCTCCTGAAATGAGGATTAGACTGGCTCCAAGGAACCCTGAGACCCTAACCAGCAGGAAGCAGCTAAGAGAACTGCGCACCCTCTCCCACTTACCCTTTCCCTCTCCAACATAGTTTTGGGGTGTTGGAAGGGATTGGGGTAAAGTAGAGAGAAAAAGATATAAGAAATGTAACCATAGGGTATCAATTTGCTCCTGCACGAGGTCAATCCTCTGATTGAACACCATCAAGCTTCCTTTTAGTTGAGCATTAATTCCTTTATGTACAACTAAGGCATGAGCTACATTGGCTAAATGATTGTTCAGGGTCTGAGCAGTCTGCCCAGTGTGACTCATGGCTAATGCCCCGGTGGTAGCTCCAACAGCCGCCAATGAGATGGTAGTAACAATGGTGGCTGTAGTTCCAAGATCCCTTTTCTGTCTGAAGAGAGTCATAGCGTGAGGGGCATCAACGGGCACAGGCACGCAGTGAGGCATGCGAGTAACCAGGGCATACCTAAATTCACTAGCATTCCAGCATTGGGCAAAAAAGCAAGTATCATTACCACAATTACTTGGCTCTATCTGGCTAATAATGAATAAAAATGGGGGATATAGACAAACAGGTGTGGGCTTATAGGAAATATTATGAGAAGCCTTAACCCCCTTGTTGGAACATCCTATGGCAAATCGCTCAACTTGGCTGTCAATGAAAATATGCTGGACTTTGAGTCACTAGCATATAACATGAGAATTTTTCCTGTGCTACAAATCTGTCTAAACAATTGTCGAGCTATATTTTAGGTAATTGGACTGGAGAATTTGATACTACGATGGAGCAGCTGAGAGTGGCCATTGTCACAGTAAATTCTACCAGAGTGGACGCAGGACTAGCCACAGGATTATCATCATGGATTGCTGCAGGATTGAATCATCTGAAGGAATGGGCAGGCATGGGAGCGTTAGCAGGCCTTCTGGTGTTGGTCTCCTTGGTTTGCCTGTGGTATATATGCAAGATTAGAGTCTCACAACAGTGTGATGCAGCCATGATCATTCAGGCCTTTACAGCCATTGAAGCAGGACATTCTCCCCAAGCATGGTTGGATACCATAAAAAGCTAAAATGTTATGCTCAGGATGCGAGGCTAAGCACTGCACTCAGGGTCAGCCGCTTTGGACCCAGAGAAGAGCATGTCTGGTTGCATGCGGGTTGGTGCCCCAGGTCCCGCCTCTGAGAAAAAGGTATTGGATGGGTCTGATGCTCTTTGGGTGGATGACACCTAAATGAACATCAGTACAAAGTCCCAATTTATTTCTAATATCAGAGATCAGACCTCTACTCTTGCCTGATGCGTCTAAAACAAAAAGGGGGAACTGTAGAGAGCTGCGGAATGCTATGCCTTAAAGATGGAGCTGGTTTCTGCCTTCCACCTTCCTGATGGTGAGTGCTCTCTGTCACGAACAATTCCACATTTGGCTAAGGCTGAGGATCTGGCTTGCTTCCATGTATGTGGACCTATCTGCATTGCCCACGTGGCATGCCTGGGTTGGCTACCCAGAGGCTATTTAAGCTGTGGGCTGGCTTTCCCCAGGGTCAGATGATTGTTCAAGGTTCCTGAATAAACTGCATTGAAAAAAAAAGAAATGTAACCAAAATATCTGGGCACAGGGGTCTTGTCTGAGACTGACATTGTAACCAAGGACCATTCATGGAGATAACCTAGAGCCCCTACACAGATGTAGCTCATGGCAGCTCAGTCTCCAAGTGGGTTCCTTAGTAATGGGAACAGGGACTGTCTCTGACATGAACTCAGTGGCTGTCTCTTTGATCACCTCCCCTTGAGGGTGCGGGGCAGCCTTACCAGGCCACAGAGGAAGACAATTCAGCCACTCCTGATAAGACCTGATAGGCTAGGGTCAGATGGAAGGGGAGGAGGACCTCCCCTATCAGTGCACTTAGGGAAGGCCATGGAGGAGAAGAGGGAGAGAGGGTGGGATTGGGAGGGGATGAGTGAGGGACCTACAGCTGGGATACAAAGTGAATAAATTGTAATAAAATAAAAAATTAAAAACTAAAAAAGCGTAAATAAGAGATTTAAAAATGTATGTCAACAAATCTTTTTCTTCTTTTTTTTCTTTCCTTCCTTTTTTTCCCCTTCCTCTTTGCCTCCCTCTTACCTCCTTCCCTTGCTCTCTCCTTTTATTCCTTTCTTTTGTTAGAGGTTCTTTTACTGATCTGGGCCTTGACAGGCTAGAGTGGCTGGCCAGCAAGCCCCTGATGTCTTCCTGTCTGCCTCTGCCTTAGGGGTACAAGCAGAGGCCGCATGCCTGAATTTTCATCGTTATGTGGATGCTGCAGGTTGATCTGTGGTCCTCATGTTTGCAGGCCAGCACTTCACTGTCTGAGCTATCTTCCCTGCCTGTGTCTGGTGACTGTAAAGACACGAGAGAGGTAAGGAGGACTTCAGGAAGAAGTAAGCAGACGCTTACTGGGACAGGAACATTAGATATTGTGCATACCCAGCACCGTCTCCTCCCTGGATCTGCCTATGCCTGAACCTTTTGCAGGCCACTTCCCTTCTTTATTTTCCTTCCTTGCTACAACCATAAAATCACTCATCCTCCTGCAATACACATGTAAAATGACTTCTTCTCTAGAATAAACCCTCAGTGTGTAAATAATCTGTTAGCCCTTTCCTCTCTTAAAGCATTGTGTTGGAAAAAAAAATCCACCATAAATTGATTGTATAGATAGCCTGATTGTAAAGCAAGATTAATATGAAAACACAAGGAGTCTGCAATAAACCCTACTAACTTAAATCAGTCACATTTGTGTACAAGCATTCATATTTAGCAACAGTCCCAAGGCTGAGATTAAAGCTCTTTGGTAGGTTACTTCAAGGCCTTTTTATTGCTAAATCTTATTATGTCTCTAAAATGTAGAAATTAATCACCTGTCATCAAAGCTGCAGTGGATTATTGACTTCTAAATGTCTCTACAAATTGATTCATGACAGAATGAAACAGGAGACTGAACTAGCATTGAAATTCTTTTGCATGTGATAAAAAAGGTCTATTAAAAGCGTTTCAACAAATGCTGTCTATTAGGTAATCATCACAGAGTACTTTCCTATCAAAATGAGGTACTCTGGAATGGTTTTGATGAGATATATGTTGTTTTTTTTCAGCCCTGATGTGGTAACATGAAATTATTCAGAAACCCCAGGAAGCTGATTTGGAAATCCATTTAATTCTTATATTACAGAGCACACTTTTTTTTTTCTCAAGTACTCACAGAACAGAAAGAAGATAAGAAAAAGATTTGCTTTGGGTATGTGTATGTCTGTGTGTGTTTTGTGGGTCTGTGTACCTTGTGCGTGAGTTTTTGTGTATAACAGACTCACTCTGAAGATTACTCGGGTGAAAAAGTTTGGTGAGCACTTGTGCACAATGGAGGAATTGCAATAACTGTTTTCTAATAAAGATGGCTTTCATTGTCTCACCACATTCTTTTGACTGTGGTCTGATTTTTTTATTCATGTTAGCCTGAATTAGTGGCTCTCAGTTTTCCTGCCATCCTTGCCCTGCCATGGGATATTAGGCAATATTTGGAGATGATTTTGTCCATTTAACTGGTGTTTGTGGCATCCGTTGAAGAGAAACCAATGAGATCTTTAAATAACCTGAAACAAAGAGTCACACAACCCAAAGTATCAATAGGGCCGAGGGCAAGGAAACCTCTGTATCTAATGAAAAGCATTATTTAATTAGGGAGCTAAAGTAGAATCTAGATAATTATTCTTTGTTCATGTTTTCCTTTTTTAGATTTATTTATTTGTGTATGCGCCAGTATGAGTGTGTTTGTGTGTGGGCACAAGAATGATACGTGGAGACATGGGGAGATCAGAGGACAACTTGCTGGAGCCGGTTCTCTTCTTCTAACATGTGGGCCCATGGGGTTTGAACTTAGGTCTTCAGGAGTACCGTCCCTCACGGAGCCATATCTTTGGCTAGAAGCCATTTTTATGTAATCAAAATTCTTTTCTTTCTTTTTTTTTTTTTTTAGTCCTCTGTTTCTTTCTTCTTTCTAACATTTAACTCTCAGGGAGTTTGTTTTTATTCTAGAAGTTTCTTATTGGCCTTCTGATGCCCTGTGTCTGATGCTAGGCTAGTCCTCTGCACATTTACCTCCCCCGTGGCTAGTTCAGGTCTTTGTCTCGCTCTGTGGATGTTCTCAGAGGAATACGAGGAATAGCCACTGAGCTAACCGCTGATCAAAATGCATTTTGATTTTCATTTAGCGCCCCTAGGGCAGCGACTGCTATTTCTGCTAAACAGGAGGTGAAGTATAGCAAGGCAGAAAAGTTCTCTTTTGAGTGTCAGTCCCAAAAAGATGACTCCACCCAGTCAGGAAAAAAAAATTAAAACCGTTCAACTTTTGACCCAAATAACACTAGTTATTTCCTTTGTTATCATTTCATAATGTTGCTTTTGACATGTAAGTTAAACAAACAAACAAGAAGGAGACTGACTGTGCCTGCACAGGGTTATGAGTTCCATAGTGTCAAAAATAGCTTTTTTTTAAAAAAAATCTTTGTATTTTAGTGATTAGGCGTCTGAAGACTGAGTAAATCTTATTCAAATAGAGCTTAAAGGGAAACACATGAATCCAAAATATATTTTCTATATACCACGCTTCATGCATATCATGTACACAGGTGAGCACAGGATACACTCTCAGGATGTGGGTAAACAGATGCTCCTTTGCCATGTTCTGTGAAGACCCTGGACTCTATTGTTCTGCTTGTCTCACCTTTCTCATCTACTGCTTCCCTCAACTCTTGGTCTTCTGGGATGGTTCTTGATGAAACCGAAGCTTTATAATGAGCTCACCTGACCCTGACCATGATCTCGAATACCTGCTCGATGACTCTCGCAGGTTTTCCTCTACTCATTCAGCTTCTCCAAGACATGCTTGTGTCTTAATTACGAACTTGGTATAAAGCGTTACTGACACGCAATTGTCACTCACTGAGTGACCTGGAGTGCAGATAGCATTTCGAGGAAGACAGTCATTGGTGCCTCCGTTTCCTCTTTGAGTTGCAAATGTTTCCTCTGCTGAGTCTATACTACAAGGTACAAAGCAGTGAAGACATGCCAGGAAATTAATGCAGGGTCTCTATGGATTGTTTGGATACAGACAGTTGTTGGGCAATTTAAAACTGAATCTACGGAGATTATGGTAAGACCGTAGTTTTAAATGTTGTACCTGGGGGCTAGAGAGATGGCTCAGAGGCTAAGAGCACTGGTTGTTCTTCCTAAAGGTCCTGAGTTCAATTCCCAGCACCCACATGGTAGCTCATAACCATCTGTAAAGAGATCTGGAGCGCTCTTCTGGTGTGCAGGCCTACATGCAGGAAGAGTACTGTATAAATAATACATAAATAAATCTTTAAAAAAATGTTGTACCTGATTTTTGACAGATCAAGAAAAGTTTAGTCAGGCAAAACAGCTTCAGACAGAGATTTATCTGCACTGCGCTGAGCACTTACAATCGCTTCATGAGTGGTTATTCTAATACACCCCCTTTCAAGACTTCCATTGGGCACGTGGGGCCAGTAATCTTGAACTCTCAGCCTCTTGCAGCCTGATTGCCACCAGCCATCCCACTGCGTTGTTTCCCCCCTTTCAACACTCTGAGGCCATTTCTGGCACTTGTATAACATTTACAGGGAACTAGTTAAAATTTAACGGATATTTGGGGAAAACTCTTGTTAGCAAGGACCATTTATGAAAAAAAAAAAAACAAAAAAAAAAACAAAAACAAAAAAAAGCCCTCTATCTCGTAAAGAATCTCCAGCCTTTCTGAAGACCGAGAACTTGAAAGCTAGCTTTCGAGCTGAATTCATACGTCTTTGTCTTTGCTTTAGTTGATCTTGGCAAATACCTCACATACAACCGGAGACCGAAATGAAGCTGCACTCCGGAGGGCAGTCACGATTCAGCGATCTTATCCTGGGAATGCCTCCTCTTGGCGTTTACGCCGCAGAATTTGGGAAGCAGTTTACACATTTACTCCTGTGCTTTTCAAGGAGCTTTTATGATCTGCCAAGTGGACAAATGTCAACAGGCTTTAAGGATTGATTTACCGGATTTCTGTCTTTTGCGAGCAGATTACTGTAGCTTTGAATAAAGCATGTGTAAGCAAGCCACACAGTCATGGAGGAGAACGTGGTACCCACCAGGCTGGTTTGATCAGGAGTTCTAGCACAGTTGCCTCCTGTCGCTATAAATTCCTGAAAGGATAACAATTTCCTGCCATTCAAATGTCGCGGAAGGTCCCCACAACCGCACTGCCTGTGGGTAGGCCAGCAAGAACTGGGCTATAGGTATTAGCACCCGTGGCTGGCTGGGTATTGGGCCCTTGTGTATAGAGGTTCCTATGTGTTTCTACTATGCTTCCTGGTGGAGCTTGTAAGTGGCTCTGACCCTGGAGATCTTGAACTTGTCAGTCTAGTCTCCTCAGAGATGATGCCCTCCTGAGGGCAGCAATCCTCAGGACCACAGAGGGGAAATGGATTACCAGCTACGAGTGGGAATCGGGCTGAACACTTCCACAAAGCCTCCGGAATTTCCAGTTGGCTTTTCTCTGTAAGAAGAAAAACAATGCCACATCATGACATCTGTGTCATGTTGTTTCCATGTTGTGAAAGTCTTTGAGCTTCGAGTCTGGCCCTTTTTGATTTTACTGGTCATGTGATGAGAGAGAAGATGAAGTCTCTTGCTTCCCCTGCCTCCTTTCACACTACCCCTGACTCAGTGTCTGACACAGGGACCGAACACCCATCCCTGCCTTTGCAATTTCGAAGAATGGACAAAGAAGGTACAGGAGAAGGGATTCAGGCTCACCCTGCCTCGGCCAGAGCATTAGAACTGGCAGGCAGGTTGCCTCTGTCTGTTTATCAGCTCGGGAATGTGAAAACCCTAAGTATTCTCTTCCTAGCACAGAGTGCTGGGTTAAAGCATATCCAGAAACCTGCAGTTCTCAATGTAGACTCGGCTTCACCCATCTAGGTAATGCAGCTTTGGATCCATATTTCCATCTTCTACTTACTAGCCTTTTAATTTTAAAGAAGTGATTCAATTTCTGCTGAGACATGGAGTGCAAACCTAAAACCAGTCCACCTAAAACTCCTAGATTTGTTGGGAAGGTGCCTCACCCAGAGCCTCACACACAAGATTCTCACCCATAAAACCCCTTCAGGCTCATTTCCCATCTGAGGGAATCCGAGTTAGCAGTTCCTGCCTGTGTGGGCCTCTGACAACTCCCACTGGCTCTTTCAAATCACATTCTAAGCCCTGCTGGACTTGCCCCAGACATATGACATGGCTGATTGGGCTGAACTGTAGCTTTCAGTTCAGCCTTCAATTGGTTCCCCTGTGTAGACCTTCTGTGTGATATCAACCCTCAGTTTAAGGGAGGAAGAGGCTGTTTGGGCATGGGTATTATTTTCTTAAATGCTGAATGAAACGGGACCAGCAGGATATTTCAGTGAAATACCTCCTTTGAACTGTCCTATTCATTTGCTCTTTTATGTATTCACAGCTAGGGGTTTCCAGCTGATCTATCTGATTGCTCTCATGTACAGAGTATAGAGACAGTAAAGAGGGGATTCCTGTAGATTCTTAACTTATCAACAAAGGCTGCTATGACTGTGGCAAGCCCCAGAACTGACAGCCAGTTTCAGTCCTTTGTAGGGATGAAGAGAGGTGGACGAGCCGGGAAAGAGGAGTAGGAAGTTTTAACAGAGAAACTGTATCTGCAGAGCCTTAGGAGAGAGAAGCGCAGGGAAGAAAAGCCTCCCTCACAGACTGGGAGGCCTCAGCTCATCCTCCCTTCAGTTTCCCATCAGAGTAGATGCTCTGAGCTCTGAAAGTTTGCTTGTGACTGGAGTCCAAGCTTCAGGAGACCTAAGCTTGGGACCGGCAACTGCGTGCCTGTGAGCACACCCCACGATTTACTTGTGGTTATTTTAATTTCCAAAAACGCCTCGTGTGACAACACTGATGTCTATATATCAGCGGGGTTGTTTTGAGGTTGTACCTTCTGAACAGAGGGCTGTAAAATAAAAGATGCCCTTATCAACACTAGTTTTCAGTGGGAATCTCTGCTGGAGATACAAATGGAGAAGTTGTGTGTGTGTGTGTGTGTGTGTGTGTGTGTGTCCACATGAGTGCAGGTGGCTGTGTCCAGGAGAGAGTATCAGATGCCCTCCAGCTGGAATTACAGGTCGTTAGCAAGTGCTTTGTGTGAGCACTGGGAGCCATACTCTCCTCACTGCCGTGCCATCTTCTAGCTCCTCTCCACTTAGTTTTTGAGACAGTCTCTCTCATTGAAGCTGGATCCCTCCAGCTTTGATAGACTCACTGGCCAGCAAGCCCTAGGGATCCTCCTGTTCAGTATCTCAGTGCTAGATTAGAGGTACATGTCACTGTGCCTGATTTTTTTTTTTTTTAATGTGGGTTCTGGAGGATCAAACTCAAGTCCTCAGGCTTGTATGACTGAGATGTCTGTCCAGCCCTATGTGGAGAATTTTTTTCTTTATTAATTACACTTTATTCACTTTGTATCCCCCCTGTAGTTCTCTTCCTCCTCCCTTCCCAATTCCTCCTTTCCTCCACCCTCTGCATGCATGCCTCTCCCCAAATCCACTGATAGGGAGGTCTTCTTTTCCTTCCTTCTGATCCTAGTCTCATTAGGTCTCATCAGGAGTGGCTGCATTGTCTTCTTCTGTGGTCTGGTAAGGCTGCTCCCCTCTCAGGGGGAGGTGATCAAAGAGCAAGCCAATCAGTTCATGTCAGAGACAGTCCCTGTTCCTATTACTATGGAACCCACTTGGATACTGATCTGCCATGGGCTACATCTGTGCAGGGGTCTTAGGTTATCTCCATGCATAATCCTTGGTTGGAATATCAGTCTCAGGAAAGACCCCTGTGCTCAGATTTTTTGGTTCTGTTGCTCTCCTTGTGGAGTTCCTGTAGTCAGCACAACTCACTGAAGGGCATGGGAGCAGCCAGCGTGAATGTCACCGTTGTGTGGTAAATAGAAAAGTATGTAAGGTACATGCTGCTGAAGGTGGCCAGCCTGGCTTCCTTCCTAAGAATAGGTCTCTGAAATTAACTGGGCTGTAGAGTTGCCAAGATGGAAGCCTGGCTCTTCCTCAGTGTCTGAGCTGGCCGTTAGCTGCACTCCAGGTCTAGTTTCCAGCTCTTTGCTTCTGAGTTTGAGAGGTCCTCACTCAGACCAGCCTATGGGTTTTTGACAGATGAACTGACACTTGAAACTTGTAGAAGCTACCAATAATCCTTGGGTCTTACTATAGTTCTAGGAACCTGACGAAGGTGCCTGATGCTGTTTTCTTAAGTTATTTACCAAAAAAGCCATTTCTTATTAGCAGTTTCCTCTCCCATCTCAAAATCAGAGAGTAGAGCCTTTGACGAATGGACAAAAGTGACGGGCAGACAGCAAAATGTGTAAATTCTCAAAATGCAACTCTTTGTTATGCCTACAGGACTTCCAGTGGGCGATCTCTAGGCTGTTTTATAGTTTGCTTTAATTTATCTAACTAATGACATGAAAGATATAAAATTGGTAAAAAACTATAGTGTTTGGCTTGCTTAAATTAAGTTTATGAGTTTTGCTTAAGCCTGCCAAACAAGTTAAATATTTCATGGCTTTCACAGGCTACAGTTCTAATATTTATAACTCTTGTGTACAGATTTCAAAAATTATAATTACAACTCCCAGGATCCCAGCTAGAGCAGATGTTCAATATTTCTACAATGTTGGCAGAAATGCCTCTCATGCTCTTTTTGATCCCCTACCCATGTATTGTATCTGTTGGAACAAGCTGTTGATAAGAAAGTCGACTGCCATTCTTTCATTTTAATGACCTTGGAAAAACTAATTCGAAATAGGAAGAGAGATGGAAAAGGTGATTTTTGCCCTTCTAAAAATACATCACTCCACATAAACAATGCTTTGTACTGGAGAATGACAAGAAAGTACATTTTGGCACAAGTAATGTTTTCTTTACTTTATGGCCACAATGCTCTTCTGTACAATTTCCATCTTTTTTTAAAATGAAAAATGCAAAAAAAATTTTTCTTGTTGTTGTTCTTGGTCTCTTGAACATTTGTCCTTTAGAAAATTTTGGAAACTCTTTTAAGGCAATGGGTTAAGATTGAAGAGCCCTGTTTATAGGCTTACACTGTTAGCTCTGGGAAGTAGTAAGCCTCCAACACAAATGTATTAGTCTTTTTTGTTGTTGTTGCTATCGGCAGAACCAAAGACAATGAGCCTAAGGGAAATTAAATTTAAGTTAAGCAGTTCCTAGTTCCTGGGTCTTAGAATGTGTTGTACGGGGGTATAAGCCTGCAGTGGGCTGATAGAACTTTTCTTCTCAGTTTGCCTAAGGTGATTGCAGTGGATTGAAGGATGACCTGCAAATTCTAATGTGAGATGCTTTATGTTCATAATCACTAGCAAAAGAGATATGAACATATAACGTTTATCTCAGTTATTTTTCCTAGAGCTTCAGTATTTGAAAAGGGTTAGCGTCCATACTCTTCTAGCATCATTACCTGTACAAATAACCCACCATATATCCCTAAACATGTACAAGTTTTTCAGAAAAGTCAAGGAACCTCAAATTCCCAGTTTCATAGATTTCTCTTTCCTCATCACAGCCGATTTTTCTGTCTTCTATCTCAGATTCGCATTTAAAACAATTATCTGTAGTGAAATGACATGTGACTTCTGGAAGAGCTTCTAGCCTGAGGAGATGCCTGAGGAGGGTGCCTGAGAGAGGCCTCGCTACCAGAAATAGATGTCTGAGCAGTTGGGCTTTTAAGAAGGCAGGCATCTTAAAACGCACCCAACATCCAGTCTCTAATATCTAGGAATGGTAGCTGGCTCTTGAAGGGCACCAGGTTGAGAAGGCCTCAGGTAGGTAGCACGTGTCCTCTCTATGATGTAATAAAGTAATGGAGTCATGTTTCTCATGCTGCAAATGGGCACCTCAGCAGACACGGCAGGGCCTCCCAGACACACGTCAGTGCCTGGTGACCTGTTTGTTGAGCGTGTATGCGTGCTGTTGAGGTGGGTGATGTAAGCCTAGCCTTTAGGGGCTTGTCAGCTTTTCCCCCTCTTCCCATTTTACAGGGGTGGGCTCTTAGGGTTCTTACTAATTTCCTTCATGGACCAGGTTACATTATAAACTCTGTATGAAAGAATTACTGTTGTCAACTATCTGCCATTGTTGACAATGGGGAAACTGGTGGAAGTTCTTTGTAGATGCTTAGCTCTGAGGAAAACTTGAGCCTAGTTGAGGCCATGTACAAAAGTTGCAGCTACTATGTAGGCATGGAAATACAGGAAAAGGGCACAGGCCCCAGGCACAGAGATGGGCATGTTCTAACTGTCAAGAATATACAGTTTACAGAAATTCTACCACAGTAAGTCTACGAATTGTGAGATTCCAATGAGAATAAAAAGTGCCAGGGAGCGAACAGGATCTTAATACTTATTTCTCAGAATTCTCTTCTCTACTGTGAGCCCCAGTATGCATGTGGAAGCAAGTGAGAAGCTACCATGTTGTTTTGAACTAGACAGAGTCTGACTGCGAGGTATCTGTTTAAATAAAATTATAAAAATAAAGTTGACAAAATTTATAAGCTTTTGTCTTGCACAAGAAGTTAATGTCTACACAGCACATATACAGTTGGTAGAATGGACACGTTTAGCTAATACATCCATACAGAATCTCATACATTTTCTTTTATTTTGTGGCGAGACCACTTTAAAAATTCAGTCTCTTGACATACAACATAGAGGGGCTGGTGAAATGATTCCATGGTCAAAGGCCATTGCTCTAATCTTGATGACTTGAGTTCAATCCTCTCAACTCACATGGTGGAAGGAGAGAACCGGCTCCTGAAAGTTGTCCTCTGACCTGCACAGGTCATAAGCCATAGCACATGTGTTCCTGCACTGCACACATGAAAACACACACATACACACACTCAAAATTGAATGAAGTAACTAATGAGTATAAAAACCATACAATGAAGCTGGGTGGTGGGGGCGCATGTCTTTAATCCTAGCTCTCAGGTAGCGGAGGCAGGAGGATCTCTGAGTTTGAGGCCAGCCTGTCTATAGAGAGAAGCCCAGGACAGCCAGGGCTCCCCATAGAAACCCTATCTCGAAAAACAAACGAAGCAGATACAAACTGTCATTACAAATTGTCATTAACTACAGTCACTATGGCATACATCTCAAACGCTTCTTCTCAACTAGGATTTTGCTTCGCTGACCGATAACTTCCCTCTCCGTCATACTCCACTTGCTCCTCCTGAGTTTAACTATTTTAGATTCCAGCTATCAACATGGTTACACTGCATTTGTCTTAGGCCTGGGTGGTTTTTACCTCACATGTCCTCAAGGTTCACCCATAACGTTACACATGGTACTATCTCCTTTTCAAAGGCTGAGTAGCATTTCACTGTGTCTTATGAACAGCACGTTTTGTCTCTTCACTCATGATGGTGTACGCATAGGTGGATTCCATTCCTGGACTGCCGAACACTGCTGCAGGTATCTCTTCAAAATGCTGGTTTTATTTCCTTTACTCAGCACTGTGATTGTTAGGTTAGAATGGAATGCTGCTTAAATTTCTTTTCTGAGAAACCTCTGTGTTGCATTTCGTCTTGGCAACAGTCATTTCACTTTCCCACCAGCAGCGTGGTAGAGCATTAGTTTTGCTTTGACTTGTCATATTTTATTACTATAGTTTGTTATTTTTGATCGTCTCGTACACAAGTTTATTGTCACATCTCATCTGTCTTCTGTGATGACCAATGATAATGAACATTTCGTCACATATTCCATGAACATTTGAGCGTCTTCCTTTTAGACACATCTCTTCAGGTTCTTTTCTATGTGTTTTAAAAATCAGACTACCTGTTTTCTGTCACTGAGTTAACCATATTTAAAAATACATTTTAGATATTAGTCCCTTTTCATATACGCAATTCATAAGTATTTTCACTGTTTTGTCTCTTAACTCTGTTATTTTCTTGGCATCTTTTAAATTTGATTTATTTTCCTATGTTCATATTTGCTTATGCTGCCTATACTCTTAGGATGATACACAAAATGTGTATCCCCAAAATAGTGTCACGGAACCCTTATGCTATGAGCTTTCACATCTGTGTTTTTAAATCTCTTGAGATGAAGAGAGTTGCATTTCCTTCTTGTTTTTAAGAAAATTCTACACTATTTCATAAACCTGGATTAATATCCAGGTTTCATAGCCCTATTTATCAAAGCCTATTTCTATTGCATATTCTTAGGATTCTTTTTTAAATCAATTGACCATAAATGTGAGGATTTATTCCTGGGCTCTTTATTCTGTTTCAGTGATCTGGGGTCCATTATTATACAAATGTCACACTGTTTTGGTTACTGTAGTTTTGTATTTTGAAGCCTCTGCTTTATTTTCAGTTAAGATTGTTTTGATGATCCAAAGCCTTTTGTAGCTTCTGCTTGCTTAGGGCCAGAAGTCATGACTATTTCTATGGAATTGAAAATGTTGACATCTTACAAATTGCAAGCACTTTCATTCAAAGCCTTTACCCTGGGTGTCATGTCACTGAATTTCACAAAGGTATTGTAAGTTAAGATGCATCAAGATAATGTTTTATTTATAGATAAAGACATTGTGGTTCTCAGGTCAGTATTAAAATCCAGAACTTCTGTCTTGCAGCATGGATCTTCTGCTGCAGTGTGGTGTTTCTGCTCGACAACCCTGATTTAGAATACTACTCAACAAAATGAATAGCCAGACACTTCCACAGACATGAATGTGTGGGCACCTGAAGGACAACCTGCTGTATTGTCTCTTATTTTCCACGGGGAGTAATGCTCTGATCAAAACGTAAGCCCTGGAGAGATGAGGTCTTAAACACATTTTTGTTCCAGGTACCACGTAGTATTTATAAAAAACTACCCATTTCCCAGAATCCACCAACCTCCATCCTCATTAGGCATGCCTTATGTGTATTCTCTGTAACAAAATTCACTTAAAACCTACAGAGACTTGCCACATTGGATTTATCACACCGCCAGTTTCCAGAACCACATAAATACTCTTCTCTCCCCCGTTGCCCTTTTTGAATTTAATCTGACTGCATTTTTAAAATCGAAATAACTCACCAAATGTTCTTAAGCTAGAAAACCTAAAGCAAAACCATTGCTCTTGGAAAGAAAAAGAAAAGCTAGAAAGCCCTTGGAGGAGTGTAAGGGCTGTCTTACCTTCTAGTAGACAGGCAACATCATTACCTGTTTTGAGAAATCTTTGTTAGTCGTGGGCATTTGGCTTTTAGCAGGTGGTTGCTCATATTACGTAGCACTTTTTACCAGCTGCTCAAAAACAGGACATGATCTTGAGCTGTGGAAACTTTCAATGTGTGAGCAAGATCTGCTTGTAGTATTTTCTTATTTAATTTAGCAGAAGCCATTACCTGAGAAATCCCAGGTCCTCAGATGTCTTACAGAGACAATTTAGTGTTCACCCTGTTTGGTCAAGGCCAGTGTAACTGGAAGATGTGAATCTACAGGCATGGTATGAAACATTTCATAAATCTTCAGAGAGGTTATATTTTTCACTGTCTCAAAAATATGTAGTTTTAATGCTAGCTTCTTTCCTTTCTGTTTTTCTTTACTAAAGTCCTTTTTAGAGCAAAGGTTGTTGAACATATTCAAAATACATTTCCCTTCAGTCACTAAAACTCAGTGTAAAATCACAAATGGTGTCCATGATGCTTATGTGTCTTCTTAGAGCAGATATGCAGTTTTTCTGTATTTATTTTCACAGAACAGATGCTTACCTCCAATATAGTGTGTGTCCCAATGTGTGTGTCTACATGAGCCAATTAATATTTTTTGTGTTTATATTTTTATATATTTATTATAATTTTTAAAATTTATTACAGTTTATTCACTTTGTATCCCAGCTGTAGCCTCGTCCCTCATCTCCTCCCAATCTCACCCTCTCTCCTCCTTCTTCTCCCATGTCCCTCCCCTAGTCCACTGATAGGGGAGGTCCTCCTCCCCTTCCATCTGACCCTAGCCTATCAGGTCTCATTAGGACTGGCTGCATTGTCTTCCTCTGTGGCCTGGTAAGAGTGCCCACCTCCCTCAGGGGGAGGTGATCAAAGGGCCAGCCAATGAGTTCATGTCAGAGACAGTCCCTGTTCCCCTTACTAGGGAACCCACTTGGGCACTGAGCTGCCATGGGTTACATCTGTGCAGGGGTTCTAGGTTATCTTCATAAATGGAGTATCAGTCTCAGAAAAGACCCCTGGGCCCAGATTTTTTGATTCTGTTGCTCTCCTTGTGGAGCTCCTGTCCCCTCCAGGTCTTTCATCTCCCCATTCTTTTATATTCCCTGCACTTTGCCCAAGGCTTGGCTATGAGTCTCAGCATCTGCTTTGATGCCCTGCTGGGTAGAGTCTTTCAGAGGCCCTCTGTGGTAGGCACCTGTCCTATTCACTGTTTTCTCCCTTTTCCAAAGTTTATTACATTTGCCTTTCTGAATGAGGAAGGATTAAGCAATTTACCCAGGGTTCTTCTTCTTGCTTAGCTCCTTTAGGTGTACAGATTTTAGTATGTCTGTCCTATACTGTAATGTCTAATATCCACTTATAAGTGAGTATATACCAGGTGTGTCTGTCTGCTTCTAGAATACCTCAGTCAGGATGGTCTTTTCTAGTTCCCACCATTTGCCTGCAAATTTCACGATTTCCTTGTTTTTAATTGCTGAGTAGTGTTCTATTGTGTAAATGTACCACACTTTCTGTATCCATTCCTCAGTCGAGGGCCAATTAATATTTAACAAATGCCTTAACTGAAACAACCAGATCCCTTTTCCATAAGCAGGGTATGGCTTACACAATGTGTTTGACTAGGAAATATGCTCTTGAACAGTCACTTGCACATGAGAAAAGCGACATCACTTGCCATGAGAAAAACATGGGTTCTTGAGTTCTTAGGAATCTAGGAAAAATTTAATATACAGTAGCAAATTAACGTCAAGGAAAAGGAAATGTATGCACGGAAATATCTGGTGGTAAAGGCAGAGCTATCGGAAGAAGAGGGCTTGCTTCCTGCCCGGTAGACAGTGCTTATAATCTGACTTATTTGTTAGAGTATCAATACCAAAAACATTATCTCACTCAGTACCAAACATCCCTTAGGTTCTAATGGTTACTGATTCTTTTTATTTGAACATTTTCTTCATGTCTGGGAGAGAAACTATAAGCATGAAAATAAAACAGGAAAACCCAGGTGTTTGCATGTTTATATTGTTAATGTGATCCATAGGTTATTGCCACGATCCTTACATTATTAATATCACTTAGGGGTATCTATGAAATATTTTCTTATTGATTTTACTGTAAAACTTATCGTTGAAATGATATCTGTTGGCTTACTTAGTTGTGGGCTGAAATACAGTCATAATTCTAAGTCTCCGGCAAGGTTAGCCCTTATATGGCAGGACAGACAAATTGAATCTTAAGAGATTTAATCTTCACGGCTTCTTTCTTCTCGTAGTCATTCTTGTAGCTAATATAAAGCTTTTGGAGCTTGAATTGTTTTATGTTGTGTATTTGTCTTTGTTTTTTTTATAAATTTAATAGTCTGTAAGTTCATCCTCAAACGCTAAAGCACTACATAGTGCAGATGAGATCTGATGTGAGCCGTTCAGCTTTGTGTTACCGGCGATGGTTATCAGAGAAGCTACAAGAGGAATTTCTCTAAATGGTCATATAAATCTCACAGATGTGAAGCCGGGGCTCTGATTTGTATGCCCAGCGATGGGAGCCTTGTTTGAAGGAAGGGACTGTTGTGATGCTAGCCTGATATTAGACCATTGACACTTAGCCTGGTGACTCTTTAGCCTTCAGGAATTCCCTGATGGAAATTAACTCGGTGCTTTCAGAGAACTCTCCTGCTGATCAAATTCATGTCACCAGATCCCTCATTATATACGAAATGAATCTGCAGATAGGAAATACAAGGACAGTTTCTAAGGCGTAAGAAAAAGGAACAGAAAATGGAGAGTGTGACTATACAGTTATTTGAAAAGGAGAATGGCACTATAAATAGCACTTGAATCTGACCTCGCTGCTCACTGTTCACCCTGCTGTCTGGCATCTACCACAAGGAGCGTCAGTACCTTGCACAACAAGGGTAGCTATTTCCAGTTGGTGTATGTTGTTAATTTTACAAGCAGGATCTGGGTTTTTGCTGTCCAGATTAGAGTTTTTTCTTATAAATACCATAGGGTGTATTTTCAGAAAATTTCTTTTGTTCCTCAGCCTTCAGAGATGTCCCGGATTAGCGGGTCTCAGTCCTTAATGTATACGCAGATGAGCAAGGAATCTTGTTACAGGCTGGTTCTTGTTCGGCAGAATGGGTCAACAGAGTCGGAGGGTCTGGATGACGAGGTCCTAGTCATCTCGGCCCGCTTGTCTGCTGGCTGTGCCAAGACTCCAAGCTTTGACTAGAAGTTCTGAGTGTGAACCCTGAAACCAGCATTGAGATGCCCTAGGGACTTGTTGGCAATGCGGCTTCTCACATATGGAAGGGACCCAGGAGTCTCTGTCTTGGCCTCTCCTCCTGTTACATATCGGAAGTCATAACCAGAACTTTGCTTATGCCTGCTAAGTGCTCCGAGAGGGAGCCAGACCTCAGCTTGTCTCACTTCTAACAGGCTTTTCTGGGTGATTTAGACACACCCCAAGATCTAAATCAACGATTATGGAACAGGCCTGGTGAGCACAAGAATCTGGGTCTTCTAAAAAATGCCTCACCCCAAATTGGTAAGGTCAGACAGCCTTAGCCTTACTGTCTCCACCTCACAAATGGGAAGAGATTAAGTTTAAGAAATACTTTCACGTTTGTGCAGTTAGTGAGCGGTGGGGTTTGGACTAAAATGAAGGACCTATTTCCTCGTTCCTCCCTTCCCTGTCTGCTGAGTGCATTTGCAGGGCGGGATCTGAAAGCGGAGACTCCACCTCCCGTCTGGCAGAAACGCCCATCAATCTACCTCCTTTCTTCGCAGTCCTTCACAAGGGTTGGCATCTCTCTCAATCAGTCGCTGAGCGTACACTTAATTTCTTCTTAAAAGCTACCTGTTTTTTTTTTTTTTGTTCGTGCGTATGCCTTTTTGTTAAGTGGGTGAAGGATGTGTAATCTATCTCATGCATAATTTGTTTAAGATGAGTCATTAAAAATGCACTAAACTTTAATATGCTGGATGCGCTCCCGCGGGAGTTCCTTTCCCCCATGTAAATGATTTTGGAAGTTTTAAAAATAGTCTTTTTTGCATGACATTGTTTGCTACGCCTCATTTTAAAGCTCTAAAATTAACATTTCTTTCCTATCACTTTTGTCTTCTGTTTGCCTGTTATTGATTTTTCTCTCCTTCTTTCTTCTTCCTCTTTTTTTTTTTTTTTTTTTAACTCTCTGCGTGTCTAATGGAAATGGAGCTAATGGGTCTTTGCTTTGTTTATTCCCTTGCTTATTTAGCAGCACGGTTTTGATGTGGTCAGCACAGCCCTGGAATGGGGATTTGAGCAGCCACAGCAGCGGAGGGAGGCCGCGTACACATTCCCTTTGGTTTCTGCAGATTTGAATAACTTTCTCTGTGGTCTCCTTTCCCTGTCACTGCTCCTTCTCTGTCTCTCTTAGTTGTGTTTTGGAGAGGCAGTCTCATTTTCCTTCAAGGATATCCCTGAGAGTGATAATCTCAAAAGATATATATCCACCTTGACTGACGCCGAAGATCAGACTAACTGCCACCTGCGAGCAGTCTCTCCCTGATTCATGGAGCAATCTCACCTTTCACTAATCCGACACTGCCAGGCAGACTCCTAAGAGCTGAGCATCCTTGAGGGGTGGGGGACATGGACCAGGGTGATGATTGCTGTATTTTATGTGCCGACCCAGAAATAACTTGGGGAACACATAACTTTTCATTTATCTCTTAATAGATGCATGATGTTTTTATTGAGGATTCTAAGGGCAGGAAAAGAAGAGTTAAAAAAACAAAACAAAACAAAACAAAACAAAACAAACAAACAAAAAAAAAAACACCAGCATTTTCAATCCCTGTCGGAGAGATGTCTATATCTTTTGCCAAATTCCAGCAATCTGTGGTCATAAAGAGCAAGTATCAGATAAGAGGAAAACACGTCAGTGGGGTGAACGGGCTGAAGTGAGTGGTGCCTCCGTGTGAAGGAACCACATTGTTGTTTTTTCTTGACTTACACCCTTCTGGCTGGCTGTGACCCCAGCTGACTAAATCCAGTTCATGGATTCTATGCTGTCTATCTTGTAGCCCAGCCATGTTTGTAACACGAGGCTCACTAGTTAAGCAGAAGCTCTTGTCTCTGATGCAAATATTAATGAACAGTGAAATGCCCCAAAGGCAGGAAGCAAGAGAGAAGAAAGAGGACTTGATAAACCACAAATGGATAATTATTCTCTAAATAATTAAAAGCTGATGCTATGCAATCGAGGACATAGCTCAAAATAAATACTGACACAACAGAAAACAGTTGGCTTTCTTTCTACTTGTGGAATTCTCCTAAGTCCTCTGGAAACTTCACGTATGAATTTTTTTTTTCTGTATTCTCCAGAAATGACCAGAATGACTCCCACCTATTTTAAAACTTATTTTTAAAACATCTGTGCTTATTGCAGGGATGAACATTGAACCTAACATTGAACCTTAGCTCTGAACATTGAACCTTCCCCTTTGGAAACCACACACATTTATTCAGTTACTTCTTTACTTTCTCTTTTCTCTTTGGTGGTACTAGAGACAGAATCCAGGGCTTCACACATACCAAGCAAGTACTCTACACCGCTAAGGAACATCCCCGAAAGAATGACACCTCATTACCAAGTAATGTACAACAAGGAGGGAACAGGCTCTCCTTGCTAGTGGGAATATGAGCCTATGGAGATGCCTAAGGCTGGGAGCAGGTGAGAACTTGCTTCCAGCCCTCTCTTTGATTTTTTTTTTATGTAGCTTTAAACAAGTCACCTTATCACTAGCCCTCTATTTTCTTATCTGTTTAGCCAGGATTATGTTGGCTGCTCACACAGCAAATATATTTTAAAGATTAATGGAAGAGTGCTTACATCGTAACTTTGAACCCTTTATGTCAAAATGATACAGCATCTTTGCTACACCGTTAAAATTAATACAAAAATATTGAACCTACTTTTATCTAAATGCCCGAAGGCTGTATCTAAAAGACCTGAGCATCTGGTTTCAATAGTTGCTACAGGTAAAGACCCGGGAGGTTAAGCACAGCTCAGGGCTAGTGTTTGCTTTAAGATGTCTGTGTACCGGTGTACCTAGATGATTTTCTCCTGTTTGGATGCTAACAGTGTTTCTTTCAGTCTACTCTTCTACTCTAAAAACAGACCATCCTTGTTTCCAGCTGAACAGAGCAGAGAGGCCTTTCCTTTTGCCCATCAGCTTCCTCAAGCTACCTTGGCAGGTTTTTGGTTATGTTCAGTCATCTGTGATGGGCGGAGACAGTCACTTTTCTTTCTCTCCCTGAAGGTGTTTGAGGAATTAATACAAAACAGGAAATGAAAGGCTATGAGAGAAAGATTAAATAGTTGCAATCATGAATGACTAATGTTTGTTAGAGCTAAAAATAATTTGACCTTGGGGGTGGTTTTCCAGAATTCTTGAAGTATAAAAATACATAGCTGCATGTTAATAAAAATATATTGGAGACATGCAAACATTGACTAGGCCCCAGAAAGCATGTAAAATGGTTAAAAGCAGACTTTCAAAATAAGTGCTTATGACCTAATATTAGTAGTTTAAATATATATGTATACGTATATACATATATATATATATACTTGAATAGAAGGAAATATGTCAAATTTAGAAAAGATTTCAAAATTAAACCCAATCTCTCCAGTAATTAATATCTCAACTAAAAACTGTGGCAAGGGGGATTTAAGGTTGATAGCTACCTAATGTGTAAATCTTAGCTCATTAATGCTTGCTTTTTCATATTTAAAGTATTCCAGACTAATTCCAAATGTTGTGTAAACCTCACTAATTATATGTACACACAAAATAAGTAACTGTATTAAAACTTAGCATGGGGGTGCAGCTACTTCACAAAGGGAATGAGACTAGTATTTAAAAGCCCCCATAATCCAAAAGTGCCTTTTAGGTCAGGAAATGGGGACTGTAACATCTGTGTAAAACTAAGGGAATTTTAACTAATTGTTCAAGTTGGACAATAGCCAAAACCCTGGAGTTAGCACACCTGGGTAATATCTATATAATGTTTCTAGAGAAATATATTCTCATGAGGAAGCAAACAATAAAACTGTTAAAAGACTAATGAGGGGGAAGGAGAAATTTCAGGAAGCACATTTCTGGAACGATGTTGTAGACTCTCGCCATAAGTGTCGGAAGGTAAGCAAAGTCATAAAAGGAGAAAGGAGGCATCAGGAGATCCACGTTGCTTTACGGGAATCTCTGCCGAGCTGTTTGCCCAGGCACAGGGTTTCATCTTCCCTTGTTTCCTCAACATGACACACAGTTGCCATCCCGTGGGAGAGGTTCAGACCCATCTTGCATTTGAATCTGACAAATATTTCCTCTCTCCCCAAAACAGGGAGCTTGTCTTACCCTGGGGATGAGTCAGGGTTACTGAAGAGAAAGGATAAATGGAGTTGTGAGATTCTACATCCAAAGCAGAAAGCACAAGGACCTTGGAAAATGTGCTTAGTGACTCTTGGACGGTCATACTGCTTAGGTAAAAACAAGAGAAGAAGAAAAGTAAAAAGATAGGAGGAGAAGCTGTCTAAAGTATTTAAGCAGAATGTACCTAGTGACTGAATTAAAAAACAGTTCTACCACTGCAGTGCAGTAACTGCACAGAGGGATTCCGTGGTCATGTGCCGCATCCTTGCAGAGGTCCAGTGTTGCTGTTGGAGTGGTAAAGGGCACAGTTGTGATTCTAAAATTATGACATTAGACTAAGGAAGATGCTTGCTGTAGAAGCTTGGGGGCCACCCACAAATGAAAACAATCTAGTAATTGTGGTTTTGGGGAAATTGGAGACAAGAGGATTGTCTCTTCCTGGGCTTCCTGGCCAGCCATTGTAGCCTAGTCAGCGAGCAGCAAGTTCAGTAAAAGACCCTACCACAAAAACAAAACAAAATACAACAAACTCCCCGGAACAAACAAATCCAAACCAACACTAAACAAACAAACAAACACAATGTGGGGAGTGACTGAGGAAGAAACACCTTTGGCCTCCACACACATGCGCTTGCCCTCTCTGAAACAAACACATAGACACACATTACCAAACATCCTAAAAAGTAAATGAATATATGAACACATGCATGCACACATTCATACACACACACACACACACACACAAATTATGGCCTCATTGAAAAGATCATGTCTGGTGTGCTTCATTTTCATGAATTTATTCAATCCGTTCAGACTGAGTATCTTACCTTCATATTTGTGTACACATGACTTAATACTAGAATGAATAAATAAAAGACTACAGTTGTCACCAATGTGGTTATAATACTGTTATAACGAGAGTGTTCATAAGAGCACAAGATAGTGCTGGCAGAATCATGAACTTGCCCATAAGCAGAGGATGCCCAAGCAGCTGAATTTTGACCAGTTACTAAATGGAGTTTAACAACCAGCATGAAAATTTTAGATAGCTAAAGATAAGTTAAATGTAATATCTGATGGATTTAAAGAGGTAAGATTCAGGTAATTTTAGATACTAGGTATAATTAGTTTAATCTCACCTTAAACATTGAAATAAATATTAAAGGGAAATTTACTAATCAATCTTTTTAGAATAGCAGGATGAGCTATAAGTATTTTTAAAAGAATAAATAATGATAAGAAAATCTAATTACTTTCTTGATAGAATTCTGGAAGATTAAGTCAATGAAGTTGCTATATTATACTTTGATTTTGGTTTTACAGATCATGAAATTATATTTGCAAATTTTATGCAAATTTACCAAGAGATTAATGTTGTCATGTTCTGTAGACCTAGGACAAAAAAAAAATGCTGTTAACATCATTGGTTAAAAAATGTACAAAGAGATTCCAAGGTCACGGGTTCTGTGCCTAGAATAGTTAGATGGTTTCATATTCTTTCTTTATATTCCCCTTCTCTTCCTCCATTTGCATTCTTTCATCAAGTCTAGAAGCAGGTTATGCAGGCTCCAGGTGACAGGATCTCCTTAGAGACGGCAGAAGGGGGCATCTTAAAAGGTGAGTCCATGGAAGTTGACGACTCTCCCTGTGGTGAAGAGTTCGGTTCCCAAATTGGGAGGCAGCGCTCAGCCTTTCATCATGCCCTCTTCTGGGCACAGCTTTATCCTCGTGTTGTAGTCATATTTATCACCTTATGCTGGAGGCACATGTCTCATAGCTGATATAAAAAGGAGATGAGATGACTTCTGCACGCTTATCAATAAAGACATGTAGATTATCACTGTAGCATTTATTTCTTATTGTTATTAGCGTATGTCTATATGATGTGGATGCATGCATGCCAAGATGTGCATATAGATATCAGAAGACAGCTTTTAGGGCATATCAGCGAACAAAATAAGACAGCTTTTCCCTTGAGGAAATTATATTAGTGTAGCTAGAGTGAAATAATAAACATAATCAATTTGTAGATTATACAGGATGGTAAAGGGCAGAAGGTTTCTAACTATACAACAAAGAAAAAATCAGAACGACATTTGGAGGAAGAGTGCTCTTTTAAGTGAGCTCATCAGGGAAGAAGTCAGGAGGAAGATGACATTTTAACAAACATTAGGGTGTCATAAATGACAGCCATGTCTGGGAGAAGTGTCCCAGGCAGAGAAAAGAGATGGCACAAATGTCCTAAGGAGGATATGTGGATCTGGGGAGCTTAATCAAAGATGGGGTCAGAGAGATGACAGGTGACCCACACATGTTAAGTCTCTCTGGCCATTGTAAAAACTTTAGCTATTACTCTGTCAGGAAGAGGCACAAGATAATTTTGAACAGAAGTGCAAAATAATCTGACTTGTTTAAAAGGACCATTCTGGCAGCTGTTGAAAATCAACTCTATCAAGAAGCAGGCAACCGAGTTCATGTCAGAGACTGTCTCTTCTCCCCTTACTAGGGAACCCACATTGAGACTGAGCTGTGTCTGCTCCTTGGTAACCTCTCTCTGGTGGAGCAGCCTAGCCAGCCCAAAGAGGAAGAGTATCCAGACATTCCTGATGGGACCTGATAGTAGGATCAGACAGTAAGGGAGGAGGACCTCCTCTATCAGTGGACCAAGGGAGAGGGATAGAATAGGAAGAGGGAGGAATGATGGGACCAGCAGAAGATGAGGGAGGGAGCTACAACCAGGATACAAAGTGAATAAATTGTGAAAAAATAAAAATAAAAAAAGAAAAAGAAAATTATTTCTGTGTCATCAAGAATAGACATGGCACAAACTTGTAGAAGGCTTTTTGAGTAAAACAACAGTCTCAATTTCATAGACATAATTAGGATATAATTTTAGAAACCACAACCTTGAATTTTATAGCTTATATTCCATAAATGCAAATATTTTCATTTCAATATATCTCTAAAGTGAAATTACTTTCAGGAGTCGCTTATGAAAACAGTATTTGATCCTCAAAAGTTTAAGACCATAAATCAAATGTATAATTTAATTAGTGTGATGATTTATGTGTGCAATCCTTATAGTGTTCTCTATGAGTTTGTAAGGAAGAGCTTCTTTAAACTGTACAAAGACCCTGTGGGGTTAGAGAATTGGTAATTATTGTCTTACCTAAGGTAAAGGATCTTATACAACTAAGGAGTATCAAGCCAGGGTAGAACTCTGGCTTTCTTAGTCTAAGCCTAAAGCTCTCTCTATCACTTTGCCTCAGACATGACCTACATTAAAACTGCTGTTAATGACCCACAAATGAAGGAATTTTTTTCAGAAGATATTAAATTGGAGGGGAAGGGGTAGTGCATGGGCAATTAATGAGAGAGAAATAATAAAAATCAATCGTGATAACTTTGCTACTTCATCTCATGACCCCCTATTTTCACCTAAAAGTCACTTATTCAAATACTGTTGGAAATTGGAGCTCATTCAAGGTCAAAACGCATTGTGAGGTGGCTAGTAGCCAACGCTAACTTTCTGTCAAAATGATCTTTAAAAGAGGGTAGGCAGAAGGTCCCCTCGAGGTCAGAAATAAAGGTATTTCAAAAACCTTGGGTCAAGCACAACTCTTAAAAAATTAAATGATGTGAAATTTGTCAAAAATTAGTAAAGTCTGTGAAACTCCATTTAAGAAGTTAAACTGCCATAGATCATGGTGCCTGCCAGCTTTCAAACTTTAAAACTCTTTTACCAAATCAGGTTGAAAATCAGTCAAATTGTTAAGTTTCTATTTTGTTGCCAATGGCTATCCTTAATCCATTCTATTACCACCCCAAATCCTCTTTCTGTACGGCTCTTGTTGAATATGGACTATTTCAAGATACATAATCTCAAACTCCCTAGCCAGCTTGACCTTGAGTTGGGGGGGTGGACTTGGTTTGGCTCCTCTGAGATCCTAAGGCCATCACACCATGAATAATCAGTTTGGGTAGCCGTACTTCCTAGGTTGACCAGTAAGCCTGCTTTGTTGGCTTGGTTCTGTCTCCAGAGAATTCACCATTCTTCATGTTTCTTTTGTGTGAGAGAGAAGAGCCAAGTGAATGTCAAAGCTGTGGGAGTTGTGATATTAGAACAGCAGAATTTCTCCATGACTGAAGCAGGATAATGAAGTCAGACTGAACGGGAAATGCTATTCACTGAGTACCTGTAGTAGCCCAGGCTTCAGGTTTGGTGCTTTCACATTCATTGTTTTAGTTCTCCTCAAAGAATATAAGTTTGTATTAATGGTGAAATTGAGTTTTAGTGACTTTAAATAATATTCTAAGAAAAAAGTTCCAACCAAGCATTGTTTGACTCCAGATCTCACAGTTTGTCTCCCTCTAGCCCCATACTCCCTCTTCAAATTAATCTAACCCTGATTTTTATGCGTACTCCTGAGGTCTGCTGGTGTAACATCGTTTACATTGTAGGAGAGCGTCTGGCATCTGTATGTGCTACTTCTCCACGCAGTGAGGCTATACATTTTAAATTCAGTTACTCTTTGGGAAAATATTGATTGGGCTGAGAATAGTTAATTTATATAAATTGTGATAAAAGCAGAAGTTAGGTAGCCGAGTTAGATACACATCTTCAAGCCAAACATTCAAGCCACTTAGTCTATGTAAGTCTTCTTTAGGGAAAACGGATGATGCCGCTGGTTCTGAAGAACAATGAGATAGCTAAAAGCCCGCATCTGAATTTGGAGAATTTCCCCTTTCAGTTTCTAATTTGGTTAAATATAATTACTGAAATGTAATACCACTAAAACAGGAAAAATCTAGAGGAAAAGTAAAAAGATTTCACATCAAAGTGAAATATTGATGATTATTTCTGAATGTTATGCGGACAGACTCTAGCTAAAATCTGATTAGAAGATTAATGTCAGATATATTAGCCAGAGATGATCTCTCCATATCAATTTAAATCACATCACTCAACCTTCCAAAGTCTGGGTGTGCTTTCAGCTATAATGACCTGAATTCAGAGTAGTACCTGACACTCCACTCCATCTCTTCTTCACTGTCCTCGGGAAGACATCCTGAGCCCTATTCATCTTTCTATCCCTAAGGTCCAAAATGATGCTCTCCCAAGATCATTATGCTGTCTTCAAATTAAAAAGATAAAAACAATTTTTCCTTTGGTGAAAAATATATCCTGATATATGTCGCTTGGATTGTTTTGAAAACACATTGCAGGATGTCAGTATTAGTCACTAAGCTTAGTAAGAGTTTTCTATGTAGAAATTAAAGTGGATTTATGTAATCAGCATGACAAAAATTCATTTTTCCTCTGTTTAATATTCAATATATGTTGCTTGAATGAGTGAAATTATGCTTTGGTTACAAGTTGTCATATGGATAACTTTTTTTTTAGCTTCATGTATTAAAATTTGGAAGCGCAATGAGGGTGAAAAACAAAGAAATGAGACTAAATTATGCCAAATTATCTTCTTCCCCTTCCTCCCTCACATCCTTTCCTTTGCTTCCTCTTCACTACCCTCCTTTTTCTTATGTTTATTAATCCCTTAGAAGAAAAGGCAATACTATTTAGATTATTTAGAAGATTAAATGGGTCTCCTAGCATCTTAAGTTAAAAATTGTATCAGTGCAGCTAAGTGCTCACATACTTAAATACAGACCTGTGCTCTCACCTGAGAAAGACACACTGCTCATCATTCTAAAAGAAAGCTGTATAAAGCAAATACAAGTTAGTGTTCATTGTTGGTTGATTTCCTACATTTAGTTTACGTAAGAAAAGATTGCTTTTTGTTGTTCAATCAAACAACACTTTCAGTTTTTCTTCTTTTTTTTTAATGTGTGATGGGTTAGATAAGTGATACATTTCCTTTGTTTTCTGCTTAGAAATACAGTGACAGATTATTTCAAAACACCTCATGAGGCATTAGATTTGGTTGTTTCTATGTACCGAGACTATTAACATATGCACTATGAAAACATTTCCCAAACACATAATTATTACCTTTGTTTCCAAACTTCAGAGTTTTCAAATTGTTTCCTCAGGAAAGATATCATGTTCGGTCTTCAAAGATGGCAGAGAAAGTGACCACACCCTAGTGTGGGCATTAATATCAGTGTTGATGGATAACTATGAACTTGACCCCTAGCATTAGAGAACCACTTCCACACCTCCACGCCCAGGGATCACTGACAAAGTGGGGAGAATTTGGCTTCTAAAGGCAAGTTCATCAGGTTTTATACTCAGGATGATTTAGAGCATGAACCAAACGGGAAATGAACATGGAAAAAGGTTCTCAACAGATGGGAAGCTGTCACCAAAGAGATTTAGGAGGCACAGTTTTGTCAGTTCTCCTTCTTTTCTATATTATGCTTGTAGATCCCCTAAAACATCTAAGCAAATAGTAATGCAGACAGAACCCAACCTTCTCTGGTAAACTAAAGACGTAATACACTATGAAAAGCTTTCAGCTTCAGTAAAGCTTCCTATTTTTTTTAACTGTTATTAAGCCCATGGATCCAAGGAATTATATTTATTTTTTGTTCACTTGGACTAATTCATCAAAATTTGGCTAACAAGACTCCATTAAAATATAAGAAGACTCATGTGTTCATTTCTTAATGCAAAATAAAATATCTCAGTCTGAAACACAACATTTTCCCAAGAAATTATTTCCATATTTAGAAGGCTCTACTAAAAACAAGCCGTGGCTTTAATTAGGACCCAGAAATTTGATGACATGTGAATGTTCCCTTACAAGCATGGCTTTCATTCATTAGGTGTGTCCCTGAGTTTCCTGTTTAATTTTAGGTTAATGAAATAAATACTTTAATACAGCTCTACTTTTTTTTTCATATCCTAATGCTCTATGAATGAACAGGGCAGCATTCCAAATTCCAAGCTCGGTCTCTGCCTCTTGCACAGGGTCAGACTTTTGAACATACTTAACAGACCATCCCTCCCACTGGAAGAACAAAGAAGTTATATCCAAGTCTTTTGTTGCAATGAAGAATTCTTGTAAGATCAATGCAGATTTTTATTTTTTTTTGGTGATGGGGTACACCACCATAAAATTGAAGAGGCTAAAAACAGGTACAGCGTTCTCTTTGGGGAGCCCAGGAGTAGGTGGTCTCACTAAACCATAAAGGCAGAATGAGACGACACCTTTGCCGTTTGCCACTGCCCAGGAAACCCTGCTCTGACATTTCATTTTACCTCGGCAAACAACTGCAATGAAAAATAGCCAGGTACATTACAGGATATGCCCTTATGCATGATATTTTGTATCAGATATATCAGTCACATTGCAAAGGACTTAGATCAACTTAAAAAAATAAAACCCAATAGAATGATTACAGCCGCTGCCTAGAATGACAAGTATTATCAACAAAAATTAATCAGGCGCATCTTTTAGTGAACTCAATTAATAATGTGCAACAACAGGGTCTCTTTTCTTAAGATGAAAATTAATTAGTGGAGGGAAGGTCACTTGGAGATGCTGACATCACTCATCAGAATGCTCTGGCAGCTCTAATTATTTGTCTTCCAGGCTTGGGTGATCAGAAATTATTGCAATACCTGAGCAACATTTTGAAAAAGCTTTGTGCATGGCTCTTTTAATTAGACCTGGTATTTGATTAATGCAGTGGAAGCCTTTGGATCAGCCTCTTATCATTGAGTGACTTAGAAGTTTTAGGGAATTATACTGTGTGAGACAGGGTCACGGAAGGGGTTTTGAATCTATACATTTTATTATTAAAAGAGTTATAATGTTAAATTTGATTTATCTTTTTCTCTTTCAAGCCCTTCCTTCATTGCCAGCCACGATAATATATGGGATAGAATTTCATTAATTTTTATTTTAAACGTTTTTCCCCCCTCCCAGTTATAATAACTTGCTTGGAGTTTTGGAGTTGAGAATTCAGTTTGAAAATCATTTAGGATTTAGTATAAGACAGCATCTAAAAAGTGAATTCAAACACTTTGCCTAAAGTCAGCATTAGCCATAAATACATTAGGCTCTTTTATGTTCAGACATTGTGGGCTCACAATGTGAATAGAGAAACAGACCAGCAAAAATATTGCAAATCTGACAACTTTAACTTAAACATATTTATTCCATGTGTTGGATAAGTAAATTTCCAAGTTCTATTGCTAAATTTTTCAGCCATGTGATAAATTTATCTGTATTAAACATGTAGGAGCTTAAATATAATTTGTGTTTTTAATGCAATTTTGCTTGGAATTCATTGCAGCCCATTTTTTGGCTGATGTTCACCTAATGTATTGTTAGCTAAGCCTTCAAAGATCACAAAGTAAAGTAGAAAATGGTGACTTTTGTAATGCATGTTAAAATTTCTCTCTGTGTGATGTACATGTATGATGTATGTACATCCTTGTGTACCTGTATGTGTACTCTGTCAGTCTCTCCTTCTCTGGAGACAGGGTCCCTCATGGAACTTGGAATTATCCTGACAGCTGACAAGCGCCAGTGGGTCCTCTTGTTCCTGCCTCCACACAGCTGGGGCCACACCTGGCTTTTTACATGGGTATTAGGATGTGAATCCAGGGCCTCACGCTTTCACAGTAAGCACTCTTCCCCATCGGGCCATTTCCCAGCCTCATAATGCCATTTTTTTTTTTTTTTTGTCTGCTGGAGGACACATTCAGGCCTTTACAACTATGATCTGTAAACCGCATCTGACCTTTTGCTGTGAGGCGGGTCAGTTAGACTCAGCTGTGGGGAAAGTGGAGGGGGGTTCACAGGCCAATGTGCCACCTCTAGCTGGAGCCCAGCTTCGGATGAGGAACGCAAGCACACTCATGACCTTCCCTCAGCTCGTCTGCAGGAGGAATCCCGGTGGGATGGTTATCTACACAAAGGGGGCAGGGTCCTGAAATGTGCTTTCAGGACACTTACAACAATTAAAAGTGACACTTCCCATTTTGGGGGAAGTTTTTGACGCTCTGCATCCTTTACTTACCCACTCCGCAGTTTAGTGGTCCTGATTGTAGCCTTCATCTTGTAGCATCATGTAAATTGTCTACATGCGTGTGGTTCCTTTGGATGTCTGGTTGCAATAGGAAATCTCAAAGCTCGACAACCCAACCCTTGCTTCCTACCATCTCATTTACCCCTCAGAGTGAAGGCCTTTTGACTAAGGGGCAGAGCTGTAAAGTAGCAGGTTCTCAAGGGGCTGGGGAGCAAAACTGGCTTAGCGAAAAAAAGCACATATAGTTAATTGAGCGCAATTTTGCCTCTCTGTCCTTCTCTCTCCTCTATACACAGTCAGATGTGTGTGTGTGTGTGTGTGTGTGTGTGTGTATGTGTGTGTGTAATTGCTGACATAATTAGATTACCAGCATGCAAATAGTAAAAGTAAAACAAGTTTGGCTTTAGGTCGTAGAAGCCCAGGGTCACATCTTCAGTCTGCTGTTTTATATCTGTGTGCGCATAGGTAAGCAGTTCAATCCATTTGGACCTACTGCCTTCACCTATAAACAGATATAGGCCCAACCCCACAGGAGGGTGAGGCTTAGGAAGGGTAAATGAGATAATGTATGTGCGATGTTGATTTCATTGATCAGAAGTTTGGAGAAGCTTGATAAATTTCAACTCTATTCACAATTCTAGGCACTGCTGTTTTGATTCTTTCTCTCAGCTTTTTGTAAGAGGATTTAACTACTTTCGAGGAAATACATTCTTAAATCAACAAGCTGATACACATCTTAAATACCTAGCACACATAGTTCAAATAACCCATTTTGGAATTGTGTAGGATGCAGATATGACTTAGCTCTTAATGAAAATAAAGTTACTTATACTGCATTCAGAGGTAAAACACTTCAGATACTTATTTCTGCTGATAAATTATGCATGCAAAGGCTGAATGGCACTCATTGATTTATTTTTTCTCTTTGCCTTGATTTTCAGGCCCTGTGCGAGTCAGTGTATATATTTTTTTCTAACCTGCACTTCTAAACTGACTATATTATGCTCATGGGGCTCTTCAAGCGGAGGAGACACGCAGCGCTGCTCACGGATGGCAGGTTCGCCTATAAAGCCCAGGTAGTGAGCGGGCATGGGGGAGAAGGGGTTTTAAAGTGAGTGTCAGATGCAGACTACTGTCAGTGAAGTGCGACATCGCCACTTAGATGGCAATTGTACTTGCTCACCTATTATAAGTTTTGAAAACCTACCATTCAAAAGCCTTAAGATCCTAAGATTTTTTTTTTTTTTGACCACAAACAAATGGTACTGGCTCATTTTTTTTTTAACTTAGCAGTTATTTATATAGCATTTACAGTGTGCCACAAAAAAAAAACAAAAACCCTAGATCATTGTAAATATTCATAGAAAAGAAAATCCCAAACCGGAAAAAAATATCTGCAGTTTCCAGAAGATGACAGAGTCAACAGGTTATGGCAAGAAAGAGCCTTTAGCATGTGTTTGATGGTTTTCCATGTTAACTGGTGTTAAGTGGTGAGTTCTGCCCATCCTGAATCCTAAGAAGAAGTGAATTTTAAGTTGATCATTTGCCTTTGTTGCTCCTTTAAGATTTTCTGGCTACTGCTACCCCTGTGGCTTGGAAATGAAGAAAGGATGGACAGACAAATATACAGAAAAAATGGGTCAGGTGAACTGTAAAACTCTGACGGAGGGGTGCTAACTACACATGAGGGAACTTCTGAGGATTTATCATGTCCACGAGAGGGAGGGGAGTTAGCTAGTACCAGAAAGAGGTTTCTGTTGGGGGAGCCATCTGAGGCTATAAACGTCTGGGAGGAGTAAGCTGCAGTGGCTAGTTTTTGCAAACACTGACTGATCAATTGCTCACAAACACTCCTACTTGCACCACTGACAGTCTTAGTGCTTGGACCAGAGGAAGGATCTTTTCCATCTCTCTAAGCCTCATCTGATGGCCATTCGTGGGACCAAGGCCCTGGACCTTGATACAGCCATACCATGTCAACACTCTGACTCAGAATTCATTCTGTCTTTACACACTCCTGGCTTCCTTAGCTCTCCACACCTAGTTAGGGGATGAAACTGTCTTGGGCAAGCATGATGGTGACGGCTGACTGCAACCAGAACCGTTGCTCTTTTGTAGGTCCAGAGTTGCTAAATGACATGGGGATTGACACTGATCTTCCTTCGTTCTGTTCTGAGTCATCACAGAGTGGAGGACAAGGACAAGGCAGGGCAGCTGTCCTCTGCTTCCTTGGTTACCTGAGAAGAACTGGCCCTCTGCCTAGAGCATCTGGAGGATCCATTTCTTCTCCTGCTTCTGCCATGGAAGAGTCATGGAAGAGCTGTGAAAGGGTGCACGTGACTCTGTAGTTCTAGGACCCTGCCTCTAGTCCTCTGTGAGTTTACAGCAGTAGCAACCGTGTTGGTGCTAAAGCAAGACAACATGGGATGTAACATTCCCCACACTAGGTTCCCTTTCCTGCAGACACTCTTGGGGAAGAACCAGCTTCTTCTTCAAAGGGTCAAAGGATCATTAGCTGGCGGTCCCATTATGAATGCTTTATTACAAGGTGGTGATTGAACGTTTTCCCCAGTAATTGTCATAACATGGCCACCATTGCTTGGCACATTTGTTTTGTTAGGCAGACTCTTGGTCCTCTATGCGTACGACACACCGGTTGTACACAGGCATGCCTGGCAGCACCCCTTTAATTGGCAGCAATTGATAGTACCGAGGCTACAAGCTGCAAGTTCTATGTTTGAGTGCTGTTAGAGATTTGTTTCCCCACTTCATATGAACAAAACAGGTAGTATTCAAAAGATAATAAACATTCCACACACGGATTTAATGTGAACATTTTCAGGGCAACACAGGAAAACCCAACTCTGCTACTTTTCTTCAGATAGCAGAAACCTGGCTGGTTGTGGGGACACGCCACTGCCCAGGAGGTTCGGCTATTACATTTATAAAGTGAGTTTGGGCAGAGATAGGCTGCCTGTACTTTGCAGCTTGTAGTGCCAAGACTCTAAAAATGGAATGACCCAAAGGTCTACAGAAGTCACTAACTGTCTCCTGAGAGGAAGAGTCTAAGAACTCAGATGGCAGCAGTCGAATGACCTGCTCTACCCCAGCCCCTCATGGACAGTGGATAAACAAATGGCGAAGAGCCCAGGGATGTTTACAGGTCTTCTCCTCCAGGTGAGCGGTCAGGTGGAGATCCTCACCCAGAATCACTACAGACAGAAACCTGTGCTCTCCTAACTTGCCCAGAGTTCCAAATGCAACATTGTAACTGGGGCTCACCTGAGGTGGTTTCAGACTTACAGTAATATATGGTGCTCTTGGAAAGATGCTATTATCAGTCTCCTGCTGGAATTTCTATTAATTTATGGCATCTGAAACAAATTATAATAAACAAGGGTTTTTTGTCTTAGCGTCGTATATCTTATTGTCTACACGAGCTGATGAGTAACTGATTAAATTAGCACAACCTTTCTCTGCGTTGAGACGTGGCGCTTTATTGGCAATAGTATATATCACCTCACAGCAAATTCCGCTGTGATTTTTCTTAAGCCCCGTTAGTTTGATTCTATCCAATCAATAGAAAATGTTCCTGAGACAAGTATTGCTAGTAAATTCTTTTTCTTTCTCAAGGACACATTATAGTTTAACTTGTCAGAAATATTTCCATGTGCACGGTAAAACCGATTTCTGTCAGACATAAGCTGCTAACGAAACCCTTGTCACACACACGGGACTAGAGTCGGTGGTGTGCACCAGATCGCCTTGCCAACTCTTCTCTATTTGAGAAACAAAGAAAACTACACATGTATATTGGAACTGATTAGCACTCTACCCTAAAGCAATTAAATAAATATTAGAAGAAACTCCCACAGCCCTTTGTTTTGCTATAAGGGGCTCAGCTGTGCTCCCTCTAACCCTAACTACATCACTTCAAATTACCAGTAAATTAACAGAGGAACACTTTCAACCTCAGAGCAGATTTGATCCAAATAGTCTTTAAATGCCATTTCTGTTCCTATTAACCTAAAGATCGGCATAGCAGATATTTTCTCGGGGCTGCCCAGCAGTCCAGGGCATTAATGGTGAAGTTGTGACAGCCCTTTTCATGATGATTTATGATTCCGTGTTTAACTTGATTACGCCAATGCTGACTCTGAATACTATTTCAATTAGTGCACAGAAGGTCACATCACAAATATTCCTCTATAATCTATTCCTATTAACACTAATACACAGAGTAACCAAATCTTTTCACCCTTGTTGATTCACATCATCCATAGCCCTAACTGCAGGCTTGTTTACCAGTTTACTGCGTTGGACACTTCCGAAATGGTAATTTTCACTCCTTTGAGTATCATTAATAGCTGAGCCATGACATGAAGAATAAAGAATCTTTGGGCTGGCATTTGTGTATTAATAATTATCAAAGTCTCAGATTTATTAAACAGGAGATATGCTTTCTAAAATGCCTGTCTAAAGCACTATTTCATGACCAATTACTAAATAAATATACAAAAGATTTTTTTGGGGAAATGAAAACAACTTACACCTAAAATCAATTTTAGCAGTAACTAAGTCTCCTCTCATTATGCCTCTAAGGACTCCAGGGAATTGCTCTCATTTATATGTAACCAATCATAATCTTGTTTTCTTTTCCTTCCTTTCTTTTCTTTCCTCTCATTTTTTTTGGGACTAATTTTTATGTCTAACCATTGGGGAAAACTGTGAATATTGGGTCATCAGGTCTTTCTTTCCTTCCTGTGAACTGCTTATAAACAGTCCCCATGGAACAGAATTAAGACTACAAAGAAGAATGGAGTTTTATTGAAAAAAAAAAAAACTTTTCAATTTGTCCAAAGGTTAAAGTGAAACCAACTGCTAAAGACAAAATCCACACATCATTTAAACAATTAGTGAGGAATGTTCAAAGAGTTTATGTTCAAAGTGCACACAATCTGGATTTTAAGTCGTATGTGGAGGCAATCTAGATGGAAAGTTAATTAACAATAAACCGAGAGGGCTTCATCACAGCCGTTTAACTATGCACAGAGAGGCTGGCGTCCAGCGGGGAGCTTGGTGGGAAGTAGGCGTGGGAAGCTGGAATGTCACTGTGCTCAGTGGGCCCCCAATAAATGCTTTATTAACAGTGATGATGTCAGTCTTGCAAAATATTAAAGGGGACTCATCTCTATGGTTTGCTTTCCTTTTTTCTGATTTTTTTTCATGGCCTGAATTTTTTCTTACAATAAAAAAAAAAAAACCTGAGAATTTACATAAAAAAGAAGAAAAATATCAATCATAATTTTTCACGACTAATAATGGGCAACCTCTTGAGAATGTTGCTTTCAAAGATTCTCTAACATTCAAAACATATTCATATTCCTCTCACAACCAGTTTTTCTGACTGTTCATGAGCTATTTGATGTAAGCCAAGTGCTTATTGGAGCAAGAAGCAGATGACCCTGCCCCCCACTCTTTTGAAGCAAGGGGCTGGATTTGTATAATTAGCATGCTTCTTAAAAATCTGAGCAGCCAAGAGAGTTTATTAAATATAACTTGGTATAGTTTTACTTCCTTTTAATGCTTTGACATGATTCTCCATTTATAACCTCAGCCAAGAATGGAAAGCTAATCAAGGTTGCTCATGGTTCAGTCCATCCTGTGGTTCTTATATTCACACACACTTATTTCTCTTCAGCACTTCTTTTTCTTCCCAAGATCAGTTTCGCCTTAGATTTGCTTCCTACTTTGTCTTTCAGGCCTATGTTCCAGAATCCAAAGGACACTATCATCTCCTTGTAAACGAAGGTGGACAATTGCTGACATATCAGAGCACTGACTGCTGAGCGAGCATGCAGCGTTTCTCTGCCCATCTGTTAAAACCGAGTCTCTCACTCTGCTCAGTGAAGTGATTTGTGTTAGGGCTACAGTTTGTAGATGAAAGTTCTGTGAAGTAGCTCCTCGTGTTTAGCACACAAGATATGTACATTCAATTCGCAAACTTTTCACTGTGTGAGCATCGGATAGCTCGGAACCTTAGTACTGGCTTCTCTGAGGGGAGGTATTTACAGTCTTCTGGAAGGTACCATCCCCAGCTCTGAGGTGAATACATCCTTTTCCAAACACAGAAGATACTGGGTGGAAGCTGAAGAAAAACTGCCTCTTCCCTCACAGATATCCAGCTTACAATTTTGTTTTCATGTTGCAAAGTAAAGTTTCAGATCCAAGAAATAGAGAAGCTCTTTATTAATCCCTTTCAATGACATGTTAAAGCATAGGGCGCAGGGCTTGACCCATAATGTTGCTCAAGGAAAATCTTTTTTTCCTCTTCCTCTCCCCGTCTCTTTCTCCTCTCCATCTCTCTTCTTACACTGAGCTCAACTTTTAAAGATGAATTGGCCATAAGATGGGATCCACTTATTCTGTGTCTGTATCCATGGTTCATGTCAAATGGGACTGAACAAACAAGCTGGTTGCAAAATCTTCCCTTCTCACAAATCAGGATTAAGTTCCCACCCTCACAGTGGTGTTCTGACTGAAAACTTGTAAGTAAAAGAAAAACACAAAAGGGAGATGGGGAAAGAATTTTATGCCAGGAAGCAAAGTAGGAGAGAGAATCATCTAATTTCTCTTAGTTGCCTACAGACACACTTAAGAGGACTTAAGTATGGACTGACAAAGATGAATGAACCTCCTTATTGTTGCGTTAATAGGATAGTTAGAGTTAAGGATCAGTGAACATTTATTCTTATAATAAAAGCTTTCTTTAGTTTTCCATATAAATGTACTTCTTTGTATAATAGTAGCTGTGTGGTAATCATAAGTGATGCTTAGCCTACACGTCTGAGTGATTAGGGAATAGTTATAAATTTTATATGCATATACCTATATCTCCATGTGGATATAGCCTTCGTTTCACAGGTGGTTCATAAAAGGGTTGTAATAGAAAAGATCCACTTCAAATGAAAGGTTGAGCTGTTATATCTAGACTGAGAGCGATCACAGAGATTAGCCCCTTGCCCTGAGTAATTTATAAAAAGCAAATGAGGGGCTAGTGGCCATGAAAATAAATATAATTAACCTACTTAGAAAAACCTTCACCCTCGTTACAGATAGTTTCTGCTTGATTGGATTGACTAGTGCAAAGCACATATAAATTCAGAAAAAGATTACCAGATTTTAAAGTTTCCTTCTAATTTCTCCATAAATAATTGGACTGTAGAAGAATAGGCCCATTTTTCAAACTCTGAATAAGCATTGCATGTATATGAGTCAGTTCATAATTTCTGCACAGATGTCACACTCCACAGGATATAAAAACAAACTAAAGATAGCTGGCCATATAATGTGTAGATATATCATCGTTACAGATGCTCAGCAAAGCCCCTGCATTTTTCCCCCAAACAAATCTAAAATCTACATATTTTGAAGATACGAAATTGTCATTTGTTATTCTTGGACAGGCACGCTCTCTCTCTCGGGTTCCAGGCTGACAAATCTGGCGGGTAACAGGAAAAGCATCTCTACACAAAGAGACCCAACAAAGCAGCCACTGTGGGTTTCTGACAGGCTGCAAGAGCCTGCATGGTAGGCATGGTGGTGTCCTCTGCAGCTCATCCAGGCTGGGGCCCCACCATTTGGAATCCTGACCTACACAAACATCAGGGATGTGAGAAATCTCCCTTTCCTGGCTGGGACACGCAGCAGACCAAATGCATCCCTTAAGCAGGTGGACGACAGAAGTCTTTCCTACGGGACTCCTCGGGGACTTCATCTCTGCCCTTATCAGCAGGCTGATGAAATTTTGTGTCTGCTGTTCAACTGTCTTTCTTTAACACCTTAAATATGGGGCTGGGTAAACTTTGATTCTCTGGAGAGTGTCAAGCCAGCTGTCTTAAAGGAAGGAGGGTATCGAGAACAGATCATGAGTTTTGCCATTGGAACTCCCCTTTAAAGAGACCTGCCCTCATAGAGGTTTCATCTCAGGGGCAGAGTGTCACTCTTCTACGACTCTGATAGTTGGAATTCCAGGTTGGAATCCTGACTGTTGGTGCTCAGGGTAAGATCAGAGTTATTGCATTTCCTAGGTCTCAGTTTTCACCTCTGTAACACTGGGACAATAACATTTACCTTTATGATACTGTGAAGATCAAATAAAAACGTATGTAAGGTTCCCACTACACAGAGCTTGACCATCATTACAATATTCTTGTTGCTATTCGGCATATTACATGGACGAAATCTTTTCCTGCAAGTTTCAATATGTTGCTTAAGATGGAAAGACCAAAGTGTTCCTTACTTACCCAGTGGAAACCAAAGTGTTCCTTACTTACCCAGGTGGCATAAACTTAAAATGTGCTTAGTAAATTCCCTATCAGTGTACCAAAATAAGTATTTAAATTTGTAAGAGCATCTATTGAAACCAGGAAGCAAGAAAGGAGGCAGAGCAGGGATGAGCATGAGAAGGTAACAAGGGAGACACTAAAGGTTGAGAGAGGACATGAAAATAGGGAAGAGATTCTAGCCATGAAAAGAGGTAAATGAGGTTGAAGCAGAGTGGGTAGAAGAAATGGTATGGGTGTGGGTGAAGACTGAAAAAATAAAAAAAAGAACAAACAGAAAACAAAGGATGCTCAAAAAAAGCCATATAGAAATTGACTTCCTAAGCTAAACACGTATTATTTAGAAAAGAGCTTGGCATGGAGGCAATATTCATGAGTTAGATGACGCTGCTCCTGGAAGCCAAGCTTTTAAGCAAGGGCTCCAGTATCAGGTGCAGGATAGCTTCCTATACGTTTTTGGCCAGAGAGGTCTGGGACACCCCTTCTCCCCCAAAGAGTGCAGGCTATTGTCATTGCTCTTGATTGCTCACAAGAACTAGATGGTAAAGGCCTATTGCTGAAGACACCCACACACATTTTGATTACAAACCACAGAGAAACCTGAATGGAACTGAGTTGGAAACTCCCTCATTACAGAGTCACAAAGAGTTTCTCAGAGTGCCGAGGGAGGCAATTCATCAGTGGTCTTTCTTAGTTACAGACCACATGCGCTACAATATCCACCAACTAGATAAGCCCTCTGGGGTAGTAGAGCATAGACTGTTTTGGGGACAACCAACTGCTTTGTAATTAGATGTGAGGCTTGTTCCACAGGAGGGACTATACATGACGTTACAATCCTGGTCAAAGGCACGTGGTTGAGGAGAGTTTAGGCCTGAGGACCCACCATTATCTCCCTAAACTAAATGAACTTCCTGTCCCAGTGCCTAATGAATATGTATGTTCGCCATGGAGCACTGTGGCTGTCAGCCTGGGGCGGAGCAGCTCCTTATTTTAGAGGGTGTTGGTTAATGCGTGACTTCCAGATGGTTAAAGTGCTAGAAATAAGTGGCTGATGAATGATCAACCTCAAGCAGGATGGCTACGAAGATGTGAGCTAAGGCTTAATGCATTACTACAAACAAAGAGGAGTAGCATGCAGGCATCTTGACGAATTCTTGAGTTCACTTATTCTTTGCTTTTGTTTTCTCTTTCTGCCCTTCCCCAATTTCTCCTGCTGTCAGTGACTGGCAACCAGAGGAAATACACTACAAAATATTAATTCGTGTTTAAAATGTAAAATTCCCGAAATCTGAGCCAAGCATTTTCCCCAAACTTGGCTGCCCTCTACGTTTTTGTCAGACTTAGGTTAAGCATAGTTTTCTGCAAATGTTATAGATAGCACCGTCACCTGTGAATTAAACTTGCGCTTAGCTTGTCATTCATGTTAAACCTTGAATTTAGGAAGGTAATGCTGGGCTTCTTTTATACAAACTTACTTTCCCTCACCGAACACTTCTTGTAAAAGTGACAAGGCTACAGTGCCGACAGACCGAGAGCATCTCAGGGCTGCAGCAGTCTGTAGGAAGTGAAAAGCTCTTTTCAGGCTGGGTTTTACTTGTGTATTGTTATTTGTCTTTGAACCCATTTATTAGTCCAGAGATAATGTGACACTTGACTTCTTACAGTAACACAGTACTCATTAGCTAGCTTGACAGGGAGGTGCCAACGTGGACTGGAGACTATATTTTATTAATCTTCATGGCTCATTTGGAAGCCTGGCTGGCTATCTTGTAATGTGCCCTAGTGCTGACTGGGACAGAGATGTGTAGCCATGCTTACGACTGAAGAATATAAACCTGTGTGATAAGATCTTTCCCCCTTCCTTGACCTGAAATAAATGCAGAAATCTAGCAAAGCCCAAGTAGAAAGACAGACTACACCCCGAATATTTCTTCCTTAAGAATCTGTAGCAGGTCTTCTGGAATCTAAGAGTTCTTTGAATTTAAAATTGCTCTGTGCTTTATTATCACATACAGTAAAAACAGGAGGAAGATTTAATTAGGTTTAGGTGGGTTTGGGAATGACTTGAAAAAGTATAGCTTTCTGTCATCTCTCTCTCTCTCAATTTTCCCCTTTCGTGGTGATAAATATAGCCTTCTCCATGGATTCAGATTTTCTTGAAATTAGCAAGTTTGAATAAATCAGTCTTCTTGCTTTTTAAAAATGATTACCTTATATTTGAACAAATTCAATGAAATGCCCTAACTTGACTTTCTAATCTAAGATCTTTTTCAGTTGATTTTTTGGTTTCCAAATGTGTTTTAAATTGTGAATATGTTTGTTTGGAGTTTATTGTGTCTTTGACAGTTATAAAGGAATCTCTTATAAAGGAGTTGTTTATTTTCAGAAGAAGGGAAAAGGCTGAAAAATCTTGAAACCATCATGGCTTGGTGACTTTGGAAACACTCTAGTTATTGTTTGGTTTCTACACTTAGAATAGTCTACCAGGACTTCTGAACTTCTCGTGGAATTTTCACTTTAATTTCTTACCAATTCAAATGTGTTTTACTCCATGTTAACTGAAAATAGATACGATTTGGATGTTTTCTTTGGCACAACACTAATAAGGCTAATCAAGATGAGATTCCAAGGCTTTAAAAAAATGAAATCAACATGTGGTTCAATTCTCACTACTAATACTACCCTGAAAGACTGTTAAGCTTCTGATAGAAAACAATAAAAAACAAGGAAATTCACTGTTAAAGCGGCAGCATACCATATGTCCTCTAATACCTAATTACAACAGGGGCACAATAAGAAAGTCATTAAAGCTGCACCCTATTGTGTATAGGTAGCCGAGCGCATATGGCACATTTCAACCATTAGGATAAATTTGATTGCATCTGTGATTTTCTGTTACAACTTTGACTGTATTTTGAAGAAGAAAATGTTGGTAGACATATTGGTCATTGAGAAGAATTGCCAACAATGAGAAATGGGACCATTTTTACCCCTCTAGAGATGGGTTATTATAAATTGCGTAAAAGCTGGCTAATAACCTTGTTCTCTCTTCTGACTTTCAGTGCCTTTTTGATGCACTATTATCCTCACTGGTGATTTTCCGCTCAGATTATTTTCAGTTGCCTGATAAGGGAATTTGACTGGAGTATGGCAAAATATGCAACTCTCACGAAAATATACTAAATATTGCCTGTAGTATTATAAATTTACATGTCTACACATAAATTATATCATAAGTGATGAACTGAGTAATACCGTGTCTGTCTTATGGAGATGGGATGGTACCACATAAATGGAATATCCAAATCTGTTGTTTTCTTTGTATGGCTCATTTTCAAATATATCTTTTTCTCTCTGTGTCTGTCTCCCTCATTGATCTACTTACCTACCTGTTTATTTTATCAAGGTGACTAAGCAAGAATCAAGGGTCAAGAATCCACATAACAAAGCCCCCGAATCTCCCTCTCTTTCATGTCCACCATGCTGTACAGAGATCAAACACACAGCACCTGGCACATTGAGATATAATAAAGATAACTTGATTTGGATCAAATGCATACAGTTTATTTGTACTTCATTTTCTCCTCTGTTCATATTTAGAACCTCTGTCTACTTACTATTCGCTGTGGGCTACTTTGAAATCCCATCTTCATCAACTGTACATTTTATGAGGAAAATCACTAAGTGAAAAAGACACAGCTTTTCAGGTGATGATCGATGCACTAAAGGAAAATAAGGGAGAAAGAACATACCAGGGACTATGAATAGAAGCTTTGCAGCTTCTCTGCCTTCAAACTGTAAAGACAATTAATGTTCAGCAGTTGACAGAGTAGGGAAAAGCATAGGCTTCACACGACTAGTGTAAACGTGGCTGAAGGACACATGGGACTCATTCTGATAGTCTCAAGAGAAATATTCACTGGGGAACGTGCTGGATGTTAAGAGACGGAGGCCTTTCTATGGAAGCCTTCAGTTGTGGGTCCCCATTTTTAATCCTGGGAGAGTAATAGGGAGGCAAGGGGAGACCTGGCCTAAATTGCAGCCGTTGGAAGTCTGGGTTCATTCTTATCCTCAGTGAGAGCTGTTAGGTGGAGGCCTGGCTTGTAGCTTTTTTTGTGTGGCACAATATGTAAGGCTGTAGGGATTCACTATGATGACAAAGGTTCTGACTTATTCCTTACTGTTCAGGTTTGTTGCCAAACGCATTTTTTTTTTTTTTAACAGCTGCTGTCTTATTTATTCAAAAAGTTTGAACATCTTTTTTAAAAGTCAAGTTTCGTGCAGGGAGTCTATGCAGTTGAGAATATTGTGTTGGAAGTGAATCCTGGAACACACAACATTGAGTTGTTTTGTCTATGGTCATTGTACGTAGTCTTTGCTAGAGAATGCTAATTTCCTCACATACATGTTGGCCTTGCTGAAGTTTGTCTGGTTGGCTTAAGGGACTTTACGCCTGCAACTTTCTGCAAGCTGAGGACTGGACTCACCCTGGTCCTACACCCAGAATAATCAGAACGCAACCTCTCCCAGTTTAAGGATTGCTACAATTAATGCTCTACAAGGCACTGAAATGATGAACATAAGTATTTCAAAGATGAACACTTGGCTGTTACGCAGTTAAGATGGTCTGCTAACCTGAGCTTAAATGTGTTTGTAAAACTTTTTGAAACTTAGAGAATTTGAAAAGAAGTGATTTTATGTTTATATCATGTTTTGTCTGCATGTATGCTGTGTATCGTGCGGGCGCCTTGTGTCTATGGAGGCCAGAAGAGCGTGTTGGAGCCCCTCGAGTTGGAGTTATTACAGTGTGAGCAGTATTTTAACTGTTAGGAATCAAACCTGGTTCCTCTTGAAGAGCAGCCAGTGCTTTTATCTGCAGAGTCATCGCTCCAGCTCCAAAACTTCGAATTTTTGGTGGGAGAGGGGTCAGGAGAGGAAGGAGAATATTACCTAAGATAAATATTTCTCTGTGGAGAGAGAAACGGCAAGGCTTGCAGTTTTAGTTTTGGAGTATACAGCAGGCTGCTATCAGCACAGTTGGCCCTCTCTGCATCAGAACATGAGAGCTCGTTCCCTCGTTTGCTTGTTCACTCTGTCCCCTCTCTTGATCCTCCCCCTATTTTCTTTCAGTCTCTGATAACCATTTTCTACTTCCTACTTCTCTGTGTTCGACTTTCTTAGATTACACTTATGAATGAGGCTATGTGGTATTGGGACCATGGCTTATTTTAACAGAAAGACAATGTAAATACACGAGATGATGGTTATGCTACCCAACCTGATACATCATTACATCATGTTTATCTGTATTGGACCATCGTGTTATATCCCAGACATATGCCAGGTTGTTATTTGTCCATTAAAGGGGAAAAAAAACAGGTTTCAGCCATATGTGGTGGACATGTCTGTAATCTCAGCACTCTGGAAGCTGAGATAAGGTCACAAATTTAGCCTGAGCTACATAGGGAGAAAGCATTCAAGTCAAGCAAAACCCAAACCCACAGAACAAAGCCAACTGAATAAAAATATGACTCCAACAACCAAGAAGAGATGAGCTCACAGTGAAGAGGCCCATACTACACTCTAATGGAGTCTTAACTTAGCAACCTAATTAGTGATGTTTAAATATCATTAAATGTTTAAATATCACATCCCTTCCCTTGATTCTCATCTTACTAAAAACATTAAAGACTAGCCCAATGGGATGTAACTACAAGTTAAAAACTATTTGAAACCAACTACTGATGAAGTCACTAAAATAGACTTAAATTGCTATTTTGAGATTTTTCAAGTTACTGACATTTCAAGTGTGTGGAAGGGGTGCATTTTATTATATTTTTGTGTTCCTTCAGAAGCCTTCTGTGGATATGTCTCCACATGTAGCTTCTCTTCTGTGACGTTTGTTTAACTTTAGGTGGATTTTTAAAATCAGAGGACAGTCACACCGTGATGTCACCTATTTACAAAAACAGGTTGAGTTTATTGTTTTTCAGGTTTATACGTCTCTATGAGCACAGTAGGCAAGGCCTTAGTGAATCAAAGTCATGATTTAATGTTAGAGTTCGAGTTTTCTGCTACACAGACTCTCCCTTTCTCACCTTAATAAATATATGTAAATATAAAAAATATATATTAATATATATAGGTGAGAATATATATTAATATATATGTTATATTAATATATATATATATTAATTCACTTCCTACTTCACAGTCTGCAGACAGCACCCAGCGATCTAAGATCATTTTAGAATACAAACATAAACAGAGGGTAAAAGCTCATTTCTGTTACCTCAGTACTTGAATAGCTGTGCGGTTAAATGCCAACCTGGGCTACACAGTGATCCTAAGACCAGCCTGGGGCTATATAATAAAATCTTGGCTCTTCTATAATCAAAAAAGAAAAAAAAAGGACAAAACCAAAACCAAAAAGCAAACAAACTAAAAACCACTAACGAGTCCTAAGTCTATTTTATACTGATCCTTTAACCTATAGTGATTACTTAATCCCTGTGCCACTTAACCACAGTAGTTAGTCTATCAGCCCCTGACCTTGTCCCTTATCAATACAGCCTATGCAGAATTTGATGTATCCTAGGGATTAACTGTATCCATCATACAGAAGTTGGCTAAAACTGTTCTAGATCACTGATGCATAGAGATGAGCAAACAGCAAGAGCTCAGTGAATGCTCTCAGCGAATGCTGTTTAGATTGATCTGTTTGGTAGAAGAAATTAAAATTTCAACCACTTCTCCCATTCATTCAAGAAAGCAGTCAGAACGCTTTTGTTCCCTTGCTCATTGTATTTTAGAGCAGAAATCAGAATTTTCTCGACCACAAGTGTATTGCTGGCATCCAGATGACCTTCTCTACTGAGTCCAGTTACGTTTTTTTTTTTTTTATCCTTAAATTTAAAGTCATGGTATAACTGTCAGGCTGGCCTGGAGGTATGTAGGTAGCCCAGGGTAGACTCAAAGTCAGGATCCCCTGCCTCTGTCTGTGGCATACCGAGACTACACAGTTCTGGTTATAGATTTCTATGAAACAAAGTTCTCTGAAGATTTTATGGCAGTCAGAACAGACCAGAAGACAGTAAGAGGCTTGGAGGTAGGAGGGTGACAGTGGTCGTATCTGGGATAGGGAAGATAGGGCTTAGCACCAAGAACGAGTATACCATGTCCTTTGAACCTTTACTCATCGCTCACACTCCAGGTAAGACAACAGTAAGGTGGAGACAATAGTGAAAAAAGGAATACTTGGTCACTTGACCGGAATCGCTCTTCACCATTTTGTTGCTGAAGATTGCTGGGATACCCGAAAGAGTAAAGAAGAAAATGGGGGCTGGAGGATTGGGAACTGATAACAATATTAAAGGTTTATCTCAAACCTGGTACTAAGGCTGGGCCAGTATCAAATAGGTGACGCAGACAGACACGCCACAAAAGTGTCTCCAGTGCTTTTGGGGCACCGGCACTTCTGCGCACTTGATTTCCAGAAGTCTAGTGTTTTGTCCAGCTGTATAGACACTGTTTGTTCTTTGGAGCATTGCTCGGCTGCCCCTGTCTGAACCTCATTTGATTAAACTCATCGTCAGCTACACAGTTCCATATTCAGCCACATTCGTTTCTGTGTTTTCGGAATGCTCCAGCTGGGGTTCTGGGATAAGCACCTTGGAACCGTGCTGCTGTGAAGGCGTTTGTACCTTGGCAAACCGTAAAAATTAAAAAAATAAAACTAAAAATAAGCCAAGTGTCTTGACCACTAGCACAGTTTTACGTCTTGCTAACAAAGGAGTGACTGCGGATGTTAGAGCAGATGCTGTAGGGCTGATAACGAGTCCCTATTTCACTTTTGATCTCATGATTAATTCTGAAAAACTAGGTACCATCCATGGAAAGCACGGGAATATGGCTTAGTGATGGGAAGAAGGAGTTACACAGGCTAGCAGGAGCCTGAGCTGGGGGTTTCTGCTTCTGTTTTCTTCTCAGCCACAGCCACAAGTGTGAATCCTGGCTAGGTTGGAGCAGAAGGCCAGGCAAGGTGGAAACAACCACAGAGCTTCTGAAAAGTTAATTCAAATCATCTAATTAGCCGGGATCTGCAAGGCATGTGGAGAAGAAAGAATCTCTTTTTTGGTTCCCTGCACGCACACACTCTTGTAAGACACCATTTCTTGATGCCTAGAGATGTCTTGAAGTGATTGTGCTCTGAAACTTCAATTTCCCTTATTTCAGAACAAAAAGGGTCTTAGGAAGAGTTTCAGGGGGATGGCTGCCACAATCCTTCAAGACTTTACAAATATGATATAATTTCTGTTTGGAAACATAAGCCTTTTAAAACTAGCTATTTGGTTTCTCTACAGACTTTATGTAATTTTTGACAGCTTTAGTTAGAGTAGGCAAGGAAAACATCTACATTTTCTGTGGTTTGGCCACAGAATTACATTTGAATTACGTTTGCTTAGGTCGAGAAAGAACTTTTCAAAATTGTTTCTGCTGCCCTTGATTCAGTTCATTTTCATTGTGCCATTTGGACTTATTGCCAGCCTTGTTAAAAGCTGATTTTTAAGCCATCAGCTAAAACAGCAAAAATTAAGCTTGATGATTTTGAGGAAACAGAGGTACAAAAAGATGGTATAAGAAAGTTGTTTCACAGATACAAGAGTACATGCCAGGTTTCTCTCCAATTAAAAAAGAACTTCAGAGAAGAATGGAGTCCAGGGGCATGTGATTTTATTCTCAACATCAATATAACAGTTACAGCTATATGTGTACATATGGAGCTATATATTTATAACTTGGATCAATGACTTCTTGAAGCATCAGTTTCCTTTTTTGAGAATTAATAAAATTATCATGAATCCTCTAATCATTTTGCTGCTTTATAAAGCTAATTTTTATAAAGCTAATGCCATATTGTTAATATGATCAATGCTTTGAGGCCAAAGTGTTATTTTTGAGGAAACTGATTTGGCATAGCTGAACTATAGTTGGCATTTTAATTTAATACCATTTAGAATGTTAAACTTTATCTTTTCACAAGAGAAAGCATAATTATTGAAAGCTACAGTCTTTTTGTCAAATGAAAAAGGCAAGAGAGATGCATTATAATAATTTCCCTTCCACAACTGTAATCTGTCTGAATAACAAGTGGTCATAAAGCCATCTAGCTTGAAAATAGTGAACACACATCAAAGATATTTGAAGCACACAAGAGTCTGTAGTAGTTCTGAGATCTTTGAGTTTTGTAAAGTCTTCAGTGACAGACTTAGAGGTGGTCTAGGCCTTGCTGGCCACTTTCCTTCCTAGTGTCATTTAATTATTGTGCTAGCAAAACAGAAAGGTATCATTTTGTTAATGAACTCAACAGTGGAACCCAGCAGAAATACGAGATAAATAAATACAATGTCAAGTTAGAAAAAATGTTGTAGTTTCATGTTGTTGGTTTGCAAATTGAATTTTTACATAAAATTTACACTAAATGGAACCTCATTATATAGTGACGAGGTCCAGTATGATCCAAATCATTAAAATCACTGTGCTGCTTAATGACTCACTAAGAGCTACTGCAGCACCATAAATTTAGCTCTAGTTTCATGATTCAAAACACCAGACTGAGACACCAGCAAATCGTATGTGGATCATTAAATTTACAATGAATGTCAGAGATGAAATAAGGGGGAAAAAACACTTTGAGAGATAGGGATAATATGTGCTCTAAGGTGACATACATCAAGATAAATGATCTTACACCACTTGTGCTTGGATAATAATGGGGGGTAGGTTTTTTTTTTTGTTATTCCTCATTTCATAATTTCCAGAGGGGCTGGAAGTCTAAACTGCTACGAATTAAAGCAGCTGTCACTTTGTGACTATCCTGTGATCTGTTCCGTTTATATTTATAACATATACATTTATATATGCCATTACTTTTTAAACTTAGCTGATCTGGTCTAGACATTACGGTTTATCTAATTTCCTCTCATATTAGTTCAAAATTAATTTTTTTAATGGTTGGATGGAATTTGGACTGGTATTACACAAAACTTACCACAAACATAAGGTTTAATTATAAAGTCTTTAATAATGTTGTTTTAAATCATGCTGTGAGTGAATTCTTAGGATTATTTTAGTGTTTATTGTCTGGGGTTTACGTAGCTATTCTTATAGTGAACTTTTGAGATAGGAAAGTAAGTGTGTTAAATATGAGACCTTCTTAATCCAGTCTTTGTTGTTAGAGAAAGGAAGGCTCACATTTGAGAGCGCATTTCTTGCATGTGTGGTTTGACACATGGAAAGTGTGGATTTCTTTGGGCCATAAGGAAATCTGCTTGTAAGCACGTATGCTGAGTTGGATGCGTAAGACACTGGTAATTACCTATATAGTCTGATTAGCGATGGAAAGAACAAACCAGAAACCATTTGCTGCATATTGTGTGTATTACGTCAGCCAATACTGTTATCTATAGCATGAGTCTCCTGTCAGGCACAAGCTAATACGTGACACATGGAGTTTCTGGCCTCCTTCATGCTATACTCATTTCTGGTTCTGGGCAACATATCATGCTTGGGTGAACCACAGCCTTTTCTGGTCAAGTGTGTTAGTCAAACACTGAGCACCTGCAGAGCAGGTGCTCTGTCCACGTGTTATCAAAAAGTAAGATGTATTGATAGCCTTTGTGGGGAGGGGGAGGCTTGACCGTTATCTGTATTAAAAGGACAATCACGAACAACAACAATCTAAAGAAAGTACAAATAGAATCACGGCACCCATGACAAGTTTGCAATGGCTAATCTGTTTAAAGATATCTGTGGACGTAAAGGCAGAATGCTGGTGAAGGCAATGCAGGGTGATCAGACAGAAAGAATCCCACATTCTCTTTTGTACACAGAACGGGAAAGGCTGTGTGCTTTTCTCTCAAGATATGGATACTTTGATTCTAGCTACAAAACTCTGAAGTGGAAAAATGAGGAGTTCAGTAATTTCTTCTTATAAAATAAAAATGTGTTACATTATGCTTTTTTGGGGGATTGTTCAATTGATATTAAAAAAATTTTTATTTTTCTTTTTTTTTTGTTTTTTGTCAAGACAAGATTTCTTTGTGTAGCTCTGGCTGTCTTGGAACTTGCCCTGTAGACCAGGTTGGCCTCAATCTCACAGAGAGCCACTTGTTTCTGCTTCCCAAGTGCTGAGATTAAAGGCATGTGCCACCATCACCTGACACTTCAATAGTTTTAGTTTACTTAATGTTTGGAATTTTCTTTATTTATCTCAGTTATATGGTTATATGTTTTTTGTTTTGATTTGATTTTTTTTTCTTTTAAGTTCACCAAATGCTCAAGACAACCCATCCTTTTGGAAAAGACATTATTGTTAGTAACCATAAAAAATGAATTTGTATGGCCTTCCTTTTCTCTCACCATTTATGAAGGTCTGGGACTATCAAAGTCAAACACAGGACAACAAACAAATCATACTTCAAAAGACCAAAGGGAACTATAAAAAATGAAATGTCTTCACATTGTCCTTAGAAGTATGAAAACAACTTCTAAAATAAACAGGTTATGAAAACAGGATAGGATATGTGTCATCCCACGCAGGCCCTGATGGCCAGGAATTGCTATGGCAAATGGGTATGGGTATCAAAGAGAGAAGACTGAAACTGCTATTGAGGTCTTCTTCAAGAAGCCTTAGGACTAGTACCTGTGAAAAGGTTCTGAGACAGTTTGCAGCATTTCTCTGCTGATCAGTACTGGGCTATGAAAGGCTTCTTCCTCTTTCTCCTCTGTGTCTGAGATACTTCCTAAATCTGGACCAGAAGTACAAAATTTCCTAATTTAAGTGTTTTTTAGCAAGAACCCAATTTCCCTTTATTAGTATCGGGCCCAGTTAAAAGGGAAAAGATGAAATCTCTTTGGAATAGAAGGTTAAGGCATAAAGGGATATTCTATGAGGCAGAAAAAAACCAAAACCCTGAATTTACCTATGTATGTCTTGGGGTCAGTAGGGAGATGACTAATGAGCAGTAAGGGAAAAGTTATCAGAATTGTATCTCACCATTTTCATTTTGGCTCTTCAAACATCCAAGTGGAGAGGGGAGGTAAATTCAGTGGGTTGAGATAAAAACAGAAGATAGAGATGCCTTTGTTCTACTCTTTCTTTGTTTTTGTTTTTGACTCTGCTGGGATACCGAACAGCATGTCCTTGTGTAAAAGGGGACAACCCATGAATTACAGGGCAGTGGAGGAGAGGGCTTAGGCAGCTAGAGGATCTGTTTCGCACTCTACAACTTCTGTTGCAGACACACACCATGTTCCAGTGGGCAACCTTGGAGCTTGACATGGTTAAAAGACTGCGAGGGGCAATGGAGAGCTGGGATTAAAGAATATGGAAGAGACTTAGCAGGATCTGCAGCAGCAACAAAAGTAAAGAAGTAGGGTAAAGAACAGGCTCTTGGGGTAGACCAGAAGGCAACACGCAACCCAAGACAGAATCTACCAGAGGCGCAAGAACAGCGATTAGCTACGTTGTGCAATAGTTTGCTATGTGAGGAGACAGGCATAATTTAGAAGATTCCAGAAAGCCAATTTATGCCCAGTGAATCTCTTTAGTCTCAGCACTATGATTTTTTTTTATAGGTAACTGATCATAAATCAAGGCAGTGCTTTGGGCTACATCTAGGGGAAAGGGATATTTTTAATTAATATCTCTGCTTACCTTTTAAGATAGATTGGATTAAATTTAATTTATACTTCATTGCTTTGTTGGTTGATGCCTTCATTATGAGTATCATATCAGACTATAGCTTCCTTTTTTTTTTGTAGGGGTAGGAGGGCCTTGTGAGATTTTCCCAATCAATGTTTTCATGTCAATTGGTGCTGTGTGAGATTTGTTTAGATAATCATGAACCCGAATTTTTTTTTTTATTTTATTTTTTTTTCTTTTTATTTTATTTTTTTTATCAGTTACATTTTATTAACTCTGTATCCCAGCCGTGTCCCGATCCCTCATTCCCTCCCAGTCCCTCCCTCCCTCCCTCCCTCATCTCCACCGTGCCCCTTTCCAAGTCCACTGATGGGGGGACCTCCTCCCCATTCATCTGATCCTGTTTTATCAGGTATCTTCAGGACTGGCTGCAAAGCCCTCCTCTGTGGCCTAACAGGACTGCTCCTCCCTTCGGGGGTGGGGAGACCAAAGAGCCAGTCATCGAGTTCCTGTTAGAAATAGTCCCTGTTCCCCTCACTTTGGGAAACCAATTGGTTACTGAGCTACCACAGGCTACATCTGAGTGGAGGTTCTAGGTTATGTCCATACATGGTCCTTGGTTGAATGTCAGTCTCAGAAAAGACCCTGTGCCAAGATATATTTGGTCCTTGTGGAGCTCCTATCCTTTCCCCATCAGACTAACTCCCCTTCTTTCTTATGATTCCCTGTACTCTGCCAAAGGTTTGGTCATGAGTCTTTGCTTTGAAAACACTGCTAGTTAGAGTCTTTCAGATGCACTCAGTAGACTCCTGTCATACGTTCGATGCACATCCCATCTGTCTTTCTAAATGAGGATTGATCATCTTACCCCATGTCCGCTCAATTGATTATCTTTTTTAGGTGTATAGATTTCATTATGTTTATCATATCTTATAGGTCTATATAAGTGAGTATATCCCATGTTTGTCTTTCTCCTTCTGGGATATTTCACTCAGAATGATCTTTTCTAGATCCCACCATTTGCCTGCAAATTTCATGATTTCCTCCTTTTTGATTGCTGAGTAGTATTCCATTGTATAAAAATACCACAATTTCTGTACCCATTCCACCGTTGATGGACATCTGGGTTGTTTCCAGGTTCTGGCTATTACAAATAGAGCTGCTATAAACATGGTTGAGCAAGTGTCCTTTTTGTGTACTTGAACAAACTTTGGGTATATACCTAGCAGTGGTATAGCTGGGTCTGTAGGAAGCACTATTCCTATTTGTCTTAGAAAGCGCCAGATAGCTTTCCAGAGTGGTTGTACCAGTTTACATTCCCACCAGCAGTGGAGCAGGGTTCCCCTTTCTCCACAACCTCTCCAGCATGTGTTATCGCTTGAGTTTTTCATCTTGGCCATTCTGATGGGTGTAAGGTGATATCTCAGGGTCGTTTTGATTTGCATTTCCCTGATGGCTAATGAGGATGAGCATTTCTTTAAGTGTTTTTCTGCCATTCGATATTCCTCTGTCGAGAATTCTCTGTTTAGCTCTGTTCCCCATTTTTTAATTGGATTACTTGGTTTGCTGCTTTTCAGCTTCTTTAGTTCTTTGTATATACAGGATATTAGTCCTCTGTCAGATAAAGGGTTAGTGAAGATTCTTTCCCAATCTGTAGGCAGTCGTTTTGTTTTGATGACGGTATCCTTTGCTTTACAGAAACTTTTCAGTTTCATGAGGTCCCATTTATTGATTGTTGCTCTTAGAGCCTGTGCTGTTGGTGTTCTGTTCAGGAAGTTGTCTCCTGTGCCAATGAGTTCTAGGCTGTTCCCCACTTTTTTTTCCAATTGATTTAGGGTATCTGGTTTTATGTTGAGGTCCTTGATCCACTTTGACTTTAGTTTTGTGCAGGGTGATAAATAGGGATCTATTTTCATTTTTCTGCATGTAGACATCCAGTTGGTCCAGCACCATTTGTTGAAGATGCTGTCTTTTTTCCATTGAATGGAATTGGCTTCTTTGTCGAATATCGAGTATTCATAGGTGTGTGGATTTATTTCTGGGTCTTCTATGCGGTTCCATTGATCCTCCTTTCTGTTTCTATGCCAGTACCATGCAGTTTTTATTACTGTTGCCCTGTAGTACAGCTTGAGATCAGGAATGGAGATACCTCCAGATGATCTGTTGTTGTACAGGATCGTTTTGGAGATTCTGGGTTTTTTGTTTCTCCATATGAAGCTGAGAATCTTTTTTTCAAGGTCTGTAAAGAATTGAGTTGGTATTTTGATGGGAATTGCATTGAATCTGTAGATTGCTTTTGGCAGTATGGCCATTTTCACAATGTTAATCCTACCAATCCATGAGCACGGGAGATCTTTCCATCTTCTGATATCTTCTTCAATTTCTTTCTTCAGAGACTTGAAGTTTTTCTCAAACAGGTCTTTCACTTGCTTGGTTAGGGTCACACCAAGGTACTTTATGTTATTAGTGGCTATTGTGAAGGGTGTTGTTTCCCTAATTTCTTTCTCAGCCTTTTTGTCTTTGGTATATAGGAGGGCTTCTGATTTTTTTGAGTTGATTTTGTATCCTGCCACTTTGCTGAAGGTGTTTATCAGCTGAAGGAGTTCTCTGGTTGAATTTTTGGGGTCGCTCATGTATACTATCATATCATCTGCAAATAGTGACACTTTGACCTCTTCCTTTCCGATTTGTATCCCCTTGATCTCCTTTAGTTGTCTTATTGCTCTGGCTAGGACTTCAAGTACTATGTTGAAGAGATATGGGGACAATGGACAGCCTTGTCTTGTCCCTGATTTCAGTGGGATTGATTTAAGTTTCTCTCCATTGAGTTTGATGTTAGCTATAGGCTTGCTATATATTGCCTTTACTATGTTTAGGTATGTGCCTTGTATCCCTGATCTCTCCAAGACTTTAAACATGAATGGGTGTTGGACTTTGTCAAATGCTTTTTCGGCGTCTAAGGAGATGATCATGTGGTTTTTCTCCTTCAGTTTGTTTATGTAGTGGATTACATTGATGGATTTCCGTATGTTGAACCACCCTTGCATGCCAGGGATGAAGCCTACTTGGTCATGGTGGATGATATCTTTGCTGTGTTCTTGGATTCGGTTTGCAAGTATTTTATTGAGTATTTTTGCGTCAATGTTCATAAGAGAGATAGGCCTAAAGTTCTCTTTTTTTGTTGGATCTTTGTGTGGTTTAGGTATTAAGGTGACTGTGGCTTCATAGAATGAGTTTGGTAGTGTTCCTTCTGTTTCTATTTTGTGGAATAGCTTGAGGAGAATTGGAGTTAGCACTTCTTTGAAGGTCTTGTAGAATTCTGCGCTGAAGCCATCTGGTCCAGGGCTTTTTTTGGAGGGGAGACTGTTAATGACTGCTTCGATTTCCTTGGGAGATATAGGGCTATTCAGTCTTTCTACCTGATCTTGACTTAGTTTTGGTAGATGGAATCTTTCAAGAAAATTATCCATTTCATTTAGATTCTCAAATTTTGTGGCATATAGGCTTTTGTAGTATGACCTAATAATTGTTTGGATTTCCTCAATGTCTGTGGTTATGTCCCCATTTTCATTTCTGATTTTGCTGATCTGGATAGTTTCTCTCTGCTTTTTAGTTAGTTTGGCTAAGGGTTTGTCTATCTTGTTGATTTTCTCAAAGAACCAGCTTTTTGTTTCATTGATTCTTTGGATAGTTTTATTTGTTTCTAGTTGATTGATTTCAGCCCTTAGTTTGATTATTTCCAGCCGTCTGCTCCTTTTGGGTGTATCTGCTTCTTTTTGTTCTAGGGTTTTCAGTTGGGCCATTAAGTTGTTTGTATGTGATGTTACGAATTTCTTCTTGCAGGCACTTAGTGCTATAAATTTTCCTCTGAGCACTGCTTTCAGTGTGTCCCATAAATTTGGGTATGTTGTGCCTTCCTTTTCATTGAATTCTAGGAAGTCTTTAATTTCTTTCTTTATTTCTTCCTTAACCCAGCTGTCATTGAGTAGTAAGTTGTTTAGTTTCCATGTGCGTGTCGGCTTTTTGTTGTTTTTGTTGTTGTTGAGGTCGAGCTTTAGTCCATGGTGGTCAGATAGTATACAAGGGATTATTTCAATCCTTTTGTATCTGTTGAGGCTTGCTTTGTGGCCCACTATATGGTCTATTTTGGAAAAGGATGAACCCGAAATTTAATCTCCTCGATGGCTGTTCATTCTCTGTGGGTTGAAAGTAGGAGGAACGGCACATCTTCGAACCTGAGCAAAGAGGGAGAGACCAGTGAGATGGGGCATTGACAGCAGCACCGTTAGGCAGGAGGCCAGCTGACTAAGCCTCGGACAAGGCCTAGAGGTCTCATAATGGAACACATATGTCTGGCTTGCAGAGTATAAGCAACAGGGTAATTACTGAGCCACTGGTAGAAATTTTCAGGACAAAAATGAGAGCATCTGGGATGCACAAATTCTCTGTAAATGCCTGGCTTGTGTTTGAACGATCTGTCTCTTTAACATCGTGGGCACCAACTAGCCATAAAAAGCCCATCACTGTCAGTAGCAGTGTTCATTCAGCTGTTGGTCAACAATACAAACAAGCTTGTTTGGATCATCTCTTCCATGGCTTTAATTGGGTTCCAGTACTTAATACATTTTTCATATGAATGCAATAGCCCTTTGACTAGAGAAATGTCTTGCTTGTGATCTCTTCTGAGTCAGGAGCTGCTTTATTTGCTCCGCAGAACATGCTACTGTTTCACTCACAAATAATCATTTTCGCAGAATCCCAAGTTTGTTGTATGTCAGTCTGCTCCCTGTCTTTGGTGAGGAGAGATGAGGAGTAAAGAAGAGAATGAGGTAGAATGGAGAGAAAAGGCAAAGAAATGTTGAATCATTTTTCTTTTTAAACAGAGAAGATAATGGGTAGGTATCTGTTTTTGTTTTTTTTTTTTAACCATATCATCTTATTTTTGAATCTTATTTTTCAAGGTTCTGTAGAAATCTTGTCTAAAGGTAGGACACAGATCAGTTTCCTTTAGAATAGCAGCGAAGTAACAGTTTTCAGTTTTCCTTTAAGGTGGAGGTTCTGAAAAATACTCATTTTTTTGAACCCTCTTCAGATGACTGTATTATGAGCTATCACTCAGTATGTTCTAAACATCCATGAGATACTAACTTTTACAGAGGTACCATTTTGTATCTCATGCAAATTTAGACAACAATTTTCTTAAAGGTTTCTGAAAGCGATGTGGGCTCAGGGATGCTAGAAAGCATGTGTTAGGAAATGGTGAAAAGTTGAGCATGGAAAATATTCCTTTTTAAATATACATGTAAACCAGAGATTGAGCAATCAGGATATGCCCCAGCTTCTGCTCTTCCTCTGCCTCTCCTCCAATGTGTGACTTTGCCCTCATTCTACTTCCTACTTCTCTAAACGAGTTATTGATAGAATAATTGATAGAATTGGCATGAGAAGAGAGCTAAAAATATTTTGCATCATCATCATAAAATACCACAAAGTCGTGAAGTAATAACCATTAGATCTACCAGAATTATATGACATTTTTGGCACTTTACTCTCAGATGAGCCGCACAGCATAATGAAATGCTTTCCTATTCCCGTTCTGTTTAAGCTCAAAGAACATTGGGGCCCACTTCTTACCAGAGTCTGAGGAACTTTTTGTTTCCCTCTTATGCAAGTACAGGGAAACCCAAATCCTTGCTGAGACCACGACGGCGCTGACTGTTAATAACCTTGACAATGTTATTTTTCTTAGAGAAAAAGGAGACCTGATGACTTCTTTGTTCAGTCGCCTGGTGCACACCGTAAGTGTCATTGGTAGGGAATTGTCCAGGAGGCATTCAGTATGTAAATGCTCTAATTAGATCAATGTAAAAGAGCAGTCGTACATTCTGTTAGAGCAGTGTGTCTGGTTCGATTAATAAAACCTCCCGAAGGCATGCGCTACTAGTTTTCTCAATTAGTTTGTCCCAGATCATTTCATCCTAAGGTGGGAAGGGGAGAAAGGGTGGCATGAGAGGGTGAGGGGAGGTTGCAAACTTACAGGTACTTTTTGCAGTTTGGAAGAGCTGCCCAAATAGCTGTTCCCTATCCACTCTATTGTTTTTCTGGAGAAACATAATTCTTGTATAGTATTTGTGAAACCAAAAAGTTAAAATAAAACTTTCTCTCCTCTTTTCCCTCAAGGAAACAGATACAAACTGTCACCAGCACCACTACCTTCGTGGTCTTTTCCTTCTTCTCCTTCTGCTTCTGCACCCCCTTTCGCTTTGTAGAGAAATCACCGTTATGGAGAAACCCTAAGAGGTTGCTGGCACCCATCTGCATAGTTATGATTTTGTCTCTTTCTCTTTTTCAAAGCTGCAGCCCATCCCACAGCTTTGGAAATGCCAAGCCAGCAGTTAGAATACAAAGCAAAGCCACACAATTTGTAATGATTAGGAAGACTGCAATCCTTTCCCTTACCTGTGGGCTCCACGTTATTAGTTTGTTAAGCCGTTTAAGCTGTTTATTTAAAAAGGATCTGTGACTTTTAAAAGAGAGATATGTACAAGAACTATTTTTTTTAACACCCTGGGACTCCAGAAATTAGAGTGAACAAAACCCTAACCAAATCCTAGCAGGGAATACAAGTACTCAGTGTTTGACTGATGTCTCTACAGCCCCTCCCCCCATCTACCTCTGTTTTTCCATCAGTTATCATCTCTGTTTGGAAGTAAGCCTTGGGTCAGCACAACATCCGAACTCCTCCTTTTTGTCCACTCGCTCAAGAGTGAAAAAGCCCCGGGGAATGTGAAGCTAGAGTGAGTCTGAGCAGGGAACGCCATCAGAAAGCACGGCAGCAGAGGACTAGCATGTGCCGCTACAGGGTCCGGTCTGTCCTGGGTTACCTAGTTAACTATCCTATGAGAAAACCCAGAGGATTTGCCTGACAAGATGTCCTGCCTCTCTTCAATTGTTCCTTTTCCAACCTCTGAAAGGCTTAGGAGAAGTGACTTCAAAAGACACCCTAGAAGGAGAATGAAAAGTGAGCCGTCACCTGCTGGCTTACTTCCCATCGATGGGACTCACGTCTCTGAATGGCATTAGCTGCTTGATGTCGTTTACAGGATCGTGATTCAAGTGCAATAACGGATCCACATGTCTCACATACATTTTATTACCTTGTATTATCTCCTTGTTTTGTGCAGAAGTCCCAACTGCATTTTGAGCCATCCCAGAATGGACTTATCAAGGAAAGTGACCAATGGATACATTATTACTATCTGTAGTAGCCTTCTATAACAGAGAAGTAGCTTGCTCATATATTTAAGCAAATGTATATGTAAACAGTATGTAAAAATATAAAATGTGAGCATATTTTATATGTTATATATAGCATTTATTTATGTATAGTATACAGTACATATTTATGTTATATATATATTTACATTTTATACATCTGAAGGAAAAACTGTTGTTTTTGGTTATGAAGTAGGAGGGCTTAGATGACTTTTTGATTGTTTGTTTGTTTGGCCTGGGACTCTCAGTGAAGAAGATACCTATGTATTGACAGCAGTGTTACAATAAAAAAATTAAAGAAAGATATTATAGCTAGAAGTAGTAAAAATCAACTAGCTCACAAGTGTACCAGCAAGATTCATTTAAATTGTGGAATTTCTGATATTTGATTCCTCCAATGTGACACTCATATTTCCACTGGTCTACAAGCCAGAGGCAGGTAACAGAATAGAGTGATGACTTGAGAATTATTGGGTATGATTAGAAAAAGTTCTCCAAAGGGCATATTAAAATATCTGCAGCTTGAGAATTTCACGATTTCCTTGTTTTAAACGGCGGAGTAATATTCCATTGTATAAATGTACCACAATTTTTGCATGACAGGACCTCTGATCACCTGCCCCTGGGGGGTACAGCCTTGCCAGACCACAATGCAGCCAGTCTTGATGAGACTTGATAGTCTAGGGTCAAATAGAAGGGGAGGAGGACCTCCAGTATCAGTGGACTTGGGGAGGGACATGGGAGAAGAGGGAGGGAGGGTAGGATTGGGAAGAGAGGAGGGAGGGGACCACACCTGGGATACAAAGTGAATACATTGTAATAAATGATAATAATAATAATAATAATAATAAAATACATAAAGCCACAATGAAAAAAGAAAAGAAAGCGTTAGAAAGGTCTTAAGAAGATTTTTATTTCTAAGGTATGATGCTCCAACTGTCTAGCCATGCTTGAATAAGCCATACCATTTCAATGAGCCATGTACTCATTCTCTATATGCCCTAGAGAAAAACAACTTTTCCTGCTCATTGATATGTGATGCTTAATATTACACTTTACATTAGACAAGCCCTTGGGAAATATTTTTGATATCGCTGATTAATAAATCTATTGAAAGTGGTAAAAAAAATCTACAGCTTCTGTTGTGAATGTTTTCTAACTGTGTGGAAGTTTATTGTTTTTTTAATTAAATTTTTATTTTTTTGCATTAATTACATTTTATTCATTTTGTATCCCAGCTATAGCCCCCCCCTCCCTTCCTCCCTCCCAACTCCACTGTCCCTCCCTCATCTCCTCCCATTCCCTTCTCCAAGTCCACTGATAGGGGAGGTCCTCCTCCCCTTCCATCTGACCCTAGTCTATCAGGTCTCATCAGGACTGGCTGCATTGTCTTCCTCTGTGGCCTGGCAAGGCTGCTCCTCCGCAGGGGGTGGAGTTTATGAAGATGTAATAGTTTCTGGGTCTGGTTAATTTTGGTGTGTGAATCCTTATTTGAAAGTTTTTTTTATAATGAAGTTCATAACAGTAAAATAATAACAAGGTAGCTATGGACCCAGGGTGTAGTAAATGCAGGATGATTATAAAGCATTACTAATATCTGGGGAACCTGGGATTGCATTGAGTTCTAGTCTCTGCTGTACCTCTTGCCTTTCTTTCCATATGGCTCATGGATGCTCATCTTTCATGTTCTGGCTTTTGGAAAACTTTGCTATTCTAACTGAATTATTGCTGTCTTCTTTTATGTGATTTTTGTAGTGCTCTTTAGTTTCCTTCGTAATAGTATACTGAAGAGTTCTCTCTTTCTCTCTCTCTCTCTTTCTCTCTCTCTCTCTCTCTCTCTCAGTGTGTGTGTGTGTGTTTGAATTTCCACCTCATCACCCTCTCTGAATTCTGGAACTCTATAGATGAGAGAACTCTGTTCGTCTTTCTCATGGCTCCCTTTCTAGCCATAAGTTTCAAAATGTCAAGGATTTTGAGGATAATTAGTAAAGACAATTTGCTAACTCTAAGAATGGATGTCAGAGAAGCAAGAATGAATGGGCTTTAGAGACTGAAGAGACCACAGGAAATGGAAGCAGTATGATAGCTACAAGTGGAGAGACAACTGGAAACTGATATAGTTTGAAGAATTTGACACAGACCTATAATTTTAAAACATTGGAACTCAACAAAGAGAGAGAGAGAGAGGTTATTAATATGATGTTTTTAAGAAATTAGGAGGCTGTTCCCTCTTCTGAAGGTGGTTCCTCTTTCTTTCCTTCTGTTGTTTGAGCTGGTGAATATGACAAGGGAAGCAACTGCGAGATGCTGTTACCTCAAGGAGTCAAGTTCTTGAAGGAACAAAAATGTGGAGCAAGATGCTAAAGGGAGGTTAAGTGTAAAAGGGGAGTTTATCAGTGAGTGTGGCTTCTAAGGTCAAAAGGCAGGTACTGAGGAGGAGCTAGAAGTGCATGGGAAGAATAAGGGTGACAAGCGAGCGTTCAGGGAGAGTGTGGCTAGAACGAGTAACTCCGGAGAGCAGGATAAGAAGTTTGGATCTAATGTGTTAGATGTGGATGGTGTTCCATAAGGAAGTCTCTGAAGAAAACGGTTGGATAGAGCAGAGGAGAAATATTTGCTGGGAAGAAAGAAAGTTGAATGTTATTCCCCAAACATATGAGTCTCCCTAAAATTTCTACATTGAAATCTAATCCCAGGATGATAATACTTAGAGATGGGGTCTCTGTGAGCCAGCCATTTAGGTCATGCTGGCAGAGCCCTAATGAATGGGACTAGTACCCTTAAATGAAGAAGCCAGGAAAGTGCCTTGCTCTTTTTTTCTGCCTTGTGAGTACACAAAGAGAAGCTGGCAGTAAGCAACCTGGAAGAGGGCCATGGATCAGAGCACGAAAGTACCAACCATGCTGGTACCAGATTTTGGACTTCCAGCCTTCAATACCATGAGAAATGAATGCTTGTTGCATGAGCCACGTCGTCTAGGGTAATTTGTTATAGCAAACCAAACCAAGACAGTGAATAATAGACTGTTCCTTAAAGTCTCTGCTGGTTAGCAGACCCAGATTGCCGAGAAGATGGCTAGCCTGCCAGCGTTTCTACACGCCATTCTCTCAGCTAATTTAAGAAAGGTTGGGGTGAGGTCCCTGCCCTAAAGCTTAGGCTCAAACTGCGAGCACAAGGAAATTTCTCTCTAATTATTCAAGTAGTTTAATGATATGCTTTAACAGTTATTTTGCTGCATGGCAATTAGATTCAAATGGTAAGTCAGTCACACAAATGAATATAATTAGTAGTGTTTTTGCATAGTTAAATCAAGCATTTAGACGCCTGTTAGGGGAATGGTGGTCCAGAAAGAAGGAACATTTGTGGCTTCTAGCACTTCTCTGGATAAAGAGAAGGATTATAGGTAGCTCAAATATCCCTTCATGGATGTGATTAGGACAAGGCTGCCAATGAGAGCACCATCTGATTCTATTTCCGGCTTATATTTCTCTAGATGCCCCATTCCAGGCACAAAGGAAGAGGAAAAATGGCAAAGGAGATGGGTGAGTGGGTACACATCTTTATGCAGGAGAATCTTAAAGTTTTCTGAATTTGGGAAAATATCATACCATCTCTCGCCTGAGGCAGTTTTAAAATTAGTAATATATTTTATAATCTTTACATATTTCAAGCAGAGAAAGAGATTAGGATGAGGAATATGAGTCATCGTGAACTTGGTGAGGTTTTAACATATGGTATAGTTGCTTCAGAGTTTCCTAAAAATAAAATAATGCCACATTCTAGGCACAGAAGTGTTTTTATTTTTTTCTACCATTCATCTACCTCCTCCTCTAGAGGAACTGATGTAGCACAGTAGGCATTTTAGATGTGTTTCTGTGCTTTTATTGCACGCATGTTTTCTAAAATGCACGTATATACTCTCTGAAATAATTGTAACATGGCTATACTTTCAAATGTCAAATAAATGGCATTCTGATTGTCTTTAATGAGACTGACAGGATCTCTTCAAATTATGACACTTACAGCATGATGGGACTTTGGTCCTGGGTGATGACTAATCTTGGTTATCAACTGGACACACCTGGGAAGGGGGATATCTCAGATGAAAAATTCCCTCCATCAGATTGGCTTGTGGACATATCTGTGAGGCATTTTCTTGATTGCTAATCGACATAAGATGGCCTAATCTGCTATGGGTCGGATCACCCCTGGGCTGTCTAAGAAAGGTAACTGAACATGAGTCTGGGAGAAAGCTAGGGAGCAAATGTTCCTTCATGTTTTCTGTTTCATTTACTACTTGAGTTTCTGCCCTGACTTCCCTCATTGATGGACTGCAAACTATAAGATGAAATAAACCCTTTTCTTTCCCAAGCTGTTTCTGGTCAGTATTTTATCACAACAGAAATCAAACCAGGACACCCTGAGAACACGTGTCTTACAGGTAAAGAATTCTGCAGGCAACTATGCCAAAACTGTGCAAATAGTTCGGAGACATCAAAGCCTGAGGAGTCTCATAACTACAAAGAGATACAGCTATCTCTTTCACATATCAATTTCATTTCCTTTAGATATATACCAAAACATATACATACCCATAACTGCTGGATCATATGGAAATCTATAATTTTTTAGGATATCCATACTGTTCTTCACATGGCTATCCTAATTTTCACTTCCATATATATTGCACATAAATTCCTTGTTTTTTACATCCTGACCAATATTTGATTTCTTTTGTCTTTTTAATACTAGACAGTTTAAAGTGTGAGGTGATACAGTGATCTTAGTATGTATTTCTTAGATAATAAACAGTGATGATCATTTATTTTAAATTTACTTGTTAGCCACTTGAATTTATTTTTTAGAATAAATATCTAAAGTTGTTTGTTATTCTTTAATCAGATTTGCTTTTCTATGTCTCTTGTGTATTCTGGATATTCGTTCTTTTCCTATGCATAGTTTTCATACTTTCCCAATCATATATAAGTTCTCTTATTTTATAGAAGTGGCATTACTTCTCTTTAGCTTGTTATTTAAAGTAATAGCATGGTTGCAGTCAAGCTGCTGTCAGCTGTCTTTTGGTGACTTCCTTGCCATGCAAAGCTTTGTAATTTGATATACCCTATTTGTTCGTTTTTGCTCTTCTTTCCATGTTTTGGTATCATATCTGAACAGTCTTACTTATACTGCTATGGAAGAGTTTTCTGTTGTTTTCTTTTAGTAATCCTACTGTTCCAAGTCTGATGTTTAATTTTGGGGTTGCATTGAGTTTTATATCTGGTATGAGACTAGGATCAATTTTATTATTAGAATGTGAATATCTACTTTCCCCAGCATAGTTTATTAAAGATATTGTCTTTTTCCCTGTATATATTTTTGGCTTTTTCATTGGAATTTAAATGCTTGGGCTTATTTTGGGATCTCTGTCCTGGCCATTTTGGCATGTGTGTTTTCTGTCACAGTATGACTATAAGATTCTTGTAGTGGGTTTTGTTTTTGTTTTTGTTGTTGCTTTTTGTTTTTTGAGACAGGATTTCTCTGTGTAGCCTTGGCTGTCCTAGACTCACTTTGTAGACCAGGCTGGCCTTTAACTTGAAGCTATCCTCGAGCCTCTGCCTCCCGGAGAGCTGAGATTAAAGGCATGTTGAGATTAAAGATTATTATGTCATGTATTATTATACCTCTGGCTTTGTAGTTTGTTTGATTAAGATGAGTGAATTATTATAAGATTATTTATGGTATCACATGATTTTTAGAAAGTCCTTTTCTAGTTCCTATAAAAAATGACAATGCAGTTTTTTTCTGTTTCCGTTCCATTTATTTATTTATTTATATTAATTATAGTTTATTCACTTTTATCCCAGCTGTAGCCCCCTCCCACATCTCCTCCCAATCCTACCCTCCCTCTTCTTCTCCTATCCCCCTCCCCCAGTCCAATGATAGGGTAGGTCCTCTTCCCTTTCCATCTGGTCCTAGTCTATCAGGTCTCATCAGGACTGGCTTCTTTGTCTTCCTCTGTGGATTGGTAAGGCTGCTCCTCCCTCAGGTGGAGGTGACCAAAGAGCCAGCCCATGAGTTTATGTCATAGACACAGAGATTATATTGAAACTATAGATGATTTGGGGGTATTATGGGTATTTTTCTAATACTAATCCTTTCAAATCATAAACATAGAGTGTATTTATTTATTTGTGTCTTTTTCAATTTATTTCATCAATATTTTACCATTTTATTGTTTACCTCCTTGATTAATACATTCCAAAGTATTTTATTCCTACCTGTTTTTAGAATGGATTATTGTTAGGAGTTGGTCCACTTGCTATGCATTCTAATGTTAATTACTGGTCCCAAGATTTGGTTATCAGCACATTCTCACATATACCTGTCTTTGTTGTGGAAACCTTGCTCTACCTAGTTTAAAGTTGATTTATTAATAAAGTTGCTGACAGCCTGGCTGAGCAGAAGAGAGATAGCGATAGCTAAGGTTCCCAGACTTGGGGTCTCCAGAGACCACAAGGCCGGGGGGAGAGAATGGAAGGAAGAAAGAAGATGCAGCAAGAAGAGAAGAAGCCACAGAGAAGGAAGTTGCCCTGGGGCAGCAAGGACCAAGAGCCAGGAAGACAGACTGAGGGAACAGAAATGAACTAGGCAGGAACTCTTATGGCAAGTAGCTTGGGGTATGTAGTTGAGAAGTCTTAAAGCTTTTATAATTCCAAAAGGTTTTTGTCTCAATTATTTGGGAACTAGCCGGGGTAGAGAAAACCTTGAGAGTTTAGTATTTTTCTGCAACGGATTATTTTAATGGTTAACTTTAATCTTCAGGTTGTTATGACTTTGAGTAACATAGGAAGAGAGTCTCATTGGGTCATTATTTACATTGAGTTAGCCCTTGGACATATCTGTGGGTGTTTTTTTTTTTTTTTTTCAATGCAGTTTATTCAGGAACATTGAACAATCCTCCAACCCCGGGGAAAGCCAGCCCACAGCTTAAATAGCCTCTGGGTAGCCAACCCAGGCGTGCCACGGGGGCAATGCAGATAGGTCCACATACATGGAAGCAAGCCAGATCCTCAGCCTTAGCCAAATGTGGAATTGTTCATGACAGAGAGCACTCACCATCGGGAAGGTGGAAGGCAGAAACCAGCTCCATCTTTAAGGCATAGCATTCCACAGCTCTCTACAGTTCCCCATTTTTGTTTTAGACGCATCAGGCAAGAGTAGAGGTCTGATCTCTGATATTAGAAATAAATTGGGACTTTGTACAGATGTTCATTTAGGTGTCATCCACCCAAAGAGCATCAGACCCGTCTGATACCTTTTTCTCAGAGGCGGGACCTGGGGCATCAACCCGCATGCAATCAGACATGCTCTTCTCTGGGTCCAAAGCGGCTGACCCTGAGTGCAGTGCTTAGCCTCGCATCCTGAGCGTATCATTTTAGCTTTTTATGGTATCCAACCATGCTTGGGGAGAATGTCCTGCTTCAATGGCTGTAAAGGCCTGAATTATCATGGCTGCATCACACTGTTGTGAGACTCTAATCTTGCATATATACCACAGGCAAACCAAGGAGACCAACACCAGAAGGCCTGCTAACACTCCCATGCCCGCCCATTCCTTCAGATGATTCATGGCTGCAGCAATCCATGTTGATAATCCTGTGGCTAGTCCTGTGTCCACTCCGGTAGAATTTACTGTGACAATGGCCACTCTCAGCTGCTCCATCGTAGTATCGAATTCTCCAGTCCAATTACCTAAAATATAGCTCGACAATTGTTTAGACAGATTTGCAGCACAGGAAAAATTCTCATGTTGTATGCTAGTGACACAAAGTCCAGCATACTTTCATTGACAGCCCGGTTGAGTGATTTGCCATAGGGTATCAATTTGCTCCTGCAAGAGGTCAATCCTCTGATTGAACACCATCAAGCTTCCTTTTAGTTGAGCATTAATTCCTTTATGTACAACTAAGGCGTGAGCTACATTGGCTAAATGATTATTCAGGGTCTGAGCAGTCTGCCCAGTATGACTCATGGCTAATGCCCTGGTGGTAGCTCCAACAGCCGTCAATGAGATGGTAGTAACAATGGTGGCTGTAGTTCCAAGATCCCTTTTCTGTCTGAAGAGAGTCATAGCGTGAGGGGCATCAATGGGCATAGGCACCCAGTGAGGCATGCGAGTAACCAGGGCATACCTAAATTTACTAGCATTCCAGCATTGGGCAAAAAAGCAAGTATCATTACCACAATTACTTGGCTCTATCTGGCTAATAATGAATAAAAATGGGGGATATAGACAAACAGGTGTGGGCTTATAGGAAATATTATGAGAAGCCTTAACCCCTCGTTGGAACATCCTGCGTCAGTTCTAGAACTAGCAGTGGTGGTGTCCGAGGTCTGAGTAGGTTCAGGAGACCATTGCCCCCAGGGGCGAGACGTGCTCCATGCCAATTGACTAACTCCATGTTTTCCTCCAATTTTGAAAGTCATTTAAGGTTCTTAAATTATTTTTTCCCTTTTTTCTTAAATTTTTCATCAATTACACTTTATTCATTCTGCATCCCCCCATAAGCCCCTCCCTCCTCCCATCCCAATCCCACCCTCCCTCCTCCCTCTGCTTGCATGCCACTCCCCAAGTCCACTAATAGGGGAGGTTCTCCTCTCCTTTCTGATCTTAGTCTGTCAGTTCACATCAAAAGTGGCTGTATTGTCCTCTACTGTGGCCTGGTAAGGCTGCTCTCCCCCCCCAGAGGGAGGTGATCAAAGAGCAGGCCAATCAGATTATGTCAGAGGCAGTCCCTCTTCACATTACTATGTAACCCAATTGGACTCTGAACTGCCCTGGGCTACATCTGTGCAGGGGTTCTAGGTTATCTCCATGAATAGTCCTTGGTTGGAGTATGAGTCTCTGGGAAGTTCCCTATGTTCAAATTTTCTTGTTCTGTTGCTCTCCTTGTGGAGACCCTGTCCTCTCCAGCTCTTACTATTTCCCAGTTCTTACCTAAAATTCCGTTCACTCTGCCCAACAGTTGCCCATCAGGCTCAGCATCTGCTTTGATAGTCTGAAGGGCAGAGGCTTTCAGAGGCCCTCTGTGGTAGGTTCCTAGGTTGTTTCCTGTTTTCTTCTTCTTCTGATGTCCATCCTCTTTGCCTTCCTGGATGGGGATTGGACGTTTTAGTTAGGGTCCTCTCTCTTGCTTAGTTTCTTTAGATGCACAGGTTTTAGTGGGTTTGTCCTATGTTGTATGTCTATATGAGTGAGTATATACCATGTGTGTCTTTTTGCTTCTGAGACAACTCACTCAGGATGATCCTTTCCAGATCCCACCATTTACCTGCAAATTTCATGATTTCCTTATTTTTCATTGCTGAGTAATATTCCATTGTGTAGATGTACCACAATTTCTGCATCCATTCTTCAGTTGAGGGGCATCTGGGTTGTTTCCAGCTTCTGGCTATTACAAATAAAGCTGCTACAAACATGGTTGAGCAAATGTCCTTTTTGTGTACTTGAGCCTCTTTTGGATATATGCCCAGTAGTGGTATGGCTGGATCTTGAGGAAGCGCTATTCCTAGTTGTCTGAGAAAGCGCCAGATTGATTTCCAGAGTGGTTGTACAAGTTTACATTCCCACCAGCAGTGGAGAAGGGTTCCCCTTTCTCCACAACCTCTCCAGCATGTGTTGTCACTTGAGTTTTTGATCTTGGCCATTCTCATGGGTGTAAGGTGAAATCTCAGGGTTGTTTTGATTTGCATTTCCCTAATGGCTAATGAGGTTGAGCATTTCTTTAAGTGCTTCTCTGCCATTCGGTATTCCTCTACAGAGAATTCTCTGTTTAGCTCTGTTCCCCATTTTTTAAGTGGATTACTTGGATTGCTGCTTTTCAGCTTCTTTAGTTCTTTATATATACTGGATATGAGTCCTCTGTCAGATAAAGGGTTGGTGAAGATTCTTTCCCAATCTGTAGGTGGTCGCTTTGTTTTGATGACGGTGTCCTTTGCTTTACAGAAGCTTTTCAGTTTCATGAGGTCCCATTTATTGGTTGTTGTTCTTAGAGCCTGTGCTGTTGGTGTTCTGTTCAGGAAGTTTCCCCCTGTACCAATGAGTTCTAGGGTATTTCCCACTTTTTTTTCAAGCCGATTTAATGTGTCTGGTTTTATGTTGAGGTCTTTGATCCACTTGGACTTCAGTTTTGTGCAGGGTGACAAGTATGGATCTATTTTCATTTTTCTACATGTAGACATCCAGTTAGACCAGCACCATTTGTTGAAGATGCTATCTTTTTTCCATTGTATGGTTTTGGCGTCTTTGTCAAAGATCAGGTGTCCATAAGTGTGTGGATTTATTTCTGGGTCCTCTGTTCGGTTCCATTGATCCACCATTCTGTTTCTATGCCAGTACCATGCAGTTTTTAAAACTGTTGCTCTATAGTACAACTTAAGATCAGGGATGGAGATACCTCCAGAAGATCTTTTATTGTAGAGGATTGTTTTAGCAATTCTGGGTTTCTTGTTATTCCATATGAAGTTGAGAATTTTCCTTTCCAGGTCTGTAAAGAATTGTGTTGGTAGTTTGATGGGCATTGCATTGAATCTGTACATTGCTTTTGGTAAGATGGCCATTTTTACTATGTTAATCCTACCAAGCCATGAGCATGGGAGATCTTTCCATCTTCTCATATCTTCTTCTAATTCTTTCTTCAGAGACTTGAAATTTTTTTCATACAAGTCTTTGACTTCCTTGGTTAGGGTTACTCCGAGGTACCTTATGTCATTTGTGGCTATTGTGAAGGGTGTTGTTTCCTTAATTTCTTTCTCAGCCCTTTTGTCTTTTGTATACAGGAGGGCTACTGATTTTTTTTTTTTTTGAGTTAATTTTGTATCCTGCCACTTTGCTGAAGGTGTTTATCAGCTGTAGGAGTTCCCTGGTAGAGTTTTTGGGGTCACTCACGTATACTATCATATCATCTGCAAATAGTGATAATTTGACTTCTTCCTTTCCAATTTGTATCCCCTTGATCTCCTTCAACTGTCTTATTGCTCTAGCAAGGACTTCCAACACTATGTTGAAGAGATATGGAGAGAGTGGGCAGCCTTGTCTTGTCCCTGATTTCAGTGGGATTGCTTTAAGTTTCTCTCCATTCAGTTTGATGTTGGCTATAGGCTTGCTGTATATCGCCTTTACTATGTTTAGATATGTGCCTTGTATCCCTGATCTCTCCAATACTTTGAACATGAATGGATGTTGGATTTTGTCAAAGGCTTTTTCAGCATCTAGGGAGATTATCATGTGGTTTTTTTCTTTCAGTTTGTTAATATGGTGGATCACATTGATGGATTTCCGTATATTGAACCACCCCTGCATACCTGGGATGAAGCCTACTTGGTCATAGTGGATAATATCTTTGATGTGTTCTTGGATTCGGTTTGCAAGTATTTTATTAAGTATTTTTGCATCAATGTTCATAAGGGAGATTGGCCGGAAATTCTCTTTCTTTGTTGAGTCTTTGTGAGGTTTAGGTACCAAGGTGACTGTGGCTTCATAGAATGAATTTGGTAATATTCCTTCTGTTTCTATTTTGTGGAATAGTTTGAAGAGAATTGGTGTTAGCTCTTCTTTGAAGGTCTGGTAGAATTCTGCGCTGAAGCCATCTGGTCCTGGGCTTTTTTTGGATGGGAGACTTTTGATGACTGCTTCTATTTCTTTGGGGGATATAGGTCTATTTAGTTGATTTACCTGGTCCTGGTTCAGCTTTGGTAAGTCAAATCGATCAAGAAAATTGTCCATTTCATTTAGATTTTCAAATTTTGTGGCATATAGACTTTTGAAGTAAGTCCTAATGATTGTTTGGATTTCCTCAGTGTCTGTAGTTATATCCCCCTTTTCATTTCTGATTTTGTTGATTTGGGTGGTGTCTCTCTGCCTTTTAGTTAGCCTGGCTAAGGGTTTGTCGATCTTGTTGATTTTCTCAAAGAACCAGCTCTTGGTTTCATTGATTCTTTGAATTGTTTTATTTGTTTCCAATTGATTGATTTCAGCCCTGAGTTTGATTATTTCCAGCCGTCTACTCCTTCTTGGTGTGTCTGCTTCTTCTTTTTCTAGGGTTTTTAAGTGAGCCATTAGGGTGCTTGAATGAGCTGTCTCGAATTTCTTTTTGAAGGCACTTAGTGCTATGAACTTTCCTCTTAGCACTGCTTTCATTGTGTCCCACAAGTTCGGGTATGTTGTGTCTTCATTTTCATTGATTTCTAGAAAGACTTTAATTTCTTTCTTTATTTCTTCCCTGACCCAGCTGTCATTTAGTAACAAGTTGTTCAGTTTCCATGTGTGTGTAGGCTTTTTGTTATTTCTGTTATTGTTGAGGTCCAGCTTTATTCCATGGTGATCAGACAAGATACATGGGATTATTTCAATCTTCTTGTATTTGTTGAGGCTTGCTTTGTGACCCACTATGTGGTCTATTTTGGAGAAGGTTCCGTGAGGTGCTGAGAAGAAGGTAAATTCTTTTGTGTTTGGGTGTAAAGTTCTGTAAATGTCTGTTAGGTCCATTTGATTCATGACCTCTGTCAGAGACATTGTTTCTTTGTTTAATTTCTGTTTGGTTGACCTGTCCTTTGTTGAGAGTGGGGTGTTGAAGTCTCCCACTATTAATGTGTGTGGATCTATATGTGCTTTAAATTTTATCAATGTATCTTTCACAAATGTGGGTGCCCTTGTATTTGGGGCATATATGTTCAGGATTGTGATGTCTTCCTGGTGGAATTTTCCCTTGATGAGTATGAAGTGTCCTTCCCCATCTCTTTTGATTAATTTTGGTTGAAAGTCTATTTTATCAGATATTAGAATGGCTACTCCTGCTTGCTTCTTGGGTCCGTTTGCTTGGAAAGTCGTCTTCCAACCCTTTACCCTCAGGTAATGTCTATCTTTGTGTCTTAGGTGTGTTTCTTGTATGCAACAGATTGCTGGGTTTTGTTTACGTATCCATTCTGTTAATCTGTGTCTTTTTATTGGAGAGTTGAGTCCATTGATGTTGAGAGAGATTAATGACCAGTGGCTGTTAGATCTCTTGATTTTGATGTTGGCTGTGGTCATCAGGTTGTGTGCTTGGTTGCTTTTTGTTTTACTGAAGTGAGGTTATTTATTTCCTGTGTTTTCTTGAATGTAGCTAGCTTTCTTTGGTTGTATTTTCCCTTCCAGTGTCTTCTGTAATGCTGGATTTGTTTGTAGGTATTGTTGAAATTTGTTTTTGTCATTGAATATCTTGTTTTCTCCATCTATGAGGACTGAGAGTTTTGCTGGGTATAGTAGCCTGGGCTGACATCTGTGTTCTCTTAGGGTCTGCATGATATCTGTCCAGGCCCTTCTGGCTTTCATAGTCTCTGTTGAAAAGTCAGGTGTGATTCTAATGGGTTTGCCATTATATGTTACTTGGCCTTTTTCCCTTGCAGCTTTTAGTATTTTTTCTTTGTTCTGTATACTTACTGTTTTGATTATTATGTGGCGGGAGGATTTTCTTTTCTGGTCAAATTTGCTGGGTGTTCTGTAGGCCTCATGTATTCTAATTGGCCTCTCCTTTAGCTTGGGGAAATTTTCTTCAATGATTTTGTTGAAAATATTTTCTGGGCCTTGGAGAAGGGAGTCTTCTTTTTCCTCTATACCTATTATTCTTAGGTTTTGTCTTTTCATATTGTCTTGCATTTCTTGGACGGTCTGTGTCAGGAGTTTTTCAGATTTAACATTTTCTTTGACAGATACATCGATTTCTTCCATTGTATCTTCTACACCTGAGATTCTTTCTTCCATCTCTTGTAGTCTGTTGGTTATGCTTACCTCTGTAGTTCCTGTTTTCTTCCCTAGATTCTTCCTTTCCATTATTTCTTCCATTTGTGTTTTCTTTAATTTTTCCAATTCTATCTTCAGGTCTTGAGTTGTTTTGTTTACTTCCTTCACCTGTCTGATTGTACTTTCCTGTTTTTCTTTTAGTTCCTTCAACTCTGTTTCTTTCATTTCATTCAGTGTTTTAAGCATTTCCTTTCTAAAGGCCATAAACTGTTTGGCTGCAGCTTCCTCTATTTCTTTACGGATGGCAATATTCTGTTTGAGTTTATCTTCCTCTATGTCTTTACGAATCTTATTTGTTTCCTCTGTTATCATCTTCATGAGCATACTTGTTAGGTCATCTTCTTGGATTTCAGTGATGGTGGGGTATCCAGGGCTACTTGCCCCTGGGTAACTGGGTTCTGGAGATGCCATATTGCTCTGTCTTTTGTTGCTTGAGCTTTTATGCTGGCCTCTACCCATTGTGTTATCTTAGGAGTTTGGGGTTATTTTCTGGTGGTTCGTGGGGATCCTGTGGTGGAGAGAATCCCCTTTGCAGAAAGCTGGATTTTCCTGAAGGATGTCTTCTCAGCTTTTTGGGTATAGTCCCTGGATGGCTGGTGTTTTTTCAGGAGTTGCTCACCTCAAGGATATAGACCTGAGTGGTAACTGTGGTCTTTGTTAGTCGAGAGGGTTCTCCTCTCACCCAGGGAAGTCCTGAGGGCAGCTGCCCTGTTTCTGGGTTTCTTGTTGCAGATTTAATGATCAGCTGCTGTGACCCAGTTGGACATCAGGCGCGCCTCAACTGTTTGTGCTTGTGTCTGGAGCACAGCTGAGTGCTAGCGCCTCGGCCCCACTAGACTACTAGACTTTTTCTAGGGAAGGATTGGGTGATTTAGATCAGTACAGTTTCCTTCCTTCCCCGTGGATTCTCTGGAGACACGGACTCCTAGTGTCTTTTTTTGCCCTGGTGCACACTGCTCAGTGTCCGCCAGCTGGCTGGCCACAGAAATTTGCCTGTGCCTGGAGCACAGCTGTGTGAGGGCGGCTCAGTCTCTGCCAGCTGTCTGGTGCGCAGAAACTGCCTGTGTCTGCCTTTGCGGCTTTTGGGGGCCTGAGTGCTTCCCTCAGATGGGTAATTTTCCGGGGACCTTTTCAGGTTGGGGGTGAGCTGAGTGCTCTGAGATCAGACCCGCTGTTCCTATCTCTGGCGGTGAATCAGGCGCTCAGGCAGGCAGGGCTCTGTGCTGGAACCTGGGTCCCCGGCTCTGGCTCTGGGCTGGCTCCTGGGGTGCCCGTGGAACCCGCCCGAGTCTTTTCCAGGGGATGTCTGGGTGACCTAAGGCCGGTCCCAATCGTTTCCTGTACCCTGGGGTTATCTCTCGACTGAAAATTCCAGTCTCTGATAGTGTGGTGCCCAAGGTTCAGTCTGGGACTGTGACCAGAGACACTGGCTTGTGGCTCTGGGCTGGGGCTGGGGCTGGCGGCCGGCAGCCAAGCGTCTGGCGGAACCAGGATCTCTTCTGCGGTTTAGCCGGGTGAGTTAAAAGCTGATTGAATCCCCCACCGTGGGGTATCCTCTCACCTGGGAAACACAATGACTGTGTTTTATGGCCGAGAGTTCTGATTGCTGTTCACTGTGCTGATCCTGCTGTGCTGCTGCTCAGAATGAGAGTCCTCCCGGCGCCGCCATCTTCTCTGTGGGTGTTTTTGTAATTAAGTTCATTACTATGAGAAGGCCCAGTCCACTGTTGGCAGAATCATTCCCTAAACAGGCTCCTAGATGATATAATAGCAAAGAAATTTAATTGAGCACAAGCAAGAGAACAAGTGGGCACCCATGAATACATTTCTCTCTGCTCTTGACTGTGAGTGTGACATGAAACACTATTTTAAGTTCCTGATGTCTTTACTTGCCTGAGAAGGACTGTAACCTGTAATTGTAAGTTAAAACAACATTTTAAGAAAAGTTGTTTTATGCCAAGGTATTTTAGTCACAGCAACAGAACTAAAACTAGGGTGATTATTTTCTTTCTTTTTGTTATTGTTAGTGCATACAAATGTGCCAGTGACTTTTATACAATTTGTGTCTTGTAGATTTAAAAATTGTTAGTTTTACCTCTTTATAGTAGAATGCCTGTCTCTCTATAAGAACATGCAGCTTGCAAACAGAGATAACATGCCTTTTCTCTTTCTGATTGGAATATTTTGGTTTCTTTATTTTGTACAGTTCTCCACCTGGGTCATGGAGTGACCCTGATGAACAGCATGATTTTTTTCTTGTGGTGATGTAAAGAAACATCTATTCACATTGGATTGGCTACTAGTGACAAAGGCCAAAGAAACAATTTCTCCAAAGTCTAGTTCAGTGAACAAGTGAGTTTACAGCACTTACTTACAGGAACTTGCATGAGGCGTTACTTGCAGGACTAGGTGATCCCATGACAGTGTCCTCACTGAGAAGCCATCACTGAAGACTCATGAAAGCTTCCTTCCTACACTGACAGCTCATGAAAGCTGCATCCCTAGAGCTCATTGCACAGCTTTCAGGCATCTCAACCCGTGTCTTCTCTCCCTAGTAACTCTTACTTTTGATATAGCCTTGGTAAAGACTTAGGATTCTAGTAACTTTCTGAGCTTCCTGAGCCCTGTAAATTTCATGAGCTCTGTCCTTATAACCCAGAAATATTTCAGTTATAGGACATGCTTACATAACACTGTGATTGACCTTTCTAATATTTTTTAGCGTTTTAATATCTCTGGCCATTTTCAGGTGGTCATTTCAAGAACTTTGACCTTAGGGTCTGCATCGTAGAACCACTGTTAACAACAGCTGTAGTAGCTTACTTCCTAGAAGTAGGGTTTAAGACAGAGATTCAGGTGGATAGTGCCTAAGTTCTTAAGAGGAAGGGATTAGGAACAATGGGGTAGGGCAGTAGAAGGCTTTATTAAGATGAAGCCTCAAATGGAACCAGTACTCACTTCTTCCAGAGAAAGCTCTGTGGGGCACAGACTGAATCACCAAGTTTCTCTCTCAAGCAAACCTAAACCCTCTTCCTACTCCTCAGGAAGACAATGGCTATTATCTTTTCCTAGGAGTGAGAATGTATGAAGCACAGTTCCCCATGTCTGGCTGTTCTTGCTTGACTGAACGGCCAGCCCAGAAGAGTGTTTAACTTTATGCCATTAGCCAATACTGTATAAATACAACAGTCCTGGACAAGAAGCTGTGCCCCAGGCATAATAATGCACTCCAATAAGAAGCATACTCTCAGGACCAGACACAGAAAAATGTTTCAAGGACTGTGACCAAATGGATCCAGATATGCCTTAAATGAAATTTAAAAGATACTTCATCTTCTGGGTGGGCACAATCCATGGCACCATAACCTGATGCTCCCTCTAAGCGCTATTATAGACATTTGTAGGATTTGTGCTTGTTACGTTGTAAAAGTCTCCTTTAAAAATCACTGTTTTTCTATCAGTTGATTCTACAGCTCTTCAAAGACAGTTTGAATATATCCAGCTCTGAGCGTTTAGAGATGGGAAGTGAGTGCCACCCCAGCTGCCATCTGCTCAGTCCACATGTCCACACGGAGCCTGCATGCTCACACTCTAAGTAGATAAGCAATGCTCCCTGTTCCCCTGCAGTCTCAGGTTCAGGGTGTATAGATGCCTTGTCATACTCACAAAGATGTACACTCTTCAGGAGCCACTGGGGGTCTGACAAGTTGGGGCTTTCGGAGCTTATTAATTCCAGAAAGTCCTTCATCTGAGGTAGCAGCTCAATAAATACCTTTATGTTTCTCTGACTTCGACATCAAATGCCTTAAAATAAAAGAAGTCTCACGCTTTTGTTATTCCAAATTTCTCCCCTTCCAAAAGCACTCGAGCTCTTCATGATTAAGGGCACACAATGATGAAAATCTGCTTCTATCATTTCTACACCATGAACTTAAACTGCACAGTTCACAGAACAATGGCACTTTGCATGCAGAATACCACTCTCAGTTTTTGACTCTAATAAATTAGTGAAACCTTTTCCTTTTTTTTTTTTTCCCATTTCTTGTGTGTGGTGGAGGTAAGAAGTGAACTTAGCTTTCCTGTATAAATCCTGTGTCTCAGATTCCTTACCGATAGACTGTTAAGTCTCATTAATTTTTGAATTAGCTTCTCAGATACAACTTCTTTTTCTCTCCCGTTTCTTCCCCGTCAATTTGTTCTTATACCCCTCCCTCTTTGCCTTCCTCTCTTCCTTTTCTTCTTCCATCCTTTCCTGTCTCCCTTCTTTGCAAATCTCCTAAGAACTGGACTGATTTTGGGGCATAGGACTCAATTTTACTTTGGCCGAGTAAATGAAAGTTTTGGAAGGTGAAAGAGATGCTATAATATTCATATTACATTCAGTGAATTATATGCAGACAATTTGGGAAATAAAAGATCAAATTTATTCTTTCGGACTGCCACACAAGGAACTCAGAGGACAAAGGAGGTTGTTTATTTAACAACTAGAATGCATTGTTGTTTCAGTGCAGTGATTTGGTTTAGAAGAAGAAGCTGAAGATACAGGAAAAGAGGATATCAGGGGAAAAAAAATCTAAGAAAATTAGACAGTAAGGGGTGCAGAACTCATGCCCAGAGGATTAATCATTGTTATCAAAAGACATACTTTATTTGGTATAAAACGGGGCATATAAGTTGTCAAAGTAACTTCAGATTTATATACGAGGTAACAATTTTCTTGTTTTTAATTTTAATTTTTTTCTTCATAATTTATTCATTATATATCTCAATGGAAGCCCTCTTCCTCAACTCCCCAAATCTCCCCCCATTCCCCTAATCCCCTTCCCCTAATCCCCTTCCCTTAGTCCACTGAAAGGTGGAGTTCTCCACTGTTGCCATCTGCCTATAGCTTGTTAAGTCTCATCAGACTGTCTGGATCCTCTTCCTCTGTGCCCTGGCAAGGCTGCATCATCAGGGCGAGTGAGCAGAGAGCAGTCAAGTGGATTCATGATAAAGGTGGCCCCTGATCCCCTCACTGAGATCCACATGGAGACTGAGCAGCCAGGTGCCCATATCTGAGCATGCATGGAGAGGTAACAATTTTCTAATTCTTGGTATTGAACAGAGCCAGTTGCAAAAGTTTCCTAGGGGTTCTGGCAGCCAAACATTGTACCAAGCCTTAGGTTTTCCTCTAAGTGCTCTACCTGTTGCCCTTCATCACTTCCCACTAACAGGCAGATCTGCAAGCACATCCATGTGGTCTCCAGAGGTTCAGCCTTTCAGCCTCAGTACTTTTTGAGCTTTCTTTTTTTAAAATATTTTTTATTTTAATTTTTACTAATTTCACTTTATTCATTTTGTATCCCCCCATAAATCCCTCTCTCCTCCCCTTCTCCAAGCATGCCCCTCCCCAAGTCCACTGATAGGGGAGGTCTTCCCTTCCTTTCTTCTGATCCTAGTCTACCAGTTCTCATCAGAAGTGGCTGCATTGTCTTCCCCTGTGGCCTGGTAAGGCTTCTGCCCCCTCAGGAGGAGGTGATCAAAGAGCAGGCCAATCAGTTCATGTCAGAGGCAGTCCCTGTTCCCATTACTATGGAATCCACTTAGACACTGAACTGCCATGGGCTACATCTGTGCAGGGGTTCTAAGTTATCTCCATGCATGATACTTGGTTGGAGTATCAGTCTCAGGAAAGACCCCTGTGCTCAGATTTTCTGGTTCTGATGCTCTCCTTGTGGAGTTCCTGTCCTCTCCAGATCTTACTATTTCTCACTTCTTTCATAAGATTCCACACACTCTGCCCAACCATGTTTGTAGCAGCTTTATTTGTAATAGCCAGAAGCTGGAAACAACCCAGATGCCCCTCAATTGAAGAATGGATACAGAAATTGTGGTACATCTACACAGTGGAATATTACTCAGCAATAAAAAAACAAGGAAATCATGAAATTTGCAGGTAAATGGTGGGAAGTGGAAAAGATCATCCTGAGTGAGCTATCCCAGAAGCAGAAAGACACACATGGTATATACTCATATAGACATATAATATAGGATAAACCTACTAAAATCTGTACACCTGAAGAAACTAATCAAGAGAGAGGACACTGGCTAAAATGCTCAATCCCTATCGTGAAAGGCAAAGAGGATGGACATCAGAAGAAGGAGAAAAGAGGGAACAAGTTAGGAGCCTGACACAGAGGACCTCTGAAAGGCTCTGCCCTGCAGACTATCAAAGCAGATACTGAGACTTTTTGAGCTTTCTTTTTTTTTTTTTTTTTTTTTTTTTTGCAATGCAGTTTATTCAGGAACATTGAACAATCCTCGGACCCCGGGGAAAGCCAGCCCACAGCTTAAATAGCCTCTGGGTAGCCAACCCAGGCGTGCCACGGGGGCAATGCAGATAGGTCCACCTACATGGAAGCAAGCCAGATCCTCGGCCTTAGCCAAATGTGGAGTTGTTCGTGACAGAGAGCACTCACCTTTTTGAGCTTTCTTAAAGCTCAGAGCAACTGCGCTTAATTTCCAGGGTAGAGTAAACAAGGCTGTTTTTTTCGCCCACCTATTGGATGTAGAAAACAGTATTTCTCTATGTCTATCTATATCTTTCAACATTTAAATTCCTTTGTACGTTGGTGTGGCTCTAGCCAAACAAGCAAAAGACCTGTTTGAATAAAACTTCAAGTCTCTGAAGAAAGGAATTGAAGAAGATATCAGAAGATGGAAAGATCACTCATGTTCATGAATCAGTAGGATTAACCTACTGAAAATGGCCATCCTGCAAAAAAGCAATCTACAGATTCAATGCAGTTCTCATCAGAATACCGACACAATTCTTTACAGACCTTGAAAGAACAATTCTCAACTTCATATGGAAAAACAAAAAACCCAGAATTGCTAAAACAATCCAGTACAAAACAGATCGTCTGGAGGTATCTCCATTCCTGATCTCAAGCTTTATTATAGAGCAATAGTAATAAAAACTGCATGGTTGGATTACTTGATTTGTTGCTGTTTAACTTCTTGAGTTCTTTATATATTTTGGATATTAGCCCTCTGTCAGATATAGGGTTGGTGAAGATCTTTTCCCAGTCTGTATTCTGTCATTTGTTCTGACTACAGTGTCCTTTGCTTTACAGAAGGTTTTCATCTTCATGCGATCCCATTTATTGATTTTTGGTCTTAGAGCCTGTGCTGTTGGTGTTATGTTCAGGAAGCTGTGTCCTGTGCCAATGAGTTCAAGGCTCTTCCCCACTCTTTCTTCTAACAGGTTTAGTGTGTCTGATATTATATTGAATTAAAAAAATGGGGGGAGGTACAGAGCTAAACAGAGAATTCTCAATGGAGGAATATCAAATATCAGAGAAACACTTAAAGAAATGCTCAACATCCTTACTCATCAGGGAAATGCAGATCAAAATGATCCTGAAATTTTACCTTACACACATCAGAATCGCTAAGATCAAAAACTCAAGTGACAACACATGCTAAAGAGGATATGGAGAAAGGGAAACCCTCCTCCACTGCTGGTGGGAATGTAAACTTGTACAACCATTTTGGAAATCAATCTGGCACTTTCTCAGACAATTAAGAATAGTGCTTCCTCAAGATCCAGCTATACCACTCCTAGGCATATACCCAAAGAATGCTCAAGTACACAACAAGGACATTTGCTCAACCATGTTCGTAGCAGAAGCTGGAAAAAAACCTAGATGTCCCTCAGTGGAGGAATGGATACAGAAATTGTGGTATTTTTACAGAATGGAATATTACTCAGCAAGTAAAAACAAGGAAATCATGAAAATGGCAAATGGTGGGAACTAGAAAAGATCATCGTGAGTGAGGTATCCCAGAAGCAGAGAGACACATGTTATATACTCACTTATAAGTGGATATTAGACATATAATATAGGATAATCATACTAAAATCTGTACAGCTAAAGAAGCTAAGCAAGAAGGAGGACTCTGTGTAAGATGATCAACCCTCATTCAGAAAGGCAAATGGGATGGACATTGAAAGAGGGTGAAAATGGGGAACAGGACAGGAGCCTACCACAGAGGGCCTCTGAAAGACTCTGCCTAGCAGGATATTAAAGCAGATGCTGAGAGTCATAGCCAAACTTTGGGGAGAGTGCAGGAAATCTTGTGAAAGAAGGGGGAGATAGGAAGACCTGGAGGGGATAGGAGCTCCACAAGGAGAGCAACAGAACCAAGAAATTTAGGACGAGGGTTCTTTTCTGAGACTGATACTCTAATCAAGGACCAGCATGTAGATAACCTAGAACGCCTACACAGATGTAGCCCAAGGCACCTCAGTACCCAAGTGGGTACCCTAGTAAGGGGAACAGGGACTGTCTCTGACATGAACTCAGTGACTAGCTCTTGGATTACCTCCCCTTGAGAGGGGAGCAGCCTTACCAGGCCACAGAGGAAGAGAATGCAGCCAGTCCTGATGAGACCTGATAAGCTAGGGTCAGCGGGAATGGGAGGAGGACTTTCCCTATCAGTGGACCTTCGGAGGGGCATGGAAGGAAATGAGGGTGGGAGGGTGGAATTGGGAGGGAATGAAGGAGGGGATCACGACTAGGATACAAAGTGAATAAACTCTAATTAGTAAAAAAATTAAAAAAAAATTCTTTGTACACAGAGGCAAAGAAATAAGTAGATACCACCTCTGGTATCTCTATAATAAAAGAGGTTATTCTAGAAATTATTGGACCTAAAAACATTCTTTATACTTCTGAAGAGACCAATAGACATTAAAGCATAGAAAACAAGATCAGAATTACTTGTAAGCAGTTTGTAAATTCTGACATCACCTTAGCAGTAAGTGATAAGCATTATTAAATATAATATTATTTGTGGATAATTGTTCTTTAGCCTTGGAAAGATGTAGCAAGGTCTTCACACTTCAGGGAATTCAACAGCTAGTGATTGTAGATGCTGGGTAAGATGCGGGCAGACTGAAGTTGATGTGACATTTTATTGAAATATCTGCCTCTTTAACTCCATCTCCTACTTTTTCTTTTATTGCTTCCAGAAGAGGAATGTGCATATGTTCAAAACTGCATCTTCAGAATCCCAGTGCTAAGTCTCCTCTGTATCTACTGATGGCTGTGGTATAAGAAGAAGACTTTGGGGTCAAGAATTTTAATATGTGAATAAAACTTTCATCAAACCCCAACAAATTATAACTCCCTGTACTTGGCTTTATGATGAAGGAGGGTAACTGCAGGCCAAGATACATCTTAGATTTAGATGGGAAAATAAAAACCCAAACCTGCTTGCATAGCTTTCTTGTTCTCCCTGTTCTCTTTAAATTAGCCCACAAATCAGTTGTATTCCTGGCCTGGCCCCTTACTAACAAAAAAATCATCCCATTGTCTGTGCAAGGCTTTTTAATCTCTGCTTTAGAGCTAATTTTTAAAGCCACCTCCATGAGTTCAGGTCGACGACAGTATTTTTCAAAGATGTTTTTTGGTATAATGTTTTTGTGGAACGTATACAATTTACCCTTGTTCATGCAAATGCTTAATTCTCTACCTCACTATCTAGTTTCAATCCTGATATTGAATTGTGATGCTTATTCTCAGCATCACCTGTCTCAAGTTTGTGTAAACATGCCACCATGTGTTCTTTGTAATTTCAATAAAATACCCAGCCAATGCTGAACAATGGAGAGAATATGGTGGGAAATACTGGTCCAGAGGGGAGGAGAAAGGAAGCAAATTGGAGGAGTCAGAGAGAAGAATTCAGCAGGAGAGGACTTGGAACCATGAGGAGAGATGCACTGCACCTAAGATATGACTAAAACCAAGTATAATGTGTAAAATCTGAACTGGAGGAAGCTATGTGAGCTTGGAGGTTTAGGATGGAGTAATCATTGTCCAGCATTTTGCTGTAGGTTAACTATATACATCCTAGTTTCTGTGTGGTGATTTGGGTATATAGCTGCTTTAGGAATAACCACTGTTTAACCAAAAGATAAATCAATAGTAAATATTAATAATCAACAGCATATGGTCATGTATACATGTTCAGTATCACTTACCTGGAAAGGTTAGGAACAGAAGTATTTTAGACTGCCCTTTCCCACTTGAAGTACTTGATTGTATCTTCAATGTAAGATCCAAGTCCAAAACTCAAAACTCTTTTCTCCCCTATATTTATCCTTTTCACGTAGCTTAGAGCTTATTTATTTATTTACTTATTTGTTTCTTATTATATCTGTGTTCTGACTATAACTTATGAAATCAGGTTGGAAGTTTGCTCCTTCCTTTCTCCTTCCTTGGGACAGGGTCCCAAAAGTTTCAGGTTTGTTTGGGTGATTTTCCTTAGGAATGCTCCACCTGAGCTTGTGTGTATGTGTGTGTGTGTATGTATGTGTGTGTGTGTGTGTGTGTGTGTGTAGCCCAGTCACTGTTTTTGTCTTACCATATGATAGTGATACTCTGCCTTACAAGAATGGGTCTGTGTTCATTCTTCTTGAATCTGGATGGTTCTGTAACAATACCAGAAGTGAAAATGTGTGACTGTTGGGGCGTGGTTAGTGAACTGTATTTGGCTTTCACCTGGTCTTTCTTTTGAGATGATTGTCATTCAGTTTACCCACTGTGCTGGAGAAACCTAGATTAGCTCAAGCAGAGTTCACATGCAGAGGACCATTGGGACCTGTACTGTGACCATCAATCAAGAGTCAGCATCTGCTGCCAGGCTCATAAAGGAAGAGAACCTTCAGCTCGCTTCAGCCCTGGGCCCTGAACCCTTCCAGACAACCCTTAGAGAAATGGTAAGTGGTCCCTGACAAGTTCTTGACAAACTGATGGCTTGTGAGCAAAATAAATGTCAGCCTGTACTAAACCACTAGGTTTGGGAAATTTTTTTTTTATAACAATAGTTATGGTAGCACCTTGCTACAAAATGTCCTTTCTTTTAAAAATATGTTTATTTATTCTTTTTCCTGACCTATAACAAACAAACAAACAAACAAACTCTCCTTTGATTTTTCTATCCCCTTTCCATCCTCCCACCTAGAAATCTATTCTGAGCTTGCTATACTGGAACCTGCTTATCTGGGAAAGAAATAATTACTCCAAGGTCAATAAATTTTATTTCCAAAATAAATGAATATCTGATTTGCCAGAGAGTCTCCTGACCTGCAAGTTATCTCCATCAGTGTTCTGGTGAAGACTGAGGTTCCCAGGCCTGGGATGCCTGGTCCTCTAATTTCCTTGCATAATCGCTCTCATTCTACTCTTTCTGTCTTTTGTATTCCAACCTTGTCCATTTCCTGCAGTTCCACCTTCTCCCCAGTGTGTTTTCTCAGCCCCACAGTCTCTTCTCCCCGAGTTCTTTTTAATCCCATAAGACCCAACTTCAAATTCTTGGAAGATGTTCTCTCCATTGCATGCACCCAGCTCACCTCCTTTCTGTGTTTTCCTGTCAAAGGCCTAATTGTGCCCCAGCAGCAGATATAAAACGCCAGCTCTTTAAGATCCTCCTTAAAGTCAAAATGAAAACAAACCAATTATCACTTCACAAACCTCCGTAAATTGTTTAAGTGGATACAAGAAAAGTGATTTTGTTATGTTGACAAAGCCCAGGCTAACAAAATTGGTCATTTACCAAATCGATTATCTGGTGAATTGACGTTCTCTGGACCTGTATTCACAGGACCATGTCATTGTGTGTCCTGCCATCTGTGTAGTCTGTATATTCCTCTTAGGGCATCCTAGCTCCTTGGACTGCTATACTTCTTGTCCTCTCTTCCACTATTCCTCCTGTCTAAAATCCAGGAACACTGGTGATCAGAGTCTGAGCCTCCTGACACCCACACCTTCCTACCTTCACATGCTGGTTCTTTAGTTTGCAAGACCCGTTTTGCTTTTGCCTTTTTGACAAGTCTCCTAATGCTTCAGGGCTCCAGTTCACTGAGGCCCTCTTGCACATTTAGCTGGTCTCCCATTTATTATCATTGCTCTCTTAAAAACAAGCAAGCAAACAGAAATGACCACGAGAACTACACAAACACACACATGTACACACACAAAATCAAAACAACAAAATCAGAGAACACCGTCAGCCAAATGAGTGTGCCGTCAAAACTGAATTTCTCCACCGAACTGCTAGAGTTTCAAGAGCAATAATCCTAATTTTCCTTTCTGTGTGCTCACTGGGCAGCACAGATCCTGACACACAGTAGGCTTGGAATAAATCTGTCTGAAAAGAATAGCATTTACTTAGAAAGAGTTGCTCCAACCATCTGCTGTTTGGAAATAATTCCTTCACAGAACCAATTTAAAATCACTCCCTCAGGCTACATAATAAAGAATCACATAAAGAGATGTCTGTATTTTGTTTAAGACTTTTACGAAAATCACAGTTCGCTTTGTGGTTGAAAGCCCTGGAATAAATATTCACAGTACTAACCTCTCTTCCGCTGGTGGGAGGTAAACACTTGGATCTACTGGCCTAAGGCGTGAGTCTTCTTATTAAATATTTTCTCAGAAAAGAAGAGGCCTGGCCCTTTCACATCACCTACTATTTTAAATTTGATCCAGTTTCATAGAGTAAGGAGCTTGAATATGGCATTTCTACACATGTATATAGTATCCTTGAATTGTTTTCATTTCCTTCGTTACATTTTGATATTTTTTCCTTACTCTCCCTTTTCTGCCATACATCCCTCAAACTGTCCCCTTTTATTATCACACCCACTCCTCTTATTCCGTTTCAGATTCACATATGGGAGAAAACATGATACTTGTCTGTGAGAATACATCTTTACAGTTAACGTGGTGATCTATAGTTCCATCATCTTCTTGAAAACGATACAGGGCCATTTTTAAGAGCTGAATATTTCTCTCTTTACACATCCACACCCACACACTCACACACAATTGCATACAAACACATACACAAATGTGTTTAGCACTCATAACTAAATGCCTTTCTGTGTATACTTTTATTCCCGTTTCTTTTCTGTTTGTTTTTTGCTTGTTTTGAGGTGAGGTCTCATGTATTCCAGGCTGGCCTTAAGCTTGCTATATAGTTGAAGACAATCTTGAATTTATTATCCTCCTGCTGTTACTTCCTGAGCCCTGGGAATACAGACGTGCTCTGCCACTCCTCTCTTATGCAGTTTTGGGGACTGAGCCCAGGCATTCATGTATGTGAAGAAAACACTATACATTATATGTCTAGTATCCACTTATAAGTGAACATATACCATGTGTGTCTTTCTGCTTCTGGGATACCTCACTCAGGATGATCTTTTCTAGCTCTAAACATTTGCCTGCAAATTTCATGATTTCCTTGTTTTTAATTGCTGATTAGTATTCCATTGAGTAAGTGTACCAAAATAAAAAAAAAATACTAAAATCTGTACACCTAAAGAAGCTAAGCAAGGAGGAGGACCCTGGTTAAGATGATCAATCCTCATTCAGAAAGACAAACAGGATGGACATTGGAAGAGGGTAAAAATGGGGAACAGGACAGGAGCCTACCACAGAGGGCCTCTGAAAGACTCAACCCAGCAGGATATTAAAGCAGATGCTGAGACTCATTGCCAAACTTTGGGCAGAGTGCAGGGAATCTTATGAAAGAAGGGGGAGATAGAAAGACCTGGAAGGGACAGGAGCTCCACAAGGAGAGCAACAGAACCAAAATATCTGGGCCAAGAGGTCTTTTCTGAGACGGAAACTCCAACCAAGGACCATGTAGATAACCTAGAACCTCTGTACAGATGTAGCCCAAGGCAGCTCAGTGTCCAAGTGGGTACCCTAGTAAGGGGAACAGGGACTGTCTCTGACATGAACTCAGTAGCTGGCTTTGATCACCTTTGATCACCTCCCCTTTTTGGGGGAGCAGCCTTACCAGGCCACAGAGGAAGACAATGAGGCAGTCTTGATGAGACCTGATAAACTAGGGTCAGATGGAAGGGGAGGAGGACATTCCCTATCAGTGGACCTGGAGAGGAGCATGGAAGGAGATGAGGGTGAGAGGGTGGGTTTGGGAGGGAATGAGGGAGTGGGCTACAGCTGGGATACAATGTGAATAAACTGTAATTAATATTAAAAAATAAAAACAAACAAAAAAGAGAGCACTCTACCAGTTGAGCTGTATTCTCATGCTAAACGTATCCTCGTTTTGTATATGATATAATAATACAGTAATAAAGAGTAACAACACAGCTTATACTTGCCAAATTCTTTCTGTGGTGTGAGCCTATGCTAAGTGTTCTGTGCGTTACTTTAAAAACTGTTCAGTGATATCCTCCATGATTATTTTTCTGAGAAGGGCTAGGGTTTATAGAAGTTAAAGGGCTGAGTGTTGGCAGCTGATTCTGACTTAAGCAGCTTGACTGCCCAGGCCTGCTGTTTAAGCTGGTCTTTATAGTGCAAGCTGCTCAGGTATACCTTCAGTTCAACCCACCGAATTACTAAAAATGCAGGTAGGCTGGAGAAAAAAAAAAAGATTATTTTTGACTTTTTGCTGTAATGATCGCCAGTTCTTCTTAGAGTTTTTTCTTTTCTGTGGTTCCCTTTCTGAAAGATGACTTCTGTGTTCACAACATTGCTCCTGCTCCTTTCGAGATGCTATGGGCTGCCCCTTTTCCTCTTCAAGGTGGCTGCTTCTTACCTTGTGCCCAGTCTGGCACTCACCCCTAATCCTGTGCATCACTTTATCATTTTTTATGATGACATATTTTTAATCCATTTTTATTTTCCCATTTTCTTAGGTATGTGTGTGTATGTGATGTCCGTGTGCATGTTTGTATGGAGTGTGGGCTCCATGTGCGCTCATGTGGAGGCTGACGCTGATGCTGGGAGTCACCTTTGATCTCTCCTCCATGTCATTGATCAAGGCAGAGTTTTCCAGCCACTCACAGAGCCTCGCTAACACTAGTCTAGTTAGCCACCCTGTTGTGGGGATCCTCGGCCTGAGACTTTTGAAGCTGGAGTTACGGGTGGGCCACAGTGGGCCCACCTGGTCTCTGTGAATACAAAGTCCACTCCTCATGCTTGGGAGGCAAGTGCTTCAGCTACAGCCCCATAAATATGCTTTAAACTTAAATCCAGGACTCTTAATCTAATTCTTATTAGAGTTAAAATTCATCAGACTTTTAATATTACCTGTTTGCAAATGACAAATGAAACAAAACCCTTTAATTATTGTGTTAGTTAAAGGTACTGTTTGCACACTCCTTACCTGGTGAGCTCAGCCTGACTCCAGATGCTCAGCTTTCTTCCTGTTTTTCCTTCTGCACGCAGCATTGTTCAGCCTCTTCAGCAAAATCTTTTAAGATGGTACAGAAATTTGTTCCCTAGTTGTAAAGCTTTAGGTCCTGAAAAATATACAAAATGTCATATTACAAATAAATCAGCATACAGGGCCTTTCACAATAGAATCACTTAAATGGTATTTTCCTTAGATCATTGAAATATCAAGATTTATAAACAATTTAAAAACATACATATTAGTGAAGTGTGATACCTGAGCTAAAGTTGGACAGTGTTAAGAAAAATGTGAAAACATCGATTTTATGTGTTTTAAACAACATGCATAAATTGTTTTATGAAACCAAATCATATGTATGCATACATGTGACAGAACTGAGTATGGTCTGAATTTATAACCAGAGCACCCATTGCATTTATCTGGATCAAACTGATTTATTTGGCTCAGCGTTCCACCATTCTTCAAAGAAGGCATTCCTCTTGCATTCAGAGTCCGCTACTGTTCATCCACTGACCTTGCTTCCACCTTTTGTCGATCTTAATCCTCCTCTTTTGCTTGGTGTGCTTTGTAGCCCCTTTGTGTAAATTCTGAACACACTGGCTATGCGTCTCCTCTTCTCATAGTGCACTTCTGCTCTCAATCATTTATGTCTATTATAACCTTCTAATGTGTCTCTTTTGCTATAATCTCTTTCCTTCTCTATCTACAGATCAATACTGGGATAGAAGTTTTAATAACTGCACATACAATGCCTTTCGGAGAAAGGCTTTTAGGGGTTCCACATAATCCCCGAACTCTTCAATCCCACTCTCATCTCAATCTTTCCTTCTGTTTGTAACATGGGTACTCTCCCTAACCCTAACTTCCCTGTTCAGAATTTGTCAGCTCCAACCTCACAAGCCAGACACCTACAGGTCTTTGCTTTCCACTCCACTTATCCCAGGCTCTTGGCCCTTCAGGCTCCAGGTTCAAATTCTTTTGGTGATGTTTGTAGTCTAGTCATCATGTATGCCTTCACATATGCTGTAACGTCACCATTTTCACAGATCCAAGACTGCTCAAGGGTTCTATGGTTTACATGAAAACAACAATCACTTCTAACTTCGAAGTCTGCGTGGTAGCTCATTAATAAAAATATGTGAGTGGTAATGCTCTGTCTTTTCACTGGAGTCAGAAAGAACTGAACTTTCAGAACTGTTACAAACAGGCCTGTAGCACTAGTGTTGTCTTCCTCAGATGTAATTTATAGGAAACACTGTGGCTCCATGACACTTCATACACCTGAGGACTGTATTGTCTTCCTAACAGAAAAAGTCAGGCTGCCCACTGCTACCCAGAGCTAATGCCGTGTTTCCAGCTGAAACAGTTTCAAGGTTAACAAGTCCAGTATCCATGCTCGTTAGGGCTTCCTGTCAACTGCTATGTCAAGAATTATTGATTCTGGACACTGGGATCTTGAAGTCCAGAAATAATGAAAACAAGATAAGCCATTTAGTTTTGAACAAGGTGGGGAGAGTTTTAGTGGGTGGGGGGCTTGGTTTGAGAGTTAAGGGAGACTGTGATCGAGGAGGTGATTGGATGACTCAACCCCAGAGAAGGAGTTACAAGCTCCCTTGGATTTATCTTGGGGGATGAAGTAAATGATAGGTTAGCAATTGTTCATTAGTTACTGGCATAGTCTCAAAGCTGTTTTTTTACTTACTCAGGCTTTGTACTTTTTAGGATAAGGAACTGCTGGTTGTAGCTGGCGTCATCATTTTCAGTAATTGTCTGACATTGGCTGAAGGACTTTCAGAGATGTGCTCAGGAATGTTGAGTTGCTAGCATCATCAGCTTGTGTGATCATCCCAGTTTTGTGATTTGGCCTGAGCTTTATGAAAAGGCTCAGGGACTGAGGGAGCTGAGGTTGGTAAGAAAGCACAAGGAATGGGTAGAAGAAACACAAAGAACAAGAGTCCACCATAACTACATTTAGCCCTAGACAAATGTACTTTTTTAAAAAAAGTTTTTATTATTATTTTTTAAAATTTATTTTTTATTTATTACAATTTATTCACTTGTATTTCAGCTGTAACCCCCTCCTTCAGCCCCTCCCAATCCTACCTTTCTTTCCTCTTCTCCTCCCATGCCTTTCCCCTAGTCCACTGTTCGGGAGGTCCTCCTCCCCTTCCATCTGACCCTAGCCTATCAGGTCTCATCAAGATTGGTTGCATTGTCTTCCTCTGTGGCCTGGCAAGGCAGCCTCCCCCCCCCAAAGGGAGATGATCAAAGAGCCAGCCACTGAGTTCATGTCAGAGACAGTCCCTGTTCCCCTTACTAAGGTACCCACTTGGATACTGATTTGCCATGGGCTACATCTGCAGGGGTTCTAAGTTATCTCCATGCATGGTCTTGATTGGAGTATCAGTCTCAGAAAATACTGCTGGGCCTAGATTTCTTGGTTCTGTTGCTCTCCTTGTGGAGATCCTGTCCTTTCCAGGTCGTTCATCTCCCCCTTCTTTCATAAGATTCCCTGCACTCTGCTCAAAGTTTGGCTATGAGTCTTAGCATCTGCTTTGATACCCTGCTGGGTAGAGTCTTTCAGAGGCCCTCTGTGGTAGGCTCCTGTCCTGTTCCCTATTTTCTCCCTCTTCCAATGTCCATCCCATTTGCCTTTCTGAATGAGGATTGATCGTCTTACCCAGGGTCCTCCTCCTTGCTTAGCTTCTTTAGGTGTACAGATTTTAGTATGTTCATCCTACAAAAGTGCTTCTTAAAAGAGCAACACATCTGAACACAGGGTTGAATAGAGACTGATAAAAGGTTACAATAAGACAATGTATAAATCAGTGATATATCCCAAGTTTAATCATTCACCAAGTACCCACAGGTGCTAGAAAAGACAAACTTTCAAATCACAGATGTTGTATGCAAGATAGTGGAAGAAGGAGACTAATGTATTATTAAGATGTATTACCTCTAAAGCTAGGATTTTCTTTTCTTTTCTTTATGTAGCCCTGGCAAGCTTCAGTGTTCTGTGTGCATCTTTTTGGCTCATCAACCCAAGCGCAGTGACTATATTTGTATTTGTTATTTGCTATGACAGAATATACATGACAAAAGCAACGTGCAAGATGAACCCAAGGAAGAACAAGTTCGTCTGGGTTCACATTTCAAGGATACAGTCCTCCGTGTGGGAGCCACGGTTCAGAAGATTGAAGTAACCAGTAACACGAGCCTGCCAACAGAAAGCAGGGAGGCTTGAGTGCTTGTGTTCAGCTGGCTTTATTTAGCTCATTTAGTATTAGGATTTAGTCAGGGACCCCAGCCTGTGGGATGACACTGCCCACAGTTGTAACAGTCTTTCTATCACAATTAACAGAATTGAGATGGTTCTTATAGACACGTATGTTTTAGTTTTCTAAATCCCGTCGAACTGGCATGTAAGGCTAACCATCCCGGTCTCTGTGTGTCACCCTGGTCTGGTCAAGCTGGCAAACTTCAAGCTCACTGAGCCCCACTGAAGCTAGAGGGCTTACTTGGGTTTCCCTTCCGTTCTCAGTCGCCCTTCGTCTTTGTTATTTGTGTGGCTATCTCAAACCCTAGTGGTTTTGGCTTGGTTTTGTCACAGGAGGCTCCTGACCTGGTGTTTTATGAGCTGCTGAAGCATGCTTTTCACGAGAAACAGGTTAAAGGCCCAATATTTGCTGTAGGTCCCCTGTGGTAGCTCCTACCTGTTTTATTGCTCCTTGCATGTTTGTTATCTTTCCTGGGGCTCATTATTTTGCTAACTCTTAGCTTAAGTTTTACCAAGTAGTTAAAGTTTTCTTTTTCTTTTCTTTGCTTTCTTTCTTTTTTTTTAAATGAAGTTATGCTCTTTACAGGAAAATGGATGAAGCTGGAGATCATCATGTTAAGCAAAATAAGTTTGACTCAGATATATATCAAATGTTTTTTCTCATATATGGAGTCCAGACTTTTTTATAATAAAAGAGAGAGATGTGGAGGTAGAAGGGAGGCTATGTGGGAAGAAGAAGGGAACTAGCAGGAGAGGAGGACAAGAAAGGCAAGATAGGAATATGATCAATGTACAAACTATACATATACGAAAATGTCATGAGAAGTTAATTAATTTGCATATAAATATATGCTAATAAAAAATTTAAACCATTTGGATTAAAGATGAACAACTGAAACAATCTTTGAGGGACTTAGTTCAAAATGCCTGTAGTGGGTTTGGAGAGATGGCTTGGTTAAGGGTACATGCTGTGCAAACCTGATGGACTGAGTTAGAATCCCTGGCATTCTCATAAAAAGCCAGGTATGAACGCGGGCGCTTGTAACCCAGTACTCCAGGGCTGCAGACAAAAAGATGTCTGGGGTTTGCTGGCTGCCAGCCTAGCTCTAACTTCAGCTCAGGGAAATACGGTGGAAAATGACACTTGAGATTCTCCTCTGGCCTCCGTATGAGCATGTGTAGAATTATGAATCTGCATGTGTGTACATATGCCACATACACACACCAAAATGCACTTGCAGTCTTGGGAAACATGTCATTACCCTCCCCCCCAACCCCAATGAAAATGTAACTGCAGAAATGGTCACTGTATGATTTCCAAGTAATAGGGTAGTTTATAAGTGAGTAGACAATGTTCTTAGAAGAATAAGAAAAAAAAAAAAACCCAAACTTATTGGGGGGACTTTAGAACAAGTGCATCTCCAATTATGCTGGAAAATATAGCCAATTATTTAACACTATAAAATTTATAGTGGAAGTGGTTTTCCCCAATCTGTGTGGTGAAACAAAACACTATTAATTATATGCAGCTAGTTCACTGGGAGAAACATCCAATTTAGACACATTTGGCTTTACTCAGAGGAAAAAAAAATACAATGAAAGAGAAAACCTGATTTAATATACTTATAGACTGTTATTGCTTCAGTGAGCAGGTGAGGAAGAGAAGCAATTCTTTATTTCCAAATTATAAAGTACGATCAAATTTGAAGCTGTGAAAATATTGAACTTTTGCTAGAAAAAAAAAAAATAAATGATTTGAAGCCCTGGTGATCACACGGAGAATCTCGACAATTTGACAGCTATGAATTTATCTCACTTGTGAATGAGTAACCTTTGTAAGTCACTGGGGACTTACATATTCCCAACACACTTCCTTGGAAACACTTCAAAAGGCCTGGTTCATTTCTGTCCTTCCCAAACAGCCCCTTTTGTTTGCCTCTACTTTGCTGGCTTTTGTGGTTTGAGAAGGGACTTGAAAGTTTGAAAATTAACGTGGTTACAGCTTGCCAGTGGGTTCTACTCCTGCAAGAATGAAGTAAGATTAACTCTTTTGATTATTTTAGGGATTAAACAGCTTCTATTTACATCTGAAATAGGAAAACTTCATTAATACTGTTTACAAAACTCCAGCCCTGTCCCTGAGCTAACGTCTAATTTGTGTTTGCGTTTATGAGGGCACATGTGCCCTTAAGGGTGTGAGTCCGATAAAGATCACATCTTATTTAGCTGAGTTCTGTGTAGTTCTTAGAGCCTTGTTAAAAATAAGATCAAGTCCAGTGTAATAGTGGTTTTAGATACTGTCCCACACATGTTATGCACTTTCAGCTTAGTGATGAGTTCTGGATATTAGGATTGCAGTCTTGTCTCTTGGATTTGAGAGTTGATCAACTTCCTCCTTGTCCAGTTGATCCTTATATACACTTTTTGAATGTGGTGTGGATGGTGCTGGTGGAGGGTCATTTTTGCCACTGGACACAAACAAGGGACAAAAGACATAGCCTGAGATAAGCTTGGCTTCCCCTCTTCTCAGTGTCTGGCAAAGTCTTGGACAGTTTTTGCCACATGTACTTCCTCTTCCAGACTTCAGACACTGCAAATTCAGGTGAGATTTGTCCAACCGTCTTTACGTCCTCAAAACTAAATCAACACTTCCGACTCCTACTGAGCTTCCACGTTGTTTCTGTGATGTGTTGGATGCATAAATGTGCTCAGTGACACCCCGCTCTCCCGTTTGCTCTAGCTCCGTTCACTGTACTCTAACATAATACTATGAAGTTTTCTGTGGGAGGCGTCTTTGTCACAGGAAACCAACATCAGGTGAGACTAGGTCGGGGAAAAGGAGGCATCTGAGGATACAGAGTATGTCACTGAGCCACAGGTGAGGGGCACTGCTGGCGTCCCTGGGAAGCAGGAGCTGGTCTGTGATCCCAGAACAAGGCAGAGAGTAAGGCTTTAGCCATCATGTCTCACAATTGCTGTTTTCCGCTTTTGCGTCAATCTCTTTTTTCTCTTTGCCTGTCGGTTCCTTTTTCTCTTGTTGTTTTTATTCATTTATTTTTTTAATTCACTTTACATTCCCATCCCACCATCCTTCCTTCTCATCCAGCTCCTCTTTTCCTCAGAAAAAGGTGTTCCCTTTCCCATCCAGCCCATCTCATCAGGTTTGTATTGAGCGAGTCCTCTTCCCCTGTGGCCTGGCAAGGCCCCCTACAAAGATGTCAGCAGACAGGCAGCTTAGGCCTCGTGTGGTCCTCTAGTGAGGGAAGTGGGACACAGACTCACTTGCCAGCTTTTCGATCACTCTCATTGCTTTTGTTTCGCATATTTGCACATGATCCCACGTCTCTTTTAGTTTCCTGACCGATTCAATGAGAACGTGTTCGGAAGAGCGATAGCTGCTTCAGCATAGCTATGACAAACAGCAGTAACTCGCGCTAAGCGCTCACTCAGCGGAGCTCCTAGCCCATCAGCACTCTTCAGGAAGCTATCCGGTAGATATCCAGTAAGCGACCATCTTGTGCCATCCTACAAAGAAACAATGTTAAACACAAGAGCTTCTAGGTGTTTGTTTCCGGTATGAACCTATTTTGCAAATGAATTGTTTCACAGTCTGTCTTGGTAGCTTTTATTTACACCCTTGTTTAAAGTATGCTGTCTTACATGCTCCTCTTTGTCTCCCAGAATCTTACCATTCACCAACACTGGCAGATTCTTTTTTCAAAATGTCACTTGATGCCACTTGCTCCCCTGCTTCTCCATTCTCTTTGTGCTCCTTACCATCTCCCCGATTTCTTCTATTACAAAAACCTTTTAATTTTAATTATGCCACCGACGTCCAGCTCCTCTCTCAGCCACTGCATCATTCATATGGCTGACAAGCTGATCATAAAACATTCTTTCAATCTGTCATTTGCCACCAGAAGGTTTCAGTGACGACACAGCCTGCTAGAAGCCACATGGCATGTTCTGAGAGTGCAGGACCTGGCCTGACCACCACTGCGCTTCCCCCCCACAGCCCTAGCTGCTTACTTCATTGGCGGCGCTGTGAGCCCCGACTAACTGAACTTTTCCGATGTGCTTTTGCTTCAACCCATCTTGCTGGCTGAGATGGTGCTTCTCACTGTCTGTGTGAATTATATCTATCATTCAAGTCTTCCTCTCTTTATGAACTCCTCGGGGTTCAGGCTAGCCCTACCCATTTCTTGAAATTAGTATATGTCTTCGTGTTCCATTAATTTAACTGGTCCTCCAATTATATGAATATAGCTGGATGGTGTTCTACAATCCGAAAACCTTTCAATACCTTCATTTCCTCAGTCAGGGTACACAAGGCAGAGACCATGCTTCTGTCTTTATGCCCTTCTCATGACAACAAACACTGCCACTTATACACAGTGATGGTGCTAAAATAGCCAAAGATTGGGACAAAAGTATCTCTGATGATTGATTATGTACTAGAATGTAAATCAACTTACTGGATGTAAATCAACTTACTAAACCTTTGCTGATGCTCCATGTTAATTCGTTCTCACGATCACTAAAATGGCGTAGAGGTAATTTATAGACTTCCAAAGTAGATGATTTGCTCTGCCTTGATACCGTTGTCTCCGTTCTCCGGTTGCAGTATGGCAAGTCAGGCAGCTGGTGGAAGGCAACACTGAGATTGCCGAGTACCTCTGAGCTTCTTCTCATCTGTGCAGTACAGCTGGAGCGCAGAATAGATTCCTAAGCAGAGGAAAGGCGTCCACTGCTGAAATGAAGTAGACTGCTTCCAAAAGAGATGCAGCCTAGAACGGCACCGTCCGTTAGCTCAAAGAGTGGAATGCTCGGTGTGCAAGTTTGTACTGGCTTGGGTTTCATGGTAGTGGTGGGAGAGATTCCTTCACTTCTCTTTCATCAGTATTTTCTACTAAGTTCTCCAGGAGCTTCTCCCCCCCTCCCCCTCCGTGTGTGTGTGTGTGTGTGTGTGTGTGTGTCTAGAAATTAAGCAAAATGATATACAGTTCAGGTAAATTGGAAAAATAAGTTCTTTTAAAACCAAACTTGCTAGTTTATTCAGGAAACTGGAGAGGTGATATTAATGATACAATGCAGCTGGATAGTTTCTTACATCTCACAGAGGAAAGGAAACAAAACACAATGCAAACATAGGCGGGGAAGCCTAAGAAGGCATACCCGGGAACCAAGATATGATGAGCTGCTGGGCTAGTGGTGAGCATAGCTGTCTTACAGATGCTCTGGGTGCAGTTCAATAAAGCAAGACTGTTTTAATTACGTTCCTTCCTAGCATGCTTAAAATTGTACCTGTGGCTATGTGGATGCTTTGGAAGACTTTTCTGTTCACAAAAATCATATTCATTCTGTCAGGTTTCTTGTTTTCCTCTTTGTACAGGCCGTTTCCCTGAGATGTTCTTTGGTTTTTATCACCTGTACGTGTGTTTGAGTATATTTCCTTGAGATGTCTATTTTCACATCTCTTTGGCTTCCTGAATTTTTATTTTACTGGAGAGATTCTTAATGAAATGATTTAAGATTTCTACACATTTGTCTGTTGAAAACCCAGTAGTTGTGACATTTCTGATCTTATTTAGATACAGAAATAAGCTTGATCATGTAGTGGGTGCTTCTGAAGAGAAAATAAATAAAATAAAAAGAGAAAAGACAACATTTTTTTTACTCAGGGGAGACACACACACACACACACACACACCCCAAAACCAACCATTGTCCTTAAAAATCTATTTAGCTCAGTATCTGTTCATTTAACTGATTATTGAAAATAAAGCTTTATTTTCCAAGCATAAAGTAAAGAAGGTTGGGACCATTTGGCATGGAAATCATTCCTAAAGTTTTATAAAAAAATACACAGCATTTGCTGCAACACTTTTAATTAATTATTATTATTTCTTACACTCAGAAGGTGAACAGTTTTAATGAAAAGTTGATGGTAGAGAGAACATTTGGCATCAATACAAGATTTAAAGAATAAGGTTCCTATTCTTTTTGCCAAAAGTGTTTAGGAATGATTCCAGCTCCTTCCTTTAGCCAAATACCTATATTTTAAATGTTTCCATATTTTCAATATTTCAGAGGAAACACAAAATTGTTACCTTGATAACCTACTGCATTTAACTGAAAAGCTTTTGTAGTGCGCAGATGGGGACATGATGAGAGAGAGAGAGATAGGAAGGAGAGGAGGGAGGACAGAAGGAGAAAGGAGGGAAAGAGAGAGAGAGGAGAAGGGAGAGAGATTCTTGACTATAATTTGAAGATGTAGATAGAACATTCTAGCAGAATTCACAGCTGTTCTAGAGATCATCCTTTGATTCACTAGAGAGAAAGTGACTGGAAATAATCAACACAATAATCAAAGTATTGGCTCTCCCACTTCTAATTTATAGTTTCATAAACTTTGGGCATTTTGTAGATATTACAAACTTTGCCTTACATAAAAAAAATAGACTCTTCTGTAAAAGTAACTTTTTAAAAATATTTTATTTTATTTTATTAATTGCACTTTATTCACTTTGTATTCCCCCATAAGCCCCTCCCGCCTCCCCTCCCAGTCCCATCCTCCCCTCCCCCTTCTTCACAAATGCCCCTCCCCAAGTCCACTGATAGGGGAGGTCCTCCTCTCCTTCCTTCTGATCTTAGTCTATCAGATCACATCAGGAGTGGCTGCATTGTCATCTTCTGTGGCCTGGTAAGGCTGCTCCCCCCTCAGGGAGAGGTGATCAAAGAGCAGGCCAATCAGATTATGTCAGAGGCAGTCCCTCTTCCCATTACTATGTAACCCTCTTGGACACTAATCGCCTGAAGTAATTGCTGTTTCAGAGATTTACTGCCCTCTGTCTGCTAACCTAGGCCTAGTCCTGGAAGCTTTTGGCCTGTGAGCCTAGAATGCTTTTAGCCTCTTAGACTTACTGCTGAAAAATCTCACTATTTCTAGCTCTTTCTGAACTCTGGCTGGCTGGTTCAACTCAGCTGTTTTGTCTCAAACTCCTCTCCAAGCTAACTAATTCAAAATAGCTTCTCTCAGTTTCTGACTGAATTGCTCTGCTTGGTCTCAGACAATATGTTCTAAATTTCTTGCTCCTCATTCTCTGGCTCATTCTACACTCGTGTCTAACTTGTTCTCTTTTTAACCTGTCTGTGTAAAACTCTCCCAGCAAAACTGTTTCCTCTCTTTCTCTGTTCTTTCAAATCACCTCTCTTTGATCTCTGTTCTCTCGAGAGTTGAGCATATCCTATTCTGTTAAATCTTTCTCTGATTTGTCACTTTGTCTGGGTCTCAATTAGACATCACTTTAAACGTGGATGCTGCCTTCTACAAACTAACTTTACCTTCATTGTTTGGGATTAAAAGTATGTACTAAGGGTGTGTTTGCATTCCAGCTAGATCACACAGACCTAGAAGGTCATTGGATGTAATCAGAGCAGCCATGCTGCTGGATCAAAATTTCTCTACATTCCTTTAACTTCCTTCTATAGCTGTGTATCCAATGATAGCTAGGGTAAACAAATCAAGTCAACTATTTAGGAAAATATGTGGAGCATAAAATATATTGCAAAACCCAAACAATTTTATAACAGTTTATAAAGCTGATAATCTTTTTTCCTAATTTTTCAACTTCTGAACCTTTGAGTATATCTTTGTCTTGTGTAAATCTCAAGGACATCCAAGTACCTGAGCTGTGAAAGGGACATCATGGAAAGTGCTAGGAACAAAACAGGATCCAATTGACTCTTCAAAAAATGATGAAAGCTTGAACCATGTGCTCCAGTACATGGCTATGCATTGTGTCAATGGTTCCTGCAGTGATCATTGGAATTGAGAATAGATCGTATTTTATTTTCACGGATAATTAACCCCCCTCTGCTTTGAGGATTATAAAAAAATTACTTAGTTTTTGGTGATGTTGGCTAATGTTTAATAACTCTTCCATTGAAGGATTGAATGAGAATCACTGGACCACATGAAACATCAATAGACAGCAACTGTCTCCCATGGATGCCCATGCCAGAAGACAACAATGTTGTGAGTCTACACTGCCAAATTCTCTATTTTTAAATAAAATTTAATGAGAGAACTCTAAAGACTGTTCATTTTATTAGATATGTTTTCTATAATTTTAGTAACAGCTTTAATGTGATATTGCGAAATTTACCTCTCTGAAGTGTGTATTTCAGGAGTCACTAGTGCACTCATAAAACTCATAAAATTTTTCAATCATCATCACTGCCTTTTTTTTTTTTTGTTAAAAGAAACTCTGTTATCTTAGCTCCTAACCTCTTATCCCTCCTAACTTCATGGTACTAGTAAAATCCAATCTACCTTCTGTCTCTCTGAGTTCAGCTACCTTAGCTATTTTTTTTTAAAATGCTTATTTGTTTGTTTTATGTAAATGAATATGCTGTCTTCATGCACACCTGAAGAGGGCATCAGATCATATTACAGATGGTTGTTATCCATGAGTTTTCTGGGCTCAGGACCTCTGGAAGAGCAGCCAGTGTTCTTAACTGCTGAGTCTTCTCTCCAGCCCCTACCCTAGCTATTTCATATCAATTAAATCAGATCACGCATACTTTTTTGTGACAGGCATCTTTAATTTATTGTCATGTTTTCAATGGTAGTCTAGGCTTGTCAATATTTTATTCATTTTTATGGTGGACATATTGCAATTGCTTTATCACTTGTTGGATATTTGGGCTCTTCCTACTTTTGGGTTGCCATAAGTAATAATGGTATGAACATTAGTGTACAAGATTGTTAATTTTATTGTACAGGGTTTTTTAGTCATTCTGGGTGTTTTGTTTTTCCATATGAAGTTGAGAATTGTTCTTTCAAGGTTTGTAAAGAATTGTGTTGGTATTTTGATGGGAATTGCATTGAAACTGTAGATTGCTCTTGGTTGGATGGCCATTTTCACTATGTTAATCCTACCAGTCCATGAGCATGGGAGAATGGGAGATCTTTCCATCTTCTGATATCTTCTTTCTATTCAGGGACTTGAAGAGGTTTTTTTTTTTTTTTTTTTTTTTTTTTTTTTTTTTTTTTTTTTTTTTTTGTGAAGGGTGTTATTTCCCTAATTTCTTTCTCAGCCCTTTTGTCTTTTGTGTACAGGAGGGCTTCAGATTTTTTTGAGTTAATTTTGTATCTAGCCACTTACTGAAGCTGTTTATCAGCTGAAGGAGATCATGGCAGAATTTTTGGGGTCGCTCATGTATACTATCAAATTACCTGCAAACCGATACTTTGACTTCTTTCTTTCCAATTTGTATTCTTTTGACCCCTGCATGCCTGGGATGAAGCCTATTTGCTCATAGCGGATGATGTCTTTGATGTGTTCTTCTTGGATTCAGTTTGTGAGTATTTTATTGATTGTTTTTGCATCAATGTTCATAAAAGAAAGTGCTCTAAAATTCTTTATCTTTGGGGGGTCTTTGTTCAGCTTAGGTATAAAAATGGCTATGGTCTCATAGAATGAGGCTGGTGATGTTCTTTCTGTTTCTGTTTTGTGGAATAGTTTGAAGAACACTGGTATTAGCTCTTCTTTGAAGGTCTGGTAGAATTCTGCACTGAAACCATCTGGCCCTTGGCTTTTTTTGGTTGAAAGACTTTTGATGACTGCTTCTATTTCCTTAGAGGATATAGGACTATTTGATTTACTTATCTGATCTTGATTAAACTTTGGTAAGTGGAGTCTATCAAGAAAATTGTCCATTTCTTTTAGATTTTCAAATTTTTTTTTGCCATATAGGCTTTTGAAGTAAAACCTAATGATTGTTTGGATTTTCTGAGTGTCTGTCGTTATGTCCCCCTCTTCATTTCTGATTTTATTGATTTGGATGGTGCTTTCTGCCTTTTAGCTAGTTTTTAATACATAGATTTTCATATTGGGCATAAAGCTAAGAGTCATATCTCTAGGTCACATGCAACTCCATGTTTTCTAATTTGTGAATCTGCCAAGTTCCTTCCCTGAGTGGCTGCATTGCGTTCAGTCAAACTGACAACATGTCAGAGTTCCAGGTTGTCCATATTCTCATCAGTCTTTGTCTCTATCCATATCTAAATTGTTTGAGTTTGTGGAGAAAATAGCTCCACAATATGTTCAGTGTACATTTAGCAAAGAAACTGTGTCTCCATTTCTCTGCTTCCGTTATTACAAAATATTCCTTCATTGTTTCCTTTCATAATTGAAGTAACTTTATTTAATTTTATCATTGTCTCTTCTTTTCAATACACTTGTCACAGCTGTCTTTTAAAACATACGGAGGAAAAGTTTTTTTTGGGAAAACCTGGAGTCTGTGGAGGTCTGGTGGGAACAGGATTTTGCAAAGGCTAGCACGTCTGAAGCACGTCTGAAGCACGTCTGAAGGGGCTGCCGTCCAAGGTTGTTCTTGTTGCCTATACATGAAGTCTCTGGAGCCAACTGGAATGTTAATTCTTCTCTTCTAAATTTTTATATATCTGTTTATTTAATTTTATTACGTGTATGAGTAATTTGCCTGCATGTATGCAAGTGCACCACATGTATGCCTGGTGACAACGTAGGTCAGACAAGAGGTTGACAATCTCCCGGGACTGGAGTTATGGATGTTTTTGAGCCAGCAGGTGAGTACTGGGCGCTGAAGCAGAGTTTTCTGAAAGAGCAGCAAGTTCTCTTAACTACTGAGTAATCTCTCCAGCTCCACATACTCTTCTTAAAATGAAGGTGTTTATGCCAGAGATGAAACTGAATTCTCTGTTGGGAAGGTGTGATTATATGTTCAAAGTGAAAACCCAAACCAAAACAAGAGCGAAACAAACAAAACAAAACCCCTAACAAAACAACAAAGACATATACAGAAACAGTAGCAACACCAGTAATGGCATCACAGAATGAGTGTAATTTGAGGAAGGTGACTCATGCCCAGGGGACACAGGCGTGGTTCATGCCAAGTCCTTAAGCAACATTTCTGCTAAGGTCCTTGGGCCAAGAATCTATGTGATACAAACCCAAGAGGACTCAAAAGCAAATACATTAGAGTGGATTTGGGGAAGAATATATGTGTATACAAACATGTACATATATACGGTGACTACAGCATTATTTCAGAAAGCCTCTATATTGCTTTATCAGCAAAAGCCATCATAAAACTCAAGATCTTTTCAAGCCCTTTGAATTCATCTTTGTTTTTCTTTTCAATACAACTATGTGATATTATTTGTGTTTTATTAGTGAAAACAATTATTAGTAAAACCGAATTTGAGTTGTCTTCAAGACATTTAGACTAAATTAGGAAGGAAAGTAAAGAAGGTTGGAGGTGACACTAGAAACTGACTTTTATCGAGTGTCCTCCATGTTCCAAGAACATTAAAAGTACTCTCCATGTGTTGCTTATTTAGCTTTTATCAAAATTCTTAAGGTAGGTATTATTAAACTCCCTTCATTCTCTAAAGGCAATAATGATACGGAGTACTAAAGGAACTTGTCCAAGCTGAGATAGCTATTCAGTCACAGGGTCAGGATTCCCACTAAAGGATCTACTGCCCACGTGTAGCCACCAAACTACACTCTCTATTTCTTTTACCGATTGTTTGAAATTCATAATAAAACTGAATATTGATAAAAATATCAATAAAAGTTAATTCTTTGCTTGTATTCATTATGGCTTAGGATAGGCTTCATATACTTATGCTTTTATTAATTTTTAACTAATATCACCGTATACAACTGTAGGCTGGTACATTTAAACATGCTTGTTTCTAACCACCCACAGGTTTATAAAATTAGATCTTCCAAATTAAATTTAAAAAAAAAAAGGAGCTTGAGACAAAGGTAGTGGAATGCTTAAAAGGGAGTGGAGAAATGGAAGTAATGAAGGGGTGATGTTAACCTAAATGGCAAGATGTGAGAAAGCCGTATGGAAATCTACTGTCGTGTGGGAATGTAAACTGGTACAACCACTCTGGAAAGCTATCTGGCGCTTTCTAAGACAATTAGGAATAGTGCTTCCTCAAGACCCAGCTATACCACTCCTAGGTATATACCCAAAGTTCGTTCAAGTACACAAAAGAGATACTTGCTCAACCATGTTTATAGCAGCTTTATTTGTAATAGCCAGAACCTGGAAACAACCCAGATGTCCATCAACGGAGGAATGGGTACAGAAATTGTGGTATTTTTACACAATGGAATACTACTCAGCAATCAAAAAGGAGGAAATCATGAAATTTGCAGGCAAATGGTGGGATCTAGAAAAGATCATTCTGAGTGAAATATCCCAGAAGGAGAAAGACAAACATGGGATATACTCACTTATATAGACCTATAAGATATGATAAACATAATGAAATCTATACACCTAAAAAAGATAATCAATTGAGCAGACATGGGGCAAGATGATCAATCCTCATTTAGAAAGACAGACGGGATGTGCATTGAACTTATGACAGGAGTCTACTGAGCGCATCTGAAAGACTCTAACTAGCAGTGTTTTCAAAGCAAAGACTCATAAGCAAACCTTTGGCAGAGTACAGGGAATCATAAGAAAGAAGGGGAGTTAGTCTGATGGGGAAAGGATAGGAGCTCCACAAGGACCAAATATATCTGGGCACAGGGTCTTTTCTGAGACTGACATTCAACCAAGGACCATGTATGGATATAACTTAGAACCTCCACTCAGATGTAGCCTGTGGTAGCTCAGTAACCAATTGGTTTCCCAAAGTGAGGGGAACAAGGACTATTTCTAACAGGAACTCAATGACTGGCTCTTTGGCCTCCCCACCCCTGAAGGGAGGAGCAGTCCTGTTAGGCCACAGAGGAGGGCTTTGCAGCCAGTCCTGAAGATACCTGATAAAACAGGATCAGATGAATGGGGAGGAGGTCCCCCCCATCAGTGGACTTGGAAAGGGGCACGGTGGAGATGAGGGAGGGAGGGACGGACTGGGAGGGAATGAGGGATTGGGACATGGCTGGGATACAGAGTTAATAAAATGTAACTGATAAAAAAAATAAAAAATAAAAAAAATAAATAAATAAAAGGAAATCTACTGTTGTGCAACACTATTGAAACTGTAATTTGAAAGGGGGTTGGGGATACCCTGCATGTCTATGGCGCTGTCCCTAGAATCTGTGGGTGTGTAGACAAAAATTCCAGTTGCAGGTATGAGATCCCTTTGTTTGAATTGTTGGTCAGGGAGGCACAGGGGTTGTCACTCCTGTGTTTATCCACCAGAACTAGATAGGACCCCCTTGTAGGAGGCCTTACGTGCCTTGGCTGTAAGACAGAAGTCAAGCTTGAATGCAACTGTGTACTTTTCATAGTACTGCAAGGTGATATGCAGGCTCCTGGAGGAGAAAATTACCAACGGTCTTAGGCAGCTGTAAACTTAGGGACTGCGACATCAACTTGCAGGCAGGATGAGGTCATCTATATAATTGTTGCACCATTGTTACAGGTGTAACCGTTGATTGGATTTGAAGTCTATTTTATAGGATTGTCTGTGAGTGATATTGTAAACCTGGTCAAAACCACATGGAGAGAGAAGCCATTAGTCCCTGGGGAGAACTATTTCTGTTGTTTAGCTAAACAGATACAGCATCAAACTGCTTTCTAAATGTTTATGTTTGTACCCAAGTATAAATGCTATCCTCGGCCTTAATGAGAAAAACCTGTTTCAATGAACAATGGGGAAGGTAGGGACTCATGGCTTCTCAATGTGCTGAGAGTAAGAGAGGGCTGAGCACACACCCCAAGACAAAACATTTATACTTAACCTCTTCTCTGACTCAGGGAAAGTCCTTGAGGAGGAGGTGGAAAGAATAAGATCCAGAAGCTAGGGATGAGGGCATCAAACTGCCATTTTCTAGGTATGACTCAGCCTTTGCCATCATGGACTCATGGCAGCTGTGGCTGCTTGTCCTGAGCCTACTACACAAGACTCATCTTGTTCACAGTTTGACACAGATGGGGAGGGAGGGCTCTCTGCTGAGTTTCTGGCTTCCGATAGATTCACAAAAAGGAAGAGTCATTCTCTTTGACTTGCATATACACTGGTGAGCTCACCTGCTCTAGCTCGTAGTCTCAAACCCGTGCTCACACAGATAACAGTAGGTGGATCACAAGACAATGCAAAGGTACGTGAATGGGGGGACAGTATTTGTGGGGAGGATTGAGGTTTTGGGGGAGGCGATATGAGTCGGGTTAGGATCAAAGTAATCAGAATGCACTATATTCATGTATGAGGTTCTCAAAGAACAAATTTTATTAGAAAATTAAAGAAACAAAAAGAAAGCCATTTCCCGAATTCTTCATAATTTTCACATCTAATATTCTGTTGCTTGCCAGTCCATGCAGTACTTCCTCTTCCTCCTGTCTCTCCAAGCCATCTAATAGAGCATTTTGTGTTTCTGAACACTTAAATTCAATTTGTTAGATGTCACTGAGAAAAAAAGTAAAATGGAGAGGACATCAGTTAATAATTTGCTTTTACATTCCATCATCCCATGCATGGTTCCATGTCTCGCCATGTTGACCTAATTTGCCATGACAGGAACACGGCCTCTGCTTCAGAGCATTCCAACTGTAGCAATCGCTGAACCTTAGTGAGAATTGCTGTCCCTTCGCAAATTGAAGCAGACTGCATTTCCCAGGACCATTTGCAATGGGTATCTGTGAATATGAGGTACAGTGGATGGACGGTTGATAAGTGGGTCTTTCAGATCATAAATACAATGAAATGTGATATGACTGGTTTGTTGCTGAATGCCTGATAGCTTTGAAGAGAAAATAATTAAGAAGCATATTTGATTAACATTTCCTAACTGTATAGTTTTGACTAAATTGTTTCCTTGACTCTATAGTGAAGATGATGGTAGTAAGAACATCTACATGAAATTTCCTGATTTAGTCTGTCTAATGCTACCTGTATATATATTTTTAGGGCTGACCATTTAAAATTGGACAACGAATTGTTTAGAAATATATATATGAAAGTAAATATATATGTATATATGCTTGCACATACATATATATGCATGCAATAACAATTAGTAAAAAAAGAGACCATGGATTTGAGAGAGAGAGAGAGAGAGAAAGAGAGAGAGAGAGAGAGAGAGAGAGAGAGAGAGAGAATGAGGGTATACAGGAGAGTTTAGAGGGAGGGAAGGGAAAAGAAGGGATAAATGTAATTAAATTATTTCAAAATTTAAAAAATAATCAAGAAAAAAACCTAACAAGCAAGGGGACGTAAGTCATAATACTGGGCTTGGAAAATGTGTATTCTCAAGTATTTTTAAAAAATTAGGTACTGGAAGATTTGAACTAAATGAGCCTAGTGATAGGAACCTATTTTATAGAACTGACTCATCATGTAGGATATAAGTATACAGAGAAATATGTTGTTAATAAAAATTAAAATAGAAAAAATTCAGAGTTTGTTAGACATTCAGATGAGTGTTCACTTGCAAGTAAGCCTTTAGAACAATACACAGTTATTTCAAAAACTATTATTTGTAATTCCTATAATTTTTCACATGTTGAAATAGCTCCTCTACATTGATAAGAATGAATAATTTATTTTTGTCTGCTGCAAAATTGAAACATATGGATCTCATTATATTTCGATGATAACTTATGTTACATCTGTGTTTGATCAAAGGCCTATAATCCATATTCACACATTGGCCTTTACCAGCCAATGGTAGTGCTGTTTCCATCAAGATTAATAGCACCAGGCACCTACTTGTTCTCCACAGGTCCTTCGCCTTTCCATTTATCCTGGGGTCCCCATGGACCAGGAGAATTTGCTCCTCTTTGTAAGCTTGAGCCTCTTCATTATGAGCTTCTCTCAGGGCCATGTTCTAGGACACTTCAGGAGGCTGGCACTTTTCTCAGCTCTTTTGCCTGGACCTCAGTAAGAACCAGGAAGCAGAAAAGTGGGCAGAAATGTCCACTCCAAAGGTAGGTCATCATTGTTCGCTTGGGCCCTGAACCACTGGACCTGGAATCACATGGTTTGTTTTATTCTCCTGAAATCTCACCGAGGAGAGTGTCTCAGGCAAAGTGTTGCCATCACTGAGCTGCAGTTTTTACATCATCCCGCCCCTTTGAACCATATAACTTTCAGCATCTGAACTTTTTACTTTCCCACCAAGCCTAATGTCCAGGAGGTTCTGGCCTGATGAGAGCATTTGGGTCAGTGTTAATTCTTTAGATTTCTGTAAGAAGACTGTGTGTCTGTGAGTTGCGGTGGTGATAGTCTCTCTATGAATAAGACTTGGTTTTGATACGGGAAAGAAGTGAACCTAGAAACTAGAGCAGCATAAAGTGTCAGCCCTCATATGTTTGGTTTCAGGATGTCTTTTTCACTCTTAAAAAATTACTGAGGATCCTAGAGAATTTATTATTATGCTAGTTGTTGATACTTTCTTGATAGACTTTAAGACCAAAATGTTTTCAAAATATTTTTTTTTTTTGACTAATTCATGGACGATATGAATATAGTTGACTATAAAAAATACAAGATAAAAGAATGGTTATCAAATTCTGTGATGACGGTTAATGGGTGTGGAGTGCAGTTAAAAGGCAGGAGTACAAAGTCCCAATTTATTTCTAATATCAGAGATCAGACCTCTACTCTTGCCTGATGCGTCTAAAACAAAAAGGGGGAACTGTAGAGAGCTGCGGAATGCTATGCCTTAAAGATGGAGCTGGTTTCTGCCTTCCACCTTCCCGATGGTGAGTGCTCTCTGTCAGGAACAATTCCACATTTGGCTAAGGCCGAGGATCTGGCTTGCTTCCATGTATGTGGACCTATCTGCATTGCCCCCGTGGCACGCCTGGGTTGGCTACCCAGAGGCTATTTAAGCTGTGGGCTGGCTTTCCCCGGGGTCCGAGGATTGTTCAATGTTCCTGAATAAACTGCATTGAAAAAAAAAAAAAGAAAAAAAAAAAAAGGCAGGAGTAACAACTAATATTTTATAGCACTGATCTGATCATTATACATTGTGCACATGTATCACAGAATCGTCATGCTGTCCTCAATAAATATGAGCAATTGTGACGTGTCAATTAAAAACAAAAATCAATAAACTCATTTCACATAATGTATTTTCACTTCAAACACCAATATCTTGTGAAACCAAAAGAAAAGGATCACAAGAATGGTCTTGCTTAAGGTTTTTGCATTTTTTCTGCAGTCAGTGTCCTGCAATCCTGGACATCTCCACTGTATGATTCTAGAAGAATGAGAACAAGAAATGAGGTAAAGACCATGTTATTATTATGGGGGTGGCTTTGGTCCTGCAGACTTCTTGAAAGCACCCTGCCCCACCGGTGGTTTGGTTTTGGGAGGTTGTGAAAATCTGGGGATGTGGGGTATATCAGGAAGGAATAAATCACTCAGAGAAAACATTGGAGGTTAAAGCCACTTTTGTTTCCAGCCTGTACTGTCTGCGTTCAGGTCTAGCACAATGAGCAGTAGCCATAGATTTGTGCCATCGAGAGTGAAGCCTCTCTAGTCACCATGCTGGCTATGATGGATCAGAATGTTTTGAAACATCTCTGAAACGTAAGCCAGAATAAACCTTTTCTCCCTTCTGTCAAGTAGTCTGGGTTAGTGATGAGGAAGGTAACTAAAAAACCAGCCTTGGTGACTGTGGGAAGAAACAGGGAGAATGACCTCAGAGAGGCAGCGGGTAGATACATCCGAATCTCTTACTGGACCATGTCCTGCCTTATTGAGTTGGGAGTTGTCTGTACCCCATAGTGTCCCTGGGTACTCCTTACAGTAAAAGTGCAGCAAAGTTAGGTGAAGAAGGTTGGAATTTGGACACTTTAAGTTGTGCCTTGTACTGATCTTCTCAACACTCACAGTTGCTGATGAGATGGGGCCTGGTCAGCAAGGTTGTCTTAGTTCAGTTTCCTATTGCTCTGATAATGTCCCTGACAAAGGCATCTCAGGGGATAAAGGGCTTATTTGGTTTACAATTGCAGTGTGTGGTTCATTATTGAAGGGGAGTTATGGTGACAGAAATTGGAAGCAGATGGTCACATCTTCAATCTAGAGGAGCTAGTGATCAATCACTCTAGCCTTTTCATTCAGCCTAGGGTTGTACATGAAATTGGCACTGTTCTATATTATATGTCTAATATCCACTTATGAGTGAGTATATACCCCGTGTGTCTTTCTGCTTCTGGGATAGCTCACTCAGGATGATCTTTTCCAGTTCCCACCATTTACCTGCAAATTTCATGATTTCCTTTTTTTTTTTTTTTTTTTTTATTGCTGAGTAATATTCCATTGTGTAGATGTACCACAATTTCTATATCCATTCCTCCACTGAGGGGCATCTGGGCTGTTTCCAGCTTCTGGCTATTACAAATAAAGCTGCTACAAACATGGTTGAGCAGATGTCCTTGTTGTATACTTGAGCATATTTTGGATATATGTCTAGGAGTGTTATAGCTGGATCTTGAGAAAGAGCTATTCCTAATTGTCCGAGAAAGCGCCAGATTGATTTCCAATGTGGTTGTATACATTTACATTCCCACCAGCAGTGGAGGAGGGTTCCCCTTTCTCTACATCCTCTGCAGCATGTGTTGTCACTTGTCTTAGCCATTCTGATAGGTGTGAGGTGAAATCTCAGGGTCATTTTGATTTGCATTTCCCTGATGTCTAAGGATGTTGAGCATTTCTTTAAGTGTTTCTCCACCATTCAATATTCTTCTATTGAGAATTCTCTGTTTAGCTCTGTACTCCATTTCTTAATTGGATTACTTGATTTGTTGCTGTTTAACTTCTTGAGTTCTTTATATATACTAGATAATTAGCCCTCTGTCAGATATAGGGTTGGTGAAGATACTTTCCCAATCTGTAGGCAATTATTTTGTTTTGACGACAATGTCCTTTGCTTTATAGAAGCTTTTCAGTTTCATGAGGTCCCATTTATTGATTCTCTTAGAGCCTGTGCTGTTGGTGTTCTGTTCAGGAAGTTGTCTCCTGTGCCAATGAGTTCCAGGATCTTTCTTTTTCATTATTATTATTATTAGTAGTATTTACAATTTATTTACTTTGTATCCCACTTGTAGCCTCCTCCCTCATCTCACAATCCCACCTTTCCTTCCTCTTTTTCCACTATCACTTTTCCCTAGTCCACTGATAGGGAAAGTCCTCCTCCCTTACTGTCTGACCCTAGTCTAACAGGTCTCACTAGGACTTCCTGGATCCTCTTCCTCTGTGTGCTGGTCACCCCACCAGGGAGAAGCACTCAAGGAGCAGGCAAGTGAGTTTATGTCAGAGACTGTCTCTTCTCCCCTTACTAGGATACCCACTTGGAGACTGAGCTGTCTATGTCTGAGCAGGGGGCCCAGGTCCTTTCTATACATGGTCTTTGGTTGATGCATCAGTCCCTAAAGTCCTCCCACGGCCCAGCACTCTGTAAGACTCCCTGAGCTCTGACCGAAGTTTGGCTCTGAGTCTCTGCATCTGCCTCGAACCTCTGCTGGGTCCCCTTTTAGAGGACATCTGTGGTAAGCTCCTGTCCTATTTCTTCTCTTCAACCACTTCTGTTGTCTATCCTGTTTGCAAATTGATCCATACTTAACACCTTGTACAAAAGTAAAATCCAAGTGATCAAACAAAGACCTCAACACAAAACAAGACACACTAAATCTGTTTGAAGAAAAAGTAGGGAAGAGTCTTGAACTCATTGGCACAGGAGACAACTTCCTGAACAGAACACCAACAGCACAGGCTCTAAGATAAAGAATCAATAAATGAGTCCTTGAGAAACTGTAAAGCAAAGGACACGGTCAAACAAAAAAACAGCCTAGAGACTGGGAAAAGATCTTTACTAACCCTACATCTGACAAAGGGCTAATATCCACAATATATAAAGAACTCAAGAAATTAAACACCAACAAACCAAATAATCCAATTAAAAAATGGGCTTCATTGCTAAACAGAAAATTCTCAACAGAGGACTATAGAATGGTGGAGAAGCACTTAAAGAAATTCTTAACATCCTTAGTCATCAGGGAGATGCAAATCAAAATGACTCTGAGATTCTACCTCACACCCATCAGAATGGCTAAGATAAAAAATCTCAGGTGACAACAGGTACTGAAGAGGATGTGGAGAAAGGACAATGGCAACTCTTAAGCAAGTCACCAGAAAAACAGCCTGAGGCTAGAGTGGGCCCAGCAGCTACTGAATAAGCACTGATGCAGCTGGAGGGCACCTGCTGGTGGACTCCTGACCCTTCCACTTCAAAGGAGGGCCCTTTAACGCTGATTCTTCCTCTTCCTAGGTGACCTCTGGGAGAAGAGATGGGCGTATAGAGAAATGATTCGGGCTGGACATCTATGTAAAAATGTTGAAGATTCCTAAAATAAACTTGGATAGGTAGATTGACAGAAACTAAGAGATCACACCACTACATATAATTCTTTTCCTCTTTCTTTGACTTGCTGAACTTCGGAGACCTCAATAGAATGAGATGAGATAGTTGTATAATATATGAACAGGCACTCACAACTCCAGTCCTAAGCAGCATCACAGGTGAAAACAGCAAGCGTGTTCTGGATAATATATTTCACTGTGGATTCCTTGTGTGTACTCTACACAGTACATGGAAGGCTCCTCTCATGACATAGCGAGGCATCTATTTCTGTCAAAATCTTCACTTCTACTGTCTTAGAGGCTTTATGTCTCCTACTGTACTGAAGAGAAATAAAGGCCCTACTGTAGAGATTCATGAGAACCTAGACTCTGAAATCATTTCTGGGTTAATGTGTTGTTTGATTCTTGAATCTAGACTTGTATATCAGATGACATCAAAACAGAGAATGTAAGATCCGACGAAACATTGAATATTTGTTAAGTATTGCCTCATTTTCCTCTCCGCCCCTCTCCCATTTACTCCTTCCCCCTCTCCCTCCCTCGCCTCCACCTTCCTTTCCAAATGTAGCTTTTAAGCTGATGAACTATATTCCCACAATCTTCTGTAGACTGCTAATGTCTGCAAAAGAGCTTCAGGACAATCTCACAGATTCCCCCTCTATTCAAATGAAGGTGGACTGTGTAAGATTGTTGCTTCTTATTTTAGATAGTAGCAGTTCAGCGGCTACAGAACTCAAAGGTCAGGCCCAATACACAGCGGAAAGCTGAGGAAAATAGCTCCTCAGAGAAGTCTGGATAAAGCTAGGGCTGAGAGGCAGTAATTTGTAAGACAGGATTTTGGCTAGGAACTTCCCAAGTTTCCGGTCAGTTAAAGGCAGTGAAGTCTGCCCAGGAGGATTCACAGTCTGAACTGGCTTATGGCGAAGAAAGCATCAAATCAAGTTCATCATCCCTTAAATAAAGAGTAAGCATTAGATCTCAGGCTAATATTATCACTGAGGCTGTGTAAAAGCTATCTTGAATATTACATGAAGATGGCTGTCAAGATAACTGTGCCTTCAGTAGCACGTCAAGGATTTTCTCATTGACAGGCTGAAACCCTGGGACCCCAAGCAGCTGCTGGTGTGATAATGGTACTTTGCATGTGTGGGGAGCGATCCGCCTAATGTATTCTGCTTTGCATTTTATTTTATAAGGGGATTCTTGTTTCTTTCAGGAAGTACAGTAAAAAATAAATAAATAAAAACCGTCAAAATATAGAAACTTAACTTGGACTACCTCTGTGTGGAAAACACTGGGTACTTAAAATATAGATCTTGTCTTTGGAGATGATTTTACTGAAAATAATTTAGTCATTCACCACACTCCCTCAGGGTTGTCTTACTACCGTTATTGAGAAGTGTGCATTAAGCCTTGGGCTTCATTTCACGTCTCCAATATCAATCCAAAGCATTTGCTTTCATGAAATTTTGATCTGAGCTCACTGCAGATTTGAGACAAGATTTCCAATCACTGCATTGCAGGTCTTGTACGTCCCCTTAGACACTCTTCGCGCCAATTCCCACAATCCTATGATTGTTCAATCCCAACAAAAACGGCAATTTCTCAGAAAGCTTTGTCAGGTCCCCTAAGTCCCAGCTAATCAACACTCTGCATCTTTAAGCATAAAACATCTTAAGTACAGCAGCTACCATTGTTCCTTTCCTTTGTGCTGAAGAGCTAGCTAATGTAAGCTTCTTTAAGTCAATTTACTTACTTTGTAAAAATAAATTCTTTTACTAATACTATTTCTTGGGCTTAGTCAGGATTTTTGAATAAACAGATAATATAGGTAATTCCCAGTGTTTGTTTGTGGTTTTAAGATAAGATGTCTGTATGCAGCTCTGGCCTTCTGGAAACTTATGATCCTCCTGCCTCAGCATCCTGCATGTGGAGGAGTAGCTCAAACAAACAAACAAACAAACAAACAAAGACCAAATCTTAAAACACTCCTCTGCATCCGGTTCCAGGATAATAAGACATTCTCAGGCAATTACAGATAGATTCTAAATGCTTAGCCTGCCACAGAGGAAAATAAAGATATTTGCTTGTTCTTAATAAAAAGGAAAAAGTACTCTGCACCTTATATCAAAAGTTTCCCTCAGACAAGCCAAGGTGTCAAAAATATAGGTTGCTTTCTACAAACTGAGGGCAAAGCCCGACTGCTATAAAAAGGAAAAGAAAAATAAATTCCCTTTACTGCATGGTCGATGTTCAATGAAGGCACAGTGAATTTTGAAGTTGCTAAACTATTCATAGAAAATTGGTTTTGCCGTACATTAACTTCCACTAGGTTAGGGGGACTTGAAATTTGTTAATGATAATCCAGTTGAGAAAACTCTAACTAACAACAGTTTCCTTGTTTGGAGCCAGTCTTTGGTGCAAGGTTTCCATGCACAGCATGCAAATGTGTGTCGTGTTCATAAATCTATTCACAAATGATGGCTTTACGACCCAACTGTATTTCTTCCAAACAAAGTGGCGGTAATATTTTTAAAAATCTGCAAGCCCTTTGAGAGTCTTCAAAAAGAATTTCATCATCTTTTCTCATTGAAGTGAAGCTATTTATAACGGAGAGGATGTTGTACTGCCACTATGGGGAGGAATTGCATTCCTACCTAAAAATACGGCCATGGATAGTGTACATGTTTTGCATTTAGCATTGAAAATATATGAGGAACGAGATGTAAGTAGATGCAGGAGAATCTAGAAATTAGCCTAAGTCAGCTCTGGAGATCAGATTTAGGAAGGGCTGTAAATCACTCCCTAGAAGAACATTACTATTCAGGATACTCTAAAATGTATCAAAGATCGCAAACCTATTTGTACCCTGTATAAACTGTTTTTTCCCCTAGGTTTTACCAGACTCCGTAGTTTCATAAAGGTGTGCAGTTCAGGTCTGAAAACTATTTTAGAGATTTTTCTTAAACATCGAATCTCATCGCTGTGAGAATCTCCAAGGCCTCCATGACTACACCCATGTTTTCATAAGCACTAAAGCTAAAGGCTGAAAAACGTTCTCTTGCATGGCTTTTCTCATCCATGTCCCCATTTTGTTGCAGAGAAAGAATTTATCAGTTCTTTAAGTCCCATGAAAAGCCACATTGTAAATACTCCACCTAATTTCTAGGAATATTTACTTGAGAGTGATTTCAGCACTTTGGCAAGGAGCACCGTAAAACAAACTTTTAGAAGGCATCTTTGTCAATTGGTTGAGCAACGTCAACCTCCTCTGTTTCCAGCCACCTACAATTCCCATAAGCTCTGCGGTGGGTGTTGTGGTCCACTGAAGCCTCCTTGCTGAGTCTTTTAAGATGACAAAACAATCATGAATTTTGGAGGAAACTGAGTTCATTTAACAATGAGCCTTCCTCTCCTAGCTTCTGGGATCAGCGTGCTTGAGTCTAGTGGTGCACAGGTGAAACCTGCCAGGAATATGTGTGAAAGTTGGACTCCATCTACCCACCTTTCGGAGCAACTGTGTTCTGTTTGTCATGCTGGCAAACCTGTTCTAGCATTCCTTTGGCACAAAGCCATTTTCTGAGCATCTCCTGTAAGCCAGGAACGCCTCACATTGTGACTACCATGGTGCCATGGTCATGGAGCATATTAGCCAAGTCACTGTCCTTATAGACAGTTCATGTCTAGTGGAAAGGAGAAACAATACACAAAGAAACGAAGTCTAGAGAAGGATGTACCATGAAGAAGTGTTTAGGTCAGTTAAGTTGTCGGGGGCTAGTCTCTGGCAATATGTAACACTTATGTTTGTATGGTTCACTTACAATAATTTTCTTTCTTTCTTTCTTTCTTTCTTTCTTTCTTTCTTTCTTTCTTTCTTTCTTTCTTTCTTTCTTTCCTTTTCTTCTTTAACAAGGAAGTATGACAAAATGGTATTTTAGGTGGCGAAAATAATTCAGGTATTTAAAAAATATCTTGCTTTTGACAATTATTTAAAAAAAGATTAGTAAGGGCTGTATGATCAGCAGCAGTGAGGGCTTGAACCCCAACACTTCAAAATAACAACAACAGCAAAGAACAACAAGAAAAAAAGATGGCTCTCCTTTTTCTTTCTTTTGCTCTCCCTTTTCTCTGTTTCTCTACTTTTGTTTTCATTCTGGGGTTTGGACTGGATGACTGGCCTGAAGGGGTAGTCCTGAAACTTGTTTGGAGTTAAGCAGCGACATTCAGTGAGTGCTAAGAGAAAGCTTTGCTAAGAGAAGGAATCTCTCTTCTTCAGCGAAAATGCTGCTGCAGGTTAGCACATTAGGTCTGTGTCATGTGCCCACAGCAAATAGGGCGTATACCTATTGTGGGACATTTTATGGGTATGGCTGCTTCCTACACTTTACTATATAGTTTCTTTGGGGATGAAATAGTTGGGGCTTCATTGTATTAAATTCAAAGGCCATTAGTGACAGTTTGTTAAGCTTATTTATTCAGATAGAAGCATCCGTGTTTTTGACCTCTAAGGCAGAGTGTTTTCGTGGTATTTAGGATAAAGAGAACCTCATTGATATCTATTTGGGCTTCATAGAATTTCAGAGAAACAGTTGGCTGCTGTTCTGAGTTTGTATTCTTATTTCTAAGCAAAATGTGATAAAGGTTATCATCATTTAGATTCCCCCAAGGAGAATCTCTGACATCAATTTTCACTATATCTTTGACTCCAAAGTTCCACTGAAAGCTCTTTGTAGACCTCAGTTTTAGCTGGAAGGCTGCAGCAACACATATTCCTCATAATATTGGCAGGAATATATAATTTTGTCTGTTGACATGCACTGATGGATTTTTCTTCTTTGGAGAAAATTATTTTTGCTAATTCTACTTTTATTCCATTAGCATCCTCCCAGGGTCAGTGAGAGTGAGAGGAAAATAGCAGAAAAATTAGGCCTCTGGTACAAACCCTATAATACTGTGATGAATTCCAGTGCCATATTTGCAAAGACATCTGTGGTTTTTCTCTTGTTCATCCACAGTTTAAATAAAACTTTATTTTTGAGATATCTATCCTGACTCCAGATGAGATACATGGACTTTTTGAGATGCTTTTCATATCCAGATAATTTTTTTTTTCATAAAATAGAGACTCTTAGATAATGGTCATGCAATACTGTTAGGGTCTGACAGAAAGAGTGCTGGAGATGGTACCAGGGCCTTGTCCTTTCTCAGCAAGCTCTCTCCCACTCTGCTGCATCTTCAGTCACTTCTCTTTTTCTTTATCAGTAGAAGCACGCTCCAAAGAGGATTAGAGGTTTGACTTTTTTAAGATACGCTGTGACAAGAAAGATTATAAAGCTTGGAAATCCATCTATCAACTATGAAATATTAATGTTATTGTCTTTTATATAAACATCAGTGCTACCGTGACGTGTGGGAGGCAGAAGCACTATGCATGCTCATCTTGGAACATACCTGTTTGGGAAAGGGAAGGAAACTTCTAAAAATCTCTCAGGATGTCAAACTGGCATGACATGGACACTGTATGTAGTACCATGCAATTTTCCAATACATCTACTTTATTGATGGCTCAGCAGTTATTATCTTTCAGGAAAACTTTTATCTTCTGTTCTTTAGCATCTAGCGCTTGAGCATGTATTACTTTTAGTTTTCATATCCATCTTATTCTTTTTTTTTTAAAGTCTTTTGCTCTGGTGTTGAGAGTCCAACCTAGGGTCTCTCACATTGTGAGCAGAGCAGGCACCATGGAATGGAAATATCCCCCACCCACCTTATGTTCAGGGACTCGGTTTTTAATTTTGAGATAATTTAAAACTTATGAAAACACAAAGATACAAAGCAGGTCCTCTCTACAGCTTCAGAATAAACCCCTTTCTTAGATTCAGTAATTGTTTAGTCTATCCTCTTTCTGATATCAGACAGTTGATTGATAGATTAGATAGATGATAGATATATGGATAGATAGATAGATAGATAGATAGATAGATAGATAGATAGAATGATCTATGCAGGCTTTTTCCAGATATGAGATCAGACAGAAGGAGTTGGAATTTAGTAAAATACAAATCAGCAACATATCACAATATTTTGGTGAGTTCACAATAATAAGAATAGACTGCACATGTGATTTTCACACTCCCCCTTCTCTCATGAAACTTACCTCTCCAAGTTATTAACTTCAGCCTCCTGGCAGGGACGCACAGGGACGTGAGTCGGCCCCTCCTGACTTGTAGCTGTGAACTACTTCAAAGACAGGACCAGGATTTTAGAAGGCTGCCATGAAAAAGTCATTTTGGACTTTTGGGAGGTGCATTAAAAGTTTCCAAAAGTTAATAAATAAATTCATGAACTCAAAGAGGACACAGCCAGTGAGTGAGTCGTGGAGCAGACTCTCACCTTAGGTCCAGTCACAGCCTCAATTAAACTCCAGGAGCCTCAGCTGAAGCAGCCTGCTTGAAGGCCATTTTCTACTGCTGACAATACCTCGGCACCTTGGAATAGTGAAGATTCAGCACATCCTGGATTTGGTCTGTGCTAATTTACTGCAACTACATGATCTGTTTTCATCAAAAAATTTTGAGTTTGTCACTAGACAGCTTCAGATGGGCTCATTCCCTTCAACCAGGCAAATGAGGAAGTCACTTATATAAGCAGAGGCTCAATTTAGACTGACTGCTCTGAGATGGAGGCCAAGGACTTAAAGATGCAGTTTCTACTGAGTGCACTGTGCTGACCCTGATGCTAGTGAAAGAGTGGTGACACACAGTAGAAGTGTTGCTGATTCATCTGGAAGTCCCTCTCTATTGGAGGGACTCTCTTTGAAAACGCCAGTAAGACAATGTAAGTTTGGTGGCTTACAGTTTCTTTCAATGATTGTTTATCATCTTTCAGTTTGAGAGGTTGAAAAGAGGAAGACAAAGAAGATGAAAGCTCAGGCTTGCAGTTTAATTTTCATTTTAATTTTTTTTTAGAAACCCATATTTATGATTTGGTGGAACTAGACTACCGAATAGTTGTTTTCAGTGTCTTGGATTCAATTTTTTTAATCCTGGCTTAGTTAATGCCTTTGATAACAGTAAAAATGCTTTGGCTGAGCTCTATTCCATTAATTTTGTCAGAGGAAGGATAGTGGGACCAGAAGGGCTCAAGAACTCCATAAGAAGACCAACAGAGTCAATTAACCTAGGCCCATGGGGGTACACAGAGAATGAACCACTAGGTCCATGGACTGGACCTCGGTCTCCTACATATGTAGCTGATGGGCAGCTCAGTCTTCATGTGGGTCCCTTGGCAACTGGAGCAGGGCCTGTAACTCACATGGATGCAAGTTTGCTATTAGACACTTTCCTCTAGCTGGGCAGCCTTGTCTGGCCTGTGGAAGAGGATGCACTTAGTTCTAATATGACATGCACTGCCTAGGAGCAATAGCACAGGGTACGGGGGTCGAGGGGCTTCCTTCTCTGAGAAGAAGGGGAGGGGAGAATGGAGGAAGAGAGTGGGAGGGTAGGACTGGGAGAAGAGGAGGGAGAGGGCTGCAATCAGGATGTAAAGTGAATAAATAAATAAATTAAAGAGAAAAATGTTTTGTTATCGTTTGTGCCTTATGATGATTTGTGCCATTTTAACTTTCAGGATTTCCCCACCGGGGCATTTGATCATGCTTTTCTCACATATTTTATGGATTTTTATTATTTATTTCTTTTACTTTTCATAATGAGGCCTTTTGTTAAAACTGATTCAAGCAGTTAATGAGAAAAAGAATATGCAAACAAAAATATACTTTTAGGATAGAATCAGTCACTCCTTTTTAAAAACCCCAACAGAACCTTTAAATTCTAAGTCCATACTTTCTGGTGAATACATGAATATTTTAGTGTTACATTATGGACCATGTAAATGACAGTCTGGTAGCTAATAAAGCCTTCCATGTTTGACCTATTCTGTTATTTAAAGTAAGGAAAGGGATTTGTTTCTGTGTAATACTAATATTATTTCTATTTGAAACATTGCTCATCAGCCTCACACTCAGAGTCAAAGACATGTGACAAAGACAATGTCACAATCGGCCAGGGAAAATGAGCTTGAAACTACCATTCATATCATAAATAGTGAACACACTTAGCTTTCTGAAATGCTAGGTGATGCTATAAGGATAAATGTGGAGGACACCTGCATTCATAAAGCAATTTTTTTTTGAAACAGTTTCTCTGTGTAGCCTTGGCTGTCCTGGACTCAGTTTGTCCTAGACTCAGTTTGTCAACCAGGCTGACCTCGAACTCATGACGATATGCCTGCTGTCCCTCTCAAGTGCTGCGATTACAGGCATGTGCCATCGCTCCTGCCTCAGAAGACAAATTTTATGATGATTCCCATCTACCCTGAATTTAAGGGCATGAAAGTTTTGACATTGTTAGAATTTACAAAATTCAGCAAGAATCAGTGCTAGGGAGAATGCAAATACGACGGCAAAGTGTAGACTACAAAGACACTCCTGAAGTAAGAGTGCTTACATTTTGTAGTTTCAGTTCAAGAAATGAAGTCTGTTTGAACAATCAAAGAGGTCCTAGTCTTCTGCTAAGGAATAGAATGTATAAGAAGCTAGTATAAAGATTCTTAGAAAAATCTTGGGATGGCCTTCGTTTCTATTGTTATTTTGTTTTAGACAGGATCTTATGTACCTCAAGCTGGGTTTGAACTGGATATATAGCCGAGGATGATCCCGCCTCTGAGTGCTGGTACTAGAGATACACATCATGACGTTTTCTGTATACACTGTTAGGGATAAAACCCCAGAGTAAAGGGATCTACCAATTGAGCTGAATCTCTAGCCTGAACAATTTCTATTCTCATGACTAATGATAACTTCCGTCATCACTTGAAATGTGAGATAGAAAGTAGGAACCATTGCTACAAGGATATTTGCTCAACCGTGTTCATGGAGGCTTTATTCGTAATAGCCAGAAACTGGAAACAACCTAGATGTCCCTCAACCAAAGAGTGGATAAAGAAATTGTGGCACATTTACACAATGGAATACTAGTCAGCTATTAAAAACAAAGAAATCATGAAATTTTACAGGCAAATGGATGGAACTAGAAAAGATCATCCTGAGTGAGGTAACTTACCCAGACCCAGAAAGACTCACATGGTTTGTACGCACTTATAAGTGGATTTTAGTCATGTAGTATAAGATAACCACACTACAATTTGCAGATCCAAAGAAGATAACTAACAAGGAGGACCCAAGAAACGATACTTAAACATCACTCAGGAGTACAAATAGAATGGATGGCAGGAGTGGCTGAAGAGAGGGAACAGGGTTGAAGAATGAGCATGGAGAGAAATGAGGCTATGCAGACCGAGGACAGGGTGCAGAAATACAAAGGGCCTGCGGAGAGAAGAGAAACCATGGGCCGGGGCCATCTCTGAAATAAGCTGGAGATCACCACAGGGTAGGCTCCTGGGAGGATATGAGGGTGGCTTAGCTGAGACTCTTAGTAGCAGGGGTCATGGAGACTGAAGAGTCCATCCTTTAACTAGACTGGACTCCTAGTGGAGGAAGGGGAACACCAAACCACCAACAAATCTTTGACCCCAAATTTACCCTGCCTACAAGATGTGCAGGGATAAAGAGAGAGCAGAGGTTGAGGGAATGTTCAACCAATGCCTGGCCCAACCTGAGACCCATCCCATGGGAGAGAGCCAATGCTGGATGTTAATTTTTTTTCAAATCCAACATTTGCATTTTATTTATTTTTAAATATTTATTACAATTTATTCACTTTATATCCCTCATCTCTTCCCTGTCCCGCCCTCCCTTCCTCTTCTCCCCTTATGCCCTTACCCCAGTTCACTGATAGGGGAGGTCCTCCGCCCCTTCCATTTGACCCTAGGCTATCAGGTCTCATCAGGACTAACTGCATTGTCTTCCTCTGTGGCCTGGCAAGGCTGCACCCACCAGGGGGAGGTGATTAGAAAGCCTGCCACTGAGTTCATTAATGATATCCTGTTATGCTTACAGATAGGAGACTAGTATAGCTGTCTTTTCAGAGGCTCCACCCAACAGCAGGTGGAAACAGATGCTTAGACTCACAGCCAGACACTGGGAGAAGTGCAGGGAGTCTTGTGGAAGGACCCAGAGGGGACAGGAGATCCACCAGAAGACCAACAAAGCCAACTAACCTGGGTCCTGGGTTTGAATGGAGTGTGCATGGACTCGACTTAGTCTCCTTACACATACATATATGATGGATAGCTTGGCCAACATGAGGTCCCCTAGAAAGGGGAGAGAGGGCGTTGCCTGCTTTTCAATCACTTCCCCCCAGGCAGGGCTGCCTCCCCAAGCCACAGGGAAAGAAGATGCTCTAAGTCCTGAGTGACTTGATTGTGCTGGTGTGTTGGTAGGGGTGAGTCTCTCCTTATCTGAGGAGTGGTGGGGGGGTGGATATGAGGAAGTGGAGGGGAGGATGGAAACAGAAGGAGAGGAGGGAGGGCCTACCATCAGTATGTACAGTGAATAAATAAATAAATTAAGTGATAAAAAATTTAAAAATAGAAAATTTAAAAAAAGAAAAAGTGCATGAGAGAAATGAACACTCCAGAAAAGTTACTTCATCAACTGGACAGTCAGACTCAGCCATGAGATGTAAACCATCATCACCAGCAAAGCGTGTAATCTCATAGGGGTTTGATCAGCTGCTATACCTGTGTGTAAGACCAGAGCATTTCTGACTAAGGTGGACTGTGGTCCTCTGACCTGGAGAGAGCATCCAATTCCAGCACTCTGTCCAGGCGGACCTACGAAATGTCAACAAATAGGTGGTTATTTGGTAGACAGGTAGGTAGGTCAGTGGTTGGGCAGATAAGTAGAAACAGTTGGCATGCGCGTAGTGGCTGTTTGTTGTTTAATGTCAAATATTCTACCAGGAGGGTTTCGTTCTTTTTGCCAGGTAGGTGTCGGAAAAGACTGTTCAAATGGTTTTTAGTGATGAATGAATAGTCCAAGTGAGAGGAATACATGTACTTGATTTAGAAAATTCTCCACAGTTTTCACTCTTGCTTACAGAAATACCATTGAAAAAGAACATCCAGGGAGTTTAATCAAAGCTAATTGTCTTTTTAACGTTTCCATTTACCACATGATTCTAATATTACTTTACTATTGCCACATTGCTTAAGAAAAAAGAAACCAATATATACATATATATATGTTTAAATGACCACATACAGAGTATAATTCTTTATTGAGATGGTGTCTATGCACATAAGGACAGATAATATAACAAATATAAACATATCTCTTTATATGTGTGTCTATATATTAAGTATGTATGGAAGAGAGAGATAGAAAAAGAGAGCAAGGGAGTGAAAGAGCAAGAGAGAGAGTGAGAGAGAGAAAGAGAGAGATACTTGTCACTGATTTGACTATATTTCCAACTTGTACATTGCCAATGGACCCATGGATGTATGTGTGCATGTAAAGAACTTTCAATGTTATGTACTGTGTAGACAAGATGCATTTCAAACAACATACCATTTGATTTATTTTTGAAAAGAATTCTAGGGAAATGGTGGACAGAAAGAGGAACACAGCGATCATGTCCAATACAAGGATAACATTGTGAAGTAAATCCAAAAAAAGGTATACTGTTAACCAAGCTAATGATTTTCCCTACCTCAGGAAAAAAAAATCCAATACCTTAAACTTTTGTTCAGTTTATGCACGCAATACTGACTACGCATCTATACATCTTCATTCACATATACAAATCCTTTCTATGCATCTATTGTAAAAGAGGTTCCTCAGGATGCTAATGTTTCCTTTTATTCACTTATTTTCTCTTATAAAATATTATTTACAAATTAAGCTATCACTTTTACCTCTTTGATGTTGAAGAATTATTTCAATACTTACGGTTCCCATCTCTTTATCATGACTTGCTCTTAAGGATGTCATTATTTTATATTAGGTCTAATTTTAGTTTATTCTTTTTCCCTCGTAACAAGTTGTTAAAGAATATAAATATTTTACATAATTTTAAGTGACCCATGTTTCAGGGTTTATAACAGTAATATAATGGAGCAGAATTATCATGTGTTCCATTGTTGAAGTAACTTCTATTAGTGTAAAGTTATAAAGTGAGCCCTGTTATCTGCATTCACTTTGAGAAAAATTACTCGGCAAGTACAAAGTAATTAAGCAATAAGACATGACAAGCCTTGCATTTTGGGGAAATTATTATACATCTTAGATGTCTTGAGAGGTTCAGGCCAAAGGCTGAATGGCTTCAACCACCCAAGAAGACTAATAAACCCTCAAGAAATGTACCACCTGTCATATCTTATTGCTATTATGGAATGGAAATCATGAAACCAAAACAAGGGGAAAAGGTTAGATCCGTGCCTTTGCTAAAGATTACTTACAGGACTGTGACATCACTGACAGGTCTATGTGTGTCCAGAGAATTCTAAAGCCATTGCATAATTATTGCACAAACAACACAACTCATTTAAAACTGCTGCTTCAGCATCCACAAGGCCAATTTTGTCATATACCAGTCCCCCAATGCCCTCTTCTTACAGAAATCATATTGGTACTCTTAATGTCTTGCTTTCCTCTTGCCATGATCATACAGCTTCAGGGGCAGGGGTGCATTTGGGAGAGGAGGTAGGAGTTGTTATGTAGAAATAATCTTGCCCCTCAGAGGATTGGAGGCATTTGGTTCCTTCTATGCCTTCTGACACCCCAAGGTCATTATCTCATGATAATCACATCTCCTGGAGTTGCCTTATTGCTTAAATGTAACACTAAATTTTAATTACAATGAAATAGAGCTCTTCTGGTAGTTTACACAACATCTTGTGTTCTCATTGCCAGATGGAAAAAACGCAGAGCTTTTACTGTAATAGAGCGTGGTGGTCCTGGGCTCCAATGCAGTAAACACATATTGTTGGATTGTTGAGAAAAGCTTTTTGCTTCGTGGCGTGATCTGCTTTCTTTTGGAATATTTCAAGCTGACAGTTTATTAAAGGATTTTTGTTTTGCATAAAAAAATTAAAACATGGCAAGATTGTTTCCCCCAAATTTGACTGTAATGGGCAAATTTACAAAATAAATAAATAAATAAATAAAGGTTGCTACTCGCTATTAGAAAAGACAGATTGTCTTTCACAAAAGATTTTATTATTGCAGTTTTTCCTTGATTGTTGTGCTATTTTGAAATTCAGGGAATTTGTATGCACATATTTTGTGATTGTTTTATAACCTACTAACTGTACTTACCCACATGATATCTACTGATCTAGCTAGCATTTGGATATCTCTTTAAGTCTTCTGCCTCATTCTGATTTCCTTATAATCAATACTTTTAGTTTTCATAATCATACATGTGTTGTGATAACACGTACATAGTCTCCACAATCAATATGTCTAGTCTTCAGAATGATTCTGAACCGTGACTCGAGGCTATGAGATGACGGGAAGTTGGGACATTCAGCATCTCTAACAATAAAACTTGGGCTGAGGATATAGCTCAAGAACAGAGCGCCTGCCTAGCATGTGTGAGGTCATAGTTGAAATCCCAACACTGCAATGGATATAGTAACTATGGTCATCTTTAGAATGCTTGGTCATCTTTTAGATCCGTAATTACAACTTAAAGTAAATTTTGATCCTCCTGCCTACCCCTCCCATGTACTAGGACCAAGGATGTGTGTCACTGTGACTGTTTTTTATGGCACTGGGGATCAAACTGAAGACTTTGAAGGCTGGGTAAACAGTCTACCGACTGAACTATTCAGCAGTTAGTGCAGAATTTAAAAACAGCACCCATCTATTCAGAGAGCTTCTGGAAAGATATCTTTTTCTTTTTTTACAATGATGAAAACTCTATTCTTGCCCTGTGAGTAAAATGTATAAAGTAATTATTTCAGAAAGAAAAGGTTTTAAAAGTTAATAGCTTGAAACAAATTAAAGATTAAATATATTGAGCTAGCATGCAATTTCTTCTTTTACAGACAAAATTTCAATAGTTTTATCAATGTTGTGATCATAACAAAAGTCTTCTCTTTCAAATGCTTAGGACTGTGTGTTTTAATTTTACAGTGTGTATGAACATGTTATATTTTTATGTACCAATGCTCTTCACTCAATTCTTTTTATGCCATTTTTCGTTTTATTATTGTTATTATTATTTTCTCTTGTTTGCATTTTTGAGATTACAATTTAATTTTAACATTTCTCTCTTCCCTTTCCTCCCTTCAAATCCTCCCACAAACCATTCCCTGGTCCTTATCAAATCCATGGCCTTGTTTTCCCCAGTAATTGTTAATGAGCACACGCACACACACACACACACACACACACCCATATATGCATATATTTATATACACATATATAGTCTTAAATAAGGTCTTTGAGCTTGTGTAATTTCATCCGCATGTATATTTTCAGGGCTGATTGTTGCACGGACCACCAATGGCTGTATTCTTCCCTGGGGAAGGCCACTTTTTTATTCCTTGTCTATAATTCTTTGTAAGGTGGAAGCCTTGTGGTCGAAGTCTTTTGTCCTTGTCTTTCGTGATGTTCCCTGAGCCTTAAGTGTGGGGGCTGTTTTGTAGATGTATTCGTTGGGACTGGGCTCCACAGCTCTCCATTTTGTCCAGTTCTGCATGTTGGCTAACCTGGTCTACATAGTGAGTTCCAGGCCAACTAGGACTACACAGAGAAACCCTGTCTTGAAAACAAAACAAAACAAACCCCACCCAAAAAACAAAAACAAAGAAAAGCAACCCCTCAACCCCAAACCAACCAACAAACCAAAGCAAGAAAACAAACAAAACAAACCTAAAACACCCCTTCTTCCCTCCAAAAAAGAAAAAAAATTGCGGAGGTCATGATGTCTCTTCCCAGCAATAGAAACCCTAAGACACACATCTATTTTGAGAATCCTTTATAGTTTTGAAACCTTTCCTCTCAGGCTGTAATATTACATCATTTTCAGACTGCTTGAAATTCTTAGTGACTCTGGAATCAAATTCGGGCTGTTCCTGAGGTGTTTTCTGACTGATTCTCCTGTTGTATCATCAGGTTTTGGTTACCAAGACCAAGCTTACTAGCTTTTTTCAAGTTTTTGTTCTTCACTCTTCCTGAGCAGGAAACAGCTTTGTTCTGGTTTCTATACAGTCAGCCTGTCTCTTCATCCAGGTGTTGCTTTAAACACTATTTTCCAAGAATACTGTGCCCTCATTAGTCTGTCATTACAGGGCTTTACTTACGGCATGCGTTTCATGCTCCGGCACGCAGTTGTTCAGTGTTCCTCTTTGTTTATTACCATTCTCTCCCAACATAGAGTAAACTCTTTGAGGAAGGATCTGCATCTGGTTTGCTCCTAGTTGTTTCTTTGGGAACCTGTACGTACCAGAAATTCCATGTTTGCTGAATGAATAACTAGGTTAAAGTCGGAGTAGCTTTACTAATCGTGAGCACGTTGTTGTGTTATTTTCTGTTATCTTCTTACTAGTGCTTCCTCACACGCCCTCATCCCCTCTGCACACAGTCACACACTCCACATTCACAGAATTCTAAGCTGTAAAGGACAGGAACGCCTTTGCAATAAATGTGTGTTGATAATAAGGGTCTAAGATTTGGGAAGATGTTTATCCAGTACTGTGTAATGCCTCCCTGATGATGTGTTTCCCCTGCCTTCTCTCATCTACTACAGAGGGGCAAAATTTTGAGTTCATGTGTGTTCTATACTGATTTCACTGATAAAGAGGTTTTGAAATCTTTTATTTTACACAAGATTTTCCTAGTAGAGATAAGATCAGGGGCAAATGCCTCAGGGTGTTTGCTTATTCATCATTTATTAAAGAAAGGATCTTTGCTGCTTCTTTTAAAATTCCACGTTTATGACTTGGATATAGGGAGCAGCATGTGTGTGCAGTGCCTGAAGAAGCCAGAAGAGGGCACCAGATCTCCTGGAAACAAAGTAACAAAGGTTGTGAGCCATTATATAGATGCTACCTAGAGACATAATAGTTGAGCAGATACCCTTGTGTGGTAGAGTATCTTTCGGGTATACGCCCAGGAGTAGTATAGCTGGGTTTTCGGGTAGCGCTAGTCTCAATTTTCTGAGAAAGCTCCAGATTGACTTCCGAAGTACAAGTTTACTTGTAAAGTTTACGTTCCCACTAGCAATGGAGGAGGGTTCCTCTTTCTCCATGTCCTCTCCAGCATGCGCTGTAACTTGAGTTTTTGATCTTAGACACTCTGATGGGTGTAAGATGGAATTTTAGAGACGTTTTGATTTGTATTTCCCTGATGACTAAGCATGTTGAGCATTTCTTTAAGTGTTTCACTGCCATTTGATATTCCTCTGTTGAAAATTCTCTGTTGAGCTCTGTACGCCAATTTTTAATTGGATTATTTGGTTTGTTGGTGTTTAATTTCTCAAGTTCTTTATATATTTTGGATATTAGCCTTCTGTAGGGTTGGTGAAGATCTTTTCCCAACCCCTAGGCTGTCATTTTGTTCTTAGTGAGGGGAGCAGGGGCTATCTCTTACATGGACTCTGTTGCCTGCTCTTTGATCACTTCCCCCTGGTGGGACAGTTTTGCCAGGTCACAGAGAGGTTGCAAGCAGTCCTGATGAGACTTGATAGGCTTGGAGTCAGATGGCAGGGGAGGAGGACTCCCCCTTTCTGAGGACAAGAGGGGAAAAGAGAGAGAGAGAGAGCATGGGGCCTCCCGGGAGGAGATGAGAGAGGAGGCTACAATAGGGATGTGAAGTGAATAAATTATAAAATATTAATTTAAATAAATTAAAAAATAGATGTTAGAAGCTAAGCTTAGGTCCCCTAAAGGAGCAACAAATGCTTGTATCTGCTAGTCTATCTCTCTAACCCCTTGGCTATTCTCTAAAGAAGACAAAGTATGTTCTCCACATTCATTAGGTAGAAGCAATTATATTGTTGAATGCTTATCTTAAGAGTTCTTTTCATTTTGTTTATTAATATGTATTTTGGGGAGGGTGGCAGGGTTGTGTGCTCATGCAGTGGTAGGCGTGTGGAGATCAGAGGCCAACTTTTGGGAAATGATTTCTTTCAGCAAGCCCGGGTTGTCAGGCTTGCATGCACTTTAAACCACTGTGCCATCTTGCCAGCCCTTGAAAATTCTTAATGTTTTCTTTAAATATGGCTGCCATATCTGAACTCCTGCACTGTCAGGCTGTTTGACATATTTTTGAACAGCTTTTTGTTTATTATTGTTTTTAAGATTATTTTTTAAATTATTTACACGCTTTTGTGTCAGTGTTGGGTATATTGTGTGCCCTGTGAGGGTGGCGCCTTCTGAGTCTAGAGGAGCATGCTGACTCCCCATGGAGCTGGAGTTACAGGAAGTACTGGGTTGCCTCACACGAGTGCTGGGAACTGAATCAGGACTCTGGCTAGAAGAGTAAATGCTCTTACCCTCAGAGTCATCTCTTGAGCCCCAACTTCTCTTTCTTTTTCTAACTGGCCGTATGAAAGAACACAGGGGCACGGAGGATGCCTCAAATTTATTGTTCCACCCTTTCCACTTCAATATTAACTGGACCCGGTGCCCTTGCTTAGCATAACCAAGTGGAAATATAAAGAAAACATTCAACATCATTTAGTAATTGTCTGGAAACAGGAAGGCAAAGTATTATCTATAGCACAGGGCAATCCCATTGTGGAAGCTTCACTCTGTCTGCAACCTTTTATCTTGTTCTGCTCTTACACACAGGTCATATTATGCACTGCTTTGTGCTAGTTTGACAAGAACTAATGTGGATGCTTAAATATTTTAAAGGCTGAATGCTTCTGAATGATAAAATACAGAGCTGATCAACCCTTCCTGTTGCGTTTGTGGTTAATGATAAGGTAATTTAATACTTTTCTCCTTTTGGTCTATTAGTAGTTTCTACACTAAACATTAAAGTTCCTTAAAGGAAAAAATCGTCAAATAAGGCCACTGGATGACACTTTTTAACTACAGTTGTTTTTTATTCAGCCATAAAATCTATCTTTCATAAAGAAACCCACTTACATGTCTTACTTCAGTGAAGGTTATTTGTAGACTGAAGGTCTTTTCTTGTCAAGATATGATGAATACCATGTGTGAAGACAGAAGAGCATCAGACCTGTATTAGCTGGAAAACCCACTGATCTGTGAATAACCTAAAAAAGAAAACCTGAAGATTAGCAACGTCGCTTTTAAGAATGATCCATCAAATTCAACAAGCAGATTCACAGAGATGAATCATCCGGTCCCTTTTTATACCTGTGATACAGTAAAGGTTATTTCCTCTCCCTACAAACAGAAGTTCAAAAATAAAGGGAAAGGAGGCTTCTGAACAGCCCTTGGAATAAGTCAATATCCTAAAGTATTTCTGATGTTTTAGATGAAAATATCTGAATGTTAATTAAAGTAGCATACTGAGCTTTCTCCAGTATTGGATTCAATTGGTTTACAGACTTGTGTTCTGGGGGCGGTGGAAGAAATTAAATTTCTGTATGTTTTCTCTAATTATTTATATCAAACTTTAATTTTTTGGTCATTTAAAATATATATTGAAATAAATTTTGTTGCTGTTGTTGTTGAAATTGTTTTAAAAAGCTTCCTGCACAGCTTAAGTAATCAAGTAGTAGTTGGATAAAGAAAACCAGGATGTTAATGTTTTGGACTTAATTGGTTAAAAGAACAAAAACATCACTATGTATAAGATTATTACATGTGAGTTCAATTGTGTTAAGAGTGAACACTTAAGTTTTATAATAGATTTAAAAGCATAGAGTTAAATACTTTTCACAGTATAACTTCCATAGGTTTTGTGTGCTTTATTTGAGGTGTTTTCATTCATTTATTTTCAGATTGAACTGGAATGGATAAGATAACCTGAAAATTGAAGACACTTAAAGAGGGGACACTATAAACATTTTAAAGTTTTTTTTTTCAGATCAATAATTGTAGTCGGTAAACAAATACTACAATGATTTAAGAAACATTTGCTTATAAATTTACTTTTCTATTGAAGTGACAGTATTAGACAAAAAAGTAACAGCAATAGCTACTGAATTTTCATGCCTTAATTCTGAAGAAACGGCTTTGGCAATATGTACTTTAATAAATCAAATTGGATTGGGTGATATTTTTTGGTTTAGCTCTCAGGAATTTTGTTTTGAAATATACTTTCTCAAATAATATAGATCTCATTTGAGGGATGTCTCATACTGAGCTTTAACTAAGCAAATTTAAATAATTAGTTCCTAGCATGCCCAGCATAATGAAAAATAATTTTTATGGTGATTGAATGACAAATTTTCTGTGTTTAAACAATTAATAATCATTTCTGCTTTGATATGAAACATCAGATAATGTTATTTATAACCATTCTCATTATGTAAATTAAGCAGGAAAAAAGAAACACCATGTCTAAAAGAGTGAATTATAGTTTTCTGAATGAGAAGTTGGCTGTCAGATAAACTCTACTGGTTGAAAATCCTTAGGGCATCTGAAGCCTCTATTCCTCATGAGATTATTGTTCAGGATTAGAAAAACAAACAAAAGCTACAACATTCCAATGTGAGGACCTGAGGGGATTTTTGTTGTAGTTGAAAGTTGAACGTACATTTCACAGGATTATGCTTTTTCTGTATCTCAGATTTTATAACAGATTAATTTCTGTACTTTAAAAGTTTTGACTTTTTTTTTTTATGAGTTCAATCTGAGAATGACAGTCTCGGTTTAAAGAGAAGCAAGGAGAACTCTGTTGGTTATTAGAAGCTTGAACACTGTAAGAGGCCTTGAAGCTTTCGTCCCACCAGCTGGAAGAGCCATAAATCACAGGAGAGCTCTGGAGAAGGACCGTCAGCAATGCTAAGATACAGCGCTGCAGTTAAGCGGTAAACACAGACTTTCAGAATTCAGCACCTAAGGCCCAGATAAATGATATTGATTTTAACTTGAGCTGAAATAGTAGCCTGCTCAATTTAATAATCCTTTCTGTAGATGATAAAACAAAATTTAACTAAGTAAAACACTCCTTTAAATAGATGTGGCATTTATGATAGCCAAAAAGGGAAACAATTTAATTAAGAACCGGTCTTCAGATATTAGCCCTCTATTGGATGTAGGGTTGGTGAAGATCTTTTCCCAGTCTGTAGGCTGTCATGTTGTTTTGTTGACAGTGTCCTTTGTTTTTCAGAAGCTTTTCAGTTTCATGAGGTCCCATTTATTGACTGTTGATCTTAGAGACTGAGTTCTTAGTGTTCTGTTCAGGAAGTTGTCTGCTGTGCCAATGAGTTCAAGGTTCTTCCCCACTTTTTCTTCTAACAGGTTTAGCGTATCTGATTTTATGTTGAGGTCTTTGACCCACTTAGACTTTAGTTTTGTGCAGGGTGATAGATATGAGTCTATTTGCATTTTTCTAAATGTGGACATTTAGTTAGACCAGAACCATTTGTTGAAGATGCTATCTTTTTTTTCTCTTGCACGGTTTTGGCTTTGCCTTTTTTTTTAGGTGATGAGATCTGATAAACTAGGGTCAGATGGAAGGGGAGGAGTACCTCCCCTATCAGCAGACTGGGGGAGGGGCAGAAGAGGGAGGAAAGAAGGGTGGGATTGAGAGCTAATGAGGGAGGGGGCTACAGCTGGGATACAAAGTGAATAAATTGTAATTAATTTTTAAAGTTAAAAAAAACACAGGTGTCTATAGGTGTGTGGATTTAAAAGAACTCAATAAATTAGATACCAACAAACCAAATAATCCAATTAAATAATGGGGCACAGAGCTAAGCAGAGAATTCTCAACAGAGGAATATCAAATGGCAGAGAAACACTTAAAGAAATGCTCAACATCCTTAGTCATTAATTGGGGAAATGCAAATCAAAATGTCACTGAGATTCTATTTTACACCCATCAGAGTAGCTAAGATAAAGAAACTCAAGTGACAGCACATGCTGGAGAGGATATAAAGAAAAAGGAACCCCCCCCCTCCATTGCTGGTGGGAGTGTAAATATGTACAACCATTTTGGAAATCAATCTGGTGCTTTCTCGGAAAATTTGGAATAGCACTACCTCAAGATCCAGCTCTACCACTCCTGGACATACACCCAAAAGATGCACCACCATTCAGTAAGGACATTTACTCAACTAAGTTGATAGCAGCATTATCTGTAAATAACTAGAATTTGGAAACAACCTAGATGTCCCTAAATGGAAGAATGGCTACAGAATTTGTGGCACATTTTCACAATGGAATGCTACACAGCTTTTATAAACAAGGAAATCTGTTGCTCTCCTTGTGGAGCTCCTGTCATCTCCAGATCCCACTATCTTCCCCATCTTTCATAGGATTCCCTGCACTCTGCCCAAAGTTTGGTTGAGTCTTAGCATCTGCTTTGATACACTGCTGGGTAGAGTCCTGATGAGACCTGATAAGCTAGGGTCAGACGGAAGGTGAGAAGGAGCTCCCCTATCAGCTGACTTGGAGAGAGGAATGGGAGGAGATGAGGAACAAAGGGTGGGATTGGGGGGGAATGAGGGAGGGGGCTACAGCTGAGATAAAAAGTGAATAAACTGAAATTAATATAAAAATAAAATTTTAATTAAAAAAAACCAAAACAACCAACCAAACAAGCAAGCAAGCAAACAAACAAACAAACAAAAAACAAGGAAATCATGGAATTTGCAGGCAAATGGCTGGAACTAGAAAAGATCATCCTGAGTGAGGTAACCCAGAACCAGAAAGATAACCATGGTATACACTCACTTATAAGTGGATATTAGCCATATAATATAGGATAACCATACTACAATCTACAGACCTAAAGAAGCCAAACAACAAGGAGGAGCCTAGGGAGGATGCATAAATCTCACTGAGTGGCAAGCAGGACAGACAACAGAAAAGGTGGAGGAGAGGGAGCAGGAGGGTCCTTTGAGAGGCTCCACCCAGCAGGAGATCTAAGCAGATGCTGAGACTCACAGCCAGACTTTGGGCAGAGCGCAGGGAGGCTTCTGGGAGAAGGGGAGGATAGAACGACATGGAGGGGACAGGAGCCCCACAAGGAGACAAACAAAGCGAAAAAATATGAGCCCAGGGGGTCCTGCAGAGACTGATGCACCAACCAAACACCATGCATGGAGAGGACCTAGATCACCTGCTCAGAAGTAGCTGATTGGCAGCTCAGTCTTCATGTGGATCTCCAAATTAGGGGAGCAGAAACTGCCTTTGTCATGAACTCGGTTGCCTTCTCTTTGATCACTTGTCCCTTGGTATGTTGTTTTGCCAGGCCACAGCGGAAGAAGATCCAGGCAGTCCTGATGAGACTTGAGAAGCTATGGGCAGATGACAGAAGAGGAGAACTCCCCTTTTCAGTGGATAGGGGAAGGGGACAGAGGGGAAAAGGGGAGGGAGGGTGGGACTGCGAGGAGTTGAGGGAGGGGGCTTCAGTTGGTATATATAATGAATAAATTGTGAAAAAATTTAAAATTAGAAAACACTCTAATTTTTAGTAGTAATATATCTTTCTTCACGAAGAGGCTGGTGGCAATGAGTGATTTTTTTTTTTTTTCAAATTTCAATTTGGGAAATTCGTAAGCACTGTGTTGCAGGTGACTATATTTCATGACCCATGTTTTGCTTCAAAAATGTGTCTATGGTGGTATACACATATGTTTTACCTATATGTAGAAAGATATGTCGGGAAGAATGGATGATTTTCATAAAATTTTAGTGGTTGATACTGAACAACCACTAAATATTGCAAAAGACTGAGTTTAGAGATTTTTCATATGTGTATGCATGTTACATGTCTTTTCAAAAAATTAAATTAAAAAAATTAGCAGTCTTGTTTTTTCCACCACTGAAGTATACCAAACTTGATTATGTTCTCAGAAAATATAGTTACACCAAATTTAAAAATAAGAAATGTAAGATATCAAATATATCTAACCAATATAATTTCTTATATGTTGTTTAAAATGGGGTACCAAAATGAAAAAATAGAAATTGTTAGTGGATATTAATAAATCAAAAATTCAGTAATTTTTAGCTTACCATTAAAAATTAATTTGAAGCCTCTTTTCTTGAATAGAGAAAAACCTTAGCATTCAATGGCCATCTAATGACCAATGTAAATGAATGGTTTGTGATTTCTTTTTTTTTTTTTTAATAGATTTTTTTTGGTCTCCTATTGCTTTATTTGGGCATTAAAAAATCTTACTGGTCTTTTGCTTGTATATTCTGGTTTGTAATATTGTTTTTGTCTTTTTTTGTGTGTTTTTTAAAAAATTTACTTTAAAAAAATTTTTATTGTATTTTTGTTTTTTTATTTTCTTGCTTTTTTTTCTTTATTAATTACACTTTACTCACTTTGTATCCCCCCCGTGGTTCTCTCCCTCCTCCCGTCCCAATCCCTCCCTTCATCCACCCTCTGCATGCATGCCCCTCCCCAAGTCCACTGATACAGGGGAGGACTTCTTTTCCTTTCTTCTGATCCTAGTCAATTAGGTCTCATCAGGAGTGGCTGCCTTGTCCTCTTCTGTGGCCTGGTAAGGCTGCTTCCCCCTCAGGGGGAGGTAATTAAAGAGCAGGCCAATCATTTCATGTCAGAGACAGTCATTGTTCCTATTGCCATGGAACCCACTTGGACACTGAACTGCCATGGGCTACATCTGTGCATGGGTCTTAGGTTATCTCCATGCAAAGTCCTTGGTTGGAGAATCAGTCTCAGGAAAGACCCCTGTGCTCAGATTTTTTGGTTCTGTTGCTCTCCTTGTGGAGTTCCTGTCCTCTCCGGATCTTACTGTTCCCCACTTCTTTCCTAAGATTCCCTGAACTCTGCCCAAAGGTTGCCCATAAGTCTCAGCATCTACATTGATAGTCTGCAGGGTAGAGCTTTTCAGAGGTCCTCTGTGTCAGGCTCCTGACTTCAAGGTTTGTGATTTCTTAATATGAGAAGTTAGCTTCAGTTGTCATTACTATTACAAATATTAATTTGAGAATTCCCAAGTTGATTTGATTCAAGGAAAAATGAGAGGATGACTAAAGGGCTGGACCAAACAAAGGGACTTTAACCTGTGCTATTCAACAAAGAGGAAAGATTCCACATTCACTCATACGAGTTTCCTGCACTCTGAGGCTTCGGCCAATGAAAACGCTCTTTATTGTCTGGCTGAGATCCATGAATATTTCCTGAACACCCGCCCTGTCCAGGCTACTAAGCTAAGAGAGAGCTTAATAAGAACGTAACTCATACCATGCTCCTATTGAATTGATTGTCTCCCATCTTAGGGATGATGATCTGGGTGAGCCCCTGGGCAGAGATCGTGGTAGCGAGAGACTGGAAGGACCGCACGCAGGAAAGTTTAATTCCAGATGAGGATGTCGTAGAGGGGTGGCATTGTAGAACCGGCAGCAGGTTTTCAGCAGGGTTCCAGGTGGCTCAGCACAGAGCACCGGTTTAAAGTGTGCGTTTGTGTGTGGCGCGGGGCGGGGGGAAGCAGGCTCAGGTCTTTGCATCTTATTCTGAATGTTGCCAGAAGCCCAGTAACACTCTGAGAACACACAGACAGGGCATAATCACTCGCAGTATAAACTTAATTGAAACATTCTTTCTTGTTTAAATAATCCTTACCTAGTTAGAGGCTTGTCAAAGCACAGAATATGGATGGATTTTGATGAAATTAAATATTTAGTGGTCACAAGTCCCTGTCTAATGCCATACTGATTTAAGTATAGGCATTTCCCAGAACAAAAGATGGATTATAAAAGCCAAGTATTTTATTCCTTAATTGCTTAGAGGCTTGTCTCCAATTACAATGTTGAGCTTTAGCTGAGGTAAGAATGTTTCAGCAAAAGTTAAATTTAATAGAACACATTAATTCTTCCCCATAACAACCAGGACCCAGCACAAATTTGAGAATGCATTTCCAGCATGTTAAAATGGCAGACATTTATAAGGATATAACAACCACCCTGCTATGCTTCAGCCAGACGATAGCACTATACATTACTGTATTATAAAATAATGGACTTAGCCGTATGTTTCAAAGAACGGAAAGCATGCACAATCACGAAACAACCAATTTTATGTTGAAAATATCAGTGTTGGTTATTATCAATTGAGTCATATTTAATATCTAATTTTTAACAAATTTTGTTGTGAGAGTGAAGGAAAGAAGAGGAAGCCCTTGCAAACATTATCATGTTTTTCTCCTAAGAGAAACATTAAACAGTCACTTAGAGCTATGATGTAATAAAGACAGAAAAAAAAGCACACACCGTGCTCTAAAGAGCCCCAATGAAATCTAGCCAAGTGTAGAAAAACAAAACCTGAGCTATCTTTTGTTGGTTGCTTTCATATTGAGACTATGCTTTCCTTTCTAAAGAGATTGTGAAGAAGGTAATCACAAACATTCTTCAGATTGTCAGCCAGTATGAATGTTCATCAGCTGAGCGTGCAGAATGAATTTGGAGGAGAGTTGCCTCAGAAAGAAAGATGGCGGGAAGAAGCCAGTTGGAGCTCACTACCAAATTATCCTCACACTCACAGAAGTAACTGTTCTGCATTACAATCTTCATTTCTTTCTTTTCTCTTTTTTTTTTTAAATTTAATTTTATTTACAATCTTTGTTTCTAAATCTGTGAGAGACAATTATCAGGGGGTAAGTGGTAGGATCCAAAGATTAGTACCATCTGTTCATCACAAGGAATTTAGCATCCATGATGTATGTAGGTAAACTCAATGGGTAGAGGCATTTGGCAATAGTAAATACTATTACATGATGTATAATCATAGTTTAGTGTAATTTTAGCTGTATGTTTTCTTTTAAAAATACCGTTCTGGTTTTGTTGATTCTTTGAATTGTTCTTTTTGTTTCTAATATATTGATTTCAGCCCTGAGTTTGATTATTTCCAGCCGTCTGCTCCTCTTGGGTGTGTCTTCTTCTAGTGCTTTCAGGTGAGCCATTAAGTTTCTTGTATGAGATGCCTCGGATTTCTTTATGAAGGCACTTAGTGCTATGAACTTTCCTCTTAGCACTGCCTTCATTGTGTCCCATAAGTTAGGGTAAGTTGCACCTTTATTTTCACTAAGTTCTAGGAAGTCTTTAATTTCTGTTTTTGTTGAGGACTAGTTTTAGACCATGGTGGTCTGATAGGATACAAGGGATTATTTCAATTTCCTTGTATCTGTTGAGGTTTGCTTTGTGCCAGACTATATGGTCAATTTTGGAAAAGGTTCCATGAGGTGCTGAGAAGAAGGTGTACTCTTTTGTGTTTGGGTGAAAGGTTCTGTAAATATGTATTAGGTTCATTTGTTTTAAGACTTCTGTGTCATTATTTCTGTTTAGTTTCTGTCTCAATATCTATCCCTTGATGAGAGTGGGGTGTTGAAGTCTCCCACTATTAAGGTATTGGGATCGATGTGTGATTTAAGCATTATTGTTTTTTTTCTTTAAAACATTACTTTTATTAATTGTTCATTTCCATAATATTTATATCCTTATCATAGCTCTTTAACTATAGTATCTAAAACTTATCACATTCAAAACCAAGAAATAGTAAGTGAGATTCAGATTTCAGCAAACAGAAAGCTAATTAGAAATTTATCTAATTTCCTGAAGAAACACATTTTTATTATTTGCATTAGATGACTAAGGAGGAATTGTGACACCCTCAAACACACAGAGAGTGGGACTTTGACCAGGGGTCATCTTGCAACTTCCCAACTTCTGTGTAAATAAAAATTCAAAAGTAATTCTGGAAGTACTCTAGATAAAAATTGTTTCATCATATAAAGAAGAAACACAGAGCATTAGGAATATATTATTTCATCTTGGATATATATCCTACCAAAATCATGTAAAAACTAACTTACATAAAATGATTAATCTAAGACAAAAACTACATAAAGCATTAAATGAGTGTTTAATTTCAAAGTACCACTTATAGCCAATAATTGGGGTATAAATAATTTAACTCTAATTATTAATCCATTGATATAATATCTAATTATGCAACAAAGGATGAAACAACATATATCCTGCTTCTTATTGTGCAGACCTAACTCACGGCAGCCAAATCAAATTCATTTTAAATCAGCTTGGAAAAAAAACAAAAACAAAACAAAAAAACAACAAGGTCTGATTTCAGACAGCACTGAGATAGCATCAGAAAGCTAAAAAAGTAAATCAAACCACTAACGTTGTCAGATAATCTAGAAATCACCACAGACATAGTTAACGCTGGATCCCTAGACCAACGTGTCATGAGGCCAAGGGATCTTCTAGGAGTTAGAGATGGTTTAGCAGGTGTTGAGTCTGTACTTTAGGCCAGCAGGTTCTGGTTCTGGTTCTGATGATGTTTTCTAGCTATTCTGCTGTTTCGTTAGTGATACCACCAAACGTGTTTACGCTGACTGAGAAGATTCCATAGATTTTGAAAGTAAGTGGCCCCAAGCTCTCAGTCAGGGACACGCTGATCCAAGTACCAAGATGTGTAATACTGCCTTATGAGATGGCGTGAAAGTGTCCAGCCTCTGAAGAAACTTATGCCACCAAGTCAAACCACTTAATGGAGACAGCAATGATTAACCAACCAATCAATGAATGAGCCAGTCAACCACAATCAAAGGGTCAGTTCTCACGTGAACAATGTCTCTCTTGTATCATTTATTTAATATAGAAACTACAATATTTGAATATGTATTTTTTGTTTATTCAGCATCTCATTATGAAGTCTGAGCTGGTCTTGAACTTGGGAATCTGTCTCCATATCCTGAGGACTTGGATTACAGATGTGGAACAATCCTTCAGAGAATCATCTGCAAAAAACCCATGAGCTTCTGCACTGTAGCTTGGCTTGGTATGTTGTCTCCGTGAGTGCAGGTTGTGCTGGATTGTCCAGCTAGCCTTTCCGTTCTGACCTGCCCTCTGTGAACTGCAAGCTTTGCAAACTACCTCCAGAAAACAAAACAAAACAAACAAACTAAAAAACACCACTAAATATATTTGTTCACAAATTTTGACCTAAATCCTCTTATTTGACTGTTAGTGGCTGATATCCTTGAGGGGATATCGAGGTCGGTATTTTATGATACACGTATGTTGTTTGTAAAGAACATGGGTGCACTGTCTGGGGTCATCTTCCTATTGTTTTACAGTTTCCTCAGAAAATTTTCATGGTTAATTGAAATTTCTTCTTTAATTATTATTATTATTTTTCTACTCCTCAGTCTCCCCTTTCTTTTGCTTCAGATGTCTTTCTCATCCCTCTCCCCTTCCTCTCTTCTTCCCTTGCTTACTTTTATTAGAAAAAGAAATGAAGTTTGCCCTTGTCACAGCACATGAAAACTGTTTTTCATATAATAAACTTATTGAGTTAGTATGTGACTCTAGATTATAGAAGGACACTTGAACAACTTTTACCTGGAGGCCTTCTGAGATTTTTGAGAAGATGCAGTGGGAAAAATGGTGTTACAGGAAGTTTGTCTAGAGCGGTCTGAATGGAAAAAAAGTTTCGAGGCAATTCTAAGGTGATCCTACTGTATTAAATGAGCCGGGGGGGGGGGGGAGGGGGGAATTTGTCTCTTGCTTTTTATCCTAAGGATAAAAATGTTAGATTTTTTTTCCAAGAGTGAAATTAGTTGAAAGTCTCCTCTTTTTCCATAATTAAGTAATAATATGAGCAAAAGCATGAGTTATTACATAATAATTCATGCCATTGCTTTACTAAGAATGAAGCCATAGGATGAGTGCTTGTTTAAATGCACAAAGTTTGAGTTATTATATCATAATTCACAGCTTGAGGTGTCATATTGTGATTATAAAATGGCCCTGTGCAAATATTATTAATTTTTTAAAGTTCAGAAATAAATTATTTAAAAAATAACACATATGTCTTCAAATGATCCTCTCTAATGTGAATTCATTAAAAGTGGAATGAAAAATGAGTCAGTGTCTATTGAACCAGAATTATCTATCACCTTTCCTGAGGAACTGTCTTCATTGACACACTGTTGAGAAGCACGAGCCTTTATAATTTGCAGCTGTTGTGTAGATGTTTTTATTCTTTAGCACCCAACAAATAATATATTTGCTTGGATTTTTCCCTCTTAAGGGCAAAACTTAGCTGCTGTAAGACAAGTGCTCTGCAGTCAGTTTAGTCTAGCTTATTTTATCAAAGCTGATGTACGAATCATGAAGGATAACTCTAGCATTCTACTGCTGTCCACTAGCTTTTGAAGCCCACTTCTTTCCAGGTTTCTGGGACAATACCTTTTACTGGTGTCTCTCTACTTCTTCTTTTCCACATTTTTTATGACTTTCTCACTTTTCTTCTTAATAGGTATGAATGGGTTTTTAACATTAATACTTTTATTTATTTTTTTTAAATTTCTAATCTTTTATTTTTTCTATCAAGTACAACGTCACCAAGATTTTGTCTAGTTACTGTCAATTGTGCAGACAACTCTTACATATTGATCTATTCAAAAATGCCACGTGTATCCCACATTTGTAGTATTTCTTGTTATTGTTTTACTTATAATACTCCACATATTAGGAGCAACCTCTCTGAAATAAAACACTGTTGCTTGTTCTCTGGGTTAGCCCTTCTCACGGTTTTCTCTCCCAGTGCTGACATTGCTCACAGTCTCTGAGGGGGGGATGCCCTTCAGTCATCATCTGGATTGTTATGTTTCCTTTTTTTTTTTTTAAGGATTTATTTATTTATTTATTATGTATACAGTGTTCTGTCCACACATATGCCTGCAGGCCAGAAGAGGACATCAGATCTCATTATAGATGATTGTGAGCTACCACGTGATTGCTGGGAATTGAACTCAGGACCTTTGGAAGAGCAGACAGTGCTCTTAACTACTGAGCTAGCTTTCCAGCCCCCACTTTCTGATATTTCAAGAGGAATGATTTTAGGTGGGTGTCCACAAGGGACTTAAACTGACATAAAAGAACCACTTGTGTAAATAGCCAGGAAGAACGGGATGTACAACACAGAGCAAATATGTTCAATGGCCCCCGTCTGGTGTTGTGGAAAACATTCGCTCTAGTCACTAGAATACAGTAGATCGTCAGCGTGTGGGGTATCTCAGGGCCTCATTCAACATCTCTAGGGCAATATAAAAGAGAAAGGTCTACCAAGCAAGTGCAGAGAGTCTTCCATGTAGTCCATTGATGTAGGCCAATGGAAAAACAGTTCCTGTTTGGTGAAAACATGGCAGTGGTGGGGGAGGATTTATTATTTTTATTTTCTATCTCTTTTATACTGTTATAGGTTACAGTTCCCAAAACCCATTGTTTGTACTTTGATTATAGGATTATAGGGTCTTTTTCTTTCTTTCTTTCTTTCTTTCTTTCTTTCTTTCTTTCTTTCTTTCTTTCTTTCTTTCTTTCTTTCTCTTTCTTTCTTCCTTTGCTTTCTTTCTTTACCTTAGTGTTTTGATTATGTCTGTGGGCGAGCATACGCCATTGTTTGGGTGTGGAGATTGGAGGATAGGTTGTAGGAGTCCATCATGAGGCTCGGCAGTAGGTGCCTTTGCTTACTGGGGCATCTTGCCACAGTTCTTTCTGTCCTTTAGTCATTTTCCTCTTCAAAGATCTCTGCCTAACTATCAGGCTTCTCTAACACCTTGATCGTGGGTTGAGACAGAGGAAGGTATATTTCCTACGATTTAAGAAAATGTAGCTGGGGAGGGGCATGCATGCAGAAAGGGGGGGAGGGTGGGACCGGGAGGGGAGGAGGGAGGGGCTTATTGGGGGATACAAAATGAATAAAGTGTAATTAATAAAAGTTAAATAAAAAATTAAAAAAAAAAGAAAATGTAGCATTAAATGAAGCTAACGTCACAGTCTTCTGCACAAATGCTTTCTGTGTGTTTTACACTCTTAAATCCCTGTTTGTTATCCCTCAACTCACCTCTAATGGCTTCTACTTTCTTAAATTTTGGCCAAATTATTACATTTTCTGTGAAGTGATTTTCACAACTTACATCTGTTTCAACTTTCCGACTTCAATCAACTCAGCATCAGTATAACCTACTATGTCACTCAAATTAAATTATCTTAAAACCCTTGCTGAGTTTAAAATACTATTAGCAGCAAGTAACAGAAACAAGAAAAAGCAAAGAACAAAGCAATGCTGTTAGGGTTTCTCATGCATCAGGAGGGCTCAGTATTTAAATACCTAGACTCGGGTAGGTATTTAGGGACTTTCAGGCTAGACATGATGAGCCAGTGTTTAAGTCTGTGATACAAGGAGCCTCTGAGTAGTGCAGGGAAAAGAATAGTGAAGAGACAGGGATAGGGCATGCTAGCTTTGGCTGGATGACTAGAGATGTCTTCAGAAGAAGGTGACATGGATTGGGCATTCAGTGAAGATCTGATTTTGGGATGTGTAGAGGTAAGTACAAGAACAGTGAAGCCTTGGGACTATTAGAACTAATTTCTAGGAAAGTAGAAAAATGCATTATGTCTACAGGGAAGTGGGGTTAATGACATTTATCTAGAATACAGTTTAATTTGTTATTGATTTCTGATTAGATTATTTCCTTATACTTACCTTGAAACTTTCTGCAAACATGGGTGTGACAACTGTTTACAAACAAAATATCTTAACCTCTGTAGGATGGGCTTAGGCAATAAAAGAAAAACTGGAAAGTTTGCGCTCTATGCTAGGAAGCAGGGTCTCCTCATGGTTCGTAATTCCATACCACCTTGTTTGTCTTCAGAAAAACTCACTTGCTTATTTGATCTCCCAAAGAGCCTACTGAAAACTGGAATCTTGCTAGATATGTTTTTACAAATTGTCTAAACAACAAGCTGTAGAGAGAGTGGCTAGAATTAGATGCTTCAAATGGAGACAGCTTTATATTGTATAATTCTTTACCAGTCTGTTTCTAGGCCTCAGATACCCTTATGACTATGGAATATTTCTCATTTATTCACGTATTTATTTTGTTAACAATGATATTGTGCCTATTTTACTTCAAGCCCTGCAGTGAGGGTTGAAAGATCTCAAAGGAAAACAGTCACAGGGTGGCTAATTCACGAAAGCACCCTCAGGCTGAGAAAATGTTTGAAAACTGGTCAAGAATGTTCAAGAGAATTAGCAAACACGACAAAAACACATTTATTAGCAAAAAACCCTTTCCCAAAGTTTATTCCATCCCTGCTCAATGCACATACACTGAAAACCATCACAACACAAGAGCTGTAAGCCCTGTCTCCAACAACAGTGCTCTCTAGTGAAATACTACTGTTTTTTATGGAGACATGGCACTGCCCTAACCAGGTTCAGCTCTGCATATTATAAATAAGCCCAAAGATGAAGAAGAATAATTTATACTTTCAGTAACTTTCTAGCATATAGGCAAAGTCATAACACTGTTCTTGTTAACACATGGCTGGCCCGAACACTTTCTAATTCTCAATGTATACTCTTAGCCTAGTGATAAATATTTTCTTACCCTTGTCTTAGTTTAGCTGAACCTACTGTGACATTACTGTTATCAGCTGAATTTCGTCACTATCACTGAACTCCTGTGACAGCTGTCTGCAGCTTCTAAAGCATATAGTATGCAGAATTTTGCATGCATCTATTAACTGCTACATTATCATTTTTGGGGGGCCAGAGAATAGAAGACAAAGTCAGTCAATGATAAGAAAAAAATCCCTGGCTCTGGGAGCTGCATTATGGCTGAGTGAAATGTATCTAACAGCGCTGTCTTTATTTCAGCCACTAACAGTAGATGCTTGCTGAATTACTTTTCCTGCCTTTAAACTCTTTCTCTAGATAAGATGATGGAGGAAGGGCAAGAGAAAATATATATATAAAAAAAAAACAAACTTAATAACACCGTACCTTCGGAGAAGCATGATTTATAATGAGTTTGTGGGAACATTCTGAACCTATTTCATGTTGAATTACAGTCCACTTTTACAAGTGGCTGCTAAGAAGGAGTTCATGAGCTTATCCCTTGTACTTCTTCAATCCTCTTCCTGTTCAGTCACTAAAATTTAGAATGTGATACAAACAAAATGCATCTATAAATTTATATAGTAACTACACAAACAAATGCAAACTCATTTTTAGTAACCATAAAATTACCTTCTGTTACCTATCACTTTGTGAATTATAGCTCCACTGTTTGCAACAACCACCAGCACAGAATTACACTCCCTTCTTACCCCAGTGTCACCGCTGTTCTTGCAGCAATCAATAGCCTTGTGGATAAACAAATGATTAAAGGCCAATATGAACTCTTGTAAATAAGGATCACATTAGCTATTCTCTACAGAACATAATTTTCAAAATCAGTGTCAGTTTTGGGGCATCTGGCTTGAATTGGAATCTAAACAGCATTTTCCCCCCTCAGCTGATTTCATATGTTTAAAATCTTTAAGAAAAGGCACTTTTGTAAACTGGTGTAAAGTAAACAGAGAAACGCCTCCTTGAATCGGCTTTTTACCGTAGAGGGCTATGTGATTACACAGATCTGAATCATGGACATGGTGAAGTTCACTTCCAAGTTACTATGATCTTAAAGATTCTCCTTATTTAATATGACTTCAACCAGTGCCACTGGATAAATATGGGACTTTCAAAGTTTTATGTATTTAGTAATTATATTGTGGTTCAAGTGAAAGATGAAAATGTCATTCATTGTGAACTGCATGTAATTATAGACAAAGCGATTTCTTTAAGGTATGAGATAAATAATGTCTAACTTCATTTTTTCGATTAGGAAAACAAGTCTGAGAGCAAAAATATGGTCCAAATATATATTCAACTTCAAGATTCTAAATACAGGGTGAAGATGGTCTAACTTTTATTTGACCTAGTTTGAATATTTATATTTAGTAATACCAAATATAATATAATCGATATGATTGAAAATCACCTGTTTATACTTTATGTGGAAAAAGTTCTCATGCCATATAAAAATTTTAAAATGCTTTATTGAACTTCAGCCACCAACATGTAGCTAGATTCATTTTTGAATGGTTGTTATTCAGTCAAAATGGCATCTATAAAAGTAATGACCTTGGAATCTGCAAGGAAGTAAAGAGACCCAAAGACCATACCACTCTTATAAAGGGAAATACTTAATTGGGGTTTGCTTACAGGTTCAGCGGTTTAGTCCATTATTGTCATGCTGGGAAGCATGACACTAAAGCAAACACAGTGCTGGGGAAGGAGCTGAGAGTTCTATATCTTGATTGGCAGGCAGAAGGAAGAGAAAGGGACATTGGGCCTGGCTTGGGCTTCTGAAACCTCAAAGCTCACCCTCAGTGACACACTCCTCCAACAAGGTCACGCCCACTTTACAAGGCCACTAATAGTGCCACTCCCTAAGAGCCTTTAGGGCCATTTTCATTCAAACTACCATATCCTCTAAATACTGAGTGAGTGTTTTATATCAGGCAGTGCACCTGCTTTGGATGCAATACACATAAGTCACGGTATAAAGACCATAAAAGATATGTTCAATAATTATAATCAAAATTGTGTGTAACATCATGGAAGCCTGCACACATCCCTAGCTGCCTTCAAGCTCTGGATTAAGCAACTCTATTGTGAGAAAGAATGAACTGAGGCAGACCATAACTAGGGATGATTGAGTAGAATGTTTAAGATAATCTGTAAAATAATCATACAAGTACTGTGTGATTGGAGAGGGTGTAGATGAGGGAGGAAGCTTGGCCCACGGGAGCACATTTTTGAAAGGGCTACAGACAGTACACTGTGGAAATTAAGATGCTAGAAAAATGGTGGTACAGCATCAGTATGGAGCATTAGAAGGTCATGTTTTGAATGTACTTACCCCACACAGCTAAGCATTCCCTTCTAAACAGGGCAGGTAGTCACTGGAGGGGTTTGGCAGGGAAGTCATAGAGCCAGTCTCTTTTTGACATTTTGTTACTGTGATAAACGGCTGAGACAAACAGTTTAAAAGAGAAAAGGCTTGTTTTGGCTCAGAGTGTCAGCAATTTAAGTTCTTGGGGTTGAGTTTCATATCTCTGAGCTTGTAGTGAGATGGGACATCACAGTAAAAGAATGTGCCTCGGGGGTGTAGCTTCTGACATTACAAGGAGACACAGACTGCAGCAAACTCCCTGATCATCTTACAGTCTTTCCATCTCCTCTTTTGCAATGGAGGGGATGGGAGGAGGAAGAAAAGGAAAAGGAGGAGGAAGGAAGGAAGAAAAATAGGTAGGAAGGAAGGAAGGAAGGAAGAAGCTTGTAGCCAGTTAGAAGAAGGGCTACTTCCTCCTCCTTTCCCATTCAGGCCCCCACCTGTGGATGGTTCTATCCACATTGAAGCCCATCCACTTTAATGAATTCTCTCTGCAAGTATCCTTGCAGATAACCCCAGAGGTGTCTTTTACTAATCTGTTAGGCTCTTCTCAAGTGAATCACGATGACAATAAGGCTTAGTCATTACAAGCTCTGACAAGTGTGGAAAGACTGACTTGACTGGAGCGTGTCACAGTATAGCATAATTGATTGTTTTTTAAAGAAATGATTCAAAGTCACCTTCTGTAAGTGGACTCCAGAGAGTGTGTGCATTTCTAGGGAGATACTTTTGTGAGAATGTAAGAGTAAACTCTGCCATTCGATATTCCTCTACAGAGAATTCTCTGTTTAGCTCTGTTTTCCATTTTTTAATTGGATTACTTGGTTTGCTTCTTTTCAGCTTCTTTAGTTCTTTATATATACTGGATATTAGCCCTGTGTCAGATAAAGGGTTGGTAAGATTTCACCTTACACCCATCAGAATGGCCAAGATGAAAAACTCAAGTGACAACACATGCTGGAGAGGCTGTGGAGAAAGGGGAACCCTCCTCCACTACTGGTGAGAATGAAAACTTGTACAGCCACTCTGGAAATCAATCTGGCGTTTTTTCAGACAACTAGGAATAGCACTTCCTCAAGATCCAGCCATACCACTCCTAGGCATATATCCAAAAGAGGCTCAAGTACACAATAAAGACATTTGCTCAACCATGTTTGTAGTGGCTTTATTTGTAATAGCCAGAAGCTGGAAACAGCCCAAATGCCCCTCAACTGAAGAATGGATGCAGAAATTGTGGTACATCTACACAATGCAATATTACTCAGCAATGAAAAATAAGGAAATCATGAAATTTGCAGGTAAATGGTGGGACCTGGAAAGGATTATCCTGAGTGAGCTGTCCCAGAAGCAGAAACACACACACAGTATATACTCACTCATATAGACATGTAATATAGGATAAACCTACTAAAAGCTGTACATCTAAAGAAACTAATCAAGGGAGAGGACCCTGATTAAAATGCTCAATCCCTAACCTGAAAGGAAGGACATCAGAAGAAGAAGAAAACAGGAAACAACCTAGGAACCTGTCATAGAAGGCCTCTGAAAGGCTCTGCCCTGCAGACTATCAAAGCAGACGCTGAGACTTATGGCCAACTGTTGGGCAGTGAGCGTGGAATCTTATGTAAGAAGTGGGAAATAGTAAGATCTGGAGTGGACAGGAACTCCACAAGGAGAGCAACAGAACCAGAAATTTGAACACAGGGTTCTTCCCAGAGACTCATACTCTAACCAAGTACCATGCATGGAGATAACCTAGAACCCCTGCACAGATGTAGCCCATGGCAGTTTAGTGTCCAAGTGAATTACATAGTAATGGGAAGAGGGACTGCCTCTGACATAATCTGATTGGCCTGCTCTTTGATCACCTCCCCCTGAGGGGGGAGCAGCCTTACCAGGCCACAGAAGATGACAGTGCAGCCACTCCTGATAAGATCTGATAGACTAAGATCAGAAGGAAGGAGAAGGGGACCTCCCCTATCAGTGGACTTGGGGAGGGGCATGCGTGAAGAAGGGGAAGGGAGGGTGGGATCAGGAGGGGAGGAGGGTGGGGCTTATGGGGGAGACACAAAGTGAATAAAGTGTAATTAATAAAAAAATTAAAAAAGAATAAACTCTGAAAATTTAAAGAGTGATTGAAAATAATTCTGAAAGATAAAAACAAGAATGAATAAATCAATAAAAATAAAATAAAACAAACAAAACCATCTGGTGATGATTGGTAAGTTGGCTGCAAAAGGTCCGTTATCTGCCTATTGGTGATGAGACCAAGTACATTTACAGGAATAATGGTGAGTCACATGATTCCCACTAGATCAACATTTCCCATAATTTAGTTCCTCCAATACAAAGGATTTACAGGGAAGGGCCTCACAGCAAGTTTATTGGATTATTCAATATCATCATGCAGTTAAGGAAATGATAGAGAAACACTTTTATTCTAATTGTAAGTCTGTTTTTTTTTTAAAGAAATAAGAGTAAAATGATATTGGTAAACAAATGGAAAATGATATTGGATAACAAATTTGTTCATTCTTCCGTCTGGAAAGCTATTTCTCTATCTTTTAGTAGTTCTTATTTGCCTGTAGTACAATAATTGAAAAAAAATGGCCATAAATTTGAAAATGAGCAAGGAGTATATGGGGCAGTGTGAAGGGAGAGAAGAAGGGAAACATGATGTAATTGTATTATTATTTCAAAAAAGAAAAGAAGCTTGTTTTTTTAAATAAAAAAGACTGGAAGATGGTTTTGGGCTTGTCACTCAATCATGAGAACCTGAATAAAGTGGATCCCTAGCAACCACAAAAAATCAGGACATAATATGTGGGCCTGTAATACCAGTCAGCACAGGAAGTTAAACAAGCAGAGTCCTTTAGCTCATTGGCCAGTCACCTGGCTGAATTAGAGCTCTCCATGTCCAACTAAAGACCTTTTCTCAAAAACTAAGGTGGAGAGCCATCAAGAAAAACACCTGATGTTAAGCTCTAGTGTCCACCTTTACACGAACACACATGTCTATGTGTGCCCTTACATACATATAGAGACAACTGTGGAAGACCCGTATGAACATACACACACACACACACACACACACACACACACACACGTATATACAACATAGAGACATAGATATACACATTCACACACAAAGTAAAAATAATTTATGCTCAGGTTAGTATGAAGAGGTTGAATAATCGTCAAGGATTTTTGTTTCATAATCTCATTGTAAAGGACAATGTATATCATTTCAGACTATTCAAAAATGCTTTCCACATCCATCCTGTGAACAATGAACCATTGTCAGTCTATCTCAAGGATTTGCATAGTAGAAGCATTTGCTAATATCACTAATTTTTCTTAGTAACTGAGATTCACAGTCAATAAAAACTCTATTTCAGCAACTCTGCCAAGGAAATTGATATTACTACTTCCAAAATTGATTTTTTTGACCTCAGGCTTCTTAATTTTCTTTAAAACCAAAGCGAGTTATTAGGTTCTGCTTAAGAGACTACCAGAAAAGGACAGAGATAAGAGGAAATGCATAGCTGTCTCCATTTAGAATATTTTATTTTTATTTTTATTATTGTTATGAAAATGTACTTTCCTCAGGGAATGGACTTTAAATGAACACTTGTCTCCAGTCCATTTCCTAGGCCAATCAATAATGACCTCATTCATATGAAAAGAAGAGTACCTGTGTATTTCAAGGTAAAATTTATGATTCCCATGTAAGTAGAGGGAAAAGAATTTCTAGTACTTAGAGACAGCAAGCACAGATCTGTGTTCGAAGACTTAGCATTTGGGAAGGCCTTATATTCCTCTACAAGTGTATATTTTCTCTAGACATAAGTTTGGGATCAGGCAAATACCTCTATTTGCCATCCCTAACATTTAAAAATGATCTGATCCCCAAATTATTTAGTAAAATTCTTAGTAAGTCCAATGGCTGGTGCCTTATTTATAAAAAAGAGCAGGAACTTGTTGGTTAGATAAAAATGGGAGTGATTTAAACCGACCCATGAGGAAGTAATAGAAATAAATTATCATAACAAAATTCTTGATAGGGTTGTTAGGTATCCATCCCTCCCCCCACAAAGAGAAGGGGTCAGAGGTTTGAACAATGATCTGCTGTGAGCACTTCCTGTTTGAGTGTTTGTTTGTTCCATCAAAAGAACTTTCATTCTGTCATACAGTAAGGGCTGCTTTACAGAGAGGGTGGCAACCTTCCTCAGTGTGGCTGTCTACTAGAACTTTACCAGGGCCTTCACTCCCCGTTCTCTCAGGACTGTGTCCGTCCAGGTGTCTGTGGTTTGGTTGCATTGAATGGTTATTCAGCGGTTATTCACATGTATCATCTACGTGAAAATGCCCCCGTTTGCATAGCTTTTTATATGCTTGCTACCACTTCCGACACCGGATTTAGAATAATAATGAAATTAAATATGAAGAGAAGAAAAGACTTTGATAGTTGAGATGCTCTGATGAGAGATTAGACAATGGTGGGGGTTTGATGGAGTGCACAGATGGAAAGTTGTTCAGGATGCCAGCTACCTGCCTCTGATTTAGCGCTGGCAGTGCTGACTGTGATGGGAGTCTGCATCCGAAGAGAATCCCTTAGCGAGCTCCGGAAGTATGCAGAGGAAGGGAGTCAGGGTGCAAGGATGGACTTACAGAACCAGGAGGAACAGCGCAGCCATGCCATCTGTTTTCTAAAACTGAGAAGAGAGATCTCTACGTTTTGCTACTTAAAAATTAAATCAGGAAGCAAAGTGAAAGCAGAAATGAGTAAGTTATCTATCTGTTTGCATTCTGAAATGCTGGGAAGCTATTGCTTTGTATAGTGCATCATAAGGCCAAGTGCTAAAGCCCTGGATCACCTAAGCTGTTTAAGCTTCCAAGAAAAAAAGTTTAGAGACAACAGCCAAAATTCCCAAAAGCCCTGTCTTAAAGCCACAATAATATTTTTTTTTTCTGTTGTAATCTTTGCACCAAAAGGGGGACTTGAAATAACCTGTTAACATATAACCCTGTAATTCTACCTCAATTCTGGTAACTAAGGAAAAGTAACTTTGAAATTACTAGTTAGCTCGCTTCTCCCCCCGGAACCATTTTCCTCAGTCCTTTTCTAACTGTAAAATCATTCTCTTCCGCTTGACTCATCAGAACAGTTTCTCCGCTTAACAGAAAAATATGTTGTCTGAGGCTAGAATCAACAATGAAGTCAATTAAGATAGATTAAATTGTGACTTCTTTGAAACCGTTTTTCTGCCATTTTATTACGAGCAAATTCCTCGTTAAGCACTTACTTTCGAACTCTGAGCAGGGATATTTGATGGAGACATCCCATTTAGGGCTTACAGTGCCAAGGTTGCAAGTATTATTCAAAGACTCTCTCACTCCCTGCGTACTATCAGGCTGTGAGCCTCTGCAGGCTTTACCATCAGCTGCAGCAGAATCTTCTTTGATGACAGCTGAAGAGGACACTGGTCTATGACTGTAGCAGAATAGTATTAGAACTCATTTTATCACTACATGTGTTTTTTTCTTTCTTTTCTTTTTTGACCAGTATTGTTTGGTTTTACTCTAGGTCCCTGGGCTCTCTAGTGTTAGGTTCTTGGTCATCTAAGCAATGTCAGGTACGAGTTGCATCTTGTGGAGGGAGCCTTAAAGTAAAACTAGCTACTGGTTGGTTACTTCCACAAGCTTTATGCCACCACATTTCTCTAATATATTTTACACACAGTACATGACTGTAGATAAAGGGTTTTTGGCTGGCTTGGTGTTTGTTTCTCTTTTTTTATTTTTATTGTTTTATATGAATTACAGTTTATTCACTTTTTATCCCAGCTGTAGCCCCTCCTTTACTCCTTCCTAATCCCACCCTCCCTCCCTCATCTCCTCCATGTTTCTTCCCTAGTCCACTGATAGGGGAGGTCCTCCTCCCCTTCCACCTGACCATAGCTTATCAGGTCTCATCAGGACTGGCTGCAATGTCCTTCTCTGTGGCTTGGTACAGTTGCTCCCCTCTCAAGGGGAGGTGATCAAAGAGCCAGCCATTGAGTTCCTGTCAGAGACTGTCCCTGTTCTCATTACTAGGGCACCCACTTAGAGACTGAGCTGCCATGGGCTACATCTGAGCAGGGGTTCTAGGCTATGTCATGCATGGTACTTGGTTGGAGTTTCAGTCTCAGAAAAGACTCCTGGGCCCAGATATTTTGATTCTGTTGGTCTCCTTGTGGAGCTCCTGTCCTCTCCAGGTCTTACTATCTCCTGCTTCTTTCATAAGATTCCCTGCACTCTGCCCAAAGTTTGCCTGTGAGTCTCAGCATCTGCTTTGATTCTCTGTTGGGAAGAATCTTTCAGAGGTGTTTGGTTCTCTTTTGGGAGTGTGTAGATGCTGGAACATATGGGTGAAGGCTCCGTGGAGACACCAACTCACCATCTCCATTTGTTATGAGCCGTGTAGGTGTTGTCTTCAGCCATGGGGTCTTGCCGTCGGTTGGTGCAGACAATCCATTGTACTCTTGTCAATAACCTGGGTTGCTTGGGGATTCCTGTGCCTCTTGGGCCAACAATTCAATTAGCTGTCACCCAATCATGGTACTAGAAGCTTTGTTTGGTGACAAGAGATATCAGATATCCCTCCACTCCATTATTTGGCAACTTCATTTAGATTGCCTTGATATATGTATATATCTTAGGAAGTTTCTAACTGTGTTAGGTTTCCATACTACCCCTTAAATGTCCCCTAATTTTAGCTTTATCTCCCTGTATTTTCTTCCATAGCCTTCTTACTTCTTCCCCTTCCAACTTGATCCTCCCATTCCGGTATCCCCCCATCTATTTATAGAGGTCTATTCTATTTCCCTTCCAACTAGGTCTATCTGCTCCCTCTAGTCCTTTACTCTAAACCTCCATAGTTCTATAGACTGCAGCTTGGTTGTCACTGACTTCACAACTAATATCCACCTAACCGTATTCATCTTCTGAGTCTGGAATACCTCATCTAGCATGATTTTTTTCTAGTTTCATGAATTTACCTGTAAATTTCAAGATGTCATTTTTTTTTTTTAATGACTGAATAATACTCCATTGTGTAAATGCACCACATTTTCTATATCCACACATCTATTGAGGGACATTTAGGTTGTTTTCAATTTCTGGTTATGAATAGAGCAGCAACGAACATGGTTGAACAACTGTCTCTGTGGTAGGATGAAGCTTCGTTTGGTTATATGCCCAAGAGTGATATAGGTGGACCTTGAGCTAGGAACAGGGAAGTGGAGGCATAAAGTCCAAAAGCCAGAGGGGATGGCAGACATCAAGAAAACAAGGGCCTCTAAATCAACCTGAGCAGAGCTCATGTGAACTCACAGAAACTAAAGCACCATGCTTGGGGCCTGCGTGGATCTGCACCTGGTCTTCTGCATTTACATTACAGCTTCCAGTTTAGCAGCGTTTTTATGGGGGTTGGGCTGAAGTTTAGTAAGTTGGCTAAAGCAGACCGTTATTTTATTTTATTATTATTTTTAAAAGTTTATTTCTTATGTATACAATGTTCTGTCTGTGTGCCTGCCTGCACACCAGAAGAAGGCACCAGACCTCATTACAGATGGTTGTGAGCCATCATGTGGTTGCTGGGAACCAGATTCAGGATCTCTGGAAGAACAACCAGTGCCAATAACCTCTGAGCCATCTCTCTAGTCCCATTATTTTAAATGAAGAAATTAAAGTGGTAAATTTTTAGAAAAGCATAATGAAGAAAATAAAATCATCATAAAATTAGGTAAATTCCCAATTCAATCTTTAAGTGCAAGGTAGTATTTTTGCTTTTAGGTAGAAGACAATAGACAACATACTTTCACAGCTATCATCTTATGCCTGAAAGGACTTAATCACAGCTCATGTTGTGATTGTAATTTAAGCTTATCGGGCCCTTCTCATTTCTTAATGCCTTTCATTTCGTAAACAGTAAACAGAACCGTTGTGATATGACTTTTAACCCAAATAGTTGAAAAGCAAATGAAATAAGGTAGTTTGTAAATTATGCAGCAATTTCATTCATAAATCAGTGCGTGAAGAGATGGATTATGTTGAAGCAGAAGCAACCAGCATGCGCTGACGGTGTAGCTAGGAGATGAAACACTTGCACAGCATGCATGAGGCATGGATGAGAGCTCCCCATCCCCACCAAGTAATACTCACCACAAATACACATTTACACAGGACGGTTCACAAAAATCACTTACTTTTAAGAAGGCACCAAAACAACTAAATACTTTACTTCTCCTGTAACAAGTCGTTCCAAAATTTTTTTTTTTTATTAAAATGTTCTTCGTGATTGATTCACTGATAAATTTGTTCTCTAGTTCCATGAATGGGTCAAGCACAATTGATTTCAAAGAGCTGTAAAATGAGAAAATATACCACACCAGTGGAATCAGGAGAAAGTGAGATCAAAGGAAGCGTGGAGGGCTAAAACTATGTTTTTAGAGGAGTGTGTCTCCATGAATTCGAGGTCACCCTGAGTTCCAGGACCGCTCCGGCTGCATAGTGAGACCTGGTCTCAAGCAAAGCAAAGCAGAAAGCAAAACCAAATCACCACCACCACTTCCACCATAAACAAAAAAACAAAAGATAAAAGAAATAAAGAAAGAAAAGCTTTTACATTGACCAATTCATTTTCTAAGGCCACAGTTGCCCTCATACCCAAACCACATGAAGATCCAATAAATGAAGAGAGTTACAGACCAATTTCCCTTACAAACATAGATGAAAATATTCTCAATAAAAATTCTTGTAAACATAGTCTAAGAATACATCCAAAATTTCATCCACTACGATCAAGTAGGCTCCATTCCACAGATGCAGTGATGGTTCAACAATATGAAAATCAGTAAATGTAATCTACCAAGTAAACAAACTGAAGGACAAAAACCACATGATCAACTCATTAGATGCAAAAAAAAGGGGGGGGGCTTGACAGAATTTATCACCCCTTCATGATAAAAGTCCTGGAAAGATTAGGGCTATAAGAGACATACATAAACATGATAAAGACAATTTATAGCAAGCCCATAGCAGCATCAACTTAAATGGAGAGTGACTCTGAGCAATTCCACTAAAATCTTGTCTACTCTCGCCATACCTATTTAATATAGTACTTGACATCTTAGCAAAGGACAGCATTATTTGGATGAAGTGGTAACATGTAGAATGGGAAAAGATTTTCACCAACTCCACAGCTGATAGAGGGCTAATATCCAAAATATGTATTAAAAACTCATAAAACTGGATATCAAGAAAACAACAAAATTTAAAAATGGGATACAGATCTAAACAAAGAATTCTCGAAAGAGAAAACTCAAATGGCGAAGAAACAGAGAAATGTTCAGCGTCCTTAGTCATCAGGGAAATGCAAATCAAAACTACTTTGAGATTTCATCTTGTACCAGTCAGAATGGTCAAGATCAATAAAACCAGTACAACTCATGCTGGCTAGAATGTGAATTAAGGAGAATATCCATCCATTGCTGGTGGGGGTGCAAACTTTGTAAAGCCGCTATGGAAATCAGTGTGGTGGTTCTTTAGGAAGATGGGAATTGATTTACCCAAGATCCAGCTATACCACTCACGGGCAGATATCCAAGGGATGCTTCATCCTACTGTAGGGACACTTGCTCATCCATGTTCAATGCTGCTCTCTTCACGATAACCAGAAACTGCAAATGTCTGCAGATGTCTGCCAGTGGGTGAATGTATAAAGAAAAAAATGGTACATTTTCACAATGGAATATTACTCAGCCGTTTAAAAAAATGAAATCATGAAATTTACAGGCAAATGGATAGAATTAGAAAAAGAATTATGCCGAGTGAGCTTTCAGTCCCAGACACAAAAAGACAAATATGGTCTATATTTGCTTATATGTAGATATTATCTAGTAACTCAATGATAACCAAGCTATAGACTGCAGGATTACAGAGGTTAGGCATAGAGTAAGGGATTAGTGGTGGGGTGGGGGACAGACAGATCTCTCTAGGAAACAGAATAGATAGGTATGAAAGGATTGGGGAGGGAATACAAAAGGTCATTTAATGGGTAGTATGGAAACCCCAGCCAGACATTATGCTGAACACAAGAGACCTTGGAACACTCAGCTCCAAAGGAGATGTCTCTACATATCCCTCCCCTCAGGGCTCAGGGAATCCTGTGGAAGAGGAAGCAGAGTGTAAGAGCCAGAAGGGATGGAGGTCACCAAGGAAACAAGGCTCTCTAGGTCAGCAGGATCTATGCACATATGAACTCATGAGACTAGGCATGCACAGGGCCTGCCTGCATGGGTCTGTACCAGATGGGGTCCTATTGCTGAAAGGGGCAGTGTACACACGAGCAAGAGGCAGTTGATAACCACTAGCAAATGAATTTTTTCCCCCAAGGGAGTTAACTGGTAAACAAGCTGTCCTTAAGGGTAGGCTGAATGCCCAGCAGTAGGTGGCCAGCAGAAAGCGAACTCAACAGCATCTTAAAAGTTCTTTGACTCACAATGTTGTGTTAGGGCTTGCTCCTTTTGTTTGTCTTATTATTCTTCTTATTTTATTTTGTTTATATATTTATTTAGTTACTTTTCTCCTTTTCTACCCTGAAAGTCCTCTGTGCTTAAATTATCGCTTATGGTTTTGTGTTTTTATGGGATCCTTGAAAGTGGGAGTGAGTGTGTCTCTGTGTCTATGTTTTTGTGCCTTTTCTTGGGCTCTTTTCCTTCTGTTTTTTTTTTTTTTTGTGTGTGTGTGTGTTTGTTTTTTTGTTTTATACTGATGTGTTAATTTTTCTTTTCTTTTATTATTTTTATACTCTAGAAGCTGTTTTCTAATGAGAGGCAGCAAGGAGGTAGATCTGGGTAAGAGTGGAGAAAGAGGACAGGTGAAGGAAGGAAACTGTAATCAGGAAGTATTGTATAAGGAAAAAAAATCCATTTTCAACCAAAGGGTTAAAAAGTTCCTGCAAACATTTCTACTAGAATCTTCTATTTTATAGGCTGAATAATTTGGGTTTAAAAACAACATACCTCTTCAAAATATTTTTAAACCATATAGAGTCAATTATTTAAGCAGAAATGAATACTAGTTTTCTTTTACTTTCATTCAGCTTTTGCTCTTTGAAAGACATGAAAACTGGGTTCTGATTGGTGCCAGAAGTCATCCCTCAGAAGGAGTGCTGAGCACAGAGGGGAATCCAGCTAAGTTCATCAAAGAGCTCATGGCCTGCCTAGCCTGCTGCTCTTCCTGGATGGCCCAGGGCTACTGTGTAAGGTGGCCCTACTGCGCTGGACAGCTACACACACCTCTCAGCTGTCAGTCTGTCTTTCTGGCTTGACTGGTCCAGTCGGTAGAACATCCCAGTGGATAGAACTTCCCAGTCTCCTTCCTTGGGGATGGGGTGGATTTGTGCTGTCACACTTGGCTTCCATCTTCTTTATATTTTTAATATTACAGCTTCAACTAATGCTAAGTGCTATGGATACATACATGGTGATTTGGTGGTCCTAGGATCTTCGTGCTTTAACTTGCTATATTCTGTATCTCAAAGACTGATGACAAGGCAGGAAGAGACAAGCGGAAAAGACCACTTGAGGGCTACAAGATAAGAAAAGGGAGAGCTCGCTGTGAGAATGGAAGGAGGAGGGAGAGTGTGGAGGTGCTGCCCATGTCAGACGGCCATGTTTGCTGTACTTGTAAAACTGTGTTTTCCATCACAGTTTCTTTTTGTTTTTTAATTAATTAATTTTTTATTAGTTACAGTTTATTCACTTTGTATCTCAGCTGTAGCCCCTGCCTCATCCCCTCCTAATCCCATCCTCTCTCCCTCATCTCCTCCCATGCCACTCCCCAAGTCCCCTGATAGGGTAGGTCCTACTCCCCTTCCATCTGATCCTAGTCTATCAGGTCTCATCAGGACTGGCTGCTTTCTCTTCCTCTGTGGCCTGGTAAGACTGCTCCCCCCTCAGGGGGCGGTGATCAAAGAGCCAACCATAGAGTTCATGTCAGAGAGAGCCCCAGTTCTCCTTATGAGGGAACTCTCTTGGACATTGATCTACCATGGGCTACAACTGTGCAAGGGTTCTAGGTTATCTCCATGCATGGTCCTTGGTTGGAGTTTCAGACTCAGGAAAGACCTCTGTGCCCAGATTTTTTTGGTTTTTTGCTCTCCTTGTTGAGCTTCTGTTCTCTCCAGGTCTTTCTATCTCCCTGTACTCTGCCCAAAGTGGCTATGAGTCTCAGCATCTGCTCCAATACAATGTTGGGAATTTGCAGGCAAATGGTGGGAACTAGAAAAGATCATCCTGAGTGAGGTATCCTAGAAACAGAAAGACACACATGGTATATACTCACTTATAAGTGGATATTAGACATATGATATGGGATAGACATACTAAAATCTGTACACCTAAAGAAGCTAAGCAAGGGGGAGGACCCTGAGTAGGATGATCAATCTTCACTCAGAAAGACAAACTGGAAGGACATCCGAGGGAGAAAACAGGGAATAGGACAGGAGCCTACCAAAGAGGGTCATCACAGTTTCTTAAAAACAAGTGAGTTTTCACATTGCTAATGCTGCTTCTTACTGATTTAAACTACTCTTATTCAATCAGAACTTGTTTGCTTTGTCTGTTTTTTCTAGCCATTAAGCCAACCAGGATCAGTACTGGCCAGAAAGGGGAAATGTAAGACGTCCCATTTTAAGAATATGCAGATAACGCTAACCAAATCCCAGTCCAGAGCAGAATGCAAAATTTAAAAAGGGTCAGTGAGGGTATTAAAAAGGGGGGAGGAACAAATATATATTTTTTTTTCTAAAAAGAAAAAACCCTAAAAGTAAAGTATGAATTTACAAGGACAGGAAATCATTTGTTGTATTTGGCTTCTATTCATGGTTGAGTCATAGATTGGTAAATACTGCTTCTTTCAAAAGCCAAAATTAAGCTAGAGAGATGGCTCAGTGGTTAAGAGCATCTGTTTGCTCTTCCAAAGGACCAGGGTTCAATTCCCATCACTCACATGGCAGCTAACAACTGTCTGTACCGCCAGTTCTAAGGGACCTGACATCTTCAAAAGCCAAAATTATTCAGGACAAGCATAAGATGTTTGTAAACCTCTTCTGTGCTGGATGGGATGAGAGATAAGACAGGTGAACTTCTTCCTGGTGACAGAGACACCATCGGGTAAGGGGAAGGAATCTGAATGAGGATTTAATGGCTGGAATACCTTTTGGAGACTAACTAACACATAAACAAATGTATTTACTTGTGTGTGATAAAACAGAAGATGGCTTTACCTGTCAAAGAAAGAGTGATATTCAGTCTCTCCAAGTCACCAATGTGCTGTGGTCAAGACTCAGAAGCTTCACCAGCAGCTTTACCAGTTAGGAACTATGGGATTGTGTGAGAGCAGGTTACCTAATATGTCCATGCTTCAGTTTATTAATTTGCACAGCGACCATTTGTAGGAACTAAACCTGTGAAGGTTCAAAATATTATGTACTGGAAGTGTTAAAATGCAGGAAGTACCAAAACAGTTATTCTTGAACTTGGGGTCTTAAGTAACTGAGGTTAGGTTTGTCATAGAGTAATCATATCTCTAAGAATTTGCTTAGGGCAGAAATTGCAGAGAGCATCCTCAAAATAGAAACTAAAGGTCAGTGCAATTGCATTATAACTTCATAATTATTGCCCTTTTCTAACAGTAGCTGTACTTCCACGCTACTATCAACATATGAGAGGCTTCAGGACAGTCTAATTCATCCAAGAGACAACTTGGATTCTACCTGATTATAAGAAAGTCTAAGAATACTTAAACATTATTCATACATCATTAATGGTTGTGTTGTCTCATAATTATCCAGTCAGAGAATTAAGTATATTTGAAAGTCACACATCTGAAATCTAACCACCTGCCTAAAAATTCTTCTTGAGACCTTATTTATAGTTATCTTGAATCTATAACCTTAGCATCCAACATTTACTGAAGCCAGGTAAATACAGGCTTGACTTCACAAATAATTTTTAAAGTTATGTCAGAAGAGGAATAGACAACCAATTCCATACACAATGTATCAGCCAGTTCAGAAACACCTGTCATTGCTGTTTAGACATAGCATTGACCTACTAGTTTTAAATGCTGTTGTTCGATACAAAGCTATATTTATTCACTATTCTGTAAGTTAAGTCCAAATTATACTTCGCAATCAAGGGAGACACTGATATTACACAAAGAGAATATTGCTTGAAAGTTTACTCGTCTGATTGTTGAAGGCCACATAAGTCCTCAAAGAAGATTAAGACAGCTTTTGCATGTCCTTTGTTTAGAGAATCAGGAATGAGGCTCCAAATCACCAATAAACTCCCCAAAGGGCAGTAAAAGTTTTCAGTTTGTGATTGCTTTCCGAGTCAGAAGGGGTCCTGTGGAGGAGTATGATGCCACTTTTAATGCATTCTTAAATAGATCTGTATTCATATCTCTTAATAACCTAATATTCTTAGCAAAGTTAATTTATTTTCTCCATCTTCAAAGAAAAAATTAAAAGTACTTTCTTCCTTAATATTTTCATTCAGTCTCTTCTGTACATGACTTTAATGGACTTTTAATACCCGCAGCTTTCACAGTATCAGATGTAAATCCTTCAGTGTATTCAACTTTTGAGTTTTGATTGACTAATAAATTAATAAATATACTGTTTTCTATATCCATGAGACAATTCTCATGTTAAGTAACAATCTGTGGTTTTATAGAAAGAAACTAGAAGCCTTCTAGTTAAAAAAAAAAACACTGGAAGAAGGTGCTTTGAGCTGAAGATGAGTGGATGATACTCAACATATTGGCACAGATAAAAGGAGTGCTGGCTAGCTGAAGTTATCTTACATGGGGGAAACTCAATGAACAAAAATGCCTCTTCAAGTTTTATCTTTAGGGCATTTTCTTAATTAATGATTTATGAGGAAGGGCACAGCCCATTGTGGGTGATGTAATCCCTGAGCTGCATTCTAGAAAACAAAACCAACCAACCAACAACAATAACCAAACAACAAGCTGATTGAGCCATGATGAGCAAGCCAGTGAGCAGCACTCCTCCACGGTCTCTGCATCAACTCCTGCGTCCAGGTTTCCACCCTGCTTGAGTTTCTCTCCTGACTTTCTTCAGTGGTGGACTCCATGTGGAAGTACAAGCCAAATAAACCCCTTCCTTCTCAACTTGCTTTTGGTCATGGTTTTCCACCCAGCAGTAGAAATCCTGAAGAAGACATAGATATAATCCTTTGCCCGTTATCTTCATTTCTACTTTGAAACTGCAAATGGAATTAAAGACTGTTTGTATGGTGCAGGCAGAATGTCATATAAAGATGCTGATCTTAACATAGATGTCCTGTCTGTGCTACTAGCACAGCCCAGGAGATTTCCTTAAGATCAGGCACTTCACAGCCACTTTTGATGGAAGCTGGTTTGAACCATACAGGCCCTGTTCACTCCGTGGACAATAACGTCTATCACACAAACTCATACATACATGTACTGTAGAGAAAATGTTTGAGTTTAAATACATCACAGAGTAGGGGATGCATGTTTTTCAGGAAGCTAGTGAGTATAATTGAGATAGAGGGGTCCACACCTATGATTTTGAATCTGTATTATTTTTGTCAAATATCAACTCTATAACACTCTTCACAGAACACTTACCAGGGAATCTCATCTTTGCTACAGTTCAAGCGGACTAATCAGAGATTTACCTACAACAGTCTGAAAACCCTGCTGCCACGTATGAAAACCTTCCCCATGTAAAACGCCCATGAATCCATCCCTTTCCAACCCTTTCTTCATGTTAACTGTAATGTTAATTTCATTTTACATCCATACCTGCTTTCAGGTGTGGGATAACCTAACACCTCTTATGAGAATGAGTAACAAAGGATTTTAGTTTACCTCATTCTGAATGCTAAAATCTATACAAAGCTTTTTAATTAATTCTTTCAGCATTTCTCTCCATATGGAATGACTGCTAACTTGGTAACCTTGAGCATCATTAGTTATTTCTTCATGATCTCCCCTCATCCCTGGGGTTTTAATGTCTGTCTTATATACACATTAAGGTCACTTTTCTGTTGTCAGAACTGCTTGCATGACTTCTTCCTCAGGTATCATGTTGAATAGTGATCATCTATTATATGCTAACTGATTATCTATTGGTTTCTCTGGGAGCTTCTGAAATCATATACAAATGGTTTGAAAATGGTTTCAAATGTGATTTTATAAGCATAAACAGAGCTAATGCACTACTTCTCAATATAGGATCTGATTTAGTCCACTTGACTACTTATAAAGAATGTGTCTGGACAGTGACTCAAAGAACCTTTTTAAAAAAGCATATGAATCATACTCAATGATTTATTCACATATCTATTTAAAAAATTCCATTGGTCATGCTAAAAAAGGTTGCAAGCCCTTTGACTTAAGTATTTCTATAATGGCTGTTAAAATCAATTCTGGCATTAAAGTCTCCAAGAATGAACAATGCATTGAGTGGAAAATTGATTACATGGTCAAAGAACAGTCCTTTGTGGCCTCGTTTGCTTTTTCGATTAGCACAGCTGTCATGGCTGTTGTAGGTGGTCCTCAAAACTTACAGGGAAAAAAAAATCTGTCCTTGACACTGAGTGTTTGTCTATGGATTTTTGGGAAATAAGTATGGTTTTTTTTTTTTTTAAATTTATTAGCACCCACTGCTACGAGTTTCAAGTTGGAAAGATGCAAAGGAGACTGGTGAATGCAGAATCCTGGTCAGAGTAATACAGAAAATCATTTTGGGGGTGATCCTTATCTTAGTCTATGGGAAATCCACTTGTAAGGGGATCTGCTGTAATTGTTATGAGGGTCATACTTGTAGTAATTTGCATTTTGTAAAACTCCAGCTGATGAGTAGCTATAGAATGCAGTGGGTAGAGGTGCTTTTTATTTTTTGCCGTCAGAAAGAGACCAAACGCTTTCTCTGGAACACAAGGGAGGAACTGTCTCATCAACACACTGGTCTCCTGCACTTGCCCTTGAGCCACAGCCTGTCAGTGTGTGATAGGTGCTTATTGAAGTGTGTTATTGATTTGCCTTAGATTTATTTACTTCCTTATTTTGTATTTTCCTTTCAAATAAATGGGCTTCTAGAGTTCCGGAACATTGATCTGCTTTACTTACTTTGAACCCTGCTTAGAGAAAGTTACATACGGTGATGGTTCATCTTCATTGTCAACCTGATGGGATTTAGAATCACCATGGAAACACACCTGTGGGTGTGCCCATGCCTATGTTTCCAGGAAGGCTTAATAGAACAGAGAAGCCCCACCCTGAGTGTGAATGTCATCCTCCCTCGGTGGAAGGGATCTGGAATATTTGAGTTAAAAGGAGAAAGCACATTGAGGACCATTGCTTACATCTATACCCTCGTCACCATGTCCCCACCATGTGATGCACTGTACCTCTCAAATTGTGAGTACAAAACAAAAGCTTCTTTTCTTGAGTTGCTTTTGTCATATCAATAAGAACAGAAATGAACACACACACACACACACACACACACACACACACTTGTGTTTCTCCCTTCCCAGACTAACAGCAAGAGGACAGATTTGTTACTTCCACTTCCGTTCCTCACCCCTAATGTTTTAGTTTCCTATGTGGAAGAAATAAATGGCTGCAAACTTATTGCCTCACAAGAACATAAACTTATCATTATATAATTCAGAAGAACAGATATTTGACATGCTTCTCAGTGTAGCATAGTGAAGAGCCTGGAGGCGCTTTGTTCTTTGTCGAGGTGCTGTGGAGAATGTGTTTCCTTACCTTTCTCAGATTCCACAGGCCTACTGAACTCATTGGCTTGTGACCTTCTCCATCTTCAGCGTCAGCGATGGCCTGTCCAGCTTTTCCCACACTACATCATCCTGACATTGCTTTTCCTGATACCATTTTTCACTTTTGAAAACCCTTGTGATTACATTTGCTCTGCTTGTATGACCCAGGATTATGTCTGTGCTTTAATATTAGCCAATTAGAAGGCTTAATTCCATCTGAAGCCTTAATTCTCTTTTGCAGAGTAAGAACACACACAAGTTCCGGAGGCTGTGGTGTGGACAGCTTTGCCTGATGCTGATTTAACTGCCATAATAAGGACCACTCAAAGTAAGCTTCCAGCATTCACAGCGTTTTTATTTATTATTACTAACTGTGCCATCACAATTGTGCCTTTAGGAGGGAAATCATATCTCTGGAGAATTTCTATGCCCTTAAAGGCAACTGATATTTCTAGTTGCCACAGAGATTTCTAATCAGAAGTTTGTGGATTAAAATCTATATGCGTCTTTGGATCTTGAAATTTTATGTTAGCTATTCTGGAAAATGATCTTTTCTTTTCAAAGAAGTCACGCACAAAAAGTAAATAGCTATTAGACATATTTATACTTATTTGTACAACTACTTATCATTATTACAGGATAATAATTTGTTTTCTTTTCCTCCATGCTCAAAAAACTAGAGCAATTTTCAGTGGTTTTATACTTGTGTTAATATTTATAAGTAGGTGATTTAAGTTCTACCAGCACCTTCTTGGTCTTTAGAGGTTAATACGAAGTTTTCAGTATTCTATTGTGTTCTTAAATTTGACTGAAAATTGTTGATGAATGAATTACTATCATTTTTTATGAGACTCCCTCACCCCATTTTTATAGCTTTAACTGTCATGCAAAGCACAGCTATATCCCATAACTTGATCAGGAGTTTTTTGTTTTAAACTGTTTAAAACCATTTAATACCATGTCTCTTTCTCTTTGTTCTACTTTGTATTTTTCGGTACAAAAATTTTCTGAAATTTTCTTCAATGTCATTTGCTTCTTATATCAATGGTATATGGTGATGTCACAGGTAGAATATGAGGTCATGAGCCTGTTGGACAATTTTGGTATCCTTTCTTTCTGGTGGCTGTCAATCAACCCCTCCCCCCGTTCTTTCCTACTTGATGATTGAGTCTGGATTTTAGAATGCTCCCAGATTAAAAGGAAAATATGGACACTGGTCATTCTAGGAGTCCAAGGCTTGTTACGTTTTCCTTCTGCGAGTGCTTGGCATTCTCATCCTGAGAGGTTTATCTGTATTCCTTCAGACCACAGTGGCTTCTGTAGGGGCCCAGTGAGTGGGTGAATAATCTTCGACAACTTCTCACCTACTTCCATCTCTCAAAGGCATTGTTGCCCTACACCAGACATTGGGAGGCAGTGGAAAGAGGAAGATTTGGCATAATACCTCTGAAAGATTGCCAACGTTCCTTATGCCCTACTGCCTTGCTATCTACCAACTCCCAATCTCCAGCTCATAGCTCATCATTTTGATTAAGCCTTTGCAGATACCTGCCAGGCATTCAATAAAAAGTTAATGTTGTAAACTCGCTTTTTAAAACAACATTTTAAAAAGCTTTTACAAAAGCATTTTACAGGATGCAAGACACGGTATTATGCACCACAAAGCAATGGGTCATTCATCTTCACTTTATTCTATATATACTCCTGTAAAGCTTACAATGTACAGCAAAGGATAAGCAGCAGAGAAGGACCAAGAAGAAAGTTGATTAATTCCCAACTGTAGAAATAGCACAAGTGATAATTCTGTTAAATGATTATTGCCAAAAGAGTAACAAAAGATAAGTGTGTCAGGCTTGGGGAAAGGAGGTGCTGGTGTTGGTTGAAGTCAAGTGCCTGTAAAGGGTGGAAGGTGGAAAAAAAATCTACAGTATACCTTATAAAAACTTATGAGTCACTCCTTTCACATAAATTTTGGTATAACTTCAGCAGGCTGATTTTTGAGTCAGAGAAAACAATGGTTAATTTACATGGCTTAGAGTATAAACATGTACTTTATATTTGAATGCTACAAGTACGCATTCTGTTATTAGAATCATAAGGAATTCTGTTAATATTTACTAAAAAATGCTGGCTGAAAATACAGTCTTTATTTCAATAGAATGGGTTTTGGCAAAATTATTTTAAAAATCTTTTTTCCTACCACAACCATAGTCAGAGACTTTTTGTGGATTTCTTTTCAGAGCCTGGTCATTGAGATGTTTGTGATTGTAATGCTCTACTTGTGATATCAGGGAGCCCTAGCTGGCTAATAATGGCTTTTGGCTTACAGAGAGCAATAAACAAACTTAAATCATTTAAAATATATCTCTTTCTGGATTGCAACTATCCAACATTTCTAATAAGAGAATGCCTCCCATATTTTTAATGAATTTCCTTTTATATGAGATAAAATATTTAGCAAGAGAACTTGAGATACCCATTAGGTCATCTCATTCATAAATATCCAGGATGTTCTGACAGGACCTAATGATGTACAGAAACATTTATATGCTGAATGGAATAACCCAGCAAGGGCACTCTCCTGTGCAGAAGAAAGACACAATGCCACACCTGCAGAACATTCTCTAAGACACTTTATTAGAATTCGACAATCTGAAAACGTCTCCTTTTCACTCCTCTAACACTAGTCTATATCATGTAAAACTCACCTCTCCCTCCCACACCTGTAGCAGGCACTTAGCTGCTAGAAGATTTTCAGCTGACTGCAAGTTAGTGATTTTGAAGGAAATGCTAACAGCTGTTCAAGGCCAAAATAGATTACTCTGTAGTATGTAAAAATCTATCAGCCTTTTTTTTCCCCCTAGTGCGCATTTCTTTATTTTCTCAGAGAAAAATGGCTAAATGTCACCCTCTCCTGCTGCTCTAGAGAGGCTGAGTTTTCTCAAGATGCTCTACAACATTCTCTTTGGAGATTTCAATCTCTGTCGCATAGTCTAATTTTTCTTAAGCTGTAGCTTTAAAGCAGGGCACCCCAAGTGTCTTTTACAGCAGAGGAGAGGAACTATCACACTCCCTCTCAGTAATCTTTATTCTTGAATAGAAATTTCAAATCGGTTTTTTATATATTTGCAAAAAAAAAAAATAGGTGAGAATTTAAAACTCTGTTTGCCTTTTCACATCCTCAGTCCTTTCCCTAGATGATGGCTTCCCCCAACCCAATTCTATGAGTGATCGATTTGTATCTGTTGTACTTTTCCTTATAAATCTGAAAAAAAATAATTTACCATCAAGCTCATGGGGCCGGAAACCTCTGTCTTTTCTAAATGGCTATGGATGTCACCTTCCTGCACTTTAGGAAGGGTCTCTCGGGCTCTTTTAAAAATGTCTGAGTGGAAGACATTTGTTTATATTTTTTCCGTAAAGGGTACCTTCCTCTCTTCACAATGTAACTAGGTCCTTTAGTCAAAATGTCACACAGCGGCCTGTCAACAAATCATGAAACAGGTAGGATCCCTCTGAAGGTCATGCATATGATTGCTCATCAAAGAGTCACACGAAAGGTCTTGCAGCTTCGTCACTCGCGTTTGCTCACTGCACACTCTCTTTGCCTTTCCTTTTCGGTAAATCTAACATCATCCTTGCCGCTCTCCTCTCCATGATGCCTCGCGCTACTCCAGCATTCTTGTTCTCTCTCCTGTGAGGTGTTCTCATTTCATTCATCTGAAATAAATTCATTGCTTTAGCTCAGTGGCTTCACAACAGCAACACTTCCCCGTGTGCCCAAGTGGTAATGGTTCTACCAGTGTCACGTGGACAGGAAGGGAAAGAAAGGATACGGGGAAATCTCCGCGGAGGAAACGCAGGATGGACTGACAACTACGAGGCCTTTGACAACGAAGTGTGTGTTCCTAAATACAGGAGTACAACCCTCTTAGTCTCTACAGTGTTAGGTGCTCGTACATTTTCAGGCTGACCACTTGGTACTGGATAACACGTCGTGGTGCTCTTAATGAGAAAAGAAGCCATGAATTTGAAAAAGTGCAAGGACAGGGATTTGGGAGAGAGGAAAAGAAAGAGAGAGATGGTGTTATTATATCATAATATAAAAAAAATGAAAGGAATGGTTAAAAAAATGAAATAATAGACCAGCGCAATGCAAAATTACAGCAATGATTCTATGTAATTACTCCGGGCAAGGCATGGGTTCCAGGGGGCCTATTAAGATATAAATTCTGTGCTAATCTTTTGATGTGATTGGATTTGCTGCTGACATCTGAATGTGGGTTTCTGGAAAGCGATGCTTTCTTTACGTGGTGGCTTACACTGAAGTCCAACCACGGAACAGACATTCCTTTAGGAGTATCAGTCTCCACAGAAGCCAACGGTGAAAATTCCTAGCAATTTCTTTGGAAAAATAAAATACTGCTTGACTAAATGTCTCGAGTCCATTGGGCCATTCATTCCATATTTGTGTTCTAAAGGAAGGGCTGCTGAACGGAGAAGGGGGCAGAACGAATACTGTGGGCAACTGGGAGTTGAAAACGCAAGACAGACTGAGGACGTTCTACCAAAACATCAGTGACATAATCAAATCAGCTGGGAAGAGATTTTCCTTGTCAGATTTTTTTCCAGGCTTGAAAACATGCTCACATCCAAAGTTCTGAGCATGCATTGCCAGAATTTGCAAAGACATTAAGGCGAGGTGTGGTGCTACATGCTTGCAATCCCAACACTCAGGAGGCTGGAGTGGGCGGATTGCCAAGTGTTCTAGCCTGGGCTATAGTGTAAGACCCTGTCTCAGACACACACATACACTTGTGCATACCCTTGAGAGAGTGAGAGCAAGTGAGGGCAGGCCTGGTTCATACATGGATCAGCGAGCTAAAGCAAAAGACAGACAGACAGACAGACAGACACACACACACACACACAGAGAGAGAGAGAGAGATCATGAGCACACGAGCATAACAAACATGAATTTCCTGCACTTTATACTGGCCCGAGACTGACCGATTCATCTTTAAAGATGATATAAGACTCAAAAAAGGTTAGGAGGGAGACTATGTTGGTTCTAAGAAAAGAAAACTCAGTAAGTGAAGGAATTTCTCCTGATACCTGCCACTTCCCTGTTTGTGTCTGTGTGTGTGTGTGTGCCTTTCTTCTCTGTTGCACCTAATGCTATACCCTGTCTTTTATTCAAAGACATGGCTATTTCAGGGTGGTATTTTATAATGTTTACATTGATTTCCTTGTCTTACTTACTCATGAGTCCCTTGAGTATTCTGGTTTTCAATAAAACAAAAAGTTGAATAAAGTCCATTATTACTTTCCACATTTCCCTATTATTCTATTGAATAAGAGCAAGCAATTTGTTTAATTCTTCCATTATCTACTTAATTACTGATTTCTTCAATATTATAAATATCTGTTTTATTCAATATTACACGTATCTTCATTTACACATGTAGTAATGTGACCGGGTGTATTATTAGGCAATCCTCTTAGAAATAAAATCCGGAGGTGAAGAAAAACACCCACTTTAATCTTTTGGGCACAACAAGTTATTCACCAGCCATAAGTTCACAAAGAAGGAAAATGATCATTTCCTTTCGTCTTCATAAATACTTTTTTTTTATTTAGAAAAAAGTTATGTACCTAATAATTTGCATTTAGTTTAAATCTCTCTTATTATGGTGTCATGGCATTTCTTTCTTTCTTCTTTAGTATGTCAGCATCTCCACCTCACAGGTCAAAATCTGGCCAATGATCTTTTTTTTTTTTTTTTTTTTTGTAGAGACACAAGTAAAGAGAATAATGTATTTACACTCTTAAGAGGTTGTTAATGCTGACCGGATAAAGAAGAATATAAGAAAGAAATATGTGGCTGGGGAACTAAGATATTTACTACCCAGACCCTTGCAGAGAATGTTTAAGATCTTTGGCTCAGGGTACAGGCATAATAATTAAAAGAGCATTATTAAATCTAGGAGAGACCACACACAGCGCCAGAGGTCTTACACACGCAGTTTTATTTAATCTCCTCATCAATTCTACAGGATACATATCCTTTTATGACTATTTTAGAACTGAATAAACAAACTCAGAGAGATTCAGTAACTTTCCCAATGTCTCATGTCCAATGCTTGCACAGTTTCACTGCTCTGCTAAATTATGCACAAATTCTCCAGTTTGTTTAGACTTCATAATGGAACCATGCTGTCACAAAGCAGTCATGTCCTATACTGTCTGTCTTAGCAAGGTTTTTAAATTTTTTCATAAGATACCATGTGTCATCAATATATTTCACTTACATAAGTGTGTTATAGACTTATCACATATTATATTAAGTCATCTTTTTAAAGAGCCAAATCTTGCTTTTATTTAAAGCTGTATTAGTTTATATAAATTAATTAGCTCTGTGCTTTGAAAATAGTTAAATCTCTCTCTTTGTGAAAGGGTTTCTCTCAGTAGTCCTGGCTGTCCTGGAACTCACTCTGTAGACCAGGCTGTTCTAGAGCTGACAGAGACCCACCTGTCTCTGCCTCCTAAGTGCTGGGACTAAAGGCTTGCACCATCAATCCTAGAACATCTTCTTTCTTTTATTAATTTTGCCTTTATTTTCTAGTTTCCTGATTTTGTCACAGAGATAATTTCTTTTCATTATTCCTTATTTAGTAATGGAATTTAAGATTATGATTCTCTTCTTATGAATTCTTCTTTATTATAATTCATGTGTTTATGTACACAAACACACACACACACACACACACACACACACACACTTGAAGTATCAGGGATTGTCTAGTCTAGAGTTATGCTTTACCACTTAGCTATCTTTCCACAGACCCAGTTTTAGATTGTGGCTGAAACAGGGTCTAAGTTTGCCAGACTGACCTTGAATTCCCTGAGTCGTTCAATCAGGCTTTGAACTTATCGTTCACCTGCCTCAGCCTCCCAAGTACCAGAGATTGAAGGTCTGTGTCAGTGGTCTCAGCTACAATTGCTTAAATGTCATTTTTCCTCTGAAAATTATTATGATAGTTTATTTAATATAGAGATGAATTATTATTTAGCTTTTATTTGAATATTTCTGTTGGTTTGAACTGTGGTCAGAGAAAGTGATTATTATTTTGTGGTTGTCAAAAATTTTGGGGAGACTTCATGCCCTAATTTTTATGATCCTCATGACAATTTTAAATTTTACAAGGAAGCCAAAAAGGAAGAAGCTCACGCTTTCTATTGATAGAATACACGATTTGCTATCAATGTGGATTAAGTCATACACCATCTACTTTTTTAACATTTTTGTCAGCACTGTCAGTCAAAAAATGAAAGAAACGTGAAATCTTTGCTGCAGCATTTTTATCATTTCCTCTTTGTTTCTGCTATGTTTGCTTGGCATAAGGCATCCCTTCTGTGGTGCTTCTGGCCAGTCACAGAAGTTTCTCTCTAGTAAATCTTGTACAACAGTCTTACATCTCCATTGTACTTTCCCATGTAAATTTATTTTGAAAACTTTTTTTTTTTTTTTTTTTTTTTTACAAAAGTATTTGAAAGATTCTGGTGGGCCATTGCAGTCATTATTCAGTTACTCAGTGGACGTTTATAGTCCTATGTTAAACAAAAACCTGGTTTCGGAAAGATCTTTCTGTTTTATTCACTAGACATGGAAAGGTACACTTGGCCCCAAAATAGCTCATCAAAGGAGAATAAAACTTGCATCTGGTAAATTTTTACTGAAAATATTTAAAACAGCATTCAAATGTTTTTATTTTTTTAAAGTTGAAATATGTATACAAAGAGAATAGTACAGTTCAATCTAATATTCATTGCCTAACTTCTACAATTATCAGCACTTACAGTCCTGCCGTCACTTGTTTATTTTTTATTTTTATTTTTTTTCTGCCAGCTCATCTAACGCTTCGGCGTGTTTGTAACATGAGGACTCTTGGTGGTGGAGGGGAGAATGAGGCTCTTCCCACACAAGGGAAGGGAGGGAACCTTGTTGCTAATGCTGCTCAGTACCATTTGTATTTGAATTTTCCCAGTTCTTAAAGATCTTTTCATACTTTGTTCAAACACGGAGCCAAACAATCCTCACACGCTGCATCTTAGTCGATTCCAGCCTGAACAACGAAAGACCTTAGCCTGTGAAGTTTGTTCTCTGTTTGCTTTTTTTTCCCCAATTTTTCTTTTAAATTGTTTTCTGTTTTTCTTTTGTTGAAAATAGATTTAAAAAAGAAAGAAAATAGATTTTTGTCACACGTAATATATCCTGATTACTGTCTCCCCTCCTACTCCTGTCATTTCTTCCTCACTTCCCTTTCTAACTAATTCCAACTTTTTTTTTGTCATTGACAAACAAACAGCTTCTAAGGGATAACAGTAAAGTATAATATAGTAAGATAAAAACATTACGCATCGGGATTGGAGAAAACAAACAATCAGAAGGAAGGGAGCCCAAGAATCAGAGACCCACTTGTTCTCACACCGAGGAATCCTATGAAAACATTAAACTGGAAGCCATAATATTTATACAGAGGACCTGGCAGCGCGGCGCACGCTGTGAGTTCATAGGGGCTTTGATCGTGTTGATTTAGAGGCCTTTGTTTTCTTGGTGTCCTCCATCCCCTCTGGCTTTCCCTCTTTCTGCCGAGTTCCCTCAGCCCTGAGGGGATGGATTTGATGGAGACATCATCCCCTTTAGAACTGATTGTTCAAGGTCTCTCACTCTTTGCATAATGTCTGGCCTGTGGAACTTTTTATTTGTTCCCATTTGTTGAAGAATGCCATTAGTAGTAACTTTTTTTTTTTTTTTTTTTTTTAAGAACACTAATATTTGGTTTCCTTCTAGTTCTCTGGGCTATACAGTCTCCGGTTCTTGATCACCCACGGAGTGTCAGGCGTGGGTTCAATCTCGTGGAGTGGGCCCTAGGTCAAATCAGTTATTTGTTGGTCTCTCCCACCAGCAGAGGAAGTTTAAAAATGACAGAAGGGTAGTTCTGGAGGCTGAGCGGTCTAGAAAAAAAGGTTCCGGCAACTTCCCTGCCCACTGTGGACTCACTTCCTCCTACGTCCTCATGTCCTCATTGACTGCATCTTCTAGTCCCGCTTTCTCCTGACGGGAGGGGAAGGTAGCTCTCTGGGCCTCTTTTGAAAAGGAAGACAGCAGTGCTATTCACCAGGCCGCTATCCTCACGATGTGCTCACTACTTCAAGGTCACAGCTTCTAAAGGATCACCTCGAGGGGTGGGGCTCAACAGGGAAATTTTGGGAGAACACAAACATGCAGACATACAGCATCTAGTTCGTATTGCTTAAAAAGGATCATGATTTATTTGTAATTTGCGCGTGCGTGTCCGAGTGCGCTTGGGTGCGTGCGTGTTTGTAGCTGTATGTCCGTGTGCACGAGGGAAAGTGTCACTGCACATGCGCGAGTGTCAGAGGACAATTTGTGGGTGTCTTTCCACCCTGTGGGTCCTGAGGGTGGATGGAACTCAGACGACCACGCTTAGCAACAAGCACCTTTATCCACTGAGCTATCTTTCTTAAACACTCTAATTTTAGTGTTTAAATATCCTTCTGCTCCCCTTTGGTCCATTTATTTACTTAAGACCTTTGGCCACTTAAAATTCAGAGTAGTCTCTAATATGGAGCCCTAATAGGTTCAGGCCTTTGGTCTTGTTTACGGCAAATAGTGCGCAACTAGAGAACTTAAGCAGCTTCGAGCCAGAGCTGGCCTGAAACACGGAGTGTTCGTACAACGCCCAGCTTCCCAAATGCAAGGGTGTAAAAGAGGAGACGGATGTGGAGGAGTCTGTGAGGTGCTCTCACGTCCCGAGTGAAGTAAGGAGGTGGAGCAGCTCGATTAGAGGCTTAAGTCAGCACGTTCTTGCCAGCCTCCAGAATTCAGCAGCACCAAATTCCCTTGCACCGGAAGACTTAAGGCGCTTTGTAAACTGTCCTAGAATACTGTGAAGGTGGAATGGGGTTTTAGTGAGTAGGCACGTGTTGGCGGAGGTCAGTTCAGCCATGTGTCACAAGCTGGCTATCCTACAGTCAGGAAGTGCTTGCTGCACGGTTCTGGAGGCCCGAGGTCAGAGGTGAAGCACAGGCGGAGCTCATGAGGATGTAGTGTGTGGCTTGCAGATGGCAATCTTGATGTACCTGTGGTGACATCCCTAAACGTGCCTCTGTCTTCTTTTTTAGCAGATGTCATCAGTATTGGATTAGGAGCCACTCTAATGATTTCACTTTAATCTGATTACTCTTGTAAAAACCCTGTTTCTAGATTATCACATTCTAAATACGGGGGTATATGATTTCAGGATACATTTTTTGGGGGGGCACAATCATCTTTTCGCAGCATAAGAGGACAGAGCTCCTCCCCCCCCCCCCCCCCCCGTCTTTCCAGTCTTGTCACATCCTTTCTACTAAACCCTCAAGCTCCTTCCCTAGTGCAGTCCTCTTCCTGCTCCCTGGTAGCAAGCTCTTCCTGGGTACGAATGCTTACTTATAGGAGGACTTTTCAAAATATGCAACCTAAAATCTGTCTCCTTGGGAGGAGTTCTGTGGCTGAGTGAGGAAAAAAAACACAACACACTAGTATCCGGTTTTTAAATTCTAACACATGAAAATCTAGACTGCCGACCAGCTCGGGGAGGCGGAGCCTATTCTCTGAGTAGATGAGAAACCGTTGTGAAGAAACGTTTCCGATAGCCAGTGAGCTGTGGTTTCAAACATTTTGGATTCCTTTTCTGTTCAAGTTTCCTAAATATCGCTAGTTGTGATATTTTCCATGTCCCACTGCTTTTTATTAAAGGTTTCTGTTCTGGCTTTTTAAGAGCCAGAGTGGAGAGGTTAACTATTCCTCATGAAAAGAGTTTTAAATGTTTATCGTGATTCACCTGTACCCTTGCTCAGGTTCATACATAAGCCTTTGAAGAGAGTAAATCAACACTTGAAAGGTCTAATCCAGATATTAAAAATAAATCAACATGATCAGTCACTCTACAGTGACAGAATATAGTGTTAGAAGTGACATAACATAATCGTACATGCGAAACATTTTAGAGTATGTGAAACAAGCTTTAACATATTTGCCGTTCATATTTGAACTTGCTAGTTATTTTTTCCTCCTGATTTCACACGGGTAGATATCCAGGAAGAGGAATCGGTTCAGAATTGGGTTAGTTGTCAGGAAGGAAAGTTGTTGGTGGTAGATAGCTCTCAATGAGGTAAGATTTTTTTTTTTAAATATGTAAGTAACTCTCCAGTTGGATAAATTACATGGAAAAAAAAAAAACCAGAATTCTCTAAAGGTAAAATTAGTAAAAACCTTGTGACTTTTAGGAAAATTCTGTATAATTTGTTTAGGAAAAACCAATCTTCTACAAGCCTCAGAAGCACGGGCATTTTTGAGACATTATTTCCTTGCACACATCAGTGGAGTCCCAGCTGAAACGTCACTCCAGGAACAAAGCTGCTCCATTATCTCCAGTGCTGCCACTGCACTGCATGTCAATACTCAGAGCTAAAGCCTTTTTCTAAGCTTGATGGATGTGCCGTGTCTCACTGTGCTGCTGCCTATAGTTAGATTTTGCTTTTAAAACAGAGCCATTAACTGCGTCCACTTCAGAGCGTTTTCGCTTTTTTTATGTACGCAATGTAGTTGATGTTTAACTATTTAATGACACGTGTTTCTAAAAAGTATTGCCACAGTAGACCAGACATCCCTTGAGCACATGACTTTTGAGTGATATAGGAAGCCCCTCAATCTACTTAGAAAAAAAAACTCTTATAGAAACAGTTGTTTTCTCTCTGATTCTGTAAATTCGGGGTGCAGAAATCAGGAGTGGGCACTGAAAAACTCTAATGGGTCTCTGAAGTTGTTGCTTGTGGTCCTGTCATGTGACACAGCCAATATTACAGTCACTTCTTGATGAATTTTACTCGTCATTTCAGCTGCAAGTAGGGAAATGTTAAAGACAACAGAATGAATAAAATGTTAACAGTCTTTTGAAGTTAAAGCTGGGCATTATTAAAGACTTCTGTACCTTAGGTTTGTAATTTTAAGAGTCACTCTTTAACAACAGAAATCAAAACTCTGTCTTCACCTGATCTAAGTGTGAGATATAGAATTCTGTAACTGTAGAGGCTTATCCATTTTGCATAAATAATAAGCAATCACATATAATTTCAGACCTTTATAGAGTTACTAGATGTTCAAATAAAGGTGATGTGGTGGCCAATGACTGAGGGCCATTGTAGCAAAGATGTTCCTGAAGATAAGATGGGACATGAAAGATTTCGTGTCTAAGGAGGTTATGATCAAGGTTCGGAGGCAGATCTTCTCAAGGAGAAGCAACCAAGAGAGCAATGACAATGAACTTGGGTTCTTCAAGGTGAAGAAACAACCACAAACACTGTGTCATTCAACAGTTGTGTCCTTGGGGAAACTTGAGACAGAGGCAGTCCCATTAGGAGGCTGCTGCCTGCTGACTGATGCCGTCGCCTTGGGTGCATGACTTCAGGTGTACAAGCTGCAGAGCCCTCGTCTATAAATGGCAGCAATTCATAACCGCCACGACAGCTTTTGGGGGGCAATGATAAAGTATAAAGGGGTGTTCAGGACACAAAGAAGTCCTCCATCAATGCCAAGTTTTAATTTAGGTTTCTTGTTCTCAGACAGATTTTTTTTTTTTAAATAGAAGGTTTTAGCATCAAATTAACAAAAAAAGAATGATACATTTTTTTTTTACCCAAACTATGCTTATAATTTTCTTCAAGGCATAAAATAAATTTCAAGACTTTAAGGTATCAAAATATGATAGTGTACAGAGAAGACAGAGGAAATAAAGTGGAAATAGCCTGGGGAAGACATAGAAAGTCACGTGGAAGGCACTTAACTGGGCTGGGTGTGAAGGCTGAAGGGTTTTCTTTTAAGGGCCTTTTAGGGAAGAGAGACGTGTAAAACAGAACAAAGCTCTGTAATGAGACCAAGAATGAAACATTCAGAAGTGCATAGGGCCACAGGGAGCAGATACTTGCCTGTTCTGTGAACCGCCTATTTTACTGACTGGGTAAACTGATTGGATATATTGCTAAGGAATGGAGAATAAAAGGATTTAAGAAAGCAAAACCTTGGTAACAGGTATAGTTGCTTGAACTTGAAGCAGCAGGTGTCAATATTTCTTTTCCCCGCAGAGCAGGAGATGGAAGGCAGAGCAACAGGACTGAATTAGACAGGCTGAATGAAGAAATCCACAAAAGATTCCTTGAAAGCTTAAGTCACACGCAGTAGCGGGAGTTTTATTTTGACAATATAGCTGCCGTGAATTAAGGATGACTGCTTCAAGAACTGGACTAACTGCTGTTCATTTGTCATCTCTATTACTCTAATGACCCAGGAACATTATTCAGGTTTTACAGATGAGGAACTAAAGCTCAAGGAGATTAAGGGGTTTTAAAAAATAATGGTTGCGTTACTTCACCCTTGTTAATGAATATGCAGCTCCAGCAACCTAGAATAGACCAAAATGCTTCTTTGACCCTAGGGATCTTTGAAGATTAAGGTGGGTTTTAAGAGATTAAAGATAGATTGTGGAGGTCATTGCCATACAACAGAATGCTGGCTAATTTGTGACTCCCATGTAATGTATCTGTTTGTCCTTTTGAGCTCTGTCCTGATTAGTGGCTACAAGGAAAAAACAATACTGAGAGACATTGTCAACAGATAGGGTCTCTCTTGTAGCTTCAGTTGTCAAGACCTGAGTTTTTAATATTGGCACATACATGCATATAGATCAACATGCACATAAATATGTATAATGTCGTTGGTTAGCTTGTATTGGTTTCTATCTATGACTACTCTGATGTAATTTGCAGATTCTTTTGTTGGTGGGTAAAGGCAGAACATTTTGCTACAGCTCCAAGGGAGAGAAAGGGGCAGCTAAGCGATATGAGGACACAAAAATTAGTGATTGTGTAAGGGCACGGTAGTATGTGAACTTAATAAAGCTCTCAAGGAAAGATAGCCCCTACCAGAGCCTCAGACCCGGTTAAACCAGCATTAGAAACAGCCACAAAATGATAAACAATGATAATGTAAATCTAGATAAAATCATACAGTTTGGTTGAAGATGTGGTTCACTCTGTAGAGTGTTTGCATGCAAACATGAAGCTGTGAGTTCAATCCCCATTGTTGCTTAAATAGAATATATGCTTAGGTTTTTTTTTTTTTTTTTTTTTTTAAGAGAGAGAGGGTGTAAAGTTAGAATGGTCAAAAAGTGGGGAGGGTCTAGAAGGAGATGAAGAAGGGGGAAACTGTGATCAGAATATATTGTAAAAAAGAATTTATTTTTATAAGAAGAAAAGAGTACAGTAGCACATGTGTATAGCCCCATTACTGGGGAGATAAAAGCAAGAAAATCAGAAGTTCAAGGTCAACCTTGGTTAAACAGCAGGTTTGGGGCTAACCTGGCCTAATGAGATTCTGTCTCAAAATGATTTATAGATTCTAGAAAAATATCGAGTGTAGAAAATACACTTGACAATAACTTCCATACCAGACCGTGCAGTTTTCATGGACACCCGTAACCATTTTTATGTTAAGACAAAGAATACACCCAGTTCTATGTTAGATGGAATTGTTTTCTGGCCAGTGTCTAATAGGAGTATCTGTCTGTGAGCACAGATAATCAGTTCTCGGGTGTGCATTCCCAGTGTTTGCTTCTTTGAGTAGGATTCACTCAAGGCAGGGCTTCTAAATTTCCCAGGATAATTATTAAATTGATGAAATATTGTACAGTGTACAATGTTGAGGGCATTATAATTAGACACTGTAAAATAAAAAAAGTTGGCTATTGCACTGAAGCAGCCAAGAACGCCAGCTAGGCAGATGACTCGCTTAGCATGTGCCTGCAGCCTAAAGACAGCCCTTGAAATTCACTCAGAATATGCCCCTTCCTCCTCTGTGCGTCTCAATTCGTGATTCCGTTTGGCTCCTCCTTTAAGTACTGAACTCTTAATTTTCTCCTCAGCTCCATATAAAAAGCACATTTTTTCACGCTGAGTTTTAAGAGTAAGTTTTTTTGTATTGAAGCATTAATTTTAAATGCGATGAAAGTTTTATCCCTTGGATTTCTCAAAACAAGAAAAACACCCTGAATTATATTACATGAAAGGTGTTTTTTCTGTCCAATGAACTTTGATTAGAAAATCCTTCCTTATCTCTGACTAGTGTCATTTGAGGTTTAATTTTCAGATATTTTATCTTTTCAATTAGTTATGTCTAATAAACGCACCCATAGACACATAAGATAGACACATAGAAATCCCAGGAGTGTTAAACTAAATTTTTAATTTTTCTGGGCATTCAGCCCAGCTTGATTTAACTTTTTAAAAATTCTCATTGTGTCCTAGATCTTGTTTTAAAATAGGCAATTTATAATTACTAATTAGCAAGAATATGAAGATAAGGAAGGTGATTAGCTTATGAAAGCTTTCCTTTTTTAAAAAGATTGAAATCACAGCAATAGATATTTGAGATGTAAACACTCCCTCTACAGGGAAAGCTCGTTTGCCTCCAACAATCCCTACTCTCTCGAATCCTGTAGAGGAATTAACCCTGTCAGGAAATTCAATCATCTTATTGGCCTACAAAATTTTATCTCCTCTTATCTCCTGCTGATCTCTTTTTCTGATCAGTAAATTAGTTCTAACAGACTTATATCAATCTAGGTGGTTTAATTGTTATGTCAGTGTTCCCAATAAAGCCAGGCATGCTTTTAAGAGGCAGAATGGCTGCTCAGCAAATACTTGTGCCGGAGATATGGGAGGCATCTTCTGAAAGATGAGAGGATATACTTCTGTAAATACACATTCTCACACTTCGCATCTTTTAACATGAAACACCGAAGCACTGATCTATAAACTATGTCAGCGGTATAAATCCATCATGTATCATGCCAGATTTCAAGCCACCAATGCACATCACTAAATGCAGAGCTTGAGAGAGATGTCTGTCTGCCCACTGTCAACTCTGTCACACAGATGTGGTAGACAGCTAATCTGTGTGACTTAATAATGGTAAAGTCTGGTGGAATTGTTCTCAGTCTTTACTAGTGTCTTTAGAATACAATTTAAGCCATACCTGGTGCCCCCAGTCTGTTATTCCTACTAGTCCAGAGACTACAGCAGGCACATCTCCAATTGAAGGTCTGTGTATTCTACAATATTAATTCAAAGCCAGTCACTTCATGGTGCCCTGTCTCAAAATAGAAAAAATACTAAAAGGACAAATGTTTGTAGGTTTACATTAGGAATCACGCTGGTTTTCTAAATTAGTGGTTGTAGAATCTCCTACCATGACTTGATTATCACTGAGTACTTAGCTAGGTTTCCAGTAGTGGACCTACGTTCTTTCCTGCTAAGAGGGTCTTAAGTTCAATTAGAGAGCTGATGGTTACTGCTAAGGTATGTATGCCACTATGGCACCCACACAGCCATTGTGTCCTGCTAGTCATTAATATGGTTTGTAAACATCATTGCTAGGTAGATCCAGATGTTAGCTTCCTCTCTTCTTTGGAAGGGTGCATGATACCTTCTGGTACCATGAAAGCTTGTCTGCAGGGGGGGGGGAGACATTCAGGTAAGCTTTAAAAAACATACATACAAGCAATATTATATGGACTCAACTGGTTATATGTAAGAATGTACATGTCTATACAAATACAAGCATGCATGCAAAAATAATTAGTGATAAAAGAGGCCATGAATTTGAAGGATACCAGGGATGAATATAAGGGTAGACGTAAAGAAAAGAAAGGGGAAAGTAAAATGCTGTAATTGAATTACAGTCTCAGAGAGAAAGTACTAGGTGCACTGAGCTTGCTGCTCAGTAATAGAGTACTGATCTAGTGTACACGAGACCTTGAGATTAGTCCCCAGCCAGGGGGAAAAACCAATCTGGAAATATATTTAATTTAATTTTGAATAATACCCATGTTTAACAGCTACTTAAAACATCCCTGAGAAATTAACAATGTGTTCCATATGTCAAAGTGAGCTTCATTACACCATTAAAGCAGAGTATAAGGTTAAAAAAAAAAAACAGTCAGATTTACAAATTTGAGTTTCTTATTTGTTCAGAGGCTATTTTGAATAATTTGGAAAACAAGATATAACGTAAATGAAATAAGAACAGCATTTTAGCATTTTATTTTTTGGGTACTGCTGATGGAGTCCAGGATATTGCTCACGTTAGTCAAGGATTCTATATTGAGCTGTATTGCTAGCCCCAATGAAAAGATGAATAGAGAACTGACACATTTCGTAACAGACAGATGAGTCTCCCAAGGAGATGGCAAGAGAATCTAGGTATTTTCCATGAGCTCAGCTCATCGCCAGTTCATGCACTTCTACTGATAAACTATGAAAACTGAGGAGTACATTTTTCAGCTAATCATCTGATTCAAAAAGACCTCCACATTTGTGTGATTTACAGCACAAAGGTAAGTTTATAATTCACATGACATGCGACATATCCATGGGAGTTGGATATAATTCAGCTCATATTGTTTGGGGAGGAGCTACGTGGTGGCTTAAACATCACAGGAATTTTACCTGTTCTCAGCAAAGGAGATAGAGGCAGCCTAAAGACATTAGTTCCTAAGATAACATTCACAGCGTCTGCTCAGATTTCTTTGGCTAAAGCAATCCACATAACTACGCTTGAGTTCAAAAGTCTGAAGATATTTAATTCTCTACCAAGGAAAGTCGTCAAAGGGAGGGAGCTAAAGCAAATGTCTTGTGAATGGTATAATCTCCTAAGTGTAGAAAAGGAAGATGGATCAAGAAGATGGCCTACTATCTGGATTATCCTACATTCATGTGTTCTTCTTTCTGTTCATACTGAATCCTAAATGAGAGGAACAGATGAATGACTGATTTTGGTCCAAGCCAAAGGTAGATTTGTCACTCCTACTTTTCTTTCAATGTCCAAATCAAGTTACACATTTATGGTTGCGTTCAAGAGATTAAAGATGGACAGTTTTCTACAGAGAAATGACAAGGACCGAGGCATCTTGGGATGAACCGGTAAGTATTTCAAACTACAGAGGATGGAAGAAATAAAAAAAGATATTGTGGTAGAGAGAGATGGTAGCCCTAAATCTCCTGTATGTGATCTGCTGCTGAATTCCCCATTGCGAACTGAAAGAAACAAATGCCAAAAATTAATTAAAATGGAGCCTGAGACCCAAAGTGTCTAAGAGATTTGACCAAATGAGTACAACCAAGAAGATTATCAGATACAACACTTGACTGACTCATAAACTGGGTACTTAAAAATTTAATTTGTTTAGAACTTTGTATATGAGTAGTGTTCTTACATCATTTCCTTACCTTCTCCTTCCCTTCCACCTCCTTTTTAAAATTTATTACCTCTCTTTAAATTATTATTAACACACACACACACACACACACACACATACTTTCTTTACTGATTCCATTTGGTGTTTGTCGTATATGTATGTGCTTATGGATAGCCAGTTGTGCCTGGACTGGAGGTGGAATTAACCCTTCAAAAGGACCCCTTTGGCTATTACTGAAGATGGTGACTCAAATCATGAAAGGAATACAGGAGGCAATAATAAATGTATTATAAAAGTAGTCCTCATAAGCTTTGCTATTGGGACAAATATAGAGTATATGAGAGACCAAGCTGAGCAAGACTCTACTGAGATCTAGGTACAACAGACTATAGGGGGCAATGATAAATGTATGTTCTGAAAAGCCAAGTTTTAGAATCTTACTCAACGCTGCAGAAGGAGACTGGTTTACCTCCCTTTGAGTTGTTGGTCAAGGGAGTCGAGGACACTTCAAAAATACTGGCTATTGCTATTGCCTTTGGTTGCCTTCCATAATTTGAAGGTAAGACTGCATTGCCAAAGACACCACCTATAGAAAAAAAAAAAAAAAAGAGCTGGAACTTGCCTCAAATCCTCCTCCCTGAGAACTAGTTCTCACAGTAGGTGAAGATGTTGTACAAGCTGCCCATGGAGGAAAACAATCAATAGTTCTACCCAGCTGTAAAGCCTTTGAGCCACAACAACCAGCATGGAAAGACGTCTCTTAGAGTGCAATAGCAGCATTTACATCTTGGTTTTATAACTGTCTAATTGGATTTAAGGTTGACTCGTTAGGAGGGAAATCATGCCTGGTAAGTGTACATGTCACCAGTGACTTTAACTACTCATGACTGGTGGGGCCATGGATTCTAGAGGAGACCCTATGACTGCTGCTTTTCTAAGTTGCTCTAATTTCTAACTGTGTTCTAAATGAATATCCTTATATCTACCCACAGATAGGTATAGCTTTAACCCCTCATCAAAGAACCTGATTTTCACAGTAGACAGAAGTCTAAAACTGTCAAAATGTAGAGAACAACCAGAACTGATATATCTACAACACAGCCCTTATACTTAAGGCTCAAGGACCATCACAGAAGAGGGTTTAGGAAGATCCAGAGGGCTAAGATATCTGCTGTGAGATAGGAAGTCGCACCCATGAAATCTCAGCTTGTGTGTATGTACGTATGTATGTATCTATGTACATACATGTGTATGTATGTATGTAACAATAATGAAGAAGAGGTTATAAATTTGAGAAGAGGTGGAGAAGACAGAGGAGAAACATTAGGGGTAGAGAAAGGGACTGGAATGATGTAATTATGCCACTCAAGCATGAAATTCTAAAAAACCAATCAAACAAGTACTTCTGTAAAGTGTCTGGATTCAGCAGCTCTAAAAACATTCATGAATAATGTATCAAGGGGGTACATGTATTACTCCTCAGGACATTATGATTAGTGAGGTAAGTTACCCATGGAGAGACAGAGCTTACATATACGTCTACTCAAAAAGTCAACCTTGCAGAGTCAAAGTGAAATGTAGTTACTGATGGCTAAGAGTGGTAGAATGGCTAAAAAACTAGTGCTTGAAGGAAGTGGTGTTTCTATCAGGCAGGAAGAGTTCACTCAAGGGCTTTATTGGATTAGACACCAGGCTTATACGAGTTTAGAATTACATATTGTGTATGTGAAAACTGGTGAGGATGGATTTTGTGTTCTTACAAAAACTTTTTTTTTTTTTTGAGACAGAGTTTGCTAGTTGGCTGACCTGGCTTTGTACTCCTGGCATCATTTTAGATGTGTGCCACCACAGTTAGGTTAACAGAAGTATTTGACTTAGCCATTTTACAACGTATACACGTATAAAAACAGTTTGTACTAGAAATGAATAATCTTAATAGTCAATTTGAAAAATGAGAAAGAAATCAGTTACTTAGTGTAGATTGTAAGGTTCAGCAATGAACCAAGGTACAAATAAACAAAAACACGAGAATAGATGGTCTCCACGGGCCACTGAGCTCTCTAGCTGCTTGGAATGCAGGTAGAGTTTGCTCGTGTTGACTCTATCCAGACATCCTCCTCCATACCAGCATAGAATTCCTACTTTACATCTTTCTCAGATTGATGCTATAGAAAAATGTCCATTGTTAATAACGTAAAAGGGGAAGTGTGCTGTGTAGGTCATATTTTCCCAGAAAAGTCAAAAGCTGTGCTAGAGGTGTGTGGTATCTAGGATTCACCCTTGCCACATCCTCACCAATTGCGTATGTTTTATTAACCCAAAACAAAAGCAAAAACAAAAACAGAAAAACAAACAAACAAAAAAATGGAGCTTGACAATTCTCTTCTACCTGACAAAAACAAAACAGAACCCCAACCCCCGAACAAGACAACCATAACAACTCACGAAAACAAGTTAGGGAAGACATGGCGGCAGCAGGAGATGATTTGATGGCTCCACTGTGTTCCCACTCTAGCATAGGAAGATCAAGGCTGGTGCTCAGCTATCTTTCTTTTGATTTAGTCCAGAATGTGTGTCCATTAGATGGTGTTGCACATTTTTAGGTTTAGTCTTTACATCTCAGTTAATCCAATCTAGAGACTCAAAGACATGACCAGAGGTTGTCTCCCATGTGTGTCTAGATTCTAGCAAATTGACAATTAATATCCACCATTATAGGCAATATTGGAAAGGATATTGCTAGTATAAAGAAGAAGTATCAGATGTAGAAAGAAAAAACACAAATAAAGACAAGCAATATTTCCCTTCAGCCTTTCCCTAATGCAATGCTATTCGTCAGTTCCCTTCAATTGCCATTCAGTTTCTGCCATTGTCTTGGATGGTACTATTAAATTTCACTATTAATACTCAAATACAATTGGCTTAAATGTCTTTATGCTTGTGTAGCAATCATTTCATCCAGTTGAGCCAACGTTGCAGTACTAACTGAAATTTTCTGTAAATAGAAAGTTTAAATAAAAATCAAGACATTTTCCAGGTCCCGTTCTCACTGGAGCTGACTTGAGTGTTAGCTTTAAGCGAGTGAACTATTCAGGAGAACAGCTAGTGTGGTCTGCCTGGCGTTACTGTTTTCCACAAATCAATATTTCTGCTGCGTTGTTTGAGGTTTTCCTTAATACGTCTCACAAGTCATTTAATGCCTACACACTTGTGGCTACCCCCAAGTGGAGGATGGCCGCTGAATTGAAATCATGTGGGTCTGGGAAAACGAGAGAACAATAAAAAAATGTTGAGTGCTGAAAACAATTGTGTTTTCATCTGAGTGAATGGGGAGGTTACAAATTATCTTCTGGAGGCTGTGTCCTTTTACTATTGAGACACAGTTTCATGTAGCCCCCATTAATAAAGACTTTTAATTCCCAATACTGAGGTTATTATAGCTGACTTACAGTATGTTTTTGAATCAACTAGCTTTCACTTAAGAATTACCAAAGTTGTTCATCATGATATACTTGAGCCTTTAGAGAATGAGAACTTTGGTTTTTTTTTTGTTTGTTTTGTTTTGTTTTTTGTTTTGTTTTTTTAACACATCCTGTTATATTTAGCAAGGAACATGACTATTTCAGGATTAATATGAACCTTGCTTTTAATGAAAATTATAAAATAAGTGAAACAGTAATAAGGTCAGAATGAGAAAGACAGATATCGAGTAAGAGAGATGAAAGATGGATGGAAGAGAGATGGTGGGAATGGGAAGGAAATGACATATTTTCCTTTCAAGCCTGTGCCTAGCTCTTATTTGAGTATAGTAATTTGATTCATGCTTATAGTCTGTATCTGATTTATTACTGATTTCATCATGAGTGCCCAGCTTCATTGGCTCGTGCCCATTTGTCTCCAAGCTAGTGAAACCACCATCCACACAATGACTGTACCAGTTGACCCTGTTAGCACTTTTAACTCTCAACTTAAATGGCTCCTTTTGCTAGTTATTTTTAGATTTATTGTTGTATGAGATGTGTATGTTGTATAGCAATATGATACCTATGGAATGTTCTACACTGTGTAAATCAATCACTGTAATAGCGTCTCTGGGTGAAGCCAGGGGCAGAGAGGACAGGATGAAAAGGGGACAGAGAACAGAGTAGAGAAAGTGGGAACCAAGGAATGACAGAGGAGGGGCGAAGATATAAGTAGAAAAGCACCAGGATTCAGGAACAAACTGAGAGGGGAGGCAAGAGAACAAAACAACGGCTTTCTTATAAGTAAAAAAAAAAAAAAAAAAAGGGAAGATTTAAGCAAAAATTTATAGTTGAGAGAAAATGATTTTAAAGACTAAGGAAAACAGAAAACAAATTCTGATCGTGAAATTGTCCGTACCTGTGCCTGGGTATTAAAAACGACGGAAAGCGAAGCCAGACAGACACATGGTAGTATAAACACAGCAGCAAAGGATTCTTCTCAATAAGTCCTGGAGTCTTTGGTTCTTAGGGAAACAATAGAATAATTGTCAAAACTTTTTGTGACAAAAAAAAAAATGAACATTTTTTAAACTAATATCAGGGTAAAGAAAATGCAAAAGCAGCTTTTAAACAAGTTTTCACTAGAAAATTCTTAACCATTGGGCCACATTCGCCCGACCCCTTGTTTATGAATGAATTAGGAGAAGATTCCTTTTAGGAGTTTGGTACCTATTGTATATTTTGATATTTCTTGTTTCCTCTGTGTCTTCCACTATATTAATAAAAGATTGTGACTCACAGCAATGTCTTGTGGTTAGTGATGCATGCTGGGATACATGGCCAAGAACCTTTGGTGAATTATTTCATCTCTTCAGAGTAAGTTTCTATAAAAAGAGCAGTAATTAAAAGTTAGTCTTAATTATGAAGTGAACTTTGCTTTGTCAATTTCTCCTCAAGACTTTCAACAACTGTGTCTTCAACAATCTAACTTTCATGCTTGGTTTTAAGCAGAATTACAGTAATTGTTTTGGAATTTTTAATTAGATGAATAATAATTGAGGTGAAAGCTCTTGTGCAAATTTCTCTTAAGAGTTGATGTGCTACTAAGTAAGCATGAAAGATACTTTCTGTTTCCATTATTTTTTACATTAATAAATGAACCACTTAATGTTTAAACAGGCCTCAGGAACAAGATGCAATGCCTTAACATAAAAATAAAATAAGATTTTAGCCTTGTTCTTTGTCATTAACTTTTTTATTTAAACTGCACACTTTACTAAGTTCCTAATGAGTTGCTTGTTTTAAATTCACATTTGAAAATTTAAAGAAGATTAAAGATGCAGTGTTTAAAGCGATAAAAGGTCATCACAGATACGTGAGACAGTGTAACTACAGGCAATCTTCATTTAACTCTTAAGTTAGGTAACAAACAAAATATCCATGGATCTAACCGTGATTAGATTGATTTGTAATTAAGTCTGCTGTTTAAGGAAAGTTATCCCTTTCAACAATTACTTCACTGCAGAAAACAGATGAGATAAAATTGAAAATATAAGATACATTCTGAAAGCTTTTTTAACCATTCTGAAAGGTTTTTTAAAGCCAGAAAATATAATCCCAAATTAAACATAAATTTAGTCATTTGTATATTTAAAACATCTAAAAATCTGTGCATAGTTTATCAGCTTGTGCATTAAACCGAACACTGAGGAATTACTGGAATGATTACGTTGGTTAAAACACAAATGACAACAATGAGGCTTGACTTTTTCCAAACTTTAGTTGTATTAAACAACTTCCTGTAAGACAAGTTTCAGCAGATCAGCACAAAATTTTCTTAATTTCATTACAGTCTGTAAATTAAAATTAATGAGTCTGACACCCACAATTAACAATGAAAAATGCAGATTGTTATAATTACTTAAGCAATAACATTGCTTTACATAGAAGACTTAAGGTGCTCCACAAATTATTTACAAGTGTTACATAAAACACAAAAAAATGACAATTTCAATTTATTTTGTCAATGCGAAAAACCAAAATCCTTACTAAAACCTTTCTCGTTTGGGAATCTCTCGCCATGCATAATTAAGCAAATTTGATTGCAATTAAGCCTGGCTTCTACAGTAGAGTTTTAATTAATGCAAATCTGGCATCTACATCTATAAGATTAATTTTAGTGAATTAAAAGAAAACAACAAAGCCCATTTGAAAGTGCAGTAGCACTGTTGGGAGAAGCGGTTTTAGAAGCTGCTCATTCTCCAGCCTTCTGTGTGGGTTGCCTTTGACTTAGGAATTTGATTTTACACAAATTTGTTCTGTTTTTGAGTGCTATGTTAACAAGATCATCAAAATTACATAAATATTTCCAAACGTATCATAAAAATTCAGCGTACCTCCTGAACAAGTTCTGCTATCCGTTACACTCATGCACAGACATACAGCTAGGTTGCTTTGCAGAGTTAGATGCTAGCCTCACCTTCAAATACATGCGTGCCTTGATTTATGTGTTTAAAAACTATTCCAAACTGTAAAATACTGATGTACCACTGTTGATAACATGCACACCTTCTTTAACAGACGCCTTTGGGTAGACTACCAGGGAAATTACAGACATAACTTATTTTGTCGTTTATGTCTTTGTTGATACTATTTGATATCATTAATTTTCAATTGAAATATTTGATACAGAAATTTTTTTTAACTTGAGAACACTTTTCAGCTACAGATTTTTATATGAGCTGAGGTATATTCAGGTGTAGAGTGAATATACAAATAAAAATCACATAATAAATCATTAGGAAATTTACTTTAAAACAAGCATCTAATATATATATATAATTTTACCACCTATTAAAAACAAAACTGAATTTGCATGCTAATGAAATGGATGTAAGTATTTATTCTTGCATAAAGAATTACATCTTGGCTGAATATTTGATTCTGTGGGACAAATGACAGTGCTTTTCAGAGTTCCCTGATACTTTGATTTTGTGATCATCAATGATGAGACGGCTTCTTTAAACAATCACAGGCACATTGGCAGAAGTACATTTAGGGCTTTTTCCAAATTATTATACCATCTTAATCTCAAAGCAAAATTCCTTCAACAGTGATTTCAAAACTAAAACATTGTAACACTGCAATTCAAAAGCCCATCCTAGTTTGATGCTTACATTCTTAGGAGAATGGCAGAAAAAATACTAAGCTTTGTTAACTGTAATTAAACTATTATGTTTCTACATTAGACCCAGCATAGGTTAAATTTTGGATTAACTTTTTTTGTTGTTGTTTTATGTTCAGAAACCTTTCACTGTTGCTAAATTTCCCCCTCACTCTCACATTCAATTTTGTGACATCGTTCCCTCCCACATCATGTTTGTGATCCACCGATTAAAAGCCCACGGTTACCTAAAAATAATGTATGTCATGATTTAAAAAAATGTTGAAGAACTTCGATTGTCATGCCAGGGTTTGAATTTACGGCAAGGCCGTGCCTCCGCCTTTCTGTAGTGCGTAGTGTCCTACAGCACGAGTAGCCATGCACGACATTCGGCAGAGACTCTGTGCTTGCCAGGAGAGCCACCAGGCCGCTCTCCCTCCTGGAGTATACACAGAGGTATTTCTGAGCTTGACACGGTTGTGCATAGCTGCGATCCTGGAATTCGGGACCAAGAGTGCGAGGGCAGCCTGGGCTACGCAGCAAAAAACATTTTCTTTAAAGGGAAGTTGTTGCCCAAGTTACTGCAAATTCCGTCTTAATTTCAACTCCATATTCATTCTATTTTGAGAATGAGATACGGTATAATCCAAAAGACATGCAAGTTGGATGTTTACGTGCTGAGAGTTGCTGTTGCCTGGTGGTGGACTCCACTAATCCTGGCTGTGAAAATTTCGGTCCCCCGTAGACTCATTGTCTGCTTCCGGACAAGCGAGTGCTGTGCCCAGTTCCCCTCTTTTGCTTCTCTAGCAGCCTAGCAAATCTAGACACATGTTGGAGGAAAAAGAAGGCAAATGGCGGGAATAAAAAACAAAACAAAACAAAACAAAAACAAAAACAGAAAAGTCATCACTGACTTTTGTCCACCGCAGTGATCTTTGCCCACTGCAGTGGACCCAAAGGTGATGCTTTGACATCAAATGAAGTTTCAGTTAAGTGTTGTTACAAAGATTATGATCACTGAAATGACACCATTTCTTATTATTACAATTATATTGTTATCTTTGTTTTTGGGGTTTAGAGCCACAGAGAATATATTTATACTAGGGGGTTTGAAGAGGCATCCCATGTAGTCTGTAAGCCCAGTACACAAACAATGTAACTTTTACCTGTCAAAGACATGCCGATAACAAGAAGAACTGCCATAGTAAATAGAGATGCAGTGCTTGTGTGATACTCCGATTTTAGTCTACAGTGCTCTCAAGGCTATACTGTCTTTCGAAATATTGATTTGTTGCTAACAAAAAGCTTTAGGATATATAATATTTGTTTTATAGTTTTCTACATTTAAAAATTCTTATTCTAAGATGATTTGGCAGCTAGGGATGCCTCAGTGGTTAAAGTGCCTGTTGGGCACGCGGAGGAGGGGGACTTGTGGAAGGGTGTTTAAGACAGAGCATCAGGATCAGTGGGCGACCGATTCAAAAATATTGTGAAAGCAGTAGAGAAAGAAACTCAAAGTCAAACTTTATCCTTCACACATATAAACTGGTGAGTGTACCTGCGCACATCCAAACATAACACACACGCCCCCACACACATACACAAGGAGGAAAAAGAAAAGGAGAGAGGGGATGGGGAGGAGGGAGAGAGATTGAGAGATCGAAAGATATCTTGAAGTCACATGCAAAATGCAGTAAAAAGAAATGGCATGTATTCTGAACCTTATTTTCTTCAGTAGTAGCATCGTTCATAAATATAGTACAATAGTACAGGCAGGAAACTGACATTACACACTATAGTCCTTTTGAGATTTTTACCAGTCAAAATTATAGTGCATTTCAATACTCCTTGTCCTTGCCATGTATACATTCAAAACACATAAATTATCCACAAATAAGAGTGATTCAAGATTCATTGTCTAGTAGGAAAATAAGACACATAATGAAGAATTATATTATTTCATCTAGTCCACAAAGAAGAGCAATACAAGATTCATTGTCTAGTTGGAAAATTAGACACATAATGAAGAATTGTATTATTTCATCTAGTCTAAGATGGCATTAATTGTATGATGTACCATTATGTTAATGTGACATTAAGAAATAAATTATGTAAAACAAATTATGTAAAATAACATTTTGCCACTCTAAGACATATCCTGACTTCAGAGATGTCAAGATGGAAAAAGAAAATGTAACTTAAAACACTGTAGCAGAGCCTTAATATGTAGGTAATACATATATACCGTAGCATGTAACATGGTTCAGTGATTAATTTATTTCTAGGGTTGGTAATGGTTAAAAAGAAGAGCATAAAGAAAACATGGTGTCCTCGGTACTGAAAGGACAGTAGGGGCTTGCTGTATGGGAAATGGTGAGTGAGTCACTCTAGTCTGGGAAACATCCCATAATGAGCCTTCATTCATATGTGGTGGTTTGCGTAGCATCTGCCTGGAATGGCTGACCAAGAGCTGAAAATGAGGCTAGAGAAAAAAAATAGAATGAGCAGATGAAAATTTGTGTGTGCTACTCAAGAGGGTTGAAGCCTTTGTGTACTCAGGGGCAGCATCTCCCCAGCAAGGTGGCATCTCTGTTTTGGAAAACATGAGGACATAGAATGGATCAGAGGAAGAAGGTACCATACATTGAGCAAGGCTGGAATCAAAACTGCAAAATTTATCACCAGTAGGAAGTATGGATCATGTATTTTTTTTTTAACCCAAAAGAAAAAAACTATCATCCTTGGTTGGTGCATCAGCCTCTGCAGGACCCTCTGGGCTCATATTTTTTAGGTTGGTGATCTTTTTGTGGGGCTCCTATTCCCTCCATGTCATTCTATCCCCATCTCCCTCTTCTTCCATGAGACTCCCTGCACTCTGCTCAAAGTTTGGCTGTGAGTCTCAGTATCTGCTTTGATCCCCTGTTGGGTGGCTCCTTTCAGAGAACCCTCTATAGTAGGCTCCCGTCCTGTTCCCTTTATTCTACTTCTTTTGGTGTCTATCCTGTTTGCCATTCTGAATGAGATTTAAACATTCTTCCTAGAGACCTAGACCCCCTGCTCAGATGTAGCCTATTGGTAGCTCCATCTTCCTGCTGTTGCCCGAGTAAGGGCAGCAGGGGCTGCTTCCATCATGAACTCAGTTGCCTGCTCTTTGATCACTTGCCCCTGGTGATGTGGCCTTACCAGGCCACAGAGGAAAAGAATCTAGGCAGTCCTGATAAGATTTGACAAGTTATGGTCAGATGGCATAGGAGGAGAACTCCCCCTTTCAGTGGACTAGGGAAAGGGGATAGGGGAGAACAGGGAGGGAGGGTGGGAGTGAGAGGAGTTCAGAGAGAGGTCATCAATCGGGGTGTATAATTAAATAATGTAAAAAATTCAACTAAAGTTGAATTGAAATAAAAGAGAAAACATGTAAACAACTATAAACCAGAAAAAAGAGAAAAGTTATGTTACATAAAATAATTAAATCATATGAAATGAGTGTGTTCAATCAAGAACACTAAAATCACCAGTCCTCTCTCCACTATCAGACTATCAGTCTGAAAAAGAATTGCCTTTCTCTCAAGTGTTTATATAGATATATGTGCTTATATGTTTATATATACATACACACATATATATATACACACACACACATATTCAGCCCACATTTAAGGCTATCTGATTTTATGGTTATTTTTTCTCATTCCTTATAGAATATAAATATTTTGTTGCGGCAAAGTTATGGATTATTATATGTACAGGGGAAGAATTGGGAAAAGGGTATACAGAGATAGGGTGAGCTGGGGAGTTACTGTTACGGTGAGATCAAGAGAAGAGGGTTGGCATAAATGGCGGCAAATGACATTTGAAGAGTAAATAGGTGCTTAAAAGCTGTGACTCAGATTCTCTGAGGATGATGGCCTGCAGCGTACAGAACAGGTGGTTCAAGGAGCTTTGATGTTAGGTCTTCGGCAATGGCATTTGTGGGAAGAGCTGGTCATTGGAAAAAAATCTGAGAGAATGTTGATGACGATATGTTAGAGTGAGCATCATCTTAGGAAGACGATACCTACCAAACTTACAGGAGCCACTGCATGCATTTGAATGTAAATTAGAAAACCATTAAAAAAGCCCAAGACCTGTATACATTGCTATCTGTAAAGTGGCTTAGTGAGAGAAGTTCAATAACCAATCCTAGACATACCTGGAAAAAGGTAGGATAAGTTTTTATTGCCCTACCCATTAGTCATTTATACAGTGATGTTCGACTCATGCAACCGTGGGTAATATACTGTGGAAATTGAAATTTAAATAGTGGTATTAGGGACTGGTGCTATTTAACTAAACCATGGTAATGAATGCTATGCGTATTGGAACTATGTAAAATGAGACTTCTCTGTCCTTTTGTCATATCATTACATTATATATTTATAAAAATAAATCACAAATGTATGTCATGCATTTTTTTATCACTATTGCTCTATAGTACATCTAGAGATCAGGGATAGAGATACCTCCAGAAGATCTTCTATTATACAGAATCGTTTTTAGCTATTCTGTTTTTTGTTTTGTTTTTTTTTTGTATGAATTTGAGGATTGTTCTTTAATGGTCTGTAAAGAAATATTTTGGCATTTTGATGGAAATTGCATTGAATCTGTAGATTGCTTTTGGTAGGATGACCATTCTTACTATATTAATCTTACCAATCCATGAGCATGGGACATCTTTCGATCTTCTGATATCTTCACTGATTTCTTTCTTCAGAGACTTGAAGTTTTTTCATACTAGTCTTTTACTTGCTTGGTTAGAGTTACACCAAGGTGCTTTAAGGTTGTTTTTTTTGTTTGTTTGTTTGTTTTTGTTTTGCTATTGTGAAGGGTGTTGTGTAGGTTTTTCAAAGGCTACTTTATTTGGGGGTTCCTTAGAGCTTATATTTCCCTTCCAACTCCCCAACCCTAGGTAATGTGAAACAGGTTGTAAGGGAAAGGGAACTTAGCCCTCCTCACTTCTTCTTACTGGGTAGATAGAATTGTAGGATTCTTTTGGGTACAATACCAATATCCATCATCAGGAAATCCAGAAGTCCAGGTATCCAGCAAACCAAGGAAGGCAGCAGGAGCAGCAAACAATCCTCCTCCACGCCACCACTCCTTTTTCCTCTGGGCTATCATATTTATACCACTCAAAGTCCTCAGAATTCAACTAATTCCAGCTGGCAAAGGGCCCCTCTCAGAGCCCCTATGAAGCAAATAGCTTGCTTTTGTGAACAATCTGAATCAGTCCCATATCCCACAGCTGGGAGTAAAACAAAAACATGTTTACATCCTTTCTGTTTTTTTAATTGGCTTTTTCACTAACATTAATGAACAATATACGTCAAGAATTATGAGAATTATCAAATAAGAATTACATTTACATTGTCCCGTCATATCCTATTTTGCAATCTTGGAAAAAGTATTCCCTAACTATTCTATCCTAATGAGTCCTGAGTTATTTACCTAAATCACTTTCTTATCATATCTTTTATCTATCAACCTAAAAACATCTATCTAGACCTTAAAACATCTTTTTTATACATAAACCAATTGGTGCCCAGATGTAGGAATAATGGATAAATCTGGTTTCTAATGCCATAGAGGAGACACCAGTGTATTGAGAAATGAACATACTGTTTCAGGATATGAGGAAAAGGTTTACGGAAGTCACCACTGCTGGTTTCTCTCCTGCTTTGCTCCCAGAGAGGATTCACTGGTTTGGCTTCTTCATCTTCCTGCATTTCATTTTAAAGAGGGTTGGGAGAATGGTTGAACAATTATAAAAGTTGTGAGTTGATATACAGGGGTTTGAGAAACAAACAAACAAAAATGGATGAAATAGGGAAATCAGAAGTGTCACTCAATTCTCTCAGTTTTGGAAAGATTGCAGAGTTGGCTGTGCAACTGGAGTTTGCTGGCAGAGATGGAAGTACTTGTGAAGCAAATAGTGCCACTAAAGGGAGTACAAAAGGGTTCAGACCCTGAGAGCTGGAGTTTCCCAAAATCACCACCCTGCCCTGCTCCAAGCAATTTTGATGTCCAGTTCCCACAGCCCCTGTATGAGGCAAAGGGCTGGGAGGAGCAGAAAGCCACACAGGTCAAAAGGTTTGTTAATGATGAGCAAACTGAGCTGCCAGAGTAGCAGCTTCAGGTTAAGAGATTACCACCATTAAATTTCCCAGTAGCCACCGAAAACCTTAGATATCAAAATTCTCATTGCTTCAATGGCAGTAAATTTGGCCATTTGAAAAGAAATTGTGACCAAGATGTTAAAAAGACTCAGAGCTCAAACTGGCTGGTGAGTTAAACCTGAAACATACGATACTTTCCACCAGAGAAGCAAAGGAGCTATTTCTGGTAGTACTGAGTTCTTATTAAGAACTTTCAAGTTTCCTGGAGTTTGTAGATGCAGTGATAAAAACAGGTAATTTGACTAGTGAAGACATTGGAAGTAGGAGAAGACAGGGAACAGGACAGGAACCTTCCACAGGGGGCCTTTGAAAGACTACACAGCAGGGTATCCAAGCAGATGCCAAACTTTGAGCAGAGTGCAGGGAATCTTATGAAAAAAGGGGGAGATGGAAAGACCTGGAGGAGACAGGAACTCCACAAGGAGAGCAACAGAGCCAAACAACTTGGGCTCACTGGGTCCTGCAGAGACTGATGAATCAACCATGCATGCAGAGGACCTAGACCCCCTGCTCAAATGTTGCCCATGGGAAGCCCAGTCTTCATTTGGTTTTTCTAGTAAGAGCAGGGGCTGTCTAAGACTTGGACTCAGTGGCCAGCTCTTTGATCACCCCTCTTTCGAGAGGTGTTCTATCTAGGCAACAGAGAAAGAGGATCCAGGCAATCCTGATGAAACCTGATAGGCTAGGGTCAGATAGTAGAGTCAGTGGACCTGGCCTATCAGCGGATTATGGGAGGGACATAGGGGGAAAGAGGGAGGGAGGGGGAGACTGGGAGGAGATGAGGGAGGGGGCCACAGCTGGGACACAAAGTGAATGGATTGTAATAGTAATAATAAAGAAGAAATTAAAAAATATATTTTTGAAGTTTCCTGGAGTTTGTAGATGCTGTGAGAAAAGGGATAATTTGACTGGCGAATGTGTATCTAAGAAAGACAGATGAGGTAACTTCTTGCCATTAGGAAACAGCTTTACAGCCTTGGCTGGAGGGTCAACAGCAAAAAGTACCAGCTGTTCCAGACAAGAGCGGCATAGAGTTACCAGGTTGTAGTAGAAACTGTTGAAAAGTGTTTGGTTCCTTGATCATCTCCCTTAAAGAAAACAACAGCAGTTCTCATTCATATTAAAAGAAAGCCAGTTTTGAAAACAAATGGAGAAATGTTGTGGATATAAACTTTTTGTTTTGTTTTGTTTTGATTCCAGGTGTAGGATATGGGACTGATTCAAATTGTCCACAGCAGCAAACTCTTTGCTTAGTACAGGTTCTGAGAGGGGCCCTTTGCCAGCTGCAGATAGTTTAAATGTGAGGACTCTGGAGAGGGAATAAATGCCAGGGCCGAGAGAGAGGTCTCCGAGGAAGACGAGGGCTGCTGGTGTTTCCCCTCTGCTGCTCCTGATTGCCGTTGATGTAATTTGTTGAGAAGTTGGAAGTATCCTGAAACAAGGACTGGACTTGCCCTAAGGAACTCTACAATGCTAGCCAGCAAGAAGTAGCTAAAGAGAACTCTGCCTCCTTTCCCCACTAACCTCCTTTCTCTTTTACCTGATATTAGGGTGTTGGAAGGGATTGGAGTAGAGGAGGAAGAAAGAGGTATAACAAACCAAAATAAAATAGCTTTAGAAAGGATGCTACAGTGCTGTTTCTCTAATTTCTTCCTCAGTCCCTTTGTCTTTTGTATATATGAGGCCTACAGATTTTTTTGAGTTAATTTTGTATCCAGCCACTTTGCTGAAGTGTTTATCGGCAATAGGAGATCCTTGGTATAATTTTTGGGTCACTTATATAATAAGATGATACTATCATATCATCTGCAAATAATGATAGATACTTTGACTTCTGTCTTTCCAAATTATATCCTCTTGATCTCCTTTAGTTGTCCTATTGCTCTAGCTTAGGACTTCAAGAACTATGTTGAAGAGATAAGGAGAGAGTGGGCAGCCTTGTCTTGTCCTGATTTCAGTGGAATTGTTTTACATTTCTCTCCATTTAGTTTGATGTTGGCTACAGGCTTGCTTTACATTACCTTTCCTATATTTAGCTATGTGCCTTATATCCGTGATCTCTCCAAGACTTTAAACATGAATGAGTGTTAGATTTTGTCAAATGCTTTTTCAGCATCTAAGGAGATTATCATGTGGTTTTTTTTCTTTCGGTTTGTTTACATTGATGGATTTTCATATATCGAACCACCCCTTCATGCCTGGGTTGAAGCCTTCTTGGTCAAGGTTAATGATATCTTCTTGGATTTGGGTTATGACTATTTTATGGAGTATTTTTATATGAATGTTCATAAGGGAAATTGGTCTGAAATTCTCTTTCTTTGTTTGGTCTTTGTGTGGTTTAGGTATCAATATGACTGTGTTTCTTCTGTTTCTATTTTGTGGAATAGTTTGAAGAGTATTGGTGTTAGCTCTTCTTTGAAGATCTGGTAGAATTCTGTACTGAAACCATCTGGCCCTGGGCTTTTTCTAGATGGGAGACTTTTGATCTTTAGGAGATATAGGACTATTTAATTTATTTACTTGATCTTGATTCAACTTTGGTAAGTGGAATCTATCAGGAAAATTGTCCAGTTTATTTAGATTTTTCAAATTTTGTGGCATATAGGCTTTTGAACTAAGACCTAATGATTGTTCGGATTTCCTCAGTGTTTGTTATGTCCCTCTTTTCATTTTGTGTTTTGTTGATTTGGATAGTGCTCTCTTCCTTTTAGTTCATTTGGCTCAGGGTTTGTCTATCTTGTTGATTTTTCTCAAAGAACTAGCCCTTGGTTTCATTGAATTTTTCTTTGAATTGTTCTTTTTATTTCTTTTCTTTCTTTTTTTTTTTTTCAATGCAGTTTATTCAGGAACCTTGAACAATCTTCTGACCCTGGGGAAAGCCAGCCCACAGCTTAAATAGCCTCTGGGTAGCCAACCCCAGCATGCCACGTGGGCAATGCAGATAGGTCCACATACATGGAAGCAAGCCAGATCCTCAGCCTTAGCCAAATATGGAGTTGTTTGTGACAGAGAGCACTCACCATTGGGAAGGTGGAAGGCGGAAACCAGCTCCATCTTTAAGGCATGGCATTACGCAGCTCTCTACAGTTCCCCCTTTTTGTTTTAGATGCATCAGGCAAGAGTAGAGGTCTGATCTCTGATATTAGAAATAAATTGGGACTTTGTACCAATGTTCATTTAGGTGTCATCCACCCAAAGAGCATCAGACCCGTCCGATACCTTTTTCTCAGAGGCGGGACCTGGGGCATCAACCCGCATGCAATCAGACATGCTCTTCTCTGGGTCGAAAGTGGCTGACCCTGAGTGCAGTGCTTAGCCTCGCATCCTGAGCATAACATTTTAGCTCCCATGCTTGGGGAGACTGTCCTGCTTCAATGGCTGTAAAGGCCTGAATGGTCATGGCTGCATTACGCTGTTGTGAGACTCTAATCTTGCATATATACCACAGGCAAACCAAGGAGACCAACACCAGAAGGCCTGCTAACGCTCCCATGCCCGCCCATTCCTTCAGATGATTCATGGCTACAGCAATCCATGATGATAATCCTGTGGCTAGTCCTGTGTCCACTCTGGTAGAATTTACTGTGACAATGGCCACTCTCAGCTGCTCCATCATAGTATCGAATTCTCCAGTCCAATTACCTAAAATATAGCTAGACAATTGTTTAGACAGATTTGCAGCACAGGAAAAATTCTCATATTGTATGCTAGTGACACAAAGTCCAGCATACTTCCATTGACAGCCGAGTTGAGCGATTTGCCATAGGGTATCAATTTGTTCCTGCACGAGGTCAATCCTCTGATTGAACACCATCAAGCCTCCTTTTAGTTGACCATTAATTCCTTTTTGTACATCTAAGGCATGAGCTACATTGGCTAAAAGATTATTCAGGGTCTGAGCAGTCTGCGCACTATAACTCATGGCTAATGCCGTGGTGGTAGCTCCAACAGCCGCCAATGAGATGGCAGTAACAATGGCGGCTGTAATTCCAAGATCCCTTTTCTGTCTGAAGAGAGTCATAGCGTGAGGGGCATCAACGGGCACAGGCACCCAGCGAGGCATGCAAGTAACCAGGGCATACCTAAATTCACTAGCATTCCAGCATTGGGCAAAAAAGCAGGTATCATTACCACAATTACTTGGCTCTATCTGGCTAACAATGAATAAAAATGGGGGATATAGACAAACAGGTGTGGGCTTATAGGAAATATTATGAGAAGCCTTAACCCCCTCGTTGGAACATCCTGCATCAGTTCTAGAGTAGCAGTGGTGGTGTCCGAGGTCTGAGTAGGTTCAGGAGACCATTGCCCCCAGGGACAAGATGTGCTCCATGTAAATTGACTAACTCCATGTTTTCCTCCACTTTTGAAAGTCATTTAAGGTTCTTAAATTATCTTTTTTTTCCTTTTTAAAATTTTTCATCAATTACACTTTATTCATTCTGCATTCCCCCATAAGCTCCTCCCTCCTCCCCTCCCAATGCCACCATCCCTCCTCCCTCTCCATGCATGCCACTCCCCAAGTCCACTGATAGGGGAGGTTCTCCTCTCCTTTCTGATCTTAGTCTATCAGTTCACATCAAAAGTGGCTGCATTGTCCTCTACTATGGCCTGGTAAGGCTGCTCCCCCCACCCCCCAGGGGGAGGTGATCAAAAAGCAGGCCAATCAGATTATGTCAGAGGCAGTCCCTCTTCCCATTACTATGTAACCCACTTGGACACTGAACTGCCCTGGGCTACATCTGTGCAGGGGTTCTGGGTTATCTCCATGAATAGTCCTTGGTTGGAGTATGAGTCTCTGGGAAGTTCCCTGTGTTCAAATTTTCTTGTTCTGTTGCTCTCTTTGTGGAGACCCTGTCCTCTCCAGCTCTTACTATTTCCCAGTTCTTACATAAAATTCCATTCACTCTGCCCAACAGTTGCCCATCAAGCTCAGCTTCTGCTTTGATAGTCTGTAGGGCAGAGGCTTTCAGAGGCCCTCTGTGGTAGGTTCCTAGGTTGTTTCCTGTTTTCTTCTTCTTCTGATGTCTATCCTCTTTGCCTTTCAGAATGCGGATTGACCGTTTTAGGTAGGGTCCTCTCTCTTGCTTAGATGCACAGATTTTAGTGGGTTTGTCCTATGTTGTATGTCTATATGAGCGAGTATATACCGTGTGTGTCTTTTTGCTTCTGGGACAACTCACTCAGGATGATCCTTTCCAGGTCCCACCATTTACCTGCAAGTTTCATGATTTCCTTATTTTTCATTGCTGAGTAATATTCCATTGTATAGATGTACCACAATTTCTGCATCCATTCTTCAGTTGAGGGGCATCTGGGTTGTTTCCAGCTTCTGGCTATTACAAATAAAGCTGCTACAAACATGGTTGAGCAAATGTCCTTTTTGTATACTTGAGCCTCTTTTGGATATATGCCCAGGAGTGGTATGGCTGGATCTTGAGGAAGCGCTATTCTTAGTTGTCTGATAAAGCGCCAGATTGATTTCCAGAGTGGTTGTACAAGTTTACATTCCCACCAGCAGTGGAGAAGGGTTCCCCTTTCTCCACAACCTCTCCAGCATGTGTTGTCACTTGAGTTTTTGATCTTGGCCATTCTCATGGGTGTAAGGTGAAATCTCAGGGTTGTTTTGATTTGCATTTCCCTAATGGCTAATGAGGTTGAACATTTCTTTAAGTGCTTCTCTGCCATTCGATATTCCTCTGTCAGGAATTATCTGTTTAGCTCTGTTCCCCATTTTTTAAGTGGATTACTTGGTTTGCTGCTTTTCAGCTTCTTTAGTTCTTTATATATACTGGATATGAGTCCTCTGTCAGATAAAGGGTTGGTGAAGATTCTTTCCCAATCTGTAGGCAGTCGCTTTGTTTTGATGACGGTGTCCTTTGCTTTGCAGAAGCTTTTCAGTTTCATGAGGTCCTATTTAATGATTGTTGCTCTTAGAGCCTGTGCTGTTGGTGTTCTGTTCAGGAAGTTTCCCCCTGTACCAATGAGTTCTAGGGTATTCCCCACTTTTTTTTCTAGCCGATTTAATGTGTCTGGTTTTATGTTGAGGTCTTTGATCCACTTGGACTTCAGTTTTGTGCAGGGTGATAAGTATGGATCTATTTTCATTTTTTCTACATGTAGACATCCAGTTGGACCAGCACCATTTGTTGAAGATGCTATCTTTTTTCCATTGTATAGTTTTGGCGTCTTTGTCAAAGATCAGGTGTCCATAAGTGTGTGGGTTTATTTCTGGGTCCTCTGTTCGGTTCCATTGATCCACCATTCTGTTTCTATGCCAGTACCATGCAGTTTTTAAAACTGTTGCTCTATAGTACAACTTAAGATCAGGGATGGAGATACCTCCAGAAGATCTTTTATTGTAGAGGATTGTTTTAGCAATTCTGGGTTTCTTGTTATTCCATATGAAGTTGAGAATTTTTCTTTCCAGGTCTGTAAAGAATTGTGTTGGTAATTTGATGGGAATTGCATTGAATCTGTAGATTGCTTTTGGTAAGATGGCCATTTTTACTATGTTAATCTTTCCAAGCCATGAGCATGGGAGATCTTTCCATCTTCTCATATCTTCTTCTAATTCTTTCTTCAGAGATTTGAAATTTTTTTCATACAAGTCTTTGACTTCCTTGGTTAGGGTTAGTCCGAGGTACCTTATGTCATTTGTGGCTATTGTGAAAGGTGTTGTTTCCCTAATTTCTTTCTCAGCCCTTTTGTCTTTTGTATACAGGAGGGCTACTGATTTTTTTGAGTTAATTTTGTATCCGGCCACTTTGCTGAAGGTGTTTATCAGCTGTAGGAGTTCCCTGGTAGAGTTTTTGGGGTCACTCACGTATACTATCATATCATCTGCAAATAGTGATAATTTGACTTCTTCCTTTCCAATTTGTATGCCCTTGATCTCCTTCAACTGTCTTATTGCTCTAGCAAGGACTTCCAGAACTATGTTGAAGAGATATGGAGAGAGTGGGCTGCCTTGCCTTGTCCCTGATTTCAGTTTCTCTCCATTGATTTTGATATTGGCTGTAGGCTTGCTGTATATTGATTGCCTGTACTATGTTTACATATGTGCCTTGTATCCCTGATCTCTCCAAGACTTTAAAAATGAATGGATGTTGGATTTTGTCAAATGCTTTTTCAGCATCTAGGGAGATTATCATGTGGTTTTTTTTCTTTCAGTTTGTTAATATGGTGGATCACATCGATGGATTTCCGTATATTGAACCACCCTGCATACCTGGGATGAAGCCTACTTGGTCATGGTGGATGATATCTTTGATGTGTTCTTGTATTCGGTTTGCGAGTATTTTGTTGAGTATTTTTGCATCAATGTTCATAAGGGATACTGGCCTGAAGTTTTCTTTTATGGTTGGGTCTTTGTGAGGTTTGGGTACCAAGGTGACTGTGGCTTCATAGAATGTGATTGGTAATGTTGCTTCTGTTTCGATTTTGTGGAATAGTTTGAAGAGAATTGGAGTTAGCTCTTTTTTGAATGTCTGGTAGAATTCTGCGCTGAAACCATCAGGTCCTGGCCTTTTTTTGGATAGGAGACTTTTGATGACTGCTTCTATTTCCTTGGGGGATATAGGACTATTTAATTGATTTACCTGGCCCTGATTTAGCTTTGGTAAGTGGAATCGATCAAGAAAATTGTCCATTTCATTTAAATTTTCAGATTTTGTTGTGTATAGACTTTTGAAGTAAGTCCTAATGATTGCTTGGATTTCCTCAGTGTCTGTAGTTATGTTCCCCTTTTCATTTCGGATTTTGTTGATTTGGATGGTGTCTCACTGCCTTTTAGTTAGCTTGGCTAAGGGTTTGTCTATCTTGTTGGTTTTCTCAAAGAACCAGCTCTTGGCTTCATTGATTCTTTGAATTGTTTTATTTGTTTCTAATTGATTGATTTCAGCCCTGAGTTTGATTATTTCCAGCCTTCTGCTCCTTCTTGGTGTGTCTGCTTCTTCTTTTTCTAGGGTTTTTAAGTGAGCCATTAAGTTGCTTGAATGCGCTGTCTCAAATTTCTTCTTGAAGGCACTTAGTGCTACTAACTTTCCTCTTAGCACTGCCTTCATTGTGTCCCACAAGTTTGGGTATGTTGTGTCTTCATTTTCATTGAGTTCTAGGAAGATTTTAATTTCTTTCTTTATTTCTTCCCTGACCCAGATGTCTTTTAGTAGCAAGTTGTTCAGTTTCCATGTATGTGTAGGCTTTTTGCTATTTCTGTTGTTACTGAGGTCCAGCTTTATTCCATGGTGATCAGACAGGATACAAGGGATTATTTCAATCTTCTTGTATCTGTTGAGGCTTGCTATGTGGTCTATTTTGGAGAAGGTTCCATGAGGTTCTGAGAAGAAGGTAAATTCTTTTGTGTTTGGGCGTAAGGTTCTGTAAATGTCTGTTAGGTCCATTTGATTCATGACCTCTGTTAGAGATATTGTTTCTTTGTTTAATTTCTGTTTTGTTGATCTGTCCTTTGTTGAGAGTGGGGTGTTGAAGTCTCCCACTATTAGTGTGTGGGGATCTATGTGTGGTTTAAGTTTTATCAATGTTTCTTTCACAAATGTGGGTGCCCTTGTATTTGGGGCATAGATGTTCAAGTTTGTGATGTCTGTTTGGTGGAATTTTCCCTTGATGAATATGAAGTGTCCTTCCCCATCTCTTTTGATTAATTTTGGTTGAAAGACTATTTTATCAGATATTAGAATGGCTACTCCTGCTTGCTTCTTGCATCCATTTGCTTGAAAAGCCGTCTTCCATGCCTTTACCCTCAGGTAATGTCTATCTTTGTGACTTAGGTGTGTTTCTTGTATAGAACAGATTGCTGGGTTTTGTTTACGCATCCATTCTGTTAGTCTGTGTCTTTTTATTGGAGAATTAAGTCCATTGATATTGAGAGAGATTAATGACCAGTGGCTGTTAGATCCTTTGAATTTGATGTTGGCTGTGGTCATACGATTGTGTGCTTGGTTGCTTTTTGTTTTACTATAGTGGGGTTATTTATTTCCTGTGTTTTCTTGAATGTAGCTAGTTTTCATGGGTTGTATTTTCCCTTCCAGTGTCTTCTGTAATGCTGGATTTGTATGTAGGTATTGTTGAAATTTGTTTTTGTCATTGAATATCTTGTTTTCTCCATCTATGAGGACTGAGAGTTTTGCAGGGTATAGTAGCCTGGGCTGACATCTGTGTTCTCTTAGGGTCTGCATGATATCAGTCCAGGCCCTTCTGGCTTTCATAGTCTGTTGAAAAGTCAGGTGTGATTCTAATGGGTTTGCCATTATATGTTACTTGGCCCTTTTCTCTTGCAGCTTTTAGTATTTTTTCTTTGTTCTATATACTTATGGTTTTGATTATTATGTGGCGGGAAGATTTTTTTTTCTGGTCAAATTTGTTGGGTGTTCTGTAGGCCTCATGTATTCTTATTGGCTTCTCCTTTAACTTGGGAAAATTTTCTTCAATGATTTTGTTGAAAATATTTTCTGGGCCTTGGAGAAGGGAGTCTTCTTTTTCCTCTATACCTATTATTCTTAGGTTTTGTCTTTTCATACTGTCTTGGATTTCTTGGACAGTCTGTGTCAGGAATTTTTTGGATTTAACATTTTCTTTGACAGATAATCGATTTCTTCCATTGTATCTTCTACACCTGAGATTCTTTCTTCCATCTCTTGTAGTCTGTTGGTTATGCTTACCTCTGTAGTTCCTGTTTTCTTCCCTAAATTCTTCCTCTCCATTATTTCCTCCATTGTGTTTTCTTTAATTTTTCCAGTTCTGTCTTCAGGTCTTGATTTGTTTTGTTTACTTCCTTCACCTGTCTGATTGTATTTTCCTCTTTTTCTTTTAGTTCCTTCAACTCTGTTTCTTTTACTTCTTTCAGTGATTTAAGTATTTCTTCTCTGAAGGCCACAAACTGTTTGGTTGAATCTTCCTGTATTTCTTCACAGATGGCCATAATCTGCTTGTCTTTAATTTCCTCCATTTCTTTACGGATAGCCATGATCTGTTTGTTTTTTTCTTCCTCTAATTCTTTATGTATTTTATTTGTTTCCTCTATTATCCTCTTCATCAGCATAGATGTTAGGTCATCTTCTTGATTTTCTATTATGCTCGTTATACCGGGCTGTTTGCCCCTGGATGGCTGGGTTCTGGAGATGCCATATTGCTCTGTCTTTTGTTGGTTGAGCTTTTATGCTGACCTCTACCCATTGGGCTGTTTTAGGTGTTGGCTGTTAGTTTCTGTGCTTTCTGGAGTCCTGAGGTAGGGAGAATCCCCTTGGCCGGAAGATAATTTTTCCTGAAGGAGTCCTCCTCTGCTTTTTGGTTATGGTCACTGTATGGCCAGTGTTTCTCAGGAATTGCCACTGCTAGTCTGCGGGAGCTGAGTTTCCAATCTCTCTGTGCTCCCTGTTTGGGCCCAGATCTGTGATGGCTAGGTCTACTCACCTGTTTGTGATCTGCAGTCTGCTAGACTGTCCCTAGGTGACCCCAGCAGCACGGTTTCTTCCTTCCCTGTGGGGTCCTCTCTGGACAGGGGTTCCCAGTCCCTGTTGTACTGGGGCACACAGCTTGTCTGTACCTCTGAGCTGAGTGCAAAGCTCTCCTCGCAGCAGGAGCTCAGCTGTGTTGGCGGTGGGTACCCGCCGTCCTAGAGATCTTCCGGGGAAAGACTGGGTGACCTGTGATCAGACTGGCAACTTTGCTTCCCCGTGGGGTTTTCTTATGACTGGGACTCCCAGCCTCAGGCACCCTTGTGCCCACGGATCAGCCTGGGAAAGTGATTGGGACAAGGACGCTTGCGGCTCCAGCCTGGAGACACAAAGCCCGCGTTACCTGGGATTTCTTCCGGGTTCTGGTTGGGTAGCCGTGAGTGGACCCGACCGATTCCCACACCGTGGGAGCCTCCCCTCACCTGGGAAACATGATCGATGTAGTTTCAGGGCCCAGAGTTCAGTCTCCTGGTCTCTGCACGGAGAGTGCTGTCCTGCTTCTCAGAAGCGGTGCTCTCCCGGTGCCGCCATCTTGGCTCCCCCTGTTCTTTTTATTTCTAATTTATTGATTTCAGCCCTGAGTTTGATTATTTCCAGCTGTCTACTCCTCTTTTGTAAGTCTGATTCTTTTTTATGTGGGCTAGGTGTGCCATTAAGTTGCTTATATGAGATGTCTCCAGTTTCTTTATGAAGGTACTTAGTGCTATGAAATTTCCTCTTACCACTGCTTTTATTGTGTCCCATAAGGTTGAGTATGTTGTGCCTTCATTTTCATTGAATTCTAGGAAATCCTTAATTTCTTTCTTTATTTCTTCCCTGACCCATTGAGCAGAGCATTGAGTAGAGCATTGTTCAGTTTCTATGTCTGTGTGGGGTTTTTTTGCCTACACAGTACACAACAACAGATTTCTGTTATTGAGGTCCAGCAATTTGTGTGTTTGTATGCTTGTCTGCTTTTGGTTCTGCTATAGTGAAGTCATTGATATGCTATGTTTTGGGGGTGTCATTATCTTCTGGTGGAAGTTTTTCTTTCTAGTTTAATTCATGGTGGTCTGATAAGATTTAAGGGGTTATTTCAGTCTTCTTGTATTTGTTGAGGTTTGCTTTGTGCCCAACTCTGTGGTCAGTTTTGGAGAAGGTTGCAGGAGGTGTTGAGAAGATGGTATATTCTTTTGTGTTTGGGTGAAAAATTCTGTAGATGTCTGTTAGGTCCATTTGATTCATGGCATGTGTTAGTGCCATTATTTCTCTGTTTAGTTTTTGTTTAGTTGACCTGTCCTTTGGTGAGAGTGGGGTGTTGAAGGCTCCCACTACTAATGTGTGGGAATCAATGTGTAGTTTAAGCTTTATTAATGTTTCCTTTACATATGTGTGTTCCCTTGTATTTGGGGCATATACGTTCATAATTGAGATGTTTTCTTAGAATTTTCCTTTGAGTATCAAATATCCTTCCTCATCTCTTTTGATTAATTTTGGTTGAAAGTCTATTTTATCAGATATTAGAATGTCTACTCAATCTTTTTTCTTGGGTCCACTTGTGTGGAAAAGCCTTTACCAGCCTTTACTCTCAGGTAATGTCTATCTTTGTGGCTGTACTGTATTTCCTGTATGCAGCAGAATGATGGATACTGTTTACACATCCATTCTCTTAGTCTAGGTCTTTTTATTGAAGAGTTGAGTCCATTGATATTGAGAGATATTAATGACCAGTGACTGTTAGTTTCTTTTATTTTGGTGTTTGTTGTAGTAGTGTGTTTGTATGCTTGTCTACTTTGGTTTTGCTGTAGTGAAGTTATTTATATGCTATGTTTTTTTTGGGGGGTGTAGTTAACTTCCTCGGGTGGGAGTTTTTCTTCTAGTATCTTCTGTAGGGCTGTGTTTATGCATAGATATTGTCTAAATTTGGTTCTGTTGTGGAATATCTTGTTTCAAACAATATACTAGTCTAAGCTGATGTTTTTTGTTTTCTTAGGGTTTGCAAGACATCTGCCTAGGCCCTTCTGGCTTTTTATGGTCTCTGTTGAGAAGTCAGGTGTGATTCTGATAGTTTTGCTACTATATGTTGGTCTTTTTTTTCTTGCAGGTTTTTTTTTTTTTCTGTACATTTAATGTTTTGATTATTATATGGAAGGAGGATTTCCTTTTCTGGTCTAATGTATTTGGTGTTCTGTAGGTCTCTTGTATGCTGGTAGGCATCTCTTAAGATTGGGGAAATTTTCTTCTATGATTTTGTTAAAATTTTTTCTTATCCTTGGAGTTGGGTGCCTTCTCTTTCTTTTATTCCTATTAATCTTATGTTTCTTCTTTTCATGGTGTTCTTGATTTCGTAGATGTTTTGTGTCAGGAAACTTTTTGGATTTGACATTTTCTTTGTCAGAAGCATCGGTGTGTTCCACTGTGTCTTCTACACTGGAGAGTCTTTCCTCATCTCTTGTATTCTGCTGGTGATGCTCACCTCCATTTTGTCCCTAAGTTCTCCCTCTCCAGGATTTCTTCAGTTTGTGCTTTCTTTAATATTTCCATTTTCATCTTCAGATCTTGCTTTTTGTTTGTTTCAATCACCTATCCTCTATTTGCCTGCCTTTCATTAAATGATTTGCTCAATTCATTCATCTGTTTTTTTTAACTTTCCTGTGTTTCTTTCAGTGATTTAATTAATTTCTTCTCTAAAGGAAAGAAGATCTGTTTGACTATATCTTCCTGTATTTCTTTACAGATTTTATTGGTTTCCTCCGTCATCATTTTCATGAGTACATTAAGGTCATTTTCTTGTCGGTTGTATTAGATATCCATGGCTGCTTGCCTTGGGATAACTGGGTTCTGGGATGCCATATTTTTCTGGCTTTTGTTGATGATGTTTTTATGCTGACCTTCAGCCATCTGGTTGTCTCTGGCATCGGCTGGTAGAACCTGGTACCCATTGGGTGCAGGAAAAGCTCTGGGGAGGAAGCTGGATGTTCCTACAAGAGCCTTTTCAGAGTAATAATAATAATCTGGCCTGGTGGGTGGTTCACGGGGGATTGCCCGTGGGTCTCCTCAGATGTTTGATTCTTGGGACAAAGTAGATTCCTCAGGAGTTCTAGGACCCTCCTTTTGTCGAGGAAGTCCTGGAGTCAGCTGCTCCACTACTTGTTTACTTGCTCAGAGGTTAGTGAACCTGAGCTCAGATATTGTGCTTGCTGGGTCAGTCTTTTTGGAGAGCCTATGAGCTCAGAAGTCCTGCTGGTCCCCTTAGAGAGATGGGTTGAGCCTTGGAGCAGTGTCTGGGGTTACTTCCGTGGGTCCTGAGCATCAGGATGCCTGAGATTGGGGCATGCTTGGGGCAGTGAGAATAGACCTGGAGTTTGGAGCCTCCAGCCACCCATACCAGAAGGTGTCCACTCCACAGGACAGTGAGAATGGGCCCCTGCATCTGAGCCACTGGTAAACAGAAGGTGTCCATTGGATAGTGAGAGTGGGAGCCTGGCTTTGGGGCCTCGTCCTCTGGTGCTGGAAGGTGTCCATAGATGTGGGACTGGGTGGGTGGCCTAGGGCTGTGGCCATGCTGGGTGTGAGCCCTGGCCTGAAGTTGGATCCTCAGGTTTCCCCGTGGCCTGTCTCCTCACCCGAGAAACACAGATGTCGGGGCTTGGGGATCCACAGCTCTCACTGAGGAGCTGTTGTTCAGATACCCTGTGTGATTGGCACCACCATCTTGGATCTTCCAGTCTGTTGTTTTTATATTCTCCTTCACTGTCCTTTTGAGACAGTAGCACTCATTGCAACCGGGGCTCACTGACTGGCTGGATTAGCTCATTGTGAAGTCCCTAGGCCACTGTGTCTCACCTCCCTAGGAACGGGGATTGCAGATGTCTTCTGCTGCACCAGGTTTTTCATCATAATTTTTTTATTTTTTTCATTTTTTTTACAGTTTATTGGTTTGTATCCCTGTTGTAGCCCCCTCCTTCATCTCCTCCCAGTCCCACCCTCTGTCCCTTTTCTCCCCTATTCACCTCTCCTAGTCCACTGAGAGGGGAAGTCCTCCCCTACTACCTGACCCTAGCCTACACTTCCCATCAGGACTGCCTGGATTCTGCTCATCTGTGGGATGATTAAGTTGTCCTATCAGGAAGAAGTGATCAAGGAGTAGGCAACCACGTTACTGTCAGAGACTGTCTCATCTCTCTAGAGAACCCACATGGAGGGTGAGCTGTCTATTCACTACATCTGAACAAAGGGTCTAGGTCCTCTCTATGCATGGTCTTTGGTTGATATATCTGTCTTGGCAGTCTCCCCTGGGCCCAGGTACATTTTTTCTTTGTTGGTCTGCTTGTAGAGTTCCTGTCCCCTCCTGGTTTTTCTCTCACTTCTTCCATAAGACTCCCTGTGTTCTGTCCAAAGTTTGGCTGTGACTCTCTTCATCTGCTTTGATCCCCTGCTCGGAGGAACCTTTTAGAGGGCATCAGTGATAGGCTCTTGTCCTGTTCTTCCTCTTCTACTTCTTTATGTATCTATCCTGTTTGTCCTTCTAAATGCACCAGTTTTATATAGGTTCTGGAGATCAAACTCAGATCTCCGTGTTTACACAAGTACTCTAACACCCAGTAATCTTATCAGTCCTAGGTTATTTGTCAAAGGTTAGAATATAGTAGAATGAAACAAGTGAACAAACAAAAAAGCTTTAAAGAAGTAACAAAATGATAGTAAACCAAGAGATCCACTAGATAATAGTAACAGCAAAACGGTGATAATGACAGTATGTGACTATATGGCATTTTGTAAAGGGATCTTACCCCAAACATCTTTTTCTATCTTCTGAACAGCCGTGTATTCAGTGAGAGAGGTAGAACTTGTGAACAAGAGATTTGTTTGTCACATGTAGCTGGAGGGAAGGGGAGAGGGAAAGGTGCACATCACCTTGCTGAGATCTCAGAACTCAGAGCAGCAAAGGAAAGAATGCTAGTACAGCAAGATGGTGAGCCCTGGAGTGGAAGTCAGCCTTTCTGTCTAAATATCCTGGTACTCCTGCTTTACTGTTGCTGTACCAGCCCCAAGCTAAACTGCTGTTTCCTAGAAGTTCACGTCCTATAGAACAATGGGGTGCTTGAAACATGGATTCCAACAAAAGAATTACTTTCATGAAATGGGTTGTATTTTAAAAGGTATTGACAAGATTGATGTAAGAAAAGCAGCCTTGGCTTTGAAAAGATAAAGCTTCATTTGCAGTGGGAGATGAAAATCCATTCTGTTCATCCAGAGAAGAAAGATGTAAATTACCATCCTGGGCATTTAGAGAAAGCGAGGCAATAGTTGTTACTCTCAGAGATAGGAATTTGTGCCCTACCTGCCTAGATGTGACACTATGATCTGGAAATAAGAACACATGAAAATATTACCGATTCTTAATGTCAAAGAGGTCCAGAAGGCAGGATGTGAGAATTGAGAATGTGGGACATTTGAGGCCTTTAGGGAGAGGGTAAATTGCATTTGATGCAGCCTGTTTCTACCCTAGGGAAATTCTACCACATATTTGATTTTTAGCTGCAATGTGTTGCTACATATTTATGCCCTTGAACATGTATTTATTACAGTTTTATGCAGCCCATTTTCATGACGTGAATTGTTTTTCTCTCTTAAGGGATATCTATGCTTTCCCCAAGATTATGTCAAATGAGAAGAATATGGAAAATAACTCCATTTGAAGCAGAGGAAATCCTGTTTTGCAAATCAAACCCAAACAATTAAATATGACTGGGGGGGGTAGTGTGGAAATCTGTTACAATTATTTTATTTTGTTTTTAATCTCTTTTCTGATCTCTATTACAAATGTCTTTTTTTTCTGCTCTGAAATAAATCCAAGCTTAAAAGTATTTTACTTTATATATACATGAATTCAAGTATTGGAAAATTTATGAACTGCAGGGTGACTTTGATATAAGATTAATAAAGTTTACATTACAGTTTCATTTCATATCTATCAAGAGCTGGGATTGATTAGCACCCTGCCTCATCACATGCACTTTCATTGTATTGAAGCTAACCTAGATGAGAGAGAGTTTTTGGTAACCACCTCGTAGGAGTGATAACTACAATACATGGGGGAGTTCTTGCATCTCCTCCAAAGCCCACCATTTTCTCAGATGGGCATTGAGATCTCACACATAAATCCAACAGGAATAGCTACAATGAACAGTAGTGGGAATTATGGCTGTAGTCTCTTACCATAATATATCCTCTCTTTTTAATAGCTTCCATGTCCAACAGTTACCACTAGCAATTCAGAATTTGTTGCCTGGCTGAGATTCCTTAATCTAAAGGGGTCAATATCATCTTTGGGTCAAATTACGAAGCCAGCCATTTTAGGTACTAGTGTTCACAAAGCAGTGATTGCAGTGAGGAAGTCCCCAGGCATTTGCTTCCCTGCGCAGCAAGAGAGGCTTGTTTCTTTCAGAATGACTCGGAAAATGATGGGCTCTGTTGCTCTCATCCTTGTTTCTTGGCTGTGATCCTGGAGATCAGCAAGGAAAAGGAGCATCTAATACTGCTACAGGTAATAATATAAGCACAAGGAGCATCAAAGACAAAATTAGAGAAACTGTCCCTTAGCAGGCTTTAAAAGGCTGAGGGAACTGTATGGGGAATGGTGAGGACGCTGGGCCGTAACGATGTTGGGTCCCACACTGGCTCCAGTTCTTGCCAGGCCCTGCTTCCATATGAGCTCCAAGCAATGTCTGTTTCCTTTAGCATCAGGAAGACGTAAATGGCAGACATATTCTCCTGCTCCTTCTTGGATCCTTTCTTTGATATGACAGACACCCCGATGGGCCACCTTTTATAGGGAAAAGAAGTGAGTCTGGTAATTTCTCATAGGGTGGATTTCTCTTGGGAACCCCTCCTCCATACCACGTGGAGAGCTGCTAGGTTGGTTCTTCACCAGTAATTTGGGGTTTTTCTTTTACCCCAAGCACATCCAATGTATATTCCTGTTCTTCAGCTCGTATCTGTTTAATTTTCTATCCTAAAGAGCCTGGCTGACCATCTCACACTGGTGATTTTTCTAAGTAGATTCACTGTCATTAGACTTTGTATAAGTAGGGATCACAGGCTTTTTACGCTGTTCAACAGTATTTAAGATGAAGGCCTGGATCATGGCACTTGATTTATATACAGGTCTAAATTAAGTAACATTTGCAAACCTAAGAGTAAATATTGAAGCAGGGTTGACTTTGAGACACTGCCCTGTTCTTCAGCCCTCTAAACCATAGATACCTTAGATGTTGTCATGGCACAGAGGTGCACAGTTTCAATGTAACAGAGTGGAATTCAGAGACCATAGGTGTAGAGGACATTTCAGCAACTAACACTTGTTTGGAGAGTGATGCAGTATCAGATATGGTTTCCTTGCTCCAGTGAATAACTTTCCTCTCATGCACATACAAGTAACTCATTAAACTCACTGGGCCACACACAAAATAGAAGATATGAAATCAGGAGGGATATTCACTGAAAAGAGTTTCAGTGCTAGAGAGAGGGAGGTGAGCAAGAGGAAAAATGACCAAAGTTCATTATATGAAAGTTTAAAACTGTAAAACAATAAAAAGTGGGGAAGAAGATAAAAGGTAGGCTCACGCAGCCCTCAGCCAAAGCAAGATACTTTCAGCACCCTGGAAAGCACCCCGGCGTCATTTCCTAGTTCTTGTTACGCTCCTATGAAGAAACCAGGATGTTGTTGTAATGTTGAGTTCCATTCGCCCCGCCTCCTTCTGTGTATTTTTGGTGTATGGGTGATGTGTATATATGTGCGTGTGTGTTGAATTTGGGTAAATACAACACATATGCCCATGTACACGTCTAGGAGAATGCGTGTGGACATGATGGGAAGATGTTAGATGTCTTCTTCGATCACTTTTCAGCTTACTTTAATTTTTGACAGTGATACAGGTCACTCAATGAGCCTGAATTTCATCTGTTTTTGCTCCACTCCCCACCAGTGAGCTCCTTTGATCTGCCTATGTCCACTGTTCACTGTTGTGGTTACAGACACATACAGCCTAGGTTTTGTGTGTGCTGGGAATTTGAACTCAGATCCTCCTGACTTACACACCAAGTCATTTCTCCAGCCCTCAACATTTGCCTTTTCTAGAACCTCATAAAGTTGACACCTAGTGTTTGCTTCTCAATGTCTGTTTGTTTTTATTTATTTTTATTTTATTTTTTGCTCAATATACTGCTGTTGAGATTTACCTTCCCAAAGTATATTCTAGTTATTTTTTTATCACTATAACAAAACACCAGGGAAAACAACTGTAACCAAGATGTTTTGTCACAGTTTTTAAGGTTTCAGTCCATGTGGGTTTTTTTTTTTTTTTTGTCTTATCACTTTGGGCCCATGGTGAGAAAAATTTATCATGGCAACAAGGATGTATCAGAGAGAAACTGATCACATCAGGATGACTGGATATCAAAGAGAGAGAGAGAAAAAGAGAAAGAGAGAGAGAGGAAGGGGTAGAGGAAAAGTAGTAGGAATGAAACACCCACTTGCTCTCTTTACAGTGATTGATTTTGTCAGCCTGATGAGGTCTAGAATCACCTGGGATGTAAGCATCTGGGAACATGTATGAAGTGTTAGCTGTCTGAGGTTAACTGAAGGGGGAAGACCTGCCCAATGTGGGTGGCAAGACAGTAGCTACACTGTGAGCAGCCAATACAGCTCCCATTTTCATGACTTTCCCTGCAATGATAGACTACAATGATGGAAGTGTGAGCCAAAATAAACCCTTTTTTCTCCTAACTTGCTTTTACCAGAGCATTTTGTTATAGTAACAGAAAAGTAAGTAATACACTCTTAGCGTGTGTCCTGTTTCCTAAGATTCCATAATCTCTCAGCAACTCAGCACATTATGAATCATTAATGGATTAATCTATTGATGAAGTCAGAGTTCTCTTGATAAAATTACTTCTCAAAATCAGTTAAAATGCAAGATGTGAAATTTCATTGGCTGGAGTATAATTTTTTATTGGCATTGAAAACTGTTCTTGTATTATGTAAGAAAATAAATGTAAAATCCATGTTAATGATGTAAACTCAATTTCATTCACTTAGAATGGCCTTAAACTACAAGCAAGAATTGTGGGAAATTAAAAGACTGGAAGCAGAGGAAAGATCTGTGCATTGAAATGCTTTTAATACTTTCTTCTTTTTTTTCAAAAATGGCCACTGCCTGTCTCTTTTGTATTGAGCCCTGCAGGTTGTAAACTAGCCATGCCCAGGGTACTCAGCATATAATAAAGAGGGAGAGAAAAGGAGACTACCATTTTCTGTGTTAGTCCGGGTTTCCTATAAGAACAGAACACATAGCTGTAAGAGGGACTTTAATAGATGGCATAGGGCATGCTCAGAGGATGCAGACTCCCACAATGGCTACCTGCAAAGTACAGTGCCAGGGCAGCCAGTAACTGCTTGTCCAAGGAGCTGGAGACCTCAGAATAAGAGAGGAGTGATCCAGAACTGGTGTAAGGTTGGAGATAGGAAAGCTCCCAGGAGTGTCATTGATATAGCTGTGTTCTACAGCTAGTGAATCTGGAACCTGATGCCCATAGGCAGCAGCAGCAGCAAAAATGCATCTCTTCACAAAGAGCCCAGCATTGGCACATGTGTGAGCATGTGTTTTCTTTTATTTTTTTGTAGCACCCACCACCCAAAAAACTGGATGGTGCCACCCGCACTCAGTGGCATGTTCCCCACTCAGCTTGCTAACTCCTGTGTCAATCATCCCAGGAAGCAGTCACAGAGGCACGGCGGAAGCATGCTTTATGAATTCTCTAGTTGTCTCCAAATCTGGTCAAGTTGGAAAGTCAAGGTCATCCATCACACTGTCTCTAACATGCCCTCCTTCAGTCGTTTCTGGAAGTCTTTGGGTGCTCTCTAGGAAGTAGAACGGATCAAGCTTATTCTTTACCTCAGGGTAGAGTTGTTTGTTCTGTCTCAGTGGCTGTCATTACTTATGTCCATCCAGTGTCAGTTGCTGAAATGCTGATTGGCTTAGGAACCCACTGGAGAGGACAGAGCTTCACCAAGGCTGATGATGAGGGACTCACGTCACCATTGTTAATCAGTTTGCCCCTAAACCATTTGTGCAGTGCAATTTCACTGACTCTAACTTGACCAAATATAATTTGATTAAAATTCAGCAAGCTTCTCGGTCCCAGAATTTGTTTCAAACGATGATTTGACTGAAATAAATAATCTATAGTTTTTGTAATTTTGAATTCATTTCCAGTGGATAAGCCATGAGAGTAAATTGACTGAAAATGAATGAGAAATTGCAACTCCCCAAATAGAAAGACATTTTGTAATCCTGTATAAAAAAGAAAGCGATTAAGATAAATAAAATATGATAAAATTGTCTTGTGCATGAACATTTGGTAATGACTGCGTCTCTTTCTCCACGAATAAACAAACGAACAGATAGCCTGTGATTGTGGAGTGTTCTTTTACCCTATTTTCGATTAGATGATTTTGTGTTTGTTGTTTGCTCTGATCCTTGCGGTCTGTAGTGGCCCCTAAGGGAAAGCTGCTTCACCTCTCCCCACTGAAATTGTCTGCTGATTCCAAAGCAGTTCTTCCAGTCTCCCAAGCATCACACCACGGGGACCATGCTTCCCTTAGTGATTGTACTTAACTCCTTTGTCTAGTATGGAAAACAGCACTTGCCAGATGAACAGCCATTCAGATGGCTTTCTATGGACCAATTATCTTCCTCTGTGCTGTTTTGGAAGGTACACACACACACACACACACACACACACACACACACACACACACTTCCCAAAGGAAAAAGACAATAACAGAAACAAAATCTCTCATTCTTAGGCAAACCTCTCAGCTCCCCTTGCTTATCAGGGTCTGAAACATAAAGATGGACGCTACAAAATTCCTCAAAACCCACCTTGTTTTTATTTAGGAGTAAGAGTTGCCCGTGACTAATGCTTACTTTCTGTAAAGCTGTTATTGAGTCTTTAAAATACAGGGCAGTGACCTTTGTAACCTTTGCCTCTTCCTCCCACCTTATCAGCTGTATGTACTGAAATGCCTACACTTTCACAGCCTGGGATTTGTTTTGACCATGCTCTTTCTTTGCTGATGCATGTTCTACAGCTACATTTGGCTTCAGGCTGTCCCTATACCTTGAGCTCTTTTTTTCTCAATGATTGTAACCTAAATTAACACATAAACAAATTGAAATCATAGAAGTACAGCAAACAGAGGCTGGGATGACAGCTCATTTGGTAAAGAGATTGCCATATGAGTAGGAAGAGCTACATTTGGGCTCCTTGTACCCAGGTTCAAAGCTAAGCACAGAGGTGAGATTCTATATCCCAGAACTGGACAGGCAAATCCACGGGGATCCCTAGTGTTTGCTGGCCAGCCATTATAGCCTGATTGCTGAGCCTTGGGTTCAGTGAGAGAATCTGTCTCAAAAATAAAGTGCACACCAGGCACATCTTTCTTGATTACCTCACTCAAGATGCTACAGTTCCAGCCATTTGCCTGCAAATTTCATGTTTTCCTTGTTAATAGCTGAGTAGTAGTCCATTGTGTAAACGCCACAGTCCATTCTCGAAGCACATAAAAAATTGTTTAGCAGTTAATGGACATTGGTACTTAGCAGTTAATGGACATTGGTACTTTAAGATTTGGGAGACTGTTAATAAATCAAATAAGCATTTAAAATTGGTATTATGAAAACCCAAATAAGCTTTTATTTCTCTTGGATAAGTGCTTAATAACGAGATTTATTTTTTTTCCTTTTATGTTGTTTTGTTTTGTTGCTTTTTGAGAATGAGTCTCACTGGGTGGCCTGGGTTGTACTCCACTGTGCTATGTTGCCTAACCTGTTCTTGAACTTGCACAACCTTGCTGCCTTGTTTTAGCCTCCCAAGTGCTGGAGTCAGAGCTCTGTGCCATCATGTGCACCCCTGGAGTGAAAATCTTGAGTCGTAAGTGGGTGTTCAACTTGATAATAAATCTCCAAATAGCTCCCTAGAACTTCAGTATTATCTTTGCAAAACTAAAATAGGCTGTTTAACAATGTTTGTAGTGACACTTTGTGATTTTATTTGACTATCACTAATGATTAATTTCGTTAGCATCTCTTCAATGGTTTATTTTGCAGCCAAACCACCTCTCTCCCATTTCTCTCTCTCTCTGTCTCTGGTATGTGTGTGTGGTGTAGTTTGTGACAGATCTATCAAACCCTTTATTTTTAGTGAGGTGTTTATTTCCTTCCTTGAGTTCATGTATTTTCAAATTTATTTAGTATACAAGTCCTCAGCTAGACATGTGTTCTACAGTTATTTATCCCTGATGGTAGCTGACTTTTTTCCTTTCATTAATATTTACCTTCTGCATTGTCCTCTACTGTGGCCTGGTAAGGCTGCTCCCCCCTCAGGGGGAGGTGATCAAAGAGCAGGCCAATCAGATTATGTCAGAGGCAGTCCCTCTTCTCATTACTATGTAACCCACTTGGACACTGAACTGCCATGGGCTACATCTGTGCAGGGGTTCTAGGATATCTCCATGAATAGTCCTTGGTTGGAGTATGAGTCCCTGTGTTCAAATTTTCTTGTTCTGTTGCTCTCTTTGTGAAGACCCTGTCCTCTCCAGCTCTTACTATTTCCCAGTTCTTACATAAAATTCCATTCACTCTGCCCAACAGTTGACCATCAGGCTCAGCATCTGCTTTGATAGTCTGTAGGGCAGAGGCTTTCAGAGGCCCTCTGTGGTAGGTTCCTAGTTTGTTTCCTGTTTTCTTCTTCTTCTGATGTCCATCCTCTTTGCCTTTCAGGATGGGGATTGAGCGTTTTAGTTAGGGTCCTCTCTCTTGCTTAGTTTCTTTAGATGCACAGATTTTAGTGGGTTTGTCCTATGTTGTATGTCTATATGAGCGAGTATATACCGTGTGTGTCTTTTTGCTTCTGGGATAACTCACTCAGGATGATCCTTTCCAGGTCCTACCATTTACCTGCAAATTTCATGATTTCCTTATTTTTCATTGCTGAGTAATGCTCCATTGTATAGATGTACCACAGTTTCTGCATCCATTCTTCAGTTGAGGGGCATCTGGGCTGTTTCCATCTTCTGGCTATTACTATGCAGCCACTTTTGATGTGAACTGATGGACTAAGATCAGAAAGGAAAGGAGAACCTCCCCTATCAGTGGACTTGGGGAGTGGCATGCATGCAGAAAGGGGAGGGAGGGTGGGATCGGGAGGGGAGGAGGGAGGGGCTTATGGGGGGGATACAAAATGAATAAAGTGTAATTAATAAAATAAAAAAAAATAAAAAAGGAAATATTTACCGTGGTATGCTAGTCAGAAGAAATCATTCTCAAATCTCTTCATGAGTAAATATAATTTGCAGGGGGCTAGCAATATATATATATATATATTTACCTTCTGAAGAGCTGGAGTTCTAAATTGAAGATGAAGTCCACCTTATCAATTATTGTTTTATTCATTGGGATTTTGTGTTTAAAGTATTCTTTTCTACTCTATGCCAAAGGTTATTTTTTCCCATCTTTCTTTCCAGAAAGTTTGTACTTTCAAGCTTTATTCCTATGTCTATGTCGTATCTTGAATTATTCTGTATACATTATGAGCTCTGCATTGACGTTTATTGTTGGGTGAGTGTCTGTGCATGTGGAGATTAGAAGTCAGTTTGTGTATTGTTTCTCAGGACTTATCTACTGTCTACCGTGTGTGTTCATCTGTATGTACAGGTATGTGCACACATATGCATATGTGTGTGTGTCCATGCATATAGACGTCAGATGAGAGTCTCAGCTGTTTTTCCTTTTTATTTTTTAACTTCTTTTTAATGCTATATTTATTTTATTTTATGTGCATTGGCATTTTGCCTGCATATATGTCGGTGGGCGTCAGATCTTGGAGTTACAGACAGTTGTAAGCAGCCATGTGGGAGCTGGGAATGGAACCTGGGGCCTCTGGAAGAGCAATCAGTGCTCTTAACCCCTGAGCCATCTCTCTAGTCCAAGTGTTGTTTCTTACATTACCTGTCATCATTTGTATGAGGTTGGGTCTCTTACTGGCCTGGAATTTCACCACGCAGGTTAGGTTAGCTGGTCAGAGAACTCTGGGACTCAACTTTTCTCTATCTCCCATCTTGTTGTCCCTGGTATTACAGGAGTCCACCATGACACCCAGGTTTTACAAGGGTGGTGGAGATATGCATTCAAGTCCTCATACCCGCAAGGAAAGTACTCTGTTGACTGACTCCTCTCCCCAGTTCTTCTTTGATTAAGTCTTGTGAATGGATATCTAATTGTTCTATAATCATTTATTGAAAAGATTAACTTTTATCTATTGAGTTGCCTTTAGAGCTTTGACAAGAATTAGTTGATTATCTGGATTTGCAACTGTTCTTATACCTTTTTCACTTATTAAAGAATCTTTGGAGTCTGGGATCTTTTTCACGTTGATTGTGATAGTTCCAATTCTGTCCATGGGAGATATTGCATGAGTGCTGGAGGAAGCAGAAGATACTTTCAAGAACATTGGGAAATGAGATAGACTCCTACCTTACCTAGTTCCCATTAATATGGTATTAGATCAGTTACACATGCTTTCTGTAATCAATTGTTCACAGATTTAGTGCCACAAAAATCTTATTGAATGTTAGGAGGATTAAATGAATAGAGGAAAGGAGATAGTATGTGATAACATGATGCCAATAAAGTACTAGTTATTTCATACAAATTGCTATTTAGTCATTTTTCATTATTGTTTATTAAATATTTAAATTATCTACTATTTGAGAACAATGGAGATGAAAAAGTATATATTAAACTATGAGACTCAGTTAACTTTGGATTCTTCCCAAAGAATATTTTCATTCACATATGAAATAACAGCAGCTTCTTTTTTAACTTTTCTCAGGTTCTTTGTTTTATTGTTTTTTATTAATTACACTTTATTCACTTTGTATCCCTCCTGTAGCTCCCTCCCTCCTCCCATTTCAACCTTATCCTCCCTCCCTCTTTTTCACTCATGCCCCTCCCCAAGTCCACTATTAGGGGAGGTCTTCCTCTCCTTCCTTATGATCCTAGTCTATCAGGTCTCATCAGGAGTTGCTACATTGTCTTCCTCTGTGGCCTGGAAAGGCTGCTCCCCTCTCAGAGGGAGGTGATCAAAGAGCAGGCCAATCAGTTCATGTCATAGACAGTCCCTGTTCCCATTACTATGGAACCCACTTGGAGACTGAACTGTCATGGGCTACATCTATGCATGGGTTCTAGGTTACCACCATGTATGGTCCTTGGTTGGAGTATCAGTCTCAGAAAAGACCCCTGTGCCCAGATATTTTGCTACTCTGGAAATCAATCTGGCACTTTCTCAGACAATTAAGAATAGCACTTCTTCAAAATCCAGCTATACCTCCCCTAGGCATATATCCAAAAGATGCTCGAGTACACAATAAGAACTTTTGCTCAATCATGTTTGTAGCAGCTTTACTTGTAATAGGCAGAAGCTGGAAACAACAGAGATGCCGCTCAACTGAGGAATGGATACAGAAATTGTGGTACATTTACACAATGGATTATTACTCAACAATAAAAAACAAGGCAATCATGAAATCATGAAATTTGCAGGTAAATGGTGGGAAGTGGAAAAGATCATCCTGAGTGAGGTATCCCAGAAGCGGAAAGACACACAGTGTATATACTCACTCATAAGTGGATATTAGACATGTATATAGGATAAACCTACTAAAGTCTGTACACCTAAAGAAACTAATCAAGGAGGAGGATTCTGGCTAAAATGCTCCATCCCCATTCAGAAAGGCAAAGAGGATGGACATCAGAAGGAGAAAACAGGAAACAAAATCAGGAGCCTGCCACAAAGGGACTCTGAAAGGTTCTACCCAGCAGGGTATCAAAGCAGATGCTGAGACTTATGGCCAACTGTCGGGCAAAATGAATGGAATCATATGAAAGAAGTGGGAAATAGTAAGACCTGGAGAGGATAAGAGCTCCACAAGGAGTAGAAACAGCTTTTAACTAACAACTAATTTGAATCAAGCAACTTGAACTCAGACAAGCTCTATTAATACAACAAAAGGCTCAATGAGACATTCTACTCTGGGTGGCAAAACTCAGCTAATACACCACTGGGCTAAGAAGAGGTAACAGGTCCATGTTTCTGTACAAGAAAATAAGAGTTTATTTTTTTCAAGTGTGTTAGTGATATCACACGGCTGTGTTGAACACTATGGGCATGACAGGAAGCTTTCCCTTTACATTCTGACTTGCCACTGCCTTTGACAGCCACTGACATCTCTGAAGAGTTTCTGTTCTGCCCTTTATATTAACATACATTTGTTAGACATGATCTAAAAATATCTGACATCTAAGCAGAAGGTTTTGTTCTGATAACAGACTGTGCAACAGTAGTACTGTGGCCATTTTTAAGACACTCACTTGTTTCCTGAGTCAGCTGCAGTCAGCATGTTTAGCCCCAAGTTAGGTTGCCACTCTTACCACAACTGACAGTAAACCAGACTGGATGATTTGGAATTTTTTTTTATTAAATTTTTATTTTTTACATTAATTTCAGTTTATTCACTTTGTATCCCAGCTGTAGCCCCCTCCCTTATTCCTTTCCCATCCCACCCCCCTCCCTCATCTCCTCCCATGCCCTTCTCCAAGTCCACTGACAGGGGAGGTCTTTCTCCCCTTCGTCTGATCCTAGCTTATCAGGTCTCATCAGGACTGGCTGCATTGTCTTCCTCTGTGGCCTGGTAAGGCTGTTCCACTCTTGAGGGTGGGGGGTCAAAGAGCCAGCCACTGAGTTCATGTCAGAGACAGTCCCTGTTCCCCTTACTAGGGAAAACCACTTGGATACTAAGCTGTCCTGGGCTACACCTGAGCAGGGGTTCTAGGTAATATCCATGAATGGTCCTTGGTTGGAGTATCAGTCTCAAAAAAGATCCCTGTGCCCAGATATTTTGGTTCTGTTGCTCTCTTTGTGGAGCTCCTGTCCTCTCCAGGTCTTTCTATCTCCCCCTTCTTTCATAAGATTCTCTGTATTCTGCCCAAAGTTTGGTTATAAGTCTCAGCATCTGTTTTGATACACTGCTGGGCAAAGTCTGGGTAGAGGCCCTCTGTGGTAGGGTCCTGTCCAGTTTCCTGTTTTCTCCTGCTTTCAATGTCCATTCCATTTGTCTTTCTGAATGAGGATTGATCATCTTACCCAGGGTCCTCCTTCCTGCTTAGCTTCTTTAGATGTACAGATTTTAGTATGTTTATCCTTTATCCTATATTTTATGTCTAGTATTCACTTATAAGTGAGTATATATTGTGTGTGTCTTTCTGCTTCTGGGATATTTTGGTATTTTGATACTATTTAGCTGCCCATTTTATGAATTTTTTTTCCTGATGCTGATCAAAAGAAGTTTTTCTTCTACAAAACTTGTAATGAAATTGTTTTAGGCCAAGACACAAAATATATTAGTACACCTATTGAAGCTGGACAGTTTAACTAGGATAGCTCTCAAAAGAGAGCAGTCCCCAACAAAGCATATAGGTTTGTTAAACGAACTTGAATTTTGTCTGAAAGTGTCAACCACTAAGATTTAGAATTCCTGGAGAAGACCCAGGAAGTACATAAAGTCAGACACTTTGTTTGGCTGTGACAAACATCTGGGAAAATCAACCTAATTAGGAAAGATTGATTGTGGTTCATGGTTGAAGAGGAAAACAAATAAGTAGTAGAAGAAGAAGAGGACAAGGAAGTAGCAGTAAGAGGAGCAAGAAGAAGAAGAAAGAAGGAGAGGGGTACAAGGTGACATCCTTGTACTCCGTTTTAGGATTTTAAAACATGTCTGTGTCTATGTATGTGGATATGAATGCTATACTTGTGGAGGCCAGAAGAAAGCATTGGAATCCCTGTATCTGGAATGACATGTGTTTGAGGCACCTAGTGTCGGTGCTAAAAACTGAACTCAGGTCTTCTGAAAGAGCAGTGAGCACTCTTATCCAACTAGCCATCTCTTCAGCCTCCTGCCAACTCTTCAAGGATCACAGCACTCTATTACCCATAACTGGACATTGCCTTTGGGACATTTCAGACCTTAGCAAGTGTACCAACAGCAGTTGTATAGCCATGCATGGAGATTCTGGCATTTCTAAATGGTGGGAGAAATGACACCAGCATTTTTGGTTCTCTTGTGGTAGAGTTAGGTTAGACTTTTAAAAAAATGCCTTTGAGAAAAGCACACTAATTGTATCCAATACCAGATGATCAGCCCTAAATAAATACATGCAAGTAACAGTATAGAGGCCAAGCAGGTTACACTTAGGACTATATATATATAAATACAGATATGCATATAGTAACAATTAATGTAAAGAAAACAAATTTGAAAGAGAGTAAGGAGGAGCATATGGGAGGACTTTAGGGCAGAAAAGGTAAAGGAGAAATGTAATTATAATATAATCTCAAAAATAAAAACATTGGTTTTGCTTCACAATTTATCTTTCTATCTCAAAGGTTAGAAATTAGACCCCCAAAGTTTATACATGTGTGAACAGTGTAAAAAAGTAAAAATGTGAGGACACAGAAAATTCTACCTAGCCTTCATAGCATCCTGGCAATTCAGTTAGGTTATAATGAACTCTGATAGTTTGATTGTGACTGTAACATTTATTAGCCAAAGATCATTCACACATAGACATACACACACACAAACACACACACATACAAAGCACGAACAATTTAAAAGCTTAAGTATTGTTTTCCTGATACAATCATTATCAATGAGTGTCTTCCTATGTTGCTCAGAAGGGGATAGCTTCACAGATATGCAACCAGGTCCTTCCTCCACTGAGAAGAGGGTTGATACAGCTTATTAAAAGTGATGATGCTGGGTGTGGTGGTGTATGCCTATAATCCCAGCATTTGGGCAGACAGAGGCAGGTGCATCTATGTGGATTATAGACCAGACTAGTCTACAAAAGCGAGTCCAGGACAACCAAGATTACCCAGAGAAACCTTGTCTCAAAAAACCCAAACAACAACAAAAACAAACAAACAAACAAAAACCAACCAACGAACCAAAATCAAAACTACAAAAAACAGTGATGAAGAGAAGGAATTCTCTTGATTTGAGTGTCTCAGAGGGTCAATGCCAAATCTCCAAAACTGTCTTGGGACATGCTAGGAACTTCTGAGGTTGATATTTCAACCTTTTACTTTTTAAAGATTTATTTGTTTTTATTTTTATGTGAATGAGTGCTTTACCTACATATGAAAAGATTGTATGTGCCTGCTGTTCAAAGAGTCCAAAAGAGAGTGAAGGATCCCTTGAAACTAGAATTCCAGGCAGAGCAAACATAGGAATGCTAGAAATCAAACCTGGGGTCCCTGTAAGAGCAGTGAGTGCTGTTTCACCACTGAGCCATCTCCTCAGTTCCAAGCTGTCTCTAATCTTAATCTTGGCTCAGATACTCCCAATGAGAAAGGATGATGTTACAATTAATCTTGACTGTCAATTGGATAGAATTAAAAATAACCATAGAAACAAATATCTGGGCATATATCTTTGTTGGAGTTTCTATTGATGTGACAAAGCACCATGACCAAGGCACTTTATCAAAGAAAACTTTAAATTGTGCTTATTGTTTCAGAGGGTTTGACTTTATGATGGCAGAGCAAAGACATGGAAGCAGAAACAATGGAGGGTTCACATGTTGATCTACAAGTAAGAGGCAGAGAGAAACACTGGGAATGCTGCAATCTTTTGAAATCTAATGACACAACTCCTTCAGTAAGGCCACATGTTATAATCCTTCCCAAACAGTTGCACTAAATGAGGACCTCCTATTCAAACACATGAGCCCTCATTTAAACCACCACAGCACATATCTGAGAAAGATTTTCTGGATCAAGTTAACTGAGATGGAAATGTGGGCACTACCATTGCATGGGCTGTGGTCTTTGACTAAATGAAAGGAAACTAAGATACATCCATCATTCTCTGATTCCTGATTGCTACATTATAATCATTTGCTCCCTGCTCTTGCTGTCATGCCTTCCCTGCCACGATGGACTGTCTTCTTGGAATTGTATGCCCCAATAGTGGCTTCCTTACTCCGGTGCTTTTGTCAGACATTTTTGTTGCGGCAATGACACAAAGACAGTACAAGTGGTGAGGCCATCTGTCAGTCTCCATTGTGGAGGTAGCTGAAACGCTGCCCTCAGGTGGGAGGCCTCATCTACGACTGTTCCTTTTGGCAACTTGTTCTCAGTCCAACATCTTGATCAGGAAACTCTAGTTTCAAACCCAGGCCACTGTTTCTATTGATATAAAGATCGGAAGAAAATAAATACACGGAGGATGGAGGCTGTCAATCAATAAGACTCACATAGACACATTCCCCGAACAGTGAGCAGGTTTATATTTCTGGAAAATCAGAGTACCAGCAGGAAAAATGTGACTAAGATAAGCAACTTTGTGACTTTCTAAACATCAAATCAATCCTTAGTGATATCTAAACTCTCCTCTGTTAGTTATTTTGTCACATTGTCATGGCACTTGCAGTGTTTATATCATAATTTTTAGAGTGCTGGAAATTAAACCCAAGGCCTCATTCATACTGAGAAAGCCTTCTGCTACTAGGTTATGCAGCTCCAACCTTTTACCTACATTTTGAGCTCATCTATATCTCTGGGTGAAGTATTTTTCTTTCCTTTTTTTTTTTTTTATATATTTGTGGATAGTAATTCTTCTTGACTCTGAAATCAACTTCTCCAACTTCTTCTGGGCATCTAACATCTAAGTATTTCCACGTCTTTTGCTTAAAGTTAAAATAATTTTAATACCATAATTCAAACAAGCATAAATCAATTTACATTAGTTCTTAAAACTCTAATGGGATATTTGTACTGGTATGTTTCTCCCAAATATAATAATTTTAATACCCAACTCTGCAGAAGCTGAAGATCTTTCTTCTAATTATGAACTTGAGGAGGAAAATGGGCAACACTTAATTTTGTTATTGCTCCAGGATCTTTATCTAGGTGAGAAGTACTTGTTTGAAAGGTCTCATATTTTCACGTTTGTAGAAATTTTTTTCCATATGCATACTGTAGTATATTGCATTGTGGAATTTTTTCAGTTTTATTTTGCACTGAATGCAAACTTACTGAGTCTTTGATAAAGTCCATTTAATTTGCACATTATTAAGAAATCCACACACTACTAAGGTCATAGAAGAGCAAGACAGGTTGAATAAACTTTACATAAGTCAAGAAGTGGGGCCATCCTGCTTTAATTGCACCACATTTCAGGATCATGTTAATTTTACTGGGGCCTTGCCTTAAGACTCTAACTTGTCATTTTTCTGAAAAGCACATGAAAAAGGGAAGACAGATGAAGGTGGAAGCAGAGGACACTGAAGAAGGATGAAATACACGAAAGTTGAGATGCTGCCCCAGTTTTCTTCTCACTTTCTCTCACCTTGTCTTTCGCAGCTCTCAAAACATGAGATGTGAGAGAAAAGGAAGGTGGTGAGGTCTTAGGTCATCACACCCTAACAAATGTTCCTCTGTATTTAAACCATATTTTACTAAAGCTAGTTTACTCTGTAGAGTATTTTTCTCAAATTGTTGAATCGATTAAAACGTAACCTTGTTATTATTTCCAAAATTAAATATTTTAAGATACAATTTAGTAATGATCACAACCAATTTCAATGCTTCTGGTGTAAAGAGGTTTTGCTTTCACAGTAGATATTTTAGTCTACTCACAGATGTTCATTTAAAAACTTTGCCAATGAATACTTCAGACTTAATGTACCATTTTGGAAATGAAATCGTTTAATGTCTTACAGGAAGTTGATTAATATACAAAGAACTGAACAGAATATGAAGCAGAAATGCAGCCTTGCTTTTGTGGTGGAAACTAACTAGATGAACAAGCAAAACAAGCAAACTCCCCATAAAATACATACATAATACATATATAATAAAGGTCTACATGTATATAAAATATGTAAAACATATATATAAAATAAAGGTCTACATTTTTTAACAGAATACTGCAATGAGAAGAAATGAGAGACAGAAGACATTCAATTATATTGCTCAGCTTTAAAAAGTACAGTTGTCTTAGAAATATGTTAAAATTTTAATCTCAGAGCCCTTCTAACTTTAGCATTCTGTCTCATGTCTTTGTCACTGTTTCCTTTTAAAAAGCAGGCAAAATTAGAGTAGGCACCAAGAAGAGAAATGCCAAAATTCAATTACTACAATATTTAAATATATAACTAACTATACTACCCTGGATTCCATTTTTTTTTTCAGAATGACATTACATATTAGAAATCAATGAAGATATCAGCAATAGATTCTATGTAGGTTTTTAATCAATAAATCAAATAATTAATTTACTTATTTTAGTTTATTTGGTTCTCACCATTAGTATATTTATTACTTGCAGGACTACTAAAGCTATACATTACTAATGTATTTTATGATTACACTTCTTAGGAACTATTTTTCTTCTCATTTTTTTATTAAAATTGCTATCACTAAAATTTTTTAAACTTAAACATAAAAATTAATTTTGAAAATAAATAATTATTACATGAATTGTATAAAATTTTCTTGAGAGGGCCTAGTTCTGTCGTAAGTTTTCAAATCACATTTCTTTGCCTAAGTTAAAAATACACAGGCTCTTGCTGGACCTGGTGCCGCACTTTAATCCCAGCGCTCGGAAGGCAGAGGCAGCGCTTTTATCTTCATCTCTACTCTAGATGCTAGCCTGGTCTACAGAATGAGGTCCAGGACATCCAGGGCTAGAAAAAAAACCTCTATCTCAAAAAAAAAAACAAAAAAACCCAACAACCCCCCCCAAAAAACAATATCTAACTACTTACCTACATAAAAACATACATACATACAAACATACATACATAAAAACATACATACATACATATATACATAAATACATACACACATACAGATACACATACATGCATACATACATGCATGTATGCACACATACATATATATGCAAACATGCATACATGCATGCATACGTACAGCCACTGAGCACCAAAGTTTCTGGTCTTCTGTACTTATTTTACTTTTATTTTTGAAATGTGTTTACATTGATATCATGTGGTGTATTAGTTGTCTTTGTGTCTTTCCTGTATGGGTTAAGATTAGCAAGAGAAAACCTGAATCCATTTTGCTTGGGTTGTGAGTCTGGTTCAGCCAGATTTTCTGGAAACTTTTCCTAGAGACTCTTTCCCTCCAGGGAACATGTATTTCTTTCTCCTTTGTGTCTTGTGACCTTGGCTTGATTATCCTCTCGGAAGGGGAGCAAAAATCAGTTTACCTTGCAAAAAATGATTTGGATACTGTTAATATGGTTAAATAGGAACGTGGGTTGCCCCCCATTTGTAGTTAAGGAGTTGACTCTTGACAGCTTAGGGCAGCATTTTTTGTCTTACAGTTTTCTGTGGGATTATGAAAAAGCTGCATATTTTTTATATAGCCTTCAAAGGACAGTTCTGAATTTGTAATTAAATAATAAATGGCTTATTGGGCTTGGTGTGAAGTCATTTGGCAGACTCTATATTTGGGACAGGGAGCAGATGAGGGAGGGGGCTGCGGCGTAGGTACAAAGTGAATAAATTGTAATAAATAAATGTATAAATAAAATAAAATTTAAAAATATCAGGCAAAGTGAATCCTACAATTATTTATTATTCTCCCACTGACGATAGTTATCATAAATATATAATTTTTTTTGGCCTGGCCTTACAATATAGATGGCATGAAACCAAGTGATATTGGGGAAACTTTTAGCAAATCAAGAATGTTAGATGTTTGCTTAGTTCTTCATGTGCTAAAACTGTGACCTTAACTCTTAGGTGAAAGCAGAAAGTTGTTTTCTTAAGAAAGATATATTTCAAATATATATTTCAAAGATATGTTGAAGATATATTTGCCTGATGATTTTCCTAATATTTATGAGGAAGTATTACTTCTTTTCCCATCAAGGGATCACGTGGTAGTCCATATATTTCTGTTCTAATTGAAGCTTTCAGGAAACATGTATCTTGGTCACAGACTATTGTTCTGTCTACCTGGAACTATATTTGTTTTACTGATATCTGACATTCTTTTCATGTCCAATTTGAGAAAGATCTTAGGGGCTCTAAAATGGTCTATTTGCGAGTCTTACTTTAAAAATGACCTATCTCAAAGTTTCCTGAGCTCATCATTGTTTTACTCTGGTTGAGGTTTACATCAGGGTTGAGAAGTCTCTAGAAATTTAGACCAGGAAGAAAACCCATTGCAGTATGCCGAAAACCAGTGAAAGTCAGATATATTTGGCATCTTACCTCTCCTACTATATTTATTTTATGCCTTGCATTTAAGCATTGTCTTCTTGCTTTCTGAAATGGCCACATTATTTCCAGCAATCCCTTACCCCCTTTCTGGAATAGGAAAATTTTCTTAATATGTTAGGGAAAAAATAGATGAGAGAAATTTCATTGCAGATGAAGCCATGGCTGATGGGGATTTCAGTGGGGTGGTGTGTTCTAGGTTTCAGCAATAAGATAATAGCTCCCTCGGCTGCTGCTCTTGGAGACATCTGCACTATGGTGGCAGGGCCCTGGCATGATTTAAGGCAGCAATTCTGGCATGATGCTCATGCTAACACGGAGAACAGAGCAGCGCAGCAACAAGTGAAAAGCTTGCTTGCTATGGATCATGTGTAGAACTGGTGAAGAGAAGTTCAAGGAACAATTTAAATCTGTAGAGTCCATTAGAACTTTTCCTATTGTGACTGGATATGAGCGACCCTAGTAACCAGACTGAGCAAAACACTGGTGGCATCACGCGCACACACACATTTGGAAATGATTGCAGTGTTAACTAGTGACCATAAAGGACATTGTGCTGCTGTGTTTATGAGATGTAAAGAAAGTGCCTCTAATGTAGGATGTCACTAGATGTCACTCTGCATTCCGTTATTTGGGAGTCGAAAGACTGCAGCAGCTTTGCCATTTTGCTACCAATACTTCTTACGGGACCTGGATAGACAGTGCCACATGTGTGTGAGAAACGGGATTGCTGACGGAATGTCAATTTCTTAGTGTGTAACTTGTATTGATCACTCGTTATTGATATGAATGTCTCTAGTGTTTCTGCGTTTCACTTTAAACTCTTTCCCAGCTCAAGTTTCCAGGCATATGAACAGCAAAGCCTTGATGAAGCAGATGAATCAGAGCTCACAGGATATTCTACAAACTACTTTGACCTATGGAAGAAATCACAGATATTTTTTTTTTTCATAAAGACTCAACAACTGCTTTTAATAAAAATTCAAGTAGAGACAGAAAAGCAAGTATATTCTTTTCATATTTAAACGAGTTCATTTTCACCTATCTGAATTTATAAATAGCTAGGAAGACAGTAGATGAGAAAAAAAATCTTGCATTTTCTTTGTGATGTTTTATAAACCCATATACTTTATGTGGTGTGCAGCTAAGTAAAATCATAGTGTCTCCTTACCCAAGGGCAACAAATGACGTTCTATACAGTAGTCTGTGATTGTGGGCCCATGGCTTTATTTCTTTTAGCTTTGTATACATTAATTAGGGCTACACAATCAGAGCCGGGTGCAGAGGCAGCTAAATAAACAAATGACACTGTGCAAAGGTCTTTCTGCATACTAATCATATCCCACATCTGCAAGCAACAGCTCTATAAATCGATTTGCTCTTTCACATCAAAAGACAAACAGTGATGCGAGTCAGCAGTTCTTTTGTCAAAGTCACAGAGATTGCTGTTCTTCACAAACACATCTTTACAAAGCAGGATCCAACCATCTGACGATTAGCATTATTGGCGATTCTTCAAAGAAGACTCACCAAATGATTTGCTATTGGACTGGTCACCATTTTTTTTATGATGTTGCTCCATGAAATCTAACTAAAGTGACTGGTATTTGAATTCTTGCTTTGAGGTTGAGTAAGAAAAGTAAGGAAAGAAATCTTCAGATTCCATGGGCTGTGCTATATTTGTGTGTGTGTATGTGTGTGTTGGGGGGAGGGGAGGAGATGGGGAAGTGGTGTGTTAGCCACAGGGAATGATTAGCAGAATGAAACAGAAAGTGAGTGCACTGTGATGGATATATCTAAGCCAAAAGAGTGAGTCCTTGATTGTCTTATTTGGGCTGAAAGCACAAATGCCAAGTTTCAGTAGTTTTGACATCCTATTTTCTTCACTTCTTGGGAAGAAAATATGAGTTTACACTGAAGAAAACTGAGGTTGTCAACTCGAGCTAGGTGATGTCATTAGTTGGCCTAAACACAGGATAAAAGACAGAAAGTAAAATGCTCATTATAAAGAAATATATCTCAAGATAGTGTAAAAGATGCCTACATGGCCTACAGAGAAATGAATAGTTAGAATGATAGCCATAGCACCAGGTTAAGGAAATTCAGGCATCATTATTTCTTTTGTTTTATTATGTATTTTATTTAACTTCATGTATATGTTAGTTTCATGTATATGAATATTTTGCCTGCATGTATATCTATGTAGCATATACATGTGTGGTGTCTGAGGAGGCCAGAAGAGAATGTCAGATCTCTAGACACTGGAGTCATAGACAGTTGTGAGCTACTGTGGATGCTGAGAACTAAACCCAGGTCCTTTGGAAGAGCAACCAGTGCGCTTAACTACTGAGCCATTTCTTTACCCCATCATTGGTATTTCTAACAAAAGTAACTAGAAATTTCATAATTTTTATAATTTATAATTTTCTTTTTTACCTAGTTATCAAATATCATAACTTTTTTAAGATAGTGTTGTTTTTTTTTTGTTGTTGTTGTTGTTGTTGCAGATAAGACATCACTGGGAGGTGACACATTCCTAAAATTAAGGAAGACATCCATCAGGATTCTTGATTAAACTTAATACATTTCAGGGACATAATTCAATGACAGTTTCTTATTCTCTATGTATCCATGTATGTGTGTGTTTGAGCCTGTGTGTGTGTGATGTCAAACTAAGAAGCACTGTTTACCTCTTTTGATAAAGGGTCTCTCATTAGCCTGGAACTCTCTTATTAGGCTGGACTGATTGGCCAGTGAGCCCAGGGATCCTCCTGCCTCCACTTCTTCAATGCTGGGATTAAGATCATGTTTCACTGTGCCCATCTTTTTTACATGAATCCTGAATCCAAATTCAGGTCCTCGTGAGTAAGACAACTGTTTTACTGATGAGCAACCTCCCCAGCCTCCATTCCCATTATTTTCTAGAGTCTGGTACCAAATACAAAATGTTAAGAAATCCTCATGATGACACAGTTGTGAGTTTAACTTACACATTTTATTTTATTTTATTTTTACTGTCAGTTGAAAAGAATACTCACTTTCTGGAAGTCTTCAAATAGTGTCACATACATAACATCAGAGAACTTGTTTCAGAACTCAAGTTTTTACCGTAGAAAACAGATAGTGAGCATTATTGAGCAGAACAGAGGCTGGGCTTGGAGGATGTACTTTCAGTAATGAGTACTCAGCTTGGGCCAGGAACTCAAGCAAATAGTGCCTCAATTTCCTACCTGTTAAATGGAGGCCCGAAATATTGACTTATTACTGAAGGGTATTCTGAATATTAGCTAATAAAGGACAGTGGGAAAGCAGTGTGCGATTCTAAAGTGCTATATAAATGATAGATTGTTATCACCCTCACTACTAATAATTATAACCGTCATAAAAAGTGAATGATTCTGCTGTGGAGAGCTTCAGTCTCCCAGGAAAGTTATTTTTTCTGAGTCTGTTTTCATGCTTTAACCGGTCTTTAAAGCTGCTTAATTGAATGAAGGCGAGCATTTTTGTGCTCCCAGGGTTTGTGGCTACGTTGTGGAAGTTGTGGAATCTTCCCTCGGAAAATCAGAAGTGCCTAGAATTGTCATCTGTGGGAACCTTGCTCGAGAGAATCCTTCCTGTCATCATAATGTCTTATGAATAGAATAGGCCACAGAGAGAGAGGATCCAGGCAATCTTGATGAGTCCTGATAGGCTAGGGTCTGATAGAAGGGGAGGAGTTCCTCCACTATCAGTGGACTTGGAGAGGGGCGTAGGGGGAGAAGAGGGAGGGAGGGTGGACAGTGAGGAGATGAAGGAGGGGGCTGCAGCAGGGATACAATGCGAATAAATTGTAATTAGTAATAATAATAATAATAATAATAATAATAATAGAAAAATTGTAAATTAAAAAAGAATACAAGAAGTGTTAACAATTATATCTCTACTTTTGTTAAAAAAAAAACAACAAACCACATGTGCCACTTGTAAAAGCTGAAAAATTCAGAAACAGAAATATCACACATTTCTCTTGAAAAACACTCCAATACCATTCACCATCTCTCTTGACCCTCTTCACTCAAACATCAACATGCATTCTTATCTAGTTTGTTGGAAAGAGCAGTATTAGACAAAAGAAGACGGCAGGCATAAAACCCAGCCAATTTTCCTTACTGTGGGTTGCAAAACGAGTTTATTCTCCCCCTGGGAGTAAGACTTCAGCAGAGTTCAACAGGGATGGGCTGTGTTCTCGCCCTTCCAAGGCTCCCAACTGGGACCTGACAAGCTCTGTGCATGGAAACTTGTTGGCCCGCTTTATATCGGGATGCACTTTTGCCACTTGCTGGTGATCAGAAAGACGCAACTGAGGCATTTTACATGAGGTGGACAGCAAGGCATCCAGATGGCCAGGGTTCACAGTCAGCCAGTCCCTTGAGGCTCACTCAAGAAGGCTGCCTGTCTGCGCGTGTCTCGCCGACACTGCAGCTGAGGGGCTCAGGGAAACAGCTGATCTTAGCTTTGTATCACGAGGCAACAGGACACAGTGAGCTAATTCATCAAAGATATCTTATTTCTGGAAGGTACTAGAATAGAGCCTAGGCTCTGTCTGCCACTCCTTCCTTCTCTCCTGGTCCTGCATTCCAGCTCATTTCACAGCTACTATTCAGAGTTACAAGTGAGTTGTGGGTAAATAACCAAGTCTTCCAAAGGCTGACTTACTTTCAGGCTTGGGATTCAAACATCTGGGGACTCAAATAGCTGGGGCGTATCCCAGGCCCTATTTCTGTGTCAGTGAGTTCCTTGCATAAGGTCTGTTCATCATGATAGCTTCAAGATAGCCAGATTTCTTCCACATTAGCTGTAGCATATGAGGGAACATGTTCTGGGAGAAAGAACAGCAGGTCAGGATCAAAGAGAAAGGCCATTGAAAGCCCAAAGCTTCACTATTGTTCATCTCGGGGGAACTATTACAAATACCACTTTAAATAAGGATCATTCATTATTTCTCATAATTCTGGAAGTTCAAAGCCCGAGATCAGGATGCCAGTATGGTTGAGTTTTGGGTAAGGACTTTCTATCTAGTTTGCAGATGGCTACATCTTCCTGTTCCTTTTCACAGAAGAGGCAGGAAGCATTGGAGGATTTTTTTTTTCTTTCCTTCTAAAGACACTAATTCCATCTGGAGATTTGGGTCTTATAACCCATCAGAACCTATTCACCCCGCAAAGACTTATCTTCTAGTACCAGCATATTTCCGAGCAGGGCTTTCTCATGGTCAAATGATTCTAGAAATTAAGCTAGTCAAGATAATTACCCACAGGGGAAGGCCTATCTTGACTATGGGTAGGATGTTGGACTGTCATAAAATGGAGAAAGAGCTCTGAGCATTGAGAAGCATTCATTACCTCGGCTTCTTACAAGTGGTTGCAATGTAACCAGTGGCCTTGATATCCCTGCAAGTGTAGAATATACCTTGAACTGTGAGCCAAAGTGAATGCTTTATCAATCTGCTTTTGTCGGGGCGGTTTTGTCATAGCAACAGGATAGTTTTTAATAGTTTATTTTCATTATTTAAGGTTTATTGCATTCAAGGATATAAGTTAGACATTTTTTTTGGAAGTCCTAGTTAATTTGATTATTCCTGTAAGAAACTAACCCCAAACTGAAGTATTAACTAGTGAAGGCTCTGTGTTTGATTATTCCACAGCACTTTAAATAAGCAGACGTGATCCTTCTGTCACTGGCTCCTTAGTATTTGGGATTTGGAATTACAAGCTTATACCACCAGGTCTGGCTCTTCCTAAGGGAAGGAGACAATTATTATTTTTTTCTTTTTCTTTTTTTTCTGTTTTTTTTTTAATTTTAATTTTTATTAATTACACTTTATTCACTTTGTATCCCCCTGTAGCTCCCTCCCTCTTCCACTCCCAATCCTCCCCTCCCTTCCCCTTTTCCACCCATGTCCCTCCCCCAGTCCACTGATAGGGGAAGTCTTCCTCCCCTTCTTTCTGATCCTAGTCTATCAGGTCTCATCAGGAGTGGCTGCATTGTCTTCCACTGTGTCCTGGTAAGGCTGCTCTCCCCTCAGGGAGAACAGGCCAGTCAGTTCATGTCAGAGACAGTCCGTGTTCCCATTACTTTGGAACCCACCTGGACACTGAACTGCCATGGGCTACATCTGTGCAGGGGTTCTAGGTTATCTCCATGCATGGTCCTTGGTTGGAGTATCAGTCTCACAAAAGACCCCTGTGCCCAGATTATTTGGTTCTGTTGTTCTCCTTGTGGAGCTCCTGTCCTCTCCAGGTCTTAATATTTCTCACTTCTTTCATAAGATCCCCTGCATTTTGCCAAAGGTTGGCCATAAGTCTCAGCATCTGCTTTGATACCCTTCAGGGTAGAGACTTTCATAGTGCTTCCTCAGGATCCAGCTTTACCACTCCTAGGCATATATCCAAAAGATGGTCAAGTATACAACAAGGATATTTGCTCAACCATGTTTGTAGCAGCTTCATTTATAATAGGCAGAAGCTGAAAAAAAAACAAAACCCAGATGCCCCTCAACTGAGGAATGGATAAGGAAATTGTGGTACATCTACACAATGGAATATTACTCAGCGATATAAAACAAGGAAATCATGAAATTTGCAGGTAAATGGAGGGAACTGGAAAAGATCATCCTGAGTGAAGTATCCCAGAAGCAGAAAGACACACACAGTATATACTTACTCATAAGTGGATATTAGACATATAATATAGGATAAACCTACTAAAATCTGTACACCTAAAGAAACTAATCAAGAAGGAGGATTCTGGCTAAAATGCTCAATCCCCATTCAGAAAGACAAAGATGATGGGCAGCAGAAGAAGGAGAATACAGGGACAATTATTTTTGTTCATTCTTCAAAGTAGTACAGTGTATTAGATACTTCTATGTTGCTGTGATCATAATACTTAACTTAGGACAAATGATTTATTTTGGCTCACAGTTTGAGTCTTTGAGTTCACTGCTGCAGGGAAAGAATGGAGCAGCTGTGAGTTCATGGAGGTAGGAGGATGTGGGAGAGGCTGTTCATATCATGCCTGATCAGGAATCAGCAGGTTTGGTGTAGAATGATTATAAATACTTAATATTGATTCACATTATTAGTAATGGTACAATTAATCTTTAATCAGCTATTTACCCAAGTAACAACACATGTAGATTATAACTTATTTAATTAGCCTGGAGAAAAATACTGAGCAATAATGACTCCATCCTATACCTACACGCTGTTTGAGCTTCTTCCAATCCAAATTTCCCATATTTTTAATCATCTCCTAGGTCTGGTTCATTTCTTCTGATGTCTCCTGGTCCTCTCCTTGTAGCTCCATCTCTGCTTCTTCTCCTCCTTTTCCTCCCCTCACTGGACCCAGATGAACCACACTATTCTCTGTATTGCTCCGCATTGGCTGGTTGGCGTTTTATTAGCAGAACAGAGAACAAATGGTGGGCATTTTTATACAAATTTGAAACTGGAGATATTTAGAATTAACATCACAATGCAATGTCCAGATTGAGACCATATAGTAGGGTAGAGAAATCAGCATTTTGAATGAACAAGTACAAACTGTACACAGTCCACAAAAACATTATCTGATAAAAGTCAGGATTGTAAAAACTTTCAAAGAGCAGCCCCACCCCCAGCTACTTCTGTCACAGACATTATGCCTCCCAGAAATTCCACAGTCTTTCAAAACAGCGTCACATGCTCAGAACAAACCTTCAAAATCAGAGCCTGTGGGGGACAATTCAGAATGAATTCACTATGCACAGAAAGTATTTTTTTGTTATTTATTTATTTATTTGTTTATTTATCATTACAATTTGTTCACTTTGTATCCTAGCTATAGCCCCCTCCCTTATCCCAACCCAAACCCACTCTCCCTCCCTTTTCTCCTCCCTGACTCTTCCCCAGTCCACTGATAGGGGAGGACCTCCTCCCCTCCCACCTGACCCTAGCCTGTCAGGTCTCATCAGGATCAGCTGCACTGTCTTCCTCTGTGGCCTGGTAAGGCTGCCCCCCAAAAGGGGGAGGTGATAAAAGAGCCAGTATTTTTAACTTAAGCGAGGTCAGTCATGGGATAGCAAGTTTGAATCTTTTGTGTCTCTTCCTTATACTGAATGCAAATTACACAGGCATTCTTCACATAAGAGTCTGCATTCATTTTACAAAGCACTGATAAGGAAGCTACTTGGGCTGCAATAGAGAAGAAGTCAGGGAACATAGCTTCTAAGATTTGATTAAGAAATTGTCTCTACCCCATGAGCTATGGTATAATGATGGGTTAATCTTTAATTTTATATAGTGCTATATCTTTTTATCTCAATGTTCCAAGCATTTCTAATGCAGCTCCCTATAGAATCTTTTCTTTCTCTTTTTTTATTAAAAGAAATCTAATATTTATTTTATGTAGTGAATTAAGTAGGACCCCCCCCAGAGTTTATGATGGAAACCCTTCCTAAAGAATAAAAGGTCATTGCTGTTGGGGAGACTTTCCTTCATATTGTGTGAAGGTGTACCTTTGTATTATCAGTTGCTGATTGCCGCACCATCGGAGAGCTAAGTGCTAGCATGACTGTGGTATTTCATTTCTTTTTTTTAAAATTTTTATATTAATTACAGTTTATTCATTGTGTATCCCAGCTGTAGCCTCCTCCCTCATTCCCTCTCAATCCACCCTCCCTCCCCGATCTCCTTCCAAGCCCACTGATAGGGGAGGTCCTCCCCTTCCATCTGACCCTAGCTTATCAGGTCTCATCAGGACTGTCTTCATTGTTTTCCTCTGTGGCCTGGTAAGGCTGTTTGTTTGTTTGTTTTGACTTGGAAAAGAAGCTATGGAAAGAGCTTCAGATCAAGATTTGATTTACAGCTGGTCCAGGCCCTACATGCTGCTTATAGCTTGCTTAGTGATCCTGCTCAAGTGAAAGCTGAAAAGTGAAGGTTGAGTTTCTGTCTTCACTGACCTTTCTATAATCAGCTTTCTTTATAGCTAAAGGTTAGGTTGCTGCAGTAGTTCTACCATCTTGAACCAGAAATCAGACTTTAGGGTTAAAACTCACATTGTTAACAGCATATTGGTGATTCAGGTATACCCTTAGTTCTATCATTATCTGTTAGACAAAACAGTGATATGGGAAGAAGCCTATTACTGACTATTCAAAATTAATTTTGAATAACTTGACTGCATTTACTTCTAATTTTTATGGTGCTCCGTAAACACAGGGATTCAACTTGTGGTGTCTTAATGAAGAAGTTATACTGAAAAGAAAAGTGTACTCAGTCAGGCTCTGTATAAAAACCAGATTTTAAGGATGTTAATGGGTAGTTTAAAGCGAGATATGAACACTGGAAAGTAAAGCAAAAACACATGAGGTGATCTTTAAAATATTGTAATAATTCAAGATGAAATGAAGGAAAAGGTAAAATTTTCCTAACGTGACCTTTGCTTTGCTTTTTTGGAATGCTGTCCAAAAAATCTGCTGTCCAGCAGATAAATAGTTCAATTGCATCATTCTTTCTGCAGATACTTGTGAGATAACACTGTGGCCAAAAGTGTTGCTTGGGGCACAGAACACTGACTAATACAATAGAAACACAAAGAGAAAAGCAGTTGTTAGCCCAACAATAGGTCTTATTAATAACACCTGTTATGGGGGAACACCATTTATGCCCACATATTCTAAATCAATTGTGCAAACATTACAGAACTTTCTGCATGGAACATAATTTGTAAGCCATTTACTCTAACCTGTTTATATGTAAGAGAGGAACAGGAAACAGAGTTGCAGCTGGTGAGAAATGGCCCACAGTAAAGAGCACATTTCGAATACTGACTTTGTGCTGCACATCTGCCTTTCTTAGTCCTTGGTTCTTGGTTTGGAGAATCTGCAGAATGCATATGATGAGCTCACACATATATAACCACCTGAAAAGCAAAGATTACCTATCAAAGGTTCCTTCAGGTGAGTTTTGCTTGGCCACACTCTCAAGAATATTTTCCACATGAGTGTTCAACATCTCCACTGTGTGAGATTTAACATAAATTACACATTACGGGCGTCCTGGCAAAACCACAGCAGGCCTGGAAGCAGGGAGTTCACGTTTGTTTTCTTGGTGACCAGACATGGGAAATGAAGGAAATGAATAGCAGCTGTCACTTCTCCTACAAGCGTAGTCTTCTACCCCGCTCTGGACACAGGTTCTCAAAGCTGGGTTCACTCAGCAGTCTCTCATTCCTCCATGTTTTTCACCCCTACTTCACTGTTCTTGATCGAACAGGAAAGTTAAGAGGAAATGGATATATTATGCCTATTTGCCTTCCAAATTAAAAACCTGATTCATATTTGAGGAAAGAATTGTTCTTCTCTACCTCCTGCCTTTCTATAGATTCTTGTTTCACTTAGAATTATTAGCTGTGCAGTGGGTGCTACAGCGTAAGGGACTCATCTTCCTGCTGTGTCGCTGAGGTCAGTGCATACTCCAGTTAGAAGTCGTAGGAGCATTTTGTAGTATGGGAATGAACCCAAACCCAGGGTGTTACAATCCTTGACAGAGTCTAAAAGTCCTTGACGAGTCTAAAAAATACCCCTTTATTTTTCTGGTCATCCTTTCTAGGAAAAACATATGTTATTTTGTTAACTCCACTTAAAAATTACTGCTCTATCTCTATCTCCTTTAAAATAAAATTTCATGTCTGAGGATCCCATTTATATCTAATTTAAAATCATGGTTATGGAACCTGTAAGCCAGATGATTCCATTCTCTATTTCTCTTAATCAATGATCTGTATGTGTGAGTACACTGTTTTTTTTTCTGATATGTTTATAACATCTTTTATCTATTAGAATGTGGAGAATCTCACTTGCTCTATTAAATAGGAGGGAATTCACTTACCCTAATGAGGGATTGAGAATTGACTGTATTGAAGGTTTCTGGAAACAATATAAGCCATAAGATCAAAAGAAGAATGGCTGTGGGAAGATCCAAACTTCAGTAGGCATGACCTGGAAAGTTCAATTAAGATCTTAATATAAATGCCTTCGATGTTCCACATAACTATCAAAGCATTTCCATATTAGAAACACGAGCTTTCACAACCCAGAAGGCATAAATACTCTTCTGGCATTCTTCTTTGTCTTACATTTAAGAGGCTCCGTTAATGTCATGGCATAGTGCTGGGAGGAAATTCCAAACACCCTGTAACAGGTCATGTTCAACTGAACTTCATATAGACCATCCTAAAAAAGAAACCCAGAAAACAAAACAGAAAAAAAAACAATAACAGATTTGCTTTTATATTTTAGAACAGGATCCTGAGGATTAATGATCTGAAAGTCAAAACAGATATTCTGTAAAACTTACTAGTTAATGATTAGACAGTCACTTGCCGGCTTCAAAGTTATAAGTATTTCTTCAGGAGTCAAGGAAACAAGACCTGGGACTTTGTGATGCAGGTTTCTGTCCCTACCAACCCCGTGTCTATGACTATCAAACTGCTTTCTTCTCAGTTGTTCACTCTCAGACAAAGGATTTGCGAACTGTGATTGCATATAAGCTCAGAAGACAGTGGTTGCTCACAAACAAAATTGCCAGACTTTTCCAGCATTCTGTTTTATTTTTTTCTTCTCTTCTTTCCTCCTTTAAGAAAAGTTGTACAACCACTTTGGAAATCAATCTGGCACTTTCTCAGACAATTAGGAATAGTACTTCCTCAAGATCCAGCTATACCACTCCTAGGCATATATCCAAAATATGATCAAGTATACCACAAGGACATGTTCAACCATGTTCATAGCAGCTTTCTTCGTAAGAGCCAGAACACGGAAACAACCCAGATATCCTTCAATGGAGGAATAGATACAGAACTTGTGGTACATTTACACAATGGAATACTACTAAGCAATTAAAAACAAGGAAATCATGAAATTTGTAGGCAAATGGTGGGATCTAGAAAAGATCATCCTGAGTGAGATATCCCAGAAGCAGAAAGACACACATGGTACATAAACACTTATAAGTGGATACTAGACCTATAAGATAGGATAAACACACTAAAATCTGTATACCTAAAGAAGCTACATAAGAAGAGGTTCCAGGGTAAGATGATCAGTCTTCACTTAGAAAGACAAATGGGATGGACATTGGAAATAGGAGAAAACAAGTAACAGGGCAGGAGCCTGCCACACAGGGCCTCTGAAAGACTCTACCTAGCAGTGTATCAAAGCAGATGCTGAGACTCATAACCAAACCTTTGGGCAGAGTTCAGGGAATCATATTAAAGAAGGGGGAGTTAGTAAGACCTGGAGAGGACAGGAGCTCCACAAAGACCAAATATGTCTGGGCACAGGGATCTTTTCTGAGACTGATTCTCCAAGGACCATGCATGAATGTAACCTAGAACCCCTGCTCAAATGTAGTACATGGCAGCTCAGTATCCAAGTGGCTTCCCTAGGAAGAGAAACAGGGACTGTTTCTGACATGAACTCATTGGCTGGCTCTTTCACACACACACACACACACACACACACACACACACACACACACACACCTAGAGGGAGGAGCAGCCTTGCTAGGCCAGAGGAGGACATTGCAGCAGTCGTGAAGAGACCTAATAAACTAGGTTCAGATGGAAGTTCCCTATCAGTGGACTTAGAGAGGGGCAGGGAGGAGATGAGGGAGGGAGGGTGGAATTGGGAGGGAATAAGGGAGAGGGCTACAGCTGGGATACAAAGTAAATAACCTTTAATAAACATAAAAAATAAAAATTATAAAAAAAAGAAAAGTGGGTTGTGTGGGGACAGACTTGTTAGCTCAAAGTCCTAAGGGAAGCCTAAGAAAAACAAACAAACAAATAAACAAAACCATAGCAACAACAATTCTCATTATTTAAATATTAACAGAAAATTTCTATTGTACAGAAAGCCACACCTGTACTGGGGTGGTATGAGCTGTCAGTGCAGATTCCCAGGTTCAGGAGAAGGGCTAAGGATGAAGTTGGCTGAAAGCTTCCAGCTTTGTTTGCTCTTGCTGAGGAGCTTTTGAAGTTTTTCCCCCAAATATACTCTCTGAAATTCTGAATTTACTTTCATACTAATTTAAAACAGTAGTCACAATATAAAAGCCACAAGACCCTGAAGGTAAAAGAAAGTCTGTAAGTAAAACATGTATTTCAAAGATTAGAATATCTAGAAAGAGAAAATTAAGTGACTAATTCAGAACTATCCCATTGGTTCCTGGCAGATGTATTTATTCTTCAAATTTTCAGAACCCAGGTCTCTGAATTTCTCTTTGTTTCTCCCCATCTGGCTTTTTAAAATCAGTATTCTGTTAAATCCGAGTGAACGTATGTCATCAAATTTACGTATAGGTTATGCACCACCGGCCAAACATTGAAACTTAGCATCAACCCAAGTTTAAAGTGTTTACTCTGATTATACTGGACTGAATGGAAATAATTTGCTCCCTCCCTGCCCCCACTTAAAAGAGATTTGTAGGGCGGATTTGGATGATGTGTATCCATTTAAGAAGAGGTGTCGAGGAAAGTGTGAACTACTGCCTTCTTCCCAAGCTCTACGTAAAATTATGGCTTTGTCCTAGTATGAGCCTCATCTACATGCATAGATTTCCTCAAAGTCATCTTTTATATTTATCACCATGGAAGAACGGCCGCCGCCCTGGATGTGTGCCTGGCCACCATGAAAACAGCAGCTATATTGCCAGAAGTCCTATCTTGAAGTTTTTAAAAAACATTTTTTGTTACTGCAGCTCATGCTATTTGAGTAGCGACTGTCACGTCTAAAGTAACAAGGTCTCAATTCCAAAGTGAGATTCTCTAAAGCTCTTCAAACAGTTCGCGTGGCTTTAAAAACGGAAGCCAGCTCAATGAGGTGGAAGTGTTGCTCCTCCACTCCCTCTGGCTTCTGAAAGGCCATTAACAACACAGGTCTCCTCTGGAGCATTTATGCTAACATTGTTTCCTTGAGTTTGGTTTTCAGTTTTGCTGCCTTTCATATAAACAACCCTTTCAAACGGGAGCTTAACTGCTCATAATGGGAAGAAACATTGTTTGTCTTCCCCTGACCTCAGCCTTACAGCCTCCAAATGGCTCAAGGATGTCCAACAATTGCATACTCAACCAGAGATAAAGCCATTGTGTCAGACCTGACTCTCACAGAAGCACTGGATCCCACAGATGCACAACTGAAATGCTCTGCAATGGAATGTTGTGAGAGCTTTTTCTCTAAAGGATGAGGCAAAGCCTCGGGCACAAGCTTCAACAAAGTGATGATAGTTCACTGTTTTACTTCCGGTCATACAATTACTTATTTCATATAAGCATAATTTTAAAAAGAATATCACCCTTCCCTTTTTATTATTTACTTTCATCTCTAGAGATTACATGTCATTCCATTTTATAAAAGTCAGTTCTCATGGAGGAAAACATAGGTCATGTGTCATACCAGGCCACAATCTTAGGGAAAGATTAGACATAACTCAAGCGGCATGTTTCATGTGATTCAATTAGCATTTCAGAGAACAATCTCCTCTCACAGTAGCTGTTGGTACAGCTATGGTAGAGAAAAGAAGCGGAAAGCTTGGCCGAAGAGATAAGCCAGTGGTGGCCCTGGGCTGCAGGCTTAGTGTGCCGAGACCAATGGAAAAAGCCTGCCCTAAAGTAGGTCTACCCAAGACAAGAGCTTCGCCAAACAGCTTGCTAGAACTCTAGGCAGTGTCCTTGTAGCACTGACACAGTTTTAACATTCCTGTTGGGATGCACTGTGATTTTAGGTCAGAATGTCCTCTGTCAAAAAAGGTAAGCACCAAGAGATGACAAAGAGCTGTTCTGTGGCAGATTTATATTGATTTACGTCAAATTTGCTTACGTGCAAACATTCACTGCACTATCTAAAATCTGACACAGAAGAAATATCATTGCTCTGTGAGAAAGAGAAGGGAAAGAGTTTCAAACTGATGAAAAGTTGGAAGGGAGAAAAACAGTTGAAATAGTCAAGTACATTTCATTTATTAAATACATATTACCAATAAAGCAATAATAAAAGCTATGCAAACATTATTTTAAAAAAACATATTCCAGATGCATTCATTTATCTAACCTGATTCTAACACCCATTCTACAGTTTTTGGAAAGATGAGGAAAGGAGCACAGATGGAATGAGTTGGGCAAAGTCTACTTGTTGATGGAGAGAAGGAAAGAAATGTTTTTTATTATTCATTGGTATCTCATAAAAGTAAATCCTGTGCTCTGTTTATTGATATTACAAACAGGAAAATGTGCTTCTTTTTCATATTAATAAATATTTTAGAAATTCAATTATAATTATATAAAAATATACATTTATATAATATAATTTAATTCATGTAAATAGAAGTAATGATTTATATACATAAAATTGGAACTGTATTATAAATATAAATATATAATTTATATATATAATTAATTATGTTTATATGCATTTCAATGTTCATTTGGAGGGCATGTAGGTCTAGTGTGCAGTACAAAATTAAAAGAACTCTACAAAAATTTTGAGGGTAGGAAAGGCCATTTACAGTGCCAGTCCTTGTATGTGCCCTGTCGTAGATCCAGGTGTATGGCCCAGATGGCACAGGTATAAAACCCATGAAATGGGGAAAATGCAACTGTGAGTGCTATTATGACTGTTCACCATCTATAATACATTTATCCCAAGGGGCAGTTGTACAGCTGTTAACATATATGGGCCTGTATTTTCACTTGTACTTGCAAAGATATTTAAGATTTATGGTGATGGGTATCCTTCCTCTAGAAAGACTGCAAAATAAGGAAATTTACCAAGGGTGCAACCAGGTGATGAGCTGTATTCCCCAGGGATTATTGCAGTAAGTGAACATGAGCCTCGTAAGCCTTTTCTCTCCTGGAAGCCAGCTACGGGCGAATTAAGAACAGAATTTTATTTCTTAGTTGGTTCATCCTTTTATGTTACCATTTGTTAACTATGGAGAAGAAATAGAAGAAATTGCAAAAACAGCAATTTCATTTCCAGAGGAAAGATGACTAAACAGGTACCTGTCTTGAAATCATGTTTTAAACTTCAGATAAGAATTTTTCAACTGTGAAATGCAGTCCTCTGTAGTGGTCTGACTTCATAGGAGCAATTTTATGGAATGGTGTTAATATTGCACAGTTTAGAACATTATTTTTGTCTGTTTACATTTCTGAAGCAGATGAACATTGAAACTGGTTATTTTCTTCATTTTTTTATTAATTTTGTTTCTGACAATTTCACATGCATATGTAATGCATTCTGGTACATCCTATCATCTCTTATCTCTTATCCTTTTCACCACATTTTTACCAGTTTCCTTCCAGGTTCTTGACCTTTTGTTTTGTTTTGTGACTCATTTAGTTTTACCAGAACCATCTGAGACCATTGGACTGGAACTATCATTGGAGCCTGGTGTGGTCATTAGTGGGTCCACATTGAAGACAAGTTCCTCCTTCCATTCATCCATAAGTGTAGACAGGTCCGTTCTAGTCCAGATATGGTGCAGGCACCTGTTGTTGGTTCTTTTTGCAAAGGCTGTGTCTTGCTCTGAAGACATTTTGTAGCTATTTTCTCTGTCTTCCAGATTGTATATTCTTTCCAACCCCTTTTCCAAAATATTCTCTTTGCCCTAGGGAGGATTCTATAAATGTCTTAATAAAGACTGAGTACTTCTCACAGCTTATTCTCAGCACCTTGCTGTGCATACACCAGTGTCTATATTCTGCAGAGTAATTTTAATCCAGAAACAAGGCTACTCTGGCAAGGAATGACATCCACAGCCCTAGGTCTGTGTGCTCTGGCTGGAGTGCAGACATGCCCTCAGTACACACCTTTAATCCCTCTAGCTGGATACACACTTTTAGTAACTCTGGCTTGAATACAGACAAGCCTTTAGTATATACTTTTAATCCCAAACAATGACATCTAATTGAGGGACAGACAAAGTGACAAATCAGAGAAAGATTTGACAGAATGAGTCAGAGACAGGATATGTCCAACTCTCAGGAAAACAGATAAGAAAGAGAAACTACTGAAGAGAGCAGAGAGAGCACACAGAAAGATTCTGGAGATAGTACAGTAGAGTTCGGGAATACAGTAGGATTTGGCACAGTTCAGTTGCTAGAGTTCAGAGGCTATTTTTCCAAGTAGAGCAATTCATTGAGAATCAGAGAGAAGCCAGTTTGAATCAGTCAGCTTGGAGAGGGATGTTGAGCCAGAAAAGCTGAGTTGAACCAGCCAGTCAGAGTTCAGAAAGAACTAGAGCGAATGAGCAGAAAGTCTCAGAGACTGAAAGCATTCTTGGTGTGGATTAGCAGATGGAGGCTGGAGGCTGAGGCCTTTAAGGTCTAGGATTGCAGAAGATTAGATTGTACAGAAGCTAGAAGTTTCTATGCCTAGGACTAGGGACAGTTAGAAAGAAATGCTCTGGGCTGAGTAGTATTCCATTGTGTAAATGTACCACAATTTTTGTATCCATTCCACAGCTGAGGGACATTTGGGTTGTTTCCAGATTTTGGCTATTACAAATAAAACTACAAAGAACATGGTTGAGCAAATGTTCTTGTTGTATACTTGAGCATCTTTTAGATATATGCCTAGGAGTGGTATAGCTTATCTTGAGGTAGTACTATTTCTAATTGTCAGAGATAGTGCCAGATTGATTTTCAAAGTGGTTGTGCAAGTTTACATTCCCACCAGCAATGGAGTAGGGTTTCCCTTTCTCCACATCCTCTCCAGCAGGTATTGTCACTTGAGTTTTTGATCTTAGCCATTCTGATGAGTGGAAGATGAAATCTCAGGGTGGTTTTGATTTGCATTTCCCTGATGACTGAGGATGTTGAGCATTCCTTTAAGTGTTTCTCTGCCATTTGATATGCCTGTACAGAGAATTCTCTGTTTAGCTCTGTACCCCATTTTTTAAAATAGGGTTACTTGATTTGTAGATGTTTAACTTTTTGAGTTCTTTATATATTCTGGATATTAGCCCTCTGTCAGATATAGGGTTGGTAAAAATCCTTTCTCAGTCTGTAGGCTGTCGTGTTGTTCTGATAACAGAAGCTTTTTAGTTTAGTGAGGTTCCATTTATTGACTGTTGCTCTTAGAGCCTGTGCTGTTGCTGTTCTGTTCAGGAAGTTGTCTCTTGTGCCAATGAGTTAAAGGATCTTCCCCACTTTTCTTCTAACAGGTTTAGTGTGTCTCTTTTATGTTGAGGTCTTTGATCCACTTGGACTTTAGTTTTATGCAAGGTGATAAGTATGGATCTATTTGCCTTTTTCTACATGTATATATCCAATTAATCCAGCACCATTTGTTGCAGATACTATCCTTTTTCCATTGTATGGTGTCATGAAATTTGCAGGCAAATGGTGGATACTAGAAAAGATCATCCTGAGTGAGGTATCCCAAAAACAAAAAGACACACATGGTTTATATTCACTTATAAGTGGATGTTAGATATACAATTTAGGATAAATATACTAAACTCTGTACACCTAAAGAAGCTAAGCAAGAAGGAGGACCTCCTGTATCAGTGGACTTGGAGAGGGACATGGGAGGAGAAGAGGGAGGGAGGGCAGGGGCTACAGTTGGGATACAAAGTGAATAAATTGTAATAAATTTAAAAAATTCCTGGAAAAAAAAAGAAATGCTCTGGGCTCAGTTCAAGCCATGTATTGGTAAATCTTGGGTATGACTCTCATCTCATTTGCTCTTCTGAGGAAATAAAAACAACATTTACAGCATTTACTGGAAAGAGGTCCTTCTTGAATAAGCCTGAAAGTATCATCTACCTATGATTATAAGGATAAATATTCAGGAGACCAGTTGCCACTATGTCAATTTCAATAATCAACAGTTTTTAGTTCTCCGTTAGGGTCTATGAACTCTCCTGTCACAGATTTCTAACCAAGTCACAGTACCATCTTAGTCTCTGAGTTAATCAGAAAACCATCGGTGGTTCTTCAGACAACTAGTCTTCTTTTTTTTTTTTAATTGTATTTTTCTTATTAGTTACAATTTGTTAACTCTATGTCCCAGCTGTATCCTGCTCCCTCATTCCCTCCCCAACCCCACACTCCCTCCCTGGTCTCCTCCCTGCCCCTTTCCAAGTCCACTGATAGGGGAGGACCTCCTCCCCTTTCATTTGACCCTGTTTTATCAGGTATCTTCAGGGCTGGCTGCAAAGTCCTCCTCTGTGGCCTAACAGGACTGCTCCTCCCCTGGGGGTGGGGAGGTCAAAGAGCCTGCCCTTGAGATCCTGTTAGAAATAGTCCTTGTTCCCCTTACTTTGGAAAACTACTTGGTTACTGAGCTACCACGGGCCACATCCGAGCAGGAGTTCTAGGTTATATCCATAGATGGTCCTTGGTTGAGTGTCAGTCTCAGAAAAGACCCTGTGCCCGGATATATTTGGTCCTTGTAGAGCTCCTATCTTTTCCATATCATACTAACTCCCCTTCTTTCATATAATTCCCTGCACTCTGCCAAGGGTTGGTTATGACTCTTAGTGTCTGCTTTGAAACACTGCTAGGTAGATTCTTTCAGATGCCTTTTGCGGTAGACTCCTGTCATACGTTCAATGCACATCCCATTTGTCTTTCTAAATGAGGATTGATCATCTTTGCCCATGTCCACTTTCTTGATTATCTTCTTTAGATGTGTAGATTTCATTATGTTTATCGTATCTTGTAGGTCTATATAAGCGAGTATATACCATGTTTGTCTTTCTCCTTCTGGGATAATTCACTCAGAATGATCTTTTCTAGATCCCACCATTTGCCTGCAAATTTCATGATTTCCTCCTTTTTGATTGCTGAGTAGTATTCCATTGTGTAAAAATACCACAATTTCTGTATCCATCCCTCCGTTGATGGACATCTGGGTTGTTTCCAGGTTCTGGCTATTACAAATAAAGCTGCTATAAACATGGTTGAACAAATGTCCTTGTTGTGTACTTAAGCAAATTTTGGGTATATACCTAGGAGTGGTATAGCTGGGTCTTGAGGTAGCACTACTCCTAATTGTCTGAGAAAGCGCCAGATTGACTTCCAAAGTGGTTGTACCAGTTTACATTCCCACCAGCAGTGGAGGAGGATTCCCCTTTCTCCACAACCTCTCCAGCATGTGTTGTCACTTGAGTTTTTCATCTTGGCCATTCTGATGGGTGTAAGGTGAAATCTCAGGGTCGTTTTGATTTGCATTTCCCTAATGGCTAATGAGGTTAAACATTTCTTTAAGTGTTTCTCTGCCATTCGATGTTCCTCTATCGAGAATTCTCTGTTTAGCTCCATTCCCCATTTTTTAAATGGATTATTTGGTTTGTTGCTTTTCTGCTTCTTTAGTTCTTTATATATACTGGATATTAGCCCTCTGTCAGACAAAGGGTTGGTGAAGATACAACTAGTCTTCTTTAATAAGTGTTAATAGTAGTCTTCATTTACTACTTTTGTTGTGATAACTTTGAGCACAGTGGTTTAAAGTAACACATGCATGTTATTGTTATGGACACTGGACGTTCCAAACAGCTTTCATTTGGTTAAAATAGGTACAAGCAGGTATTTAGTCTATCTGGGGGTTCTAGCCTGTTTCAAAGAGTCTATTCTCTTCTCTTTCCCTCCCCAACTTCCTCCTTTGGCATTTCTTTACTTCTGGACTTTCCTACCTCTCTGTCTAAGGTCAGTAGTATTGTATCTTCAAAGCTCAATCTGACCCTTCTCCCTCCCACTTATAGTCATTCACAAAGACCCCTTTATTCTTACTGAGAGCACCTGCACAGCTCATTAGTCCATCCATATGGAGATCTTCAGCTTTAGCATACCTGCAACATCTTTTGACATATAAGGTTCCATATGCACAAATACTTGGGATTTGGGTGTAAGCAATTTTGGAGGGCCATTATTCCATCCACTCTAGGAGAAGCACTTATCTTTGTTTTGAAAAGCTAACTTACTAACATTATACCTTTTCATTGTATCTAAAAATTTTGAAACTTGTAATATCTTTTCAATCTCAACATCACAAATTGAGTATTGAATTTTTATCCATGTATTCCTTCTGTATTTATGAGTCTCACACATGTGGATTCATCACCATGGACTGAAAATTCCCATTAATCTCTACTGAACATGGTTCAAATTTCTCTTGTCACTGTTTTGTTTTGTAGATAACACAGTACCTCACACACTTCCATGGAAATTATGCTTTATTAATTATTATAAGCAATTTAGAAGCAGTTCGAAGTGTTTGGAATGATGCATGCAAGTTAAATGTAAATACAGTGTAATTTTTGTAGGAAATTGAAGCATCCACAGATTTTGGTATGCATGGGGACTGGAGAACCAATCTTCCCCAGATACTAATGGATGACATTTGAGAATAACCATCAAAAAAATGTTTGTTTAATGAGGAAAAATAATTCTCAGAGAAAGGGAATGATGTCTGCAGATTTTTTGAAATGTCACATCAGCCCTTTCCCCTCCTCGTATTCACAGAGCCTGCATTCAATTTCTTGTTTAGTAAAGCGGAGTTCTTAGAGAGACACTTTCCTCTGCTTTTTCACTTAGCAGCTCCAGTGATTATCAGGAAATAAATCAACCGTCAGCAGTCATAGGCAGCTATTAAATCTGAGATTTCAACATATTAATTGATGCGTTAAAAGTTAAAGAGACAAAGTCATGTTAGGTACATAAAGCTGCTTACACACATAAACTTTAGTGCAATATCCTGTGGTTAAGAAAGCATCACACTGCGTTCTGGGTTGAATTAATTCATCTTAAAACTTTTATTTGGAAAAATAAAGAAACTACAATAAAAGTATTAGATGTATACTGGGCAATTGTCCAGTTGGTTACAGAAAAGTCAACCCATATTTACTCTGTAAGCATATACAAAAATTCTGGTTCTGAGACAAGGTGATCACACATTAAAACCATCATTTTAAATTCTCTGACCTTGAAATTTATAGTTGTTTAAGCACAGCACAATTATTCTCAACATACGTTGGATATTTGGGAACCAAATAATTTGTTCTTCAAGGGACATACCACTTTTTACAATTTGGTCTTTGAGAATTGTAGGACAAAACCTGTAAGAACAGGGTTCTCTTAGTTTCCTTTACTCTTTTCTAAAACTATAACTGTTGGGGACAAATAATACAAACGAGAACATTCTGTGCCAGAAAGCGAATTGTCAGAAAAGGGATTCCAGCAATGTGGTAGGGGCATAATTAGTTTTGGGCAATGTAATCTCTAAATTCCGAAGTGTCTTTTAAAATCCATTATAATGGTGTTTGCTACTTGCCCGGTACCAGTTAGCATCATCAAGTACTTTCTTACCACCTGTCCCCTGGATGAGAAATATTTGTACTATGCCCAATAAAAATATTTCCATATCTTCATTTCATTTTAGGTATTATAAACAAAAAAAAGAAGAGATCATTTTTAAAGGCTACTTCAGTGTACTGAATAATCCATGATCTTGAATGCTGCCAGAACTTTATATCTGTGCAATATTCTTTTGTTTATTTATTCATAACAATTTACTCATTTTGTATCCCAGCTGTAGCTCCCTTCTTCATCTCCTTCCAATCCTGCCCTCCTTCCCTCTTCTCTTCCCCATGCGCCTCTTCCAGTCCACTGATAGGGGAGGTCCTTCTCCCCTTCCATCTGACCCTAGCCTATCAGGTCTCATCAGGACTGGCTGCATTGTCTTCCTCTGTGGGCTAGAAAGGCTGCTTCCCCTTCAGGGTGAGGTGATTAAAGAGCCAGCTGCTGAGTTCATGTCAGGGACAGCCCCTGTTCCTATTACTTGGGAACCCACTTGGAGATTGAGCTGCCATGGGCTACATCTGAGCAGGGGTTGCTCAACCATGTTCAAAGCAGCTTTATTTGTCATAGCCATAATCTGGAAACAACCCAGATATCCCTCAACTGTGGAATGGATACAGAGACTGAGGTACAATTACACAATGGAATACTACTCAGCAATTAAAAACAAGTGAATCATGAAGTTTGCAGGCAAATGGTGGGAACTAGAAAAGATTATCCTGAGTGAGGTATCCCAGAAACTGAAAGACACACATGGTACATACTCACTTATAAATGCAATATTCTTTCTGAATTATTAAAATTATTTTAAATATATATTTTTAATAAAACCTATAAATCTATTTTTAAACAGATTCTTGATTGAATTTTTTTATATAGTGGTGAAGCCAGGACTGTTTATTCGTGGAACATGTTTTTTAACAAGAGTAACAGTTCATTTAACAAAAATTCTTTGTGCATTGAACTTTCCCTGTAAACTAAAGATGTTTAAAAGTGGAATATTCCCATGCCAGCTTCTCAATTAAAAATGTGTGGTTTATCTATTTTGGGGATAATTTATGTCAATTTTTAAATCCTGGGTTAATTAAATTTGACCCTACATTCCAGAATGTTATTGGATATTTATTTAAGGAATGCAAATAAGTTTAAATCTAATCTTAATATTAACCACTGCTTGTGTAATTAGAAAGCAGAATCAACTAGGGGAAAAGGCAATGCATTTTTAAGTACATACAACCACACACACAATGTCTGTGAAAACCATAGTATGTCCGTCTACTCTCAGGGAAATTTAAAGCCCATGAACTGGAATTTGCATTTGGTTCTTTAGAGTTGTATAAAAACAACTTCTCAGACTTTCTGAAAATGTCTTTTTCACCAAAAGTGCTCATTAAAGTGTACACACTGCAATTGAAAATCCGTTCTCGCTGAAAAACAGCAGCAACTTCACTTTCCCAGTGTCCCAGTTACTACAACACTAGCTTCAGTGTTTCTTGGGAACAAGTCTGTTCTCAGAAAAATCAGGATGTAAAAATGATTCCCAAGCACAGACTCATGACTCTATGATAACATTCCTGGATTTCACAGTGGAACAGCCATTTCCTAACCTATTTTACTCTATTTAAAAATATTGATTTTGGTGTACTCAATAGCACACTATAGTTTCTTATTTTCACCTTGGTAGCAGATTAGTATTACTCCATATTTTAATCAGACTCACTCTATCTTTACAAATGAAACTTTAGCAATGTTGTTTAATTTTTAAATATCTCCATTCTGATGAGTAAGTTTTTAAAATATTTTACCTAATTCCACAGAGTTATATGCGGTAATGCTTTCACTAAATTCAGACTAGTCATTGAATATTGCAACACTTTGGCTACCACCTTCTCACTAAGTATGTGATATGAACCATGACATTACAATCTTAAAACTGTAACAAGAATGAGTTATGTTTGTACTATTTCCCATTCTCATTATATTCTTTGTCACACAATGAATTAATGTTGTGCCATTTTCTATTCTCATTACAATCTTTTCCTTATGAATGGGGTATCAGAATTTTAATGCCTTTTGTAATCTGTGAAATATAGTAGTATGTTTTGTTATACCACTATGACCTTGCTAATATTTAGCATTTTGATTGGTTAGTCCAACCTGTCAAATATAGGGTAAGGTTAGAATGATTGGCCAATGAAATAATTCTTAGTGCTTTTGACTGCTTTAATAAAATCAGTTTAAGGAACATTTTTAAAACCTTAAGTTTTTACATGCTTGAATAAAATGATAACCTTGGCACAAAAGACAAGAACATTTCTCTGTAGAAAATGCCATGGTATGGCAGCCAGTCCTGAAGATACCTGATAAGCTAGGGTCAGATGGAAGGGGAGGAGGACCTCCCCTAGCAGTGGACTTGGAAAGGGGCAAGGTGGAGATGAGGGAGGGAGGGTGGGATTGGGAGGGAATGTGGGAGGGGGCAACAGTTGGGATACAAGGTAAATAACATGTGATTAATATAAAAAATAAAAATTAATAAAAAAAGAAAATGCCATGGTGGTTTTACTAATGTAGTGTAGAGAAATTATTTTAGATTACAAGAAAAATTAGGAATGTTTTCTGACATATGGCTACTTTATTCTCATTTTTTTCTATTATTCTTTTAACTCGAATGCGTTTAAATCCAGCATAACAAAATTCCCATCATTTTGTTTACATTCCCATGCAGAAAATTTCCATTAGCTAGTCATTTGAAAGTTTGTACTGATGTCGACTAGTTTTTGCTCTGTGAGATTTGCTACTGTTTTTCCACTTTGAGTATTTAAAATCTTGTCTACATTGTCTTACACTATAAATTACTTCTACACAGTTTATCCAATATTACTAAGAAATTATTTGAGAAGTTCAAGTTGTTTGTTGTTTAAGTGAATAAACTTCTTTTGGAAGAATCTCAAAGGTTGTGATCACTCACATCTCAATCTATTATTCATCCATCTTTCTATCTTCTACCATCTATCTGTCATTATTCTATTTACTTGCCTATATCTGTCATTTGTATCTTTTTTTTTTAATCTGTGCCTTTATTTGGCTTAAACCTCCGGGGGAAATGATTAAAGTGGGTGCTTTTAGAAGTGCATGACTGCAGGTAAATTGCTGTGTGCTAGGGTTTGGAAGCGATGCTAAGTTTATAGAGGAATGATCAAAGCAAATGCATGGAAGTTGGAAGAAAAATTCTAATTAACACAAGCCAGCTACTTTGGGTATTAAGTTACATGATACATTCTTAGTACCTTGAGAGAGTAGGATCATAGAAGCAACAGGAAGTAGTTAGAAGGGGAAAGTGGATAAATTCTAGCTTGGTAAACTTTGATGGTTTGAGGCAAATATCTACTACATATGAAACACTAAAAAATAATCAAAATTGAATTTTGCCATTGTAAAGCAAATGCTCTACTGGTCCACTGGTCCATTCTGTTCCAAGAAATAGGCCAGTGTCATTTGCAGTTTCAGACCAAAATGGTAAGTATCCAAAAGCACTTTTCATTTCTATTTCTAAACTCCTAACTTTTAAAAGTTGCTTGCAAATCTTCTAGGCAAGTGGCTTTTTTTTTTTTTCTTATCCCTTTGATTTGAGGACAGGAAACTGCATTTTTGATGCTACCTTTAAGACCTCCACAACTGTATTTTCTCCCACTCAACCAGTCACAGTGACAGGAGTATTCTCACCGACAGCAGTTACTCTGTCACTTCCAAGGCACCGGTGGGTTTTATGGCTGAGGAAGCCCCCGACTGGCTGATCAACCGTCCTCCTCATGCCCTCTACACACATAACAAACCCTAGGATTTCTATCAGTGTGAGCTGCGGTCTCCCAAGGGCTAACAGGGGCATTTAGAAAATACCAAGTGGAAGGAAAGTTAAGACTCAGAGAGAAGAAGGCACCTCTTTTACCGTCCACACTGACCTTACTGTGTCAAATTGGGGAATTTCCTTACTCACTGTGGGAACGAAAAAGCCTTATCTCCCTAACATCTTTAGGTAAGCATGGTGCTTTCTTGCCAGTAAAGCTTTTATTCAGCAAATCATCTGCCCTCCAGAAATAATGCAGGGTTTTACAGCAATTACAAGCTCAAAGTTTGGATGCAGATCTTGCAGTGTCTTTTATTATTTACAGTTGGGGTGTTGTAGTTTGCTGATTTTTGCCTGAGATAATATAGGTAACTGGTCTATTTTTCTAACTTCAGATTATCTCTGGTATGCACTGTTTATTTTAACCTTTTTACTGACATTTGATTTTTTTTAATCACTGTTAATATTTTAAAACTTGAGATAAATCATGACCCTTATTTGTCTTCCTTCAAAAAACTTTGAACATCATGGATTTATTGCCACATTTTTCACATTCATTTTTTAATTCTTATTAGTTTAAAAATTTTTTTTATCAAGTGGACATTTCACTAAATTTGTTTCTATATAATTTTAAATATTATTTTTTATTATTACAATTTATTCACTTTGTATCCTAGTTGTAGCTCCCTTCTCATGCCCTCCCAATATCACCCTCCCTCTCTCTTCTCTTCCCATGCCCCTCCTTTAGTCCACTGATAGAGGAGGTCCTCCTCTCCTTCCACCTGACCATAGCCTATCAGGTATCATCAGTACTGGCTGCATTGTTCTCCTTTGTGATCTAGTAAGGCTGCTCTGGACCCAGGGAGGGGTGATCAAAGAGCCAGCCACTGAGATCATGTCAGAGACAGTCCCTGTTCCCATTACTAGGGATTCCACTTGGAGACTGAGCTGCCATGGGCTACATCTGAGTAAAGGTTCTAGGTTATCTCCATGCAGGGTCCTCGGTTAGAATATCAGTCTTTGCAAAGACCCCTGGGCCCAGATTTTTTTATTCTGTTGGTCTCCTTGTGGAGCTCCTGTCCCCTCCAGGTCTTTCCATATCCCCTTTCTTTCATAAAATTCCCTGCGCTTTGCCCAAAGTTGGGCTATGAGTCTCAGCCTCTGCTTCGATACCCTGCTGGGTAGAGTCTTTGCGAGGTCCCCTGTGGTAGGCTCCTGTCCTGTTCTCTATCTCCTCCCACCTCGATGTCTATCCCATTTGCTTTCTGCATGAGGATTGAGCAACTTCCTTAGGGTCCTCCTTCTTGTTTAGCTTTTTTAGGAGTATAGATTTTAGTATGTTTATCCTATATTATATGATTAATATCCACTTACAAGTGAGTATATACCATGTGTGACTTTTTACTTCTGGGTTACTCACCCAGGATGAGCTTTTCTACTTCATTCATGATTTCCTTGTTTTTAATTGTGGAGTAGTATTACACTATAAATAATAATGTAAATAATGTAAATAAATGTACCACAATTTCTGTATCCATTCCACAGCTGAGGAACATCTGGGTTGTTTTCAGATTCTGGCTATTACAAATAAAGCTGCAAAGAACATGGTTGAGCAAATGTCCTTGTTGTGTACTTGAGCCTCTTTTGGATATATGCCAAGGAGTGGTATAGCTAGATCTTGAGGTGGCACTATTCCTAATTTTCTGAGAAAGCACTAGATTGATTTCCAAAGTGGTTATACAAGTTTACATTCCCACCAGCAATGGAGTAGGGTTTCCCTTTCTCCACATCCTCTCCAGCATGTGTTATCACTTGAGTTTTTGGTCTTTGCCATTGTGATGGGTGTAAAGTGAAATCTCAGGGTTGTTTTGATTTGCGTTTCTCTGATGACTAAGGATATTGAGCATTTCTTTAAGTGTTTCTCTGCCATTTGATATTCCTCTATTGAGAATTCTCTGTTTAGCTCTGTACCCCATTAAAAAATATTTTTATATTAATTACAGTTTATTCACTTTGTATCCCAGCTTTAACCCCCTCCCCCATTCCCTCCCAACCCCACCCTATCTCCCTCTTCTTCTCCTATGCCCCTCCCCCAGTACAATGATAGGTGAGGTCCTCCTCCCCTTTCATTTAATCCTAGTCTATCAGGTCTCATCAGGACTGACTTGTCTTCATCTGTGAACTGGTAAAGCTGCTCCATCTCAGGTGGAGGTGATCAGAGCCAGCCCATGAGTTCATGCCAGGGACGGTCCCTGTTCCTATTATTGGGGAACGCTCTTGGACACTGAGTTACCATGGGCTTGTACCCCATTTTTTAATTGGATTACTTGATTTGTTGGTGTTTAACTTTTTGAGTTCTTTATAATATATTCTGTATATTAGCCCTCTGTCAGATATAGAGTTGGTGAAGATCTTTTCCCAGTCTGTAGGCAGTTGTTTTGTTCTGATGACAGTGTATTTTGCTTTACAGAAGTTTTTCAGTTTCATGTGGTTCCATTTATTGATTGTTGATCTTAGACCCTGTGCTGTTGGTGTTCTGTTCAGGAAGTTGTCCCCTGTGCCAATAAGTTCAAGGTGCTTTCCCACTTTTTCTTCTAACAGGTTTAGTGTCTGATTTTATGTTGAGGTCTTTGATATACTTGGACTTTAGTTTTGTACAGCATGATAAATATGGATCTATTTGCATTTTTCTACATGTAGACATTCAGTTTACACAAGCACCATTTGTTGAATATGCTGTCTTCTTTTTCCATTGAATGGTTTTGGCTTCTTTGTCAAAAATCACATATCTGTAGGTGTGTGGGTTTATTTCTGGGTCTTCTATTCCATTCCATTGATCCACCATTCTGTTTCTATGCCAGTACCTTGTAGTTTTTATTACTATTGCTCTGTAGTACAGCTTGAGATCAGGGATGGAGATATCTCTAGAAGCTTTTTTATTGTACAGGATTGTTTTAGCAATTCTGTTTTTTTTTTCTCCCTATGAAATTGAAAATTGTTCTTTTAAGTTCTGTAAAGAATTGTTTTGGTATTTTGATGGGAACTGCATTGAATTTGTAGATTGCTTTTGGCAGAATGGCCATTTTCACTATGTTAATCCTACCAATCCATGAGCGTGGGAGATCTTTCCATCTTCTGATATCTTCTTCAATTTCTTTCTTCAGGGACTTGAAGTTTTTTTCAAACATGTCTTTCACTTGCTTGGTTAGAGTCATACCAAGGTACTTCATGTTATTTGTGGCCACTGTAAAGGGTGTTGTTTCCCTAATTTCTTTCTCAGATCATGTTTCTTTTGTATAAAGGAGTGCTACTGATTTTTTTTTTTTGTAGCCACTTTGCTGAAGATTCTTATTAGCTGAAGGTGTTCTCTGGTTGAATTTTTGGGGTCACTCATGTATACTATCATATCATCTGCGAATAGTGATACTTTGACTTCTTCCTTTCCAAATTGTATTCCCTTGATCTCCTTTAGTTGTCTTATTGCTCTAGGTAGAACTTCAAGTAGTATGTTGAAGAAATATGTAGAGAGTGGGCAGCCTTGCCGTGTTCCTTATTTCAGTGGGATTGATTGAAGTTTCCCTCTGTTTAGTTTGATGTTGGCTATAGGCTTGCTGTATATTGCCTTTATTATGTTTAGGTATGTGCCTTGTATCCCTGATCTCTCCAAGACTTTAAACATGAATGGGTGTTGGATTTTGTCAAAGGCTTTTTCAGCATCTAAGGAGATGATCATGTGGTTTTTCTCCTTTAGTTTGTTCATATGGTAGATTATATTGATGAATTTCTGCTTATTGTTGTTTCTATATTTTTAAGACATCACTGTGCATGAAAATTTGTCATAATTTCACATGGTTTGCTAATGAAAAAATGGCTAATTGAAGTCGTGTTCATTTAGCAAATAGACTAGTAAAGAGAAATTACATATAACCAATGCAGAGTCAAATTATATTCAGTTCTCCATTAAAACCTAGTCTGTAGCATAAGCTCGGGTTTCTTGTCAGTTCCTGGAGTGTCTAGGGATCTAGCTACTCAATAATAATGCTCCTTCTAGTTGTCCCATGTTGTTAAGGGTGAGAAATAGCCATAGTGTCTAGCTTAGTACTCCTATGTCCAAGTTTTGTCTCGGCTTGATGTTAATATTTCTACAAATGTTAATGAAGATGGGAATTGATAACAAAGGGAAGAATTTATTTTTAAATGGAAGATGAGAATGAGGGGTTGTAAATGTGCTGCCTATGAGGTTTGTAAATTTATCTGCTGATTTTCTAAAGTCTTTCACTGGTTTGAATAAACTTTTGTATTTTAAGTCACATGCCCAGATACCCATATGACTCAGAGTTTTGTTTTTTAATTTCTACTCTACTTAAAGAGAAAGGGTTAAAATGTGAAGAAATGAGTCTTCAGATATTCCACACACTGGCCATGGAAGATGGTGGATTATCTCATTGGATTAGAAGGAAACAAATTTTATTTTTAATATGAATGTTAGTTTAAGCTCACTGGTTTAGTCTTTTCCTTATTCCAGCAGATTTGACTTTCACATTGACATTATTATATTAATTTAATTATGCAAAATTAATGAATAATCACAGCTGCCATCAAAAGCATTATTTATTTCTTGCTCTTATATAAATAGGTAAACTATGGTGTAAGAAGAAGCAATACAGATTCTGAAGGGTCTAGGGTAAGTATGTGCTGTATGTGGAATTTGAGCCTAGATAAAAGGGCTTTTGGAAGCTTTCCCTTAATCATCAGATCATCTCCTTAAATAAACAATACCTTGCATTGTAAAACTGTTTTCTTGGTAGTAGCATGAGCTGAATTATTCTGTGTGAAGACTGTCTCTGGTTATCCCAGAGCTGGTTACTCTGAGCCTCAAGTGCATAGATACAGTGAGTTGCGAGGTCTTTGGCACAGTCCATACATCTCTATGTGAGTCTGAATCACAGTAAGAATGAGCTTTGTAGAGAAGACTGCAAGATAACTCAACATCTCGTACTTCCTGTGGCCTTTGAAACATCATGGAAGATATTCATGAGATAGTGTGGAATGCTCCCTGGAGTTTCTAAGAGCTTCTGAGAATGCCAGTCAAAAGAAAGCTGCCATGAGGAGGGAACAGAAAAATTTTGAACCCCTTCAAAACCACTGGCCAACTTACAGTACTTCAGGCTGGATGTGGTAGATCACTCCTTTAATCTCAGCACGCAAGAAGTAGAGGCAGGAGCACCTCTGTGAGTATGGGTCAATCTGGTCTACTTAGTGAGTTCCATTCCTGCCAGATTTACACAATGAGAGCCTTTTTCCAGCAATCAAAAATAAATGAAACAAAAGGAAAAACTCAAAACAAATGTGGATAGTTAAGGTTTCTGAGTTCATCAGGTTATCTACAAGGAGAAGTCACCCTCTTGCATCATTAGTCAACACAGGGAGAATTTCCTGTATACTATCAAAGCTGAAAGATATCCAAAGGCCAGTCAAGAATATGACATCAAGATCAGTTAGGACCTTCAGAGTACCACACAGAAATCATGTAATGTGTTCTTCTGCCATCTGAAGGCCACCAGAGGAGAAGCAAAGGAAGACTGAAAAGGGAGCAAAGAAAGCTTGGAGTTTTTCATCTTGGCCATTCTGATGGGTGTAAGGTGATATCTCAGGGTCGGTTTGATTTGCATTTCCCTGATGGCTAATGAGGATGAGCATTTCTTTAAGTGTTTTTCTGCCATTCGATATTCCTCTGTCAAGAATTCTCTGTTTAACTCTGTTCCCCATTTTTTAATTGGATTACTTGGTTTGCCGCTTTTCAGCTTCTTTAGTTCTTTGTATATACTGGATATTAGTCCTCTGTCAGATAAAGGGTTAGTGAAGATTCTTTCCCGATCTGTAGGCAGTCGTTTTGTTTTGATGACGGTATCCTTTGCTTTACAGAAACTTTTCAGTTTCATGAGGTCCCATTTATTGATTGTTGCTCTTAGAGCCTGTGCTGACATTCAACCAAGGACCATGTATGGATATAACCTAGAACCTCCACTCAGATGTAGCCTGTGGTAGCTCAGTAACCAATTGGTTTCCCAAAGTGAGGGGAACAAGGACTATTTCTAACAGGAACTCATGACTGGCTCTTTGGTCTTCCCACCCCTGAAGGGAGGAGCAGTCCTGTTAGGCCACAGAGGAGGGCTTTGCAGCCAGTCCTGAAGATACCTGATAAAACAGGATCAGATGAATGGGGAGGAGGTCCTATCAGTGGACTTGGAAAGGGGCACGGTGGAGATGAGGGAGGGAGGGAGGGACTGGGAGGGAATGAGGGATCGGGACACGGCTGGGATACAGAGTTAATAAAATGTAACTGATAAAAAAATAATAATAAAATAAAATAAAAAAGAAAGCTTGGAACAGTGAGAGTCTCTAGAGCCTGGGTTTATCTCAGGCAAAGGGAGGCTTTAGTGTTCTGTGTTTTTTCATCTAATCCGCGAAAATGAGGGAATAGAAGCAGGTTTCCAGAGCAAGAAGGAAGTCACTACAGAACTGACTTCTGTAGTGTAATTGTGGACAGAATCCTGCTTTTTGCAACATATACTTGGCAAGGCTCATGGTTTTCACTTGTTGATACCTATTGCTTAGAAACCCAGTCTCATCCTTTATATACATCTTTGATTTGTTTCTCATCTTTTGAGCTTTGATCCAAGTGACCTTCAGTCTTGTTTAAGGCTTTCCAAAGTTACACATGCCCAATATGAGTTCACCTAGACTTCCGAGTTCCTCTGCCATGATGCTATGGTAACTTGTCCTTATCTGTTTCCTTCTACTAAGCAATTAATACCTATGGACCATTCATCCATGGTGTCTCTACTCACTAACACAATACCAGGGAAGGCAAATATTGATGAAATAAATAGAAGTTTTAATTAGAATTGTTAAGAAATCTTAACAGAGAATTTTCGTTTCCCAGTATGTAGCAACACTGAGAGCCTCTCCACTGGTCAACATTCACACAAAACAGGCTAGAGTGCTCCGCCCTGCATTAGGCAATGGAGTTTATCCAGGACTCATGTATTTTTGTGGAAGAGGGAGTGGAAAGACTGAAGAGTCAGAGGTGGTGGATGACCTCAATGAAACAATGTTCTCCAGACACAACAGGGCAGATGCACGTACGGACTCCCAGCAACTGAAGAACATATGAATGAGACCTGCACAAGCTCCAGGGAGATAGAGTCCAGGCATAGATGGAAGAAGGAGGATGTGTAATCATACCACCAGATGAGGAGCTATGGGCATTTGATAGCCACTAAGAGAGTGTCAGGTTGATTCATTTATTTTTTAAATGATGTGATCCCCGATAGTCTGGCCTCACATCACCAGTCCAGATCCTAAAACCGTCTGGGAAACACAAATGGAAAAAACTCAGGGAAGAGAGAGAAGGGAAAAGAAGGTATGTCTAAATTGTGAGTGAAGGGATAGGAAGGAAGGTTGAACAAGTGGATAGGGGAGGAGTGGTGGGTGCAAATGTGAATATGTTCAAAATACGTTGTATGAAATTCTAAAAGAGCTAATGAAATATGTGAAAACCTCTTTTTTAAATTTCATAGAATAATGATCAGATTTCCATGGGGGTGGGTCTCAGGTTGGGCTAGGGATTGGTTGGACATTCCCTCAATCTCTGCTCTATCTTGATCCCTGTACATCTTGCAGGCAGGGTGAATTTTGGGTGGAATTTTTGTGGATGGGTTGGTGATCCCCACCCTCCTTGAGGAGTCCTGTCTAGAGGGTATCCTCCTCAGTCTTCATGATCCCTGCCACTAGGAGTCTCAGCTAGAGTCTCCCCCATATCCTCCCAGAAGCCTACCCTATCATAGGTCTTTAGCTTGTCACAGAGATGCCTCAGGTTTCTCTTCTCTGCAGGCCCTTTGTCCTCCTGACCTCAGCTCCCCCTGGGTCTAATTGCCATCCTCATTTCTTCCTGCACCCCTTCTCCTACGTTGTTCCTTCGCTTCAACCTCTTCCACTGTCTATTATATTAACCTTCTGACTGAGATTTAAGCATCCTCCCTTGGGTCCCTCTTGTTACTTATTTTCTTTGGATCTTTGAATTATAGTAACTTTATTCTGTACTATATGATTAAAATCTGCTCATAAGTGAGTATATACCATGTGTGTCTTTCTGGGTCTGGGTTATGTCACTCAGGATGATCTTTTTTTAGTTCCATCTAATTGCCTGCAAATTTCATGATTTCCTATTTTTTTTTTAAATAGCTGAGTATTATTCCCTTGTATAAATTACCACACTTTCTGTATCCAATCTTTGGTTGAGGGCTATCTAGGTTGTTTCCAGATTCTGGCTATTAAGAATAATGCTGCTATGAACATAGTTAAGCAAGTGTCCTTGTCGTATAGTAGGGCATCTTTTGGGTCTATGCCCAAGAATGGTATAGCTGGGTCTGAAACTATTAAAGATAATCCCCTATGCTTGTAGTCAGGATCCTAGCACAGCTGTCCTCTGAGAGGCTCCACCCAGCAGCAAATTGAAACAGATGTTTCAAGTCACAGCCAAACATTGGGCATAGCCAGTGTTGTGGGAAAGTGGGAGGAAGGATGGAAGAATCTGGAGGTGAGAGGAGTTCCATAAGAAGACCAAGAGAGCCAACTAACTGGAGCCCAGAGGGTCTTGTAGAGACGGAAGGACCAACAATGAACATGCATAGATGTAGCCATGGGCAGCTTGGGCTTCATTTGGGTTCCCTAGTAAGCGGAGTAGGGGCTGTCTCTGACATGGACTCTATTGCCTGCTTTTTGCTTACCTCTGCCTGGTGGGCCTGCCTCACCAGACCGTAGGGGAGGAGGACAGATGTCCTGAGTCCTGATGTGACTTGATGAGCTGGGGTAGGTTGGTAGAGGGAGGGCTCCCTCTTTCTGAGGAAAACGGGGGGAGATGCGGAAAGAGAGAGGAGGGACAGGAGGGACGGGAGAGAGGGGGCTACTTTGGGGATGTAAAGTGAATTAATAAATTAATTACTTAAAAATAATCATCAGATTTAAACTTTGAAAAGGTTTTCTGAAAATATCTTTGGCTATTGATATATATGGGTACCTAAATTCAAGTGAGATGAGAGCTCGTGCCTCACCTTGTTCTATGACATTGGAAATGTCTAAGAAAAATGAATATAAAACCTTAGAGTTGGACCACTCCAAAAATGAAGAAAATAATCAAGAGGGAGGACTCTTGCTAAAATGCTCAATTCCTATTCAGAAAGGCAAAAAGGCTGGGCCTCAGAAGAAGGAAAAAAGAGGGAACAAGTCAGGAACCTGACACAGAGGACTTCTGAAAAGCTCTGCCCTGCAGACTATCAATGTAGATGCTAAGACTTATGGGCAACCTTTGGGCAGAGTGCAGGGAATCTTAGGAAAGAAGTGGGAAACAGTAAGATCTGGAGAGGACAGGAACTCCACAAGGAGAGCAACAGAACCAAAAATTTTGAGCACAGGGGTCTTTCCTGACACTGATATTCCAACCAAGGACTATGCATGGAGATAACCTAAGACCCCTGCACAGATGTAGCCCATGGAAGTTCAGTATCCAAGTGGGTTCCATTGTAATAGGAACAGGGACTGTCTCTGATATGAACTGATTGGCCTGCTCTTTAATTTAACTCCCCCTGAGGGAGAAGCAGCATTACCAGGCCACAGCAGAAGACAATGCAGCCTGATGAGACCTAATTGACTAGGATCAGAAGAAAGGAAAAGAAGACCTCCCCTACCAGTGGACTTGGGGAAAGGGCATGCATGCAGAGAGAGGAGGAAGGGAGGGATTGGGATGGGCGGAGGGAGAGAACCACAGGGGGATACAAAGTGAATAAAGTGTGATTATTAAAAAAAAAAAGAAAATAAAGATAAATAGTAGTATCTTAAACTATCTGATTTTAAAGTACTTGCTTTTTTTAACACAGTAAATTTGATAAACTCTTAAGTGTTTATTTAACAAAACTTTGAGCAATCAAAATAAAGCTATGCCCCCTTTAGGAACCTACCTCCTGCAGTAGAGATAGATATTTTTGGTATATGAGTATTTGGAATGAATATGGCATCTGAAACACTGTGGAAAAATTATCAAGGTTTAATAAACTTTACGCACGACTTGACTACAGTTGTGCATCCAAAGAAAATAAATATAGTTCCTAATTAATTCACCTGAGAATAGCAACTATTTGTTTAAAATGAGCAGTTTAGGCAAAATTATAGATAATTGTTTGTACAATTTTTAGTCTGTGGCTTTGTTAAAATTTCAACTGTCACAAAAGACTTCATCTTTTAAAAACTTGTTCCTCTAGCTTCTGTATTATACAAGGGCTTTTCTAAAACCGTGTTCCTGCGGCTGTGTTCTGTGATTCTATTGAAGTAAAATTTAAATAATGTAAAAAAAAAAGTTCAACAAATTGAGAAGTTTACTTCTCTGCTCCTTATTACACACTTTCTCTTCTTTTTCATAACTTTTTTTGAAGAAATGCAAAATTTATTTTATGCTTGCTTTCTCCCTTGCTTATTTTCACATTTAAGTATGGGTATAATCTTTCTTAAATTGTATTTAATCTTTTATGTACATTCTAGTAATATTGAGTCATCTCCTGAAATAAAAATCTACCATCAGGAAGTACAAAGACATGTATGGTATTTTATCTCCCCATGTGGGAGGACTCTAGACAAAGACATGGAACATACAGAAACAGACATAGATAACTTTCCATACAAAGAATTGTAATGTACAGGTTGAAAACAAAGCAGCAACATTGAGTGATGCTCTAGAAGACTTTCTTCAGCTCCATAACCCTCTAACTGTGACCATGTTTATGAATGAAGTGCTCAGCCTATGCTTAGAGAGAGGTGGTCCTTCCGGACACAGTTCATAATCTTTACCATGATAGGTACCGCTTGACAACTATGTTGTTAGCAATAGACTCAAGAAATTATTCATACTGAGAGGTTATTTGGATGGACAATTCATAGTTCACTAGGGACTTTTGCTCTGTTGTCTTGTTTTAATTTAGCAAAGAAACTTCTTTTACGTTTGAAGGAATAAGGAACAATGCAAATGACACATCAGACAGGAGAGATGTGAATGCCTAGACAGTAGGAAGAGCAGATGTAGATGGTGGAGGATGGTGAAAAAGCATCCAAGGATGCCCAGAATCAGCGTGGATACAGAAACATGGGAAAACAAAGCTAACAGGGAGGCAGGGCCAGATTGTGAACCTTAAATAATGGGCAAGCCATTTTGTCTGCAATTCAGGAGAGTGTTCTGCCTGGAATTCTCTGAGCTGCCTTTCAAACTGGGCAGTCTGGCATTTTGAGTATTTGTTGAAGAAAGAAATTGAGAAAGTATCTGATATTTTGATAAAAGGCACATTCTGTCAGAAACCCACAAGGATCAAGGGAAGAATTAGGAGTTTGCAGGCAGGCTATGGTGTTTCAATCTGTGTGGTTTCTCGCCAACTTCCCCTAATGAATGGGATGTGGTGCTGAAGAGGGACACGCTGAAGGCTTCTAATCATTTATATTCTCTTTAATCTGGGGCATTTGAAATGTAAGTAAGTGACTGGCGTGGCAGCCCTTCCTGTGCAGTTCAAATGTGTGAGTCACAGCCTTGGAGAACAGGACGCCGGCAAGGAATGCGCTGATGTGGTTTCAGGATCCATCTGGCAGAGGTCTGTGATCAGCCTGTTGGAAAACCCACCTCAGAGCACGGTTGCACCGTTGGAGGCGCGCCTGATCAAAGTTGCTTCATCTGACTTGTAAGAGCTGAAATCCTGGAGCCCTGGATTCCAGTTGAGATGCAATTGCAGGAATCTAAATAAAAGGTGATGAGGGCCTGGAAAGTGATGCGAAGCCGCGAGACTGGGCAAAAAGGAAGTGATAGAGGAGGCGACATCAGAAAAACTATTGATAAGACTCTAGACTGATAAAAGGCAACATTAGTCAATGACATGGCTTATTATAGAAGCAAAGCAGACCTTTGTTTGAATCTTAAATCAAATAAGTACTGTCTACCGGCCCTTCACCAAAGCATTAGCCTTCTTGGACCTTGTTTTCCTACCCTATGAAAAGGATGGGCATTTTGAAATATCAAAGAATTATCTTGAGAGGATATAATGCTTTAGACAGCAGTTGTAGAAGTGAGTGATCCCCATCATTTATTATTATTATTATTATTATTATTATTATTATATATGGGATAAGATGGAAAACTGAAGTGGGACAATGAGAAGCAAGTGATATTGTCCAAGAACTGGAATAATTAGGGTGGCAAATGGTTTGGTCTGTCTAGATAGAGATTTATAGCTCCATTCACCAGCTACCAGAATTGCAAACAAACAAGCACATTTTGAAAATGAATGCGATATGTTTGCTACAACAAGCAATGAATATTGGAGCACTGTGGAGGCTGGCTAGACTTGATGGTGGCAAAAACTGAGATTAGACCAGGAGTCTAATTATAGTCCTTTAGGCTACTTTGGGTCTCATTTATACTAAACTTGAGGTGAGCTCAACTCCATGTAGTATGCATTTTTCACGTGACCTGTAGGTAGTTTTTTTTTTTTTTTTTTTTTTTTTTTTATGTCACCACATCTACTTTCATACAATAACTATAGTTCCTAATACTGCAAACCTTTAATACAATTTCTCATGTTCTGGTGACCCCAATCTATAAAATTATTTCTGTTGTTACTTCATAACAGTGATTTTACTATTGTTATGAATCCTAATGCAAACCTCTGTGTTTCTTGATGGTTTTAGGTGGCCCCTGTGAAAGGGTTGTTCAGCCCACAAAGGACTGCAGCCCATAGGTTGAGAAACGCTGGTTTAGAAATTCATAACGACGGCTGTTGGATTAGAACATAAAAAGAGGTTGGAAAACCACCATTGTTCAAGTAAAAAAGAGGACTGGAGTGTGTGTGTTTGCTTGGTTTAGTTATCAAGGTAATTTTCAGATAATATATTACAGTTTATCATTTTGCATACAGCTGTCTTAGAAAAAAATCTGAAGTATGCCATTGTGTAAAATGTTAGTCTTTTTATCTTGAGGACTAATGGGGAATTCTCCATCGCTTCTTTTAAGACATCTTATTGCGTGTAATGAATTCTGTTAAAAGAGCAGGTTCTGAAAAGCTCTGACAGCTTCTTCAGTACAGGATCCAGGATTGTCAACCTTTGATGCCGGGGCCTGAATCTGCTTTGACACTTCAGAATGGGCTTCTGGCAATGTTATGTCTGTCTTTTAGATGTTTGGATAAAGCGCACGGCTCAGAAACTGCATCATACATTATGCCCAAACCATAAACAAAGATTGCTGAGGTAAGGGCATTCTTGAGCCCACTGGACTTGCTTCAGTGTTTCACAACTGTAGATTTGTCACATGAATACACCCGTAACATTCTTTTGGGGTTTGATTATGCATTCCAAATGCATATATAAAGCTATATATATATAGCTTTTTTACTGGATCATGTAAGAGAACTTTAAACTCACTATTAATTTTAAGCATGCACGCGCGCGCGCACACACACACACACACACACACACACACACACACAGACACACAATGTAAAATATTTGTATAAAAAGCCTGTCCTGATGAAACCTGATGAGAGATAGGCTATGGTCAAATAGAAGGGAAGGAGGACCTCCCCTATCAGTGGACTAGGGGAGGGGCATAGGGAGAAAAGAGGGAGGGAGGGTGGGATTGGGAGGGATGTGGGAGGAGGCTACAGACGGGATACAAAGTGAATAAACTGTAATTAATAAAAATAAAATTAAAATTTAAAAAAAGAATGTTTCACAATCAGAGTTTAGCTAGGTTTTGGGTAATGGCCATTACAAAAATGTCCATCCCACATTTTTATCCCTGTAACCTGATAATTTGTAAGATTACAGGACAAATAAGAGTAGAGACAGCAGATGAAATGAGGGGTGCCGATCAATGAGCCCTAGAATAGGATTACCCTGGGTCATCCAGATGGGTTGGACATAATGACAAAACCCCTAAACTTTGGGTGTGGAAGGCCCAGCATTGTCAGGATGATGCTGTATGAGACAGACTTAGCTGGTGGTTGTTGGCTTTGAAAACGCAAGCAGTTAATGAGTCAAAGAAAATTAGTTGTTTGTTACCTGGAAAAAGAAAAGAAGTCAAATGCTTCCCCGGAGATCCATCAAGAACACAGACTTGGCGACAGTAGAATTTTAACACCGAAAAACTTATTTCAGATGATCACCTACGCAAATACACACACACAGTGAGAGAGACACATAGAGGAGCAGCAATCACGTATACCCACATACCATAGAGAAACACACAGTTTGTCCTGGCCTCAAAAACTGATCCTTCTATACCAACCTTCCAAATACCAAGATTACAGAAGTGTACTGATGATCCATTAGTTTGTGCTGTTTTAATACAGTTTTGGCAATTTCTTAGAACATCATAAGAAACTAATAAAAATGTGTTCAAAAGAAGATTTGTATATGTCTGAATGATAAGAAAAGCATAATTCTCTCAGATTTTAACTATAAAGTTAAAAGTTACAACAGATTTACAACATGTTTGGCTTGCCTTGCATAAAACTTTGCATTTAAACAAATAACTTGAAATAAAACATTCTCCCCTATTCATGAATCTATTTCTCACTTAATTTTCAAGATCATTAATGGAAAATTCTTTCTGTTTGCACTCAATCTCACTTTTAGTCTATTTTTTCCAAGAATAATTTCAGAAACTGGTAATTTTAAATTATTGATTACTTTCAAATAATTTATTTTTGATTTTCAATGAATATACTCAATATGTTACTTAAATAAAATAAAATTAATATCAAGTATACTTTATGTTTGCTTATAAGCCTAGCCTTCTGTGTGTGAGCCATCTTTTCAGCCCAATGTTAAGTATTCTTTAATGTATACTGTACTGTATACATTTTGTATTGTATTGAGGATGTATTGTATTGTTCATAGTTTCATTAATAATATGTACACAGATAGCATAGAAAATACAGAATAATAATCTCTCTCAATTCCATTCCATAGCTATCAGAAAACATGACAGAAATAAATCAGAAAATATGACAATGAAAATTGTAAGCTAAGAAACATTAGCATAAAATGATTTTGATTGGACATCATCACATGTAGTCTGAAATTACAAATTGATGAAACTAGAGAATCTTTTTTTGTTTTGTTTTTTTTGTTTTTTGTTTTTTTTGTTTTGTTTTTTCTTTTTCTGTTTCTTTTTTTTTAATTTTATTTTTTTCTTATCAGTTACATTTTGTTAACTCTGTGTCCCAGCTGTATCCTGCTCCCTCATTCCCTCCCCAACCCCACACTCCCTCCCTGGTCTCCTCCCTGCCCCTTTCCAAGCCCACTGATAGGGGAGGACCTCCTCCCCATTCATCTGATCCTGTTTTATCAGGTATCTTCAGGACTGGCTGCAAAGCCCTCCTCTGTGGCCTAACAAGACTGCTCCTCCCTTGGGGGGTGGGGAGGCCAAAGAGCCAGTCATTGAGTTCCTGTTAGAAATAGTCCTTGTTCCCCTCACTTTGGGAAACCAATTGGTTACTGAGCTACCACAGGCTACATCTGAGCGGAGGTTCTAGGTTATATCCATCCATACATGGTCCTTGGTTGAATGTCAGTCTCAGAAAAGACCCTGTGCCCAGATATATTTGGTCCTTGTGGAGCTCTAGAGAATCTTTTTGATTTAAAACAATTAAAGCTTTTACGCAGCCATTGTGTTGCATTGTTATAAGATTGAAAGCTATCCCTTTGAAAAACAAATTAAGAAAATTTCAAACATGAATAAAAGTAAACAGAGTAAAATGAGCTCCTAACCACTTGCTTTCCAGTTTATCCAATTAGCATTTGCATGGCCATTCTGGTTTCATTTTTGCTCATTATTTTTCTCCCCACACATGTATTATTTAGACAAATTACATATTCATATAAATTCATCCATGTAGGTCTTAGTATAGAGCACAACATCAAGGGAGTCTTCATTTAACATAAATTCCTATCCTTGATCATATCTTCAAAAATTCAGTAGAATATTAATATCATCAAGTGTCCAAATATTATTTGCATTTCTACTTGTCTTATAAGTGGTATTTCGTAATATATTGATTTTGATCAGAAGCCAAGTAGAGTGCCAACATTACAAACAACTGATACACAGTTCAAATATCTTTTGATCTGCAGCTCTACTCTCCTCACCTTTTTTTTTTTTCTGTCTTGTTACTTATTTGTTAAAGAAACCAGGTTGTACATCCTGTTGCATGCCTCTCTGTGTGGTTTGAAGGTTCATCTACATGGTGTGGTTTGGGGTGTTTCTCTTTCCTAAGTCCTTCTTGTGGGATAATAACAAGGTCTGGAGTCTGAAGACGAGCAGGTTCAGAGGACCACCTGTCTTGGTTAGATGGACATATTCTGTATCTCACTGATGCTTGCAAATGAGTCATCCTGAGCCTCTACCAGGTAACCACAGTGTGAAGCATGGCTCAGGGAATTTCAGACTATTTCAATCATTCCAATTTTGAGAAAGCTCTTCTGCTACCATTCATGACTAGAATAGAACATACCTCCTTTCAGAATAGTGAAATGCTGTTTTAAGGGAGAAGATAATTATTTTTTTTAAGAGCTCAGATTTTTTGCTTAGCTAGGAGGTGAAAAGGGATAATTTAAATAATTTCTTAATTTAAATAATAAAAGAAAAACCTAAATATAGAGTTGTTCTTAGTTAAGGTGGTATCTCTGCCCAACCTGAACTTCAGGGGCTGGGGGCCACACCCGACCTAACATACACAGGGCCCAGAAGAAGTCTGTGCATGACAACAATTGATATGGTACTTACGATGTGCCAGAACAATTCAAGGTTTAGCTTCATTGTCATTTGACTAAACTCTCACACAACCCTATATTACACAGGAAGAGGTAAAGAGAGGAACTGGTTGAATGAACACAGTCTGAGGAGGCAAGGTCAGGAAGGCTGACTCCTGAGCCCTCTTTCTAAGCTCTCCGCAAAATGATCCCCAGTAACATACACTTGGAAGGAGACATACATGGAGAGCTAATTAAGAGCTTTGCTGTCTTTATTTTGTTTTATGGATGTTGCTATTAGCTTTATGTCTTTGAGTTTCACTGCCTTTCATTAAGCTATAGTATAAAGACAGTCCATTTAGGAACAGGCATTACCTTTGCTTTTATTCCTCCATGAAAGGGAGTCCACAATTGAAACTTCAACTACAAAGAAGAGAAATATACATGTTTATACAATAGTTATACAAAGTAACTTTTTACTGTTGCAGAAATTAATCTAGAACTTTGTGTTTGGGTGTTTGTGCAGTTTCATTTCCTACACCATCTCTACATACATTTTATTGACTCAAATAGTGGCAAAATGTATTCTGTCACCTATTCTTAATAGCCTATTTTATTGTGCAACTAAGCAAAATGTTTAGCATCTATAACTTCACAAGTAGGATGTACACTTTTAGAAGTAGAACCTTTCATAATTACTGCTTTCAAGCTATACTATATACCAATCCACAGAGTAATTTCTTAGGTAAAACAGTTAAGTAAAGATAAATGATTACACAGAGAAACCCTATCTGGAAGGGCCAAGAAAGGTGGATAGGACCCTTCCAATATTGCAATGATTAAAAAGCACAACACCGTCCTTTTAAGACATTCTTATAGACCATCTGTGACAAAGAGCTAGGATGGTATGGAAGCATTTAATAAGATCTGCTTTAGAAAACAGATTGTAACTGGGTATGGTGGAAAACATCTCCAGTCTCAGCATCAGGGGGCTGAGGTAGGAGGATCGTTAAGTTCCAGGCCAGCCTGGGCTACACAGTGAGACTCTGTCTTAAGAAAAAAAAAAAAAAAAAGAAAGAGAGAAAAGAAAAGGAAAGGACAGGAGAGAGAGAAAGAATGTGTGAGGGTAGAATGGGGGTAGGCAGGGAGACAGAAACTGTGACCATCTGCTAAAGCTACTTGACCTACTGCCATTCTGGATAAATTACTGTTTTCAATAAAACAAACAAACAAACAAAAACCCTCTTGCTTCTTAGCACTTCCATTTGAAATTTACTTACTGGGATTATTTCTACAAAAACAGTAAATGCATATTATATGATGTGTTGTCAAAGTGGCTTCCAATACTGACTGGGGAAAAGAAAAAGTTATTCCCATTGGTTAGGGGAAGCAGTCTGGACAAACATAAGAATACTCTGAGGGACGAGGCCTGGACAATCATTCTCAGTGCAAACTTTTACCCAACCTGCATCAGACAACTGAGCAGAGGTGGTAGCTCAGTTGGTTGAATGCTTGCCTAACAGGCATAAAGCCCTGAGTTCCATCCACAGTACCACATAAACTGGCTGTGGTGGCGCATGCCTGTAATCCCAGCACTGGGAGGTGGAGGCAAAAGAATCAGAAATTCAAGGCCCTCCTCAACTACATAGTGAGTTTGAGGCCAGCCTGGGATACCTGAGACATGATCTCAAATAGAAAAGTCTCTGTTGGTAGTTATTTAGGCCCTAGCAAAGCACTGTCATTTTCATTTGGAATATATGTTCTGTGATGTATTCTCAGTAAGGTTCAGAATCTGTACTAGTTCAACACAAATCTGTTGAGCTTTCAAATGTATCTGAAGTAATAATTTAAATAGGCATTCAAAATTATGAGTTAGATGTTTTTAAATTTCTGCATAATTATTTTGCACTGTAAAATATGTCCTTTCTCCAATTTCCTTCTGCCATTCTGATATGCTCATTAAAATATTTTTGTAAACATAAAAAAAAAAAAAAGATAAATGAAAATGCATTTTGGGTGTGCACTGGAAATAAATTCCTTTGGTTGTTAAGATTCAAGTAGTGGGACATACACTCACAAATAAGTCTTCATGTTCCAAGAGAGGTGCCATTGCACAGTAGAGAGATGCACAGCTTTGGAGTCATAGTATGTGTGACTTGACAAAGTGTGATACAAAGTGTGGTACAAAGTGTGATGGTCCAAGTTGCCTCTTTGATTCTCACTTTTCCTTGAAATGGGTCTTATTAATGTAAATTAATAATATATGAATAAGGTACTCAATTTATGGTGACACTTAACAAATTAATATTTTGTATTGAAAATATTCTGCCTTATTATTTTACTTTGAAGGTTCTTTCTGGATTTTTTCTTTGCTCTTCATAATGTCTAAACTTCAAAGTTAATGTTGATGTACAAAATCAGAAAAAAAAGGAATATCCATTTCGCATAAAGTGATGCAATAAGCCCTTTTCTACAAACATGAATACCAGAGGAAAGTTTTGTAGAGTTCAGTTAAATTTGTTTTCCTTTCTTTCTTTTTCTTTCTTTCTTTCTTTCTTTCTTTCTTTCTTTCTTTCTTTCTTTCTTTCTTTCTCTTTCTCTTTTTTCTTTTCTTCCTTTCTGTTCTCCCTCTCTCCTTCCGTTATTTTCTTCCTTCCTTCCTTGCATACTCCCTTCCTTTGTTTCTTTCCTTCTTTTCTTTCTTTCTTTGTTTTTTTTTTTTTTTTTTTTTGCATTTGAGACAGAATTTCACTTTGTAGCTCAGAATTCATATTTTTCTTGTCTCCATCTCCTGTGTCACTACTCACGATCACTAGTTTCCGCTTCATTAAGAGATTGGTGAGAATTTGCCCCCAAGTTGGACAAGAAGTATGTGATTCCTTGGAATTACATGATGAAAGGCTAGGACTGACTCCTACCACTGGCCTTCATACTCACTGTGGCATGGACATTCCTGCACACACACAGACATGTAAACAGAAAAAAATATATAATCAAAAGTAAAACACCCTGATTTCACATCTGAATTTTAATTTTATGACAGTTAGGAGATAAGTGCTGAGGAATGAAGTGCTTTGGACATTACAACCACTGAAGGAGTGTCAGCTGAGCAGCTTCTCTCTGCGTGGACTAAATATCCTATTATTAAGGCTTGAGTAACCAACCAAAAGGAAAAGTTAGTGGTAAATAATGGACTAAAGGCATAGTTTAGTGAGAAAGTTCATGAAAATATGTGGGCGCAGGGTTGTGTTGGAGACAAGAATGAACTTGTACTAGGCACGTTGTTTCTTGAATAAACATTTTCTCATTTGTCAGGATGGTTTTAGCTATCCTGGGACTTGTGTTTTCCCATGTGAAGTTGAGCACTATCCTTCAAGGTTGGCAAAGAAGTTGGATGGAGATTGCACTGAAGATGTTAGTTACTTTTGGGTAGGATGGGCAGTTTTACTGTTAATTCCACCTATACATGAGCATGGGAGATATTTCTATCTTCTGACACCATCCTCAATTTCTTTCTTCAAAGAATCGAAATGTTTGTTGCACAAGTCTTTCACTTACTTGATTAGAGCTACCACAAAATATTTTATATTATTTGTGGCTATGAAGGGTGTTGTTTTCCTGATTTCTTTCTCAGGCTGTCATTTGTATACTGGCGGGCTAAGAATTTTTGTGAGTTAAATTTGTATCTAGCTACATTGCTCAAAGTGTTTATCATCTGCAAGAGGTTCTTGGTGGAATGTTTAGGGTTGCTTATGTACACTATCATATCATCTGTAAATAAAAGTACTTTGGCTTCTTCCTTTACAATTTGTATCCCCTTGATCTTCTTTAGTTGTCTTGTTGCTCTAGCTAAAACATCAGTATATTGAACAGATATGGAGAGAATGCACAGCCTTGTCTTGTTCCTGATTTTAGTGGGATTGCTTTGAGTTTCTCTTCATTTGATTTGATGTTCGCTATCAGTGTGCTGCAAATTGTTTTTATTATATTGAGGCATGTTCCTTTTAGCCCTAATTTCTCCAGGACTTTTATTATGAAAGGGTGCTGGATTTTGTCAAAGGCTTTTTTCTGCAGTTAATGAAATGATCAAGTATTTTTTCCTTTTAGTTTGCTTGTATGTTAGATTATATTTACTCATTTTTAAAATTTAATTAATTTTTTTATTAATTACAATTTACTCGTTTTGTATCCCAGCTGTAGCCCACACCCTCATTTCCTCCCAGTCTCACCCTTCCTCCCTCATCTTCTCCCATTCCCCTCTCCCACTGATAGGGGAGGTTCTCCTCCTCTTCCATTTGACCCTAGCCTAGACCCTATTTGGCCTGCCTTATCAGGACTGACTGTACTGTCTTCCTCTGTGGCCTGGCAAGGCTACCCACCCCCCATCCGAGGGAGGTGATCAAAGAGCTGGTCAGTGAGTTCATGTCAAAGACAGCCCCTATGCCCTTATTCATCAGGAAAATGCAAAACAAAACAACCCTCAGATTTTACCTTAACATCCATCAGAGTGGCAAAGATCAAAAACTCAAGTGACAACACATGCTGAAGAGGATGTGGAGAAAGGGAACCCTCCTCCACTGCTGGTGGGAATGTAAACTTGAAAAACCATGTTGGAGATCAATCTTGTGCTTTCTCGGAAAATTAGGAATAGTTCTCCTTCAAGATGCAGCTATAACACTCCTGGGCATGTATCCAAAATATGCTCAAGTATTTACTGATTTTTATATGTTGAGCCATTCCTGCATCTCTGGAATGAAGCCTACTTGATCATGGGATCATTGTGGATGATCTTTTTGATGTGTTCTTAGATTTGGCACCTAGGTTCATAAGGGAAATTGGTCTGTAATTCTCTCCCTCTCTACTTTTCTTTTGTTGAGTCTTTATGTGGTTTGGGAACCAGGGCAACTGTGGCCTTGTAAAATGAATTGGTAAAGTGTTAGTGTTAATTCTTTTTTTTAATAATTCTTTATTAATTACATTTTATTCACTTTGTATCCCCCCTTCCTCCTCCCATCCCAATCCCTCCCTTCTTCCACCCTCTGCATGCATGCTCCTCCCCAAGTACACTGATAGGGGAGGTCTTCTTTTCCTTTCTTCTGATCCTAGTCAATTAGATCTCATCAGGAGTGGCTGCCTTGTCTTCTGCTGTGGCCTGGTAATGCTGCTTCCCCCTCAGGGGGAGGTAATTAAAGAGCAGGACAATCAGTTCATATCAGAGACAGTCCCTGTTCCTATTACAATGGAACCCACTTGGATACTGAACTTCCATGGGCTACATCTGTGCAGGGCTCTTAGGTTATCTCCATGCATAGTCCTTGGTTGGAATATCAGTGTCAGGAAAGACCCCTGTGCCCAGATTTTTTGGTTCTGTTGTTCTCCTTGTGCAGTTCCTGTCCTCTCCAGATATTACTGTTTCCCACTTCTTTCCTAAGATTCCCTGCACTCTGCCCAAAGGTTGCCCATAAGTCTTAGCATCTGCATTGATAGTCTTCAGGGCAGAGCCTTTCAGAGGTCCTCTGTGTTAGGCTCCTGACTTGTTCCCTCTTTTTTCCTTCTTCTGATGTCCATCTTCTTTGCCTTTCTGGATAGCATTCTATCCAGAATTGAGCATTCTAGCAAGAATCCTCTTGATTAGTTTCTTAAGGTGTAAAGATTTTAGTAGGTTTATCCTATATTATATGTTTATATGAGTAAGTATATACTGTGTGCGTCTTTCTGCTTCTGGGATAGCTCACTCAGGATGATCTTTCCCAGACCCCACCATTTACCTGCAAATTTCATGATTTCTTTGTTTTTTTATTGCTGAGTAATATTCCATTATGTAGATGTACCACGGTATCTGTATCCATTCCTCCACTGAGGGGCATCTGGGCTGTTTCCAGCTTCTCGCTATTACAAATAAGGCTGCTACAAACATGGTTGAGCAAATGTCCTTTGTTGTGTACTTGAGACTCTTTTGGGTATATGCCTAGGAGTGGTATAGCTGGATCTTGAGGAAGCACTATTCCTAGTTGTCTGAGGAAGCACCAGATTGATTTCCAGAGTGGTTGTACAAGTTTACATTCCCACCAGCAGTGGAGAAGGGTTTCCCTTTCTCCACAACCTCTCCAGTATGTGTTGTCACTTGAGTTTTTGATCTTAGCCATTCTGATGGGTGTAAAATGAAATCTTAGGGTCTTTTTGATTTGCATTTCCCTTATGAGTAAGGATGTTGAACATTTCCTTAAGTGTTTCTCTGCCTTTCGATATTCCTCTATTGAGAATTCTCTGTTTAGCTCTGTATTCCATTTTTTAATCGGATTACTTGATTTGTTGCTGTTTAACTTCTTGAATTCTTTATATATACTGGATATTAGTCCTCTTTCAGATATAGGGTTAGTGAAGATCTTTTCACAATCGGTGGGCAGTCATTTACAGAAGCTTTTCCGTTTCATGAGGCCCTATTTATTGATTGCTGCTCTTAGAGCCTGTGCTGTTGGTGTTCTGTTCAGGAAGTTGTCTCCTGTGCCAATGAATTCAAGGCTCTTCCCCACTTTTTCTTTTAAGCAGTTTAGTGTGTCTGGTTTTATGTTGAGGTCTTTGATCCACTTGGACTTTAGTTTTGTACATGGTGATAAGTATGGATCTATTTGCATTTTTCTACATGTAGACATCCAGTTAGACCAGCACCATTTGTTGAAGATGCTGTCTTTTAACCATTGAATGATTTTGGCATCTTTGCTAAAAATCAGGTGTCCATAAGTGTGTGGATTTGTGTCAGGGTCTGCTATTCAGTTCCATTGAGCCACCAGTCTGTTTCTATTCCAGTACCAGTACTATTCTTATGCAGTTTTTAGTATTGTTGCTTTATAGTACAGCTTAAGATCAGGGATGGAAATACCTCCTGAAGATCTTTTATTGTAGAGAATTGTTTTAGCAATTCTGGGTTTCTTGTTGTACTATATGAAGATGAAAATTTTTCTTTCAAGGTCTGTAAAGAATTGTGTTGGGAATTTGATGGGAATTTCATTGAATCTGTAGATTGCTTTTGGTAAGATGGCCATTTTTTACTATATTAATCCTGCCAAGCCACGAGCATGGGAGATCTTTCCATCTTCTGATATCTTCTTCTAATTCTTTCTTCAGAGACTGGAAATTTTTTTCATACAAGTCTTTGACTTACTTGGTTAGGTTCACACCAAGGTACTTTATGTCCTTTGTGGCTATTGTGAAGGGTGTTGTTTCCCTAATTTCTTTCTAGGCCCTTTTGTCTTTCGTATACAGGAGGGCTACTGATTTTTTTGAGTTAATTTTGTATCCAGCCACTTTGCTGAAGATGTTAATCAGTAGGAGTTCCCTGGTAGAATTTTTGGGGTCACTGAAGTATACTATCATATCAGCTGCAAATAGTGATATGTTGACTTCTTCCTTTCCTTGATCTCCTTCAATTGTCTTATTGCTCTAGCAAGGACTTCTAGAACAATGTTGAAGAGATACAGAGAGAGTGGGCTGCCTTGCCTTGTCCCTGATTTCAGTTTCTCTCCATTGAGTTTGATATTGGCTCTAGGCTTGCTATATATTGATTGCCTTTACTATGTTCAGGTATGTGCCTTGTATTCCTGATCTCTCCAAGACTTTAAACATGAATGGATGTTGGATTTTGTCAAATGCCTTTTCAGCATCTAAGGAGATGATCATGTGGTTTTTCTCCTTCAGTTTGTTTATGCAGTGGATCCATTGATGGATTTCCATATATTGAAACACCCCTGCATGCCTGGGGTGAAGCCTACTTGGTCATGGTGGATGATATCTTTGATGTGTTCTTGGATTCGGTTTGCAAGTATTTCATTGAGTATTTTTGCATTGATGTTCATGAGGGAGATTAGCCTGAAGTTTTCTTTCTTGTTTGGTCTTTGTGAGGTTTAGGTACCAAGGTGACTGTGGCTTCATAGAATGAGTTTGGTAGTGTTCCTTCTGTTTCTATTTTCTGGAATAGTTTGAAGAGTATTGGTGTTAGCTCTTCTTTGAAGGTCTGGTAGAATTCTGCTCGGAAACCATCTGGCCCCGGGCTTTTTTTGCATGGTAGACTTTTGATGATAGCTTCTATTTCCTTAGGGGATATAGGACTATTTAATTGATTTACCTGGTCTTGATTCAGCTTTGGCATGTGGAATCGGTCAAGAAAATTGTCCATTTCATTTAGATTTTCAAATTTTGTGGCATATAGGCTTTTAAAGTAGGTCCTAATGATTGTTTGGATTTCTGCAGTGTCTGTCGTTATATCTCCCTTTTCGTTTTTGATTTTGTTGATTTGTTTAGTGTTTCTCTGCCTTTCAGTTAGTTTGGCTAAGTGTTTGTCTATCTTGTTGATTTTCTCAAAGAACCAGCTCTTGGTTTCATTGTTTCTTTGAATTGTTTTATTTGTGTCTAATTTATTGATTTCAGCCCTGAGTTTGCCTATTTCCAGCCATCTTCTTCTCTTTGGTGTGCCTGCTCCTTTTTTTTTTTTTTTCCTAGGGCTTTTAAGTGATCCATTAAGTTGCTTGCATGAGATGTTTCAAATTTCTTCTTGAAGGCACTTAGTGCTAAGAATTTTCCTCTTAGCACTGCTTTCATTGTATCCGATAAGTTTGGGTATGTTATGCCTTCATTTTCATTGAATTCTAGGAAGTCTTTAATTTTTCTTCCCTGACCCAGCTGTCATTTAGTTGCAGTTGTTCAGTTTTCATCTGTATGTAGGACTTTTGCTATTTTTGTCATTGAGGTCCAGCTTTAGTCCATGGTGATCAGATAGGATACAAGGGATTATTTCAATCTTGTATCTGTTGAGGCTTGCTTTGTGACCAACTACATGGTCTATTTTGGAGAAGGTTCCATGAGGTGCTGAGAAGAAGGTAAATTCTTTTGTATTTGGGTGAAAGGTTCTGTAGATGTCTATTAGGTCCATTTGATTCATGACCTCTGTCAGAGTTAGTGTTTCTTTGTTTAATTTCTGTTTTGTTTACCGGTCCTTTGTTGAGAGTGGGGTGTTGAAGTCTCCCACTATTAATGTTTGGGGGTCTATGTGTGGCTTAAGTTTTATTAAAGTTTCTTTTACAAATGTGGGTGCCCTTGCATTTGGGGCATAGATGTTCAGGATTGTAATATCTTCCTGGTGGATTTTTCCCTTGATGAGTAGGAAGTGTCCTTCTCTATCTCTTTTGATTCATTTTGGTTGAATATCTATTTTATTAGATATTAGAATGGCTACTCCTGCTTGCTTCTTGGGTCCATTTGCTTGGAAAACCATCTTCTAGCCCTTTACTCTCAGGTAATGTCTATCTTTGTGATTTATGTGTGTTTCTTTTATGCAATAGATTGTTGGGTCTTGTTTACACATTCATTCTGTTAGTCTGTGTCTTTTTATTGGAGAATTGAGTCCATTAATGTTGAGGGAGATTAATAACCACTGGCTGTTAGATCCTTTGATATTGATGTTGGCTATGGTAGTGTGTTTGTGTGTTTGGCTACTTTTTGTTTTGCTGTAGCGAGGTTATTTATTTCTTGTGTTTTCTTCAAAGTAGTTAGTTTTCTTGGGTTGTATTTTTCCTTCTAGTATCTTCTGTAATGCTGGATTTGTGTGTAGTTGTTGTTGAGATTTGTTTTTGTCATTGAATATCTTGTTTCTCCGTCTATGAGGACTGAGAGTTTTGCTGGGTACAGTAGCCTAGGCTGACATCTGTGTTCTCTTAGGGTCTGCATGGTAATAGTCCAAGCCCTTCTGGCTTTCATAGTTTCTGTTGAGAAGTCAGGTGTGATTCTGATGGGTTTGCCATTATATGTTACTTAGCCTTTTTTCCTTGCAGCTTTTAGTATTTTTTCCTTGTTTTGTATACTTACTGTTTTGATTATTATGTGACAGGAGGATTTTCTTTTCTGGTCTAATTTATTAGGTGTTCTGTAGACCTCTTCCATTCTTATAGGCCTCCCCTTTAAGTTGGGAAAATTTTCTTCAATGACTTTGTTGAAAATATTTTCTGGGCCTTGGAGGAGAGAATCTTCTTTTTCCTCTATTCCTATTATTCTTAGGTTTTGTCTTTTTATGTTGTCTTGGATTTCTTGGGTGGTTTATGTCAGGAATTTTTTTAGATTTATTATTTTCTTTGACGGATACATCAATTTCTTCCATTGTTTCTTCCACACCTGAGATTCTTTCTTCCATCTCTTGTAGTCTATTGGTTATGCTTATATCTGTAGTTCCTGTTTTCTTTCCTAGGTTCTCCCTCTCCATGATTTCCTACATTTGTGTTTTCTTTAATTCTTCCAATTCTATCTTCAGATCTTGAACTGTTTTGTTGATTTCCTTTACTTGTCTGAGTGTATTTTCCTTCAATTCCTTCACCTGTTTCTTTGAATATTCCTCTGTTTCTTTTATTTTTTTTCAGTGATTTAAATATTTCCTCTCTGAATGCCACAAACTGTTTGGTTGCATCTTCCTGTATTTCTTTATGGATGGCCATAATATGTTTTCTTTTATCTTCTCCTAATTCTTTTTGCATTTTATTTGCTTCCTCCATTAACCTCTTCATAAGCATAGATGTAAGGTCATCTTCTTGAATTTCACTTATGTTAGGGTGTCCAGGGCTATTTGCCACTGGATAACTGGGTTCTGGGGATGGCATATCCCTTTGCCTTTTGTTGGTTGTGCTTTTTTGCTGGCCTCTATCCATTTCTCTGTCTCATGTGTTGTCTGTTAATTTCTGGTGCCTGCCAGGTCTGGGGGTGGGGAGAATCCACTTTGCGGGTTTCTGAAGTTCTCCTCTGCTTTTTGGGTATGGGTCAGCTGAATGGTGGTGCTTCTCAGGAATTGTCAGAGTTCACTTCAGGCGTATGGACCTGTGTGGTAACTGTGGTGTTCAGGAAGGCTCTCCTCTCATCAGGAGAGGTCCTGGTGATGGCTGCCCTGCTGCTGGTTTTCTTGCTCTGAATTTAGTGAGCAGCAGCTTTTGCTCTTAAGGTTTAGTTTTTGGGTGCAGCCCTCTTGAAGAAATAGGGATTCTCACAGTTTTGTCAGTTTAGCTATGGATAACTGCTTGTTCCTTAGAGCAGTATCTGAGGGCTGCTGTAATGGCTTTTGTAGGTCTGAGGGTGCAGCTCTGTGCCCCAGTGCCCTAGAGGTACTCAATAATGGCGGGTGAGCACGTTGCTCCTGCCTGCAGTAGAAGGCTAGAGCCTAGAGTCTGCGTGAACCCAGAAAGTCTTCTAGAGCTGGGTATCCTGAGTGTTGGACCTGATGATTCCCTGCTCCCCCCCTCCCCCGCTGTGAGGTTTCCTCCTGACAGGGACACCCAGTCTTTGCTTTGGGGACAGCCATTGTGTCTGTGATGGCAAGTAGAACCCACAGGCACAGACTTGCGTGGCTCTGCCTTTCTGCCTTTCTGGTGATTTGCTGCCTGGGCATCTGCCAGAACTGAGTAATTTTTTCCAAGACCTTTTTGGGGTGGTGGTATAGGCTTAGTGCTCTGAGATCAGACCAGCTGTTTCCCTCCCTGCGGGTTTGCACCCGGCAGTGAAACTCAGTCTCTGGTGCCCTGGGGCCCGCAGTTCTATCTGGGGCAGTGAGTCAGGCATGCAGGCAGCACTCTGTGCTGGCACCTGGGTCCCTGGCTCTGGCTCTGGGTTGGCTCCTGGGTGCCCTCGGAACCCTGGGTCTTTTCCAGGGAATGTCTGGGTGACCTAAGGTCGGTCCCAACCGTTTCCTGCACCATGGAGTTATCTCTCGACTGGAAATCGCAGTCTCTGATGTTGTGGTGCCCACAATTCTGTCTGGGACCGTGATCAGAGCACGCTGGTGTGTGGCTCTGGGCTGGTGACCAAGCGCTTGGTGGAACTGGGATCTCTTCCGCGGTTCAGTAGGGCGAGTTAAAGCTGATTGAATCCCCCACCATGGGGTATCCTCTCACCTGGGAAACACAATCACTTGTGTTTTAGGGCCTCAAGTTCTGACTGCTGGTCACTGTGCCAATCCTGCTGTGCTGCTGGTCAGAACGAGAGTATTCCTGGAGCCGCCATCTTGCCAAATCCTTAGTGTTGACTCTTCTTTGAGAGTCTGGTAGAATTTTGTGCTAAAACCACCTGTCCCTGTCATTTTTTTTTTTTTTTTTTTTTTGGCTGGGAAACTTTTAATGACTGCTTCCATTTCCTTAGGGGTTATAGGAACTGTTTGAAAACTCAGTTCACTCAGGGTATCTGTCCTTTGTGGTTTTATGCCATAGAGTTCACCTAACAACACATTTGGGAAAACAGAGAAGAGTTTTAACATATATATAAAATATATATAAATATAAAATACATATATATATATTTCACACACACACACACACACACACACACACACACGGGGGTGGGGGGGAGGAAAGTGCTGAACTACATCTTACTTCAAGTTCCTTTGCAGCTCTGCTCCAGTGTGACCGTTCATGTATAAACCCTGCACAACACAGACAGGGCTCTTTGCAGACTATAACAACATGTGGAAATGGCTTTCTACTCTGTCACCAAGGAGAAAAGAATGTATTAAGAAAATGAATCAGTCTCATACAGATAGATATCACGATATTTGTGGTTCTTAGATTTTATATAGCTATACAGTACCATGAACATATATAGGACACAAAAGTAGACTAATGAAGACATGAGGACAGCTGGGAGGGCAGAGGTATAAGGGAGGAAATATGTTCAATACACAATATGTACTTGTGTGAAAACTTAAAAATAGAAAAAAATTAAAAAGTGATTTCAAAAAATTCTCTAACAATTTAGGTGGTGTAAAGATGATTGTGATTTTGGAGGTGAGTAAGCCAAGATCATGCATTTGGACAGTGTTACAAAGATGATATGAGAATGCAATGTAGGTATTCTAAATCCTCAATTTTCTATTATAAATGTCCTGTTTTAAAGGTGGAGAGAAACTGAGGTCTATTTATTTATGTTGGTTGATGATGCATTCCCTTGCATTTGACAGTCCTGAATAGTGAGTGACATTCATAAGAAAAACACTCTTAAAAAGTTCAACAGAATTTATTTCCTCTCTACATTACATCACTGTCAATAATAGGAAAAAAGTAATTGTCTGAAAGTTAACTACAAAGGTTATCTTGGCACTGTATTTTGTTTTATTTATGGATTGTTTTAATTAAGTAGTTAAAATCTATTTGGTGTCTTGTTCCAGGGTGGTTAACTTTGCCATGAATTTTAACTTTGTCTGTAACATTTTCTCAATTGTATAGAAACCCTGAAAGAAATTTGTTGCAATCAGAAGACTACATTCATAAAAGCAATTAAACCGAAAGGTTTTATGAAGCAAATGTCAGGTATTGTCAGAAACCTCAAAATCCCCTTGCAGCAAACAGTAAAGAAGAGAAAGTATTTGGGATGGTAAGAGACAAAAATTAATAAAAATATGATTTAAAGATATTTAATTTTCATTTAATCAACCATTTATATATATTTTTGCAAATGAACTTGTACATTCTCTATACATACAAATTGTATTCATGTCCTTTTAAGAGACCAATAATGGTCACAATGAGCTTTGAATATTGGCTAAAAATTACATAGTGTAGAGAAATAGGAGTGACAGTCCAGGAGAAGGGTTAGCATGAAGGTTTACAGGAGGGTCATTGTACGATAAAACTGGTCTGACCCCAGGTAATGTTTATTTTGAGCATCGAGGAGAAAAATTAGGCTACAGGACACATACTGGTGAAGGGCATGGATATTTGGAGTCAGGTCCTTTTGTTTCTCAGCTCTATATTCAATAGTTATATGATATTGGACATTTAAATTATTTTACAGCTATTTTCTTGTGTATCCAAATAAGTTCTTAAACAATTGAATGCTATAACATGAAGTACCTATCAAAATGTTCGATCTGTATTACAAATCAAGTAGCAATAATTGCGTATTCTCTAGTTTTTGTGGAGTCTAATCATATAAGCACAAACAATACATGCATAATTAAGAAAGATTTGTTTTGACGAGTAGCATGGAACCATTCCTAGGAGGCTACTGATCTCTTTGTCTTTCTGAATACCTTTGTGCATTTGAATTTCCTGCTCTTCATATTTATAAATTTCAATGTGCTGTTGCTTAAAATTAGAATTTTTAAACTTTTTATCTATTTCTTATGTATTGCAATTTATTCACTTTGTATCTGGGCTGTAACCCCCTCCCTCATCTCCTCCCAGTCCCACCCTACCTCCCTCGTCTTCCCTATACCCCTCCCTAGTCCACTGATAGGGGAGGACCTCCTCCCCTACAATCTGACCCTGGCCTATCAGGTTTCATCAGGACTGGCTGTATCCTCTTCCTCTGTGGCCTGACAAGGATGTCCCCCCCCACCAAGGGGGAGGAGGTCAAAGAGCTAGCTCCTGAGTTCACATAAGAGACAGCCCCTGCAACCCTTACTTGGGAATGCACTTGGAGGCTGATCTGCCTATGGACTACATCTGAGCAGGGGATCTAGGTCCTCTCCATGCATGGTCTTTGGTTGGTTTGTCAGTCTTTGCAGGCCCCACCCCCCACCCCGGGCCCAGATTTTTGCCTCTATTGGTCTCCTTGTGGAGCTCCTGCCCCCTCCACGTCTTTCTCTTTTCCCCATCTTCCATAAGATTCCCTGCATTCTGCCCAAAGTTTGGCTATGAGCCTCAGCATCTGCTTTGATACATTGCTGGGTAGTCTTTCAGAGGCCCTCTGAGGCTTCTGTTCTGTTCCCTATCTTCTCCTACTTCTGATGTCTATCTTGTTTGTCCTTCGGAATTAGGATTGAGCATCTTACCTAGGGTCCTCCTTCTTGCTTAGCTTCTTTAGGTGTACAGATTTTAGTATGTTTATCCTAGATTATATGTCTACTATCCACTTATAAGTGAGTATATACCATGTGTATCTTTCTGCTTCTGGGTTATATCACTCAGGATGATCTTTTCTAGTTCTATCCATTTGCCTGAAAATTTCATGATTTCCTTGTTTTTGATTGCTGAATGCTATTTCATCGGGTAAATGTACCACAATTTCTGTATCTATTCTTTGGTTGCAGGACATCTAGGTTGTTTCCAGATTCTGGTTATTATTAATAAAGCTGCTATGAACATAATTGAGCAAATGTTCTTGTTGTATGGTTGAGCATATTTTGGATATCTGCCCAGGAGTCGTATAGCTGGATCTTGAAGTAACACTATTCCTAATTTTCTGAGAAAGCTCCAGATTAATTCCCAAAGTGGTTGTACAAGTTTACATTCCAACTAGCAATGGAGAAGGGTTCCCCTTTTTCCACATTCTCTCCAGCATGTATTGTCACGTGAGTTTTTGATCTTAGCCATTCTGATGTAATGTGTAACGTGAAATCTCTGGGTCCTTTTGATTGGCATTTCCTTAATGACTAAAGAGCGTGAGCATTTCTTTAAGTGTTTCTCTGCCATTCAATATTTTTCTATTGAGAATTCTATTTAGCACTGTACCCTATTTTTTAATTGGATTACTTGTTTTGTTGGTGTTTTGAACGTTTCATTATCCTCTGGTTTTACCTGTATTAATGCTTGATCTCTTTTGTTTTGCTAATTTCTGTTAAAGCAATATCCTTGTTGTTTTCATCCATATTCATTCAGCTTAATCTCTCCACCCTGCCTTTGAAGATCTACTCAGTGAAAGCAGGTCACCTTCCATTTTTGTGCACCAGGAAATTCAAGCTTGCGGCTCACACAAGAAGTTTCTCTTCTTGGTCCAGAAACCTGTATAAAACTAGCTCTAGCACTCTTTCCTTTTCTGAATTTTATGTATTTTATGAAGAATCTGGGGAACTGTGGGGATGTGTTTGTGTTCTAGGACTCTTGAGACAGGATAGATGTTGACTAAATTTTTATTCTACACATGAAACGCCACAATTGCTTTTCACATTATGATCTGACACCGTTTCTAAATTCAGACACAGAGCAGGCAGCAGTGTCTGCAATTATACCCTCCAAACAGTCAAAGGGCTGTTGCATTCTCTCAAATTCCATTGAGTAATTGCAATGTCACAGAGATGCAACAAATTTTCCAGTTTGGAGATCACTGAACCAACAGGATCCTAGTTTTGTAGAAAGACATGTAAGTGATTTCTTGAACCCTTCGTCAGCGTGACTTATTGGGAACTAATTCACCCTTCTCCCCAGGTATAAGTTAGGTCGTTCTAAAGGCTGATACATTAGAATATTAGTTCCCAGCCTGTTGTCATTGGGGGTCTTGGCAATTTTAATGGGTAAGATCTAACAGGAAGACTTAGGTTATGAGGTATGACATCGATGGGATTGTGGGACCTGCTTTGTCCTCTCTATCTTTGGTTCCTGGCTATTCTATTGCCATAATATGAAGCCTTGCCACAAACCCTCAGACAGCAGGATAATTGACAAGGGACTGAAACTTTCAATAGTTTCTTCTGTTAATCAGATTATATTGTTTATATTTATCTTTTTGTTTGTTTTAAATTAAAAATTATTTATTACAATTTATTCACTTTGTTTCCCAGCTATAGCCCCCTCCCTCATCCCCTTCCAGTCCTGCCCTCCCTCCTTCTTCTCCTCTCATGCCCCTCCCCAAGTCCACTGATAGGACCTCCCCTTCCCTCTGACCCTAGCCTATTAGGTCTCATCAGGACTGTATGCATTGTCTTCCTCTTTGGCCTGGTAAGGCTGCTCCCCCTTCAGGAAGAGGTGATTAAAGATCCAGCCACTGAGTTCATGTCAGAGACAGCCCCTGTTCTGCTTACTAGGGAAACTACTTGGAGACTGAGCTGTCATGGGCTACATCTGAGCAGGGGTTCTGGGTTATCTCTATGGATGGTCCTTGGTAGGAATACCAGTCTCAGAAGGGACTGGAACAGACAATCTTGTGGCTGGAGAGATGGCTGTGTGTTTTAAAGTACTTGTTGCTCTTGCAAAGGATCCAAGTTCAGTTACTAACACACACATTAGTTGGTTCACAACCACCTGTAACTTTACGGTCAGAGAACCCAATGACCTCGACTATCCTCCCTGACCACCTATGTACATATACATTAAAAAATATTTCAAGTATTTTTGTCACAGTAACAGAATGTGATTACCACATCTCCAGAGGAAAGGGTGTGAGTGCTACATTTTTACCACAGAGGGTATTATTAGGGCCTTCTCTTAAGTCTGTTTTGTGTAGTTTAGAGAAGTTGGTGTTTGATGGTTCATGGTGATTGAACTTGTTCTGACTCTACCTTGCTAGATGAAAATGTTTGATTTCCCCATGCTTACTCCATCAGATTTGATGAAGAATGGCCAATTCTATATGGAAATCCCTTACCATATTTTATCAAATATCAAGTTTAATGTTTAGTTCGAACCCATGAGGAAGATATGATTGATACCCTCATTTCAGAACGAGGAAACTGGACATTTTTGAAGAGTGACCTGACTCATGTTATAGGTGGCTTTGCTAGGATTGGCAATCGTGTCTATTATTCTCCTGCAACCAATTTCACATTTACACTCTGACATTTCATTTCACCAGTAAATCTGTTTCATCTCTATCATTTTATTTCTTTTTTTTTTTTTTAGCAAAAATCCATAGGATTGAAAAATTATATTCAATAGGGCTATGATTTAATCAGATTCTCTTGGCTAAAACACAAGATATAAATCTTGAATTATTAGTATTATACAAGTAAACATACACCACCTGATAGATTTGCACTTATATATTATTTATAGACTCAATTTTAGGGCGAGTGGCAATGCCCATAAAACAGAGAGAGCAAATAACTTTGTAGAGAGTGGGTCTGATAAGTCAGGGGTGAGTCCTTGTTATCCATTACCGGGATCTTTGGTTTTGAGAAATGAAACTGATCATCTTATTACAAATGCCTGAAAATAAACATCTACTTAAAGTAATATCTTCTACTGGCTCTACACTAGGCATTTCTATGTGATAAAATAAATTAAAAGCCAGGAGGGATTAGCAGAACCAAAAGAAAGAAAAGCAGCAGCATCTTGATGGCTAGCAGCATTCTATCAGCAGTTTTTCCTGGACTCAAATGAAGTAGAGATGGCTTTTATAGAAGACATACAGAAATGTTGTGTGGTATTCTGGCTTTTCATTGCAGTTTTTAAACCTATAAATAACGTGCTTATCTTAAGCTTCTTTGTGTTTGGGTGTCTTAAAGCAGTTCCAGAAGAGAACACCAACTCCACGAAGGACTTAACTGATGTAAAGAAGTGCTAGCACTGCCCACATTAGGGTACTGGTCAGCATTCGGGCAGTTTGCCTTTCAAAGGTCCGTAGAAGCAGATGTCAGTCTCCTATATTTCCTCTGCCGAACTTGTGAACTGAATGTCATCACATCACTTTGAAGGTCATGCAATAGATGGGATCTGTACTCCTTAGGGGTTGGTGGCAACCCCTTCCCTAGATGGATGCATGGACAGGACATAGGTTATTAGATAAATTTACTTTGGAGATATTTTTATGTTAAACATTATATATGTAATATATTTATTGTAATATAAGCATATATATTAGAGAAATATCACATGAGCAAGTATTAGGGATTCTTACTGAATACAAAGAAGTTTAAGGTCTTTAAGGTACTTGTGGAGATGGAGAATAATAAGGAAGCATAGTAAAGAGTATTTAATTATCCCTTTAAGATGTACTTTCTAATAATGAGAATGCATGTAAATAAATTTATTTGCTGAGACCAAAACCAAATACCAAATTCTATCTATCTATCTATCTATCTATCTATCCATCTATCTATCTATCTATCTATCTATCTATCTATCTATCTATCTATCTATCTGCCTGTTTGTCTGCCTGTCTGTCTATTTATCTGTCTATCTATCATCTATAATGTATCATCTATATCTACCTAATTCTAATGTATAACATCTATCATTTAATACACATCCATATAATCTATCTACCATTCTATCTTCTATCTTTTTATTGTGGAAACTTAACAGATATAAATGAAAGATAGTTGGGAAGTTTAGTTTTCTTTTTTGGTGATTGAATTAGGAGAGAGTTTTCTCTCTCCTAATGGAACCGTTACTTTCAGTAAGACTAACAGGGTTAAAAAAGGTTTGGCTTAATATTTGAAGATGGAGTTAACCTCCTGCTGTGCTTTAAGCATGTGAAGATCTGCTGCAAAGTGGAATTTCAAAGACAGCTTAATATTAAATTCAGTTTGTAATATTCATATCTAATTGTTGTAGGATGTGCCGTTCTGTTAATAAGTGGCAGAATAACAATGTTATTATGTTTGGCTTTTAACAGGCACTTTTAGACCATTGTCAAAGGACACTCTCCTTGTGGATGTATTGAGAAACATTTATACAAATAATTTAAAATATATGAATTGTCATTTTTTTTTTTTGCTCAGCCAAGATATTCTTGAGCTAGCATTATGCATTCTTATTGATGCTTAGCTCTAAGTTCAAGCCACCTATTCAAAAATAAAAAAAAAAAACATTAATGGATACAATGTAATATATGCAAAAAATATGCTACCTTTTCTAAAGTATGACGAAAAGGTTTATTGAAGCCTAGACATTTTAATAAGTGGACTTATAAAATAGAATGGAGCTTTTGACTGAAATTTTTTCTTTGTATTTCAGTTGTTCTGTATGTTCAGAGTATCTTTGTACCTCCTTTATAACTGAAAAAAAATAAAAGCCTTATATTAAAATGCTACTTTTGTCTGGAGAAGAAGAAATTATTGTGCATGCGGTCATTATTAATCATTAATAACATGACAGAGAAGTTGAATGAAGAGCAAAGAATCAAGCCAGTTTTATTATTCATTACGACTTCCTGAAGGAGCTAACTTTCATAGAGAGACTAGATAGTAGAATTATATTTCACAGCTAAGATGAGCGTATGACCACATGCTGAGATGCCTTGCTTTTTTCATATTTACAAAAATTTATGCTGATTTAAGTGATATTATCACAATCTGTTGTCATTGTCATTCAGACTTATTTGTTGGATTACTTTTCTATCTTAAAAATGTTAATAGTTTTATCTTTTCAAATAAAATTATGAGATTTAAAAAATATGTTAAGTATTATCATAATCATTAAATTAGTTGAATGACCTTAGGGGTATTCCACATTTGATCTGGGCACAGTTTCGATGTAGATGTAAGAATCTTTGACTGTAACCTCTGCTTCTACAGTGATTGTTCCCCCCTAGTATTGACATACATATATAATTGATCTCTAGTTAAGTTACATTCATCACATGTGCTCATTTTAGTCTATGTTTATTGAAGAGAAGTCTAAGGACATTTATTATTTATCATATAACAAAATGACAATGAGTTCTTTTAAATTTCAAAATAAAACTAATGAAAGTTGGATGCTTGCTTAATATTAAGAATAAAATACTTCAATTTTATCTGCAGATTGTCTAGTATCCTAATTAAATGGTAAGGTGGAAGTCGTCCTATATATTCTTCCTGGAATCCTTTTGCAATTTTTATTACCTTTGAATCTCTTCCAACTTTTCCTTTCTTCTCTCAGCAGAAGAAAGATCAAACTATCCATTTATTCTTCTCCAAACCAAAACATTATTTGCAGTTTCTCCCCCGTTGTGTTGGACCTGCTAAGACCTACTAATAATTAGCACATCCTCTCTTGGTTTTTGTGGGTCAGCTGCCATTTTTAACATATTCCATTCTGGACAAGCTTGTTGTGAGTTCAATCTGTATTCATTTTCTTTGCACTCATTCACCAACCCAGTGCAATCTGATCCTTCTCGTCACCTCCATGCAATGATTTTGGAAAATTTCCACTTAACATTTCTAGAAGGAATAACAACATTCTAAGCTACTGTGATTGTGTAATTGATTGTTAAGTTGACATGCATTGGAAGCACTTAGGAGACAAATGCCTGGGCATGCCTGTCAAGGGGTGGCATTGTCCCCTGGGCTAGGATACAGACTGAATGAAACTGAGAAACCAAGTAGAAGACGATCAGTCTTCACTCTCTACTTTCTGACCAGCGATGTGACCAGTGACTTTGCACTCCTGACACCAGAGATGTGAACAGTGACTTCATGATAGCATCCTGACAAGCAATGTGATTTCACACTCCTGACGCCGTGCCTTCTTCCCCTGCTACAGTGTACTGAATTCTCAAACTCTGAACAAAAATAAGCTCTTCCTTAAGACACTTGTACCACACCAATGGAAAAAAAAAAAAAGAATGGGTATGGATAATACTTAAAAAGTCACACTAGTTACCACACTAGTTAAAACTAGTTATGAGATCAGCTAAGATGCTTTTCTTACATTCAAGGAACTGAGAGATGAGCACTGAGCCTGGCAAGGGATGAAAGGCTCAATTAGACAATCACAGGCTGAAATTACAACGTTGTCTTACTCTGGCCTCCCAATAGCTCCACAAAAATCTACAAAACACCAACTTTAAAACAAGTTATAAATAATTATACTGAGGTTCCAATTAACTGAATAATTTCTGTAAAAAATATTTTGAGATGAAATCATATCATGTACAGAAAAATGTTAAGTAGGGTCTTAGGCGGGACTTTTCAGCGTATTCCTTTTTTTTAAAATTTTTTTTTTGTCTTTAACAGCAACAAAAAATAGAAACAACCAGAGGAAACCATCATGCTATTGTAGAGTAAGAGTACATTTTAAAGCTAGAGAGCAGAACCATTGTTTTATAGCTTATGTAATTAATGTAGGCCATAAATTCCAGCTTTATATTGGAAGTACTACATAAGTAAACCCATCCCATATTTCTTCTTAACATACATTCATTTCAGATAGCAAGAAGAAATAATTTCCTTTATAAGCCCTGAGAATTTAATTTGAATTTAAGAATTAGTTTAGTTCTACCCTGCATATGAGTCACTCATAAACCTAACGTCTTTAAATAATACTGTGCCTAAGAGAAGTAAAGGATTTTCTCCAGAAAGCCATGTTATATACATTTTACTCTATATAATTCTTGCTATTTTTTTAGTTTTAAAAATTCTTGTCAGAAATAGTCCCTGTTCCCCTTACTATGGGAAACTGATTGGTTATTGAGCTACCATGAGCTTTGTCTGAGCAAAAGTTCTAGGTTATATCCATACACGGTCCTTGGTTGGAGAAACAGTTTCAGAAAAAAACCCTGTGCTCAGATATATTTGGTCCTTGTGGAGCTCCTATCCTTTCCATGTCATAGTAACTCCCCTTCTGCCGAAGGTTTGGTTATGAGTCTTAGTATCTGTTTTGAAACGCTGCTAGGTAGAGTCTTTCAGATGCCTTCTGGGGTAGACTCCTGTCATAAGTCCAATGCACATCCCATTTGTCTTTCTAAGTGAGGATTGATCATCTTACCCTGTGTCCATTTTCAATGGCAGGCTCTGACCTCCCCACCCCCCAAGGGAGGAGTAGTCCTACTAGGCCACAGAGGAGGACTTTGCAGCCAGTCCTGAAGATATCTGATAAAACAGGGCCAGACAAAAGGGGAGGAGGTCCTCCCCAATCCATGGACTTGGAAAGGGGCAGGGAGGAGCTGAGGGAGGGAGGGAGGGAGGGAGGGTGGGATTGTGAAGGAATAAGGGAGTGGGCTACAGCTGGGATACAGGTTAATAAAATGTAAATAATAATAATAATAATAATAATAATAATAAATATTCTTCTTCCCTGGCTTAATTTTTCCATATGTATATGATGTATGCATGCAATGCGTATATATGAAGTTAAATATTTATTCTGTTTCAATTATTATGTCAGGTGGAGATACAAGTTCGAGTTAAGAACATTATTGTTGCTGCTGTCCTTACCACCAGAATCATCTGCAAACCCTCTCCCTCTGACATAGAGTTCAGCTTTGTTTTATCCAAGCTAGAATCTTACTATGCAGTCTAGGATGACCTCAAAGAAACTATTCTCCTGTCTCTCCCTCCTGATTGCTGCAAGCACATGCCACCAGATGCTTACTGTGCTTTTGGTTTTGTTTGCTTTTTGACAAATTGTATAGCTTTGCAATCCAGGCTGGACCCACACTCCTTCATAGTTCGTTGTTTTAGCTGGTCTTGAACTCACCATCCTCCAGCTTCAGCCTTTCAAATGCTGGACTTATAGGTATGTGCTACCACCCAGAGCTCTGCTACAGGATTTCCTCATGAGTCCCTCTTTCTGTTGACAAACTGCACCACTCTCCACTCTTTTCTTTTCTTGGCATACCCTCAGAGCAACTTGTACTTCTTTTTTTTTCCCCAGCATTTGAATGGTTTTCATTAAATAATTACTTATGCAGTCCTTTCTTTGACTGCTATCCTGCCTAGTCCACCACCAACATCTGAAGATCTCAACTGAAGGCTCTAAGTGGTTGTTCCAAGTTATTTTTGAAATATATGCATGATTCATTGAATAAATGAGTAAAAGCAGGTGGGCAGCAAAAGGAAGGCAAAGTGAAGCTTATCTCAATCTCCCAAAAAACAGGAAAGGAAAGCAGATAGGTGGAAAGTGTCTCTGCTTTATGCTAATTCATTAGGTGGAATCTACAGAAAAATGACTAAATATCATGTCAGACACTTCAGCATTAAAGCAAATGGATGTTTGGTGTGATAAAGTAGGGCCTTCAGGAGATATTCCTTGAGCCCCTTGTCTTTTCTACCTTCTTGTTCTATTCCCTTTGGCTAGATTTGGTTTGTAAATTGACCCATTTTACAGACACACATACATGCACACACAGGTGCTGGCACAAATGCACATGTGAACCACATACACTTATATTCACGCACAATTTATTTTGTTTTTGTGTTCTCTGTTTTAACTACGAACAATTCTGTGACACCAGAGACTATTTATTTTATTTTATTTATTTCTGCCTGCACTGTTTAGCAGAATGCTTAGCAAATGAGAGGTAGAAAAGGCACATTTGTTGAATGATGCCATGTAGGTGGTTTATCAGACCATGGAACTTGAAGGATGATTACCATAGAGAATTCAGCAACGGAGCAATCATGATTAATTTACTGTTTAGGTGCCACTGAACTAATGCAAACTATCCTCTTTTTATCTAATGCTCTCTCCATAAAGTCCATCCAGCCACATAGTTAAGATTGAAATATAGGTTCTATGAGTGATGGTCAGGTCATCAATTGTCTCCTTTCCTGGACCTCATACAAAAAAGTGATGAAATGACAACAAATACTTCGTATGGGAATAATAAGAATGGAAGACAAGGAAGAGTCTCTGATCTACAGAACATTTGAAGTCTGTCTAAGTAAAACTTGTGTGGGTCTCTGCCTGGGGGACACAAAGGATATTGCTGCAGTTCCCTTCTCTTGGCACTACCTGCTTTGTAGATGTTCTTCAAGATGATTCATTTCACCCCACAGGATAATCTTCCTTTTTTGTTGGCCTTTCAAACCACATCAGATATGGCAATGGGAATTTGCTCATCTGACCGTCGACTGCAGTTCTTTCACAATTTCCTGCTTCGATGAGATTGGGAAATCCAGAATCACCCAAGTCTGGCATAAGCACAGAAATGACCAGTTTCAGACTCAAGAGTTGCTTTGACCGTTTAGCTCCAGAAGGCTAATTTATGGAATTTGTCTCACTGCTAGTAACCACATACTTAGTTTTGAAATAGATACTTTTTTCTTAGGAAGTTCCTGGCCATGATACATTTTGCTGCTCTCTGACCTTCTCTCTCGGTGTGAAAAGGGTTTCTTGGATGAAGTGCAGCATCTGAGGCACCTGTACCTGCTCTTGTTCTTTCCTGGAGTCACTTCAGAGGTGTTTAGAGTAGCTGCAATGTCATCTCCTCATTCTGCTCCTTGGCAAAAATCTGTTTTAGTCAGAAGTCACCAACTGTCAAATTGTAAATTCCTGACTTTTTCAATGTGCCTTTCATTTCTGCTTTTGATTCAGCCTTTCTCGTGGGCACATGTCTTCTGCTACTCACACGAAATGGTACTTCACAGCACATGCATTGCTAGTCTGTTCTCTGCCATTGCCATTTTACCCTAACACTGTAGCTTCGCTCCAGACATAAGCTGCTTCTTGGTCACTGCAGCCCAACAGTTTCACCAAGTGTTTGTTTAAAAGAAGAAAGCTTGACATTTTTCCAAATTCAAATATATATTCCCTCCCTTGGCTATTGCTAATACAAGTACTTTGTGTGTGTGTGTGTGTGTGTGTGTGTGTGTGTATGTGTGTGTGCCTTCACATCCCGCATGCAATTTTCTTATTAGTCAGGATGAGGTGGGCCAGACTGCAATAGCAAATTGTCTCTAAAACAGGGATTTAACTGTCAATGATTACCATTTCATAAAATAAAGGATGTTTATAGCTACAACATCTCTGAATAATGATCCACCAAAACACACACACGCACACACACTCACACACACACACACACACACACACAAGATTTTATATCAGGAGAAAAACATACATTTTAATTATTACTATGAAATTTCTGTATTGATATGAAGATGAGAAATGCTAACCCCACTTAGAGTTGCTGCCTTGTAAATCCAAGATATTCAACAATTCTCAGATGCTCCATTGACCAAGGGAGCAAGTAGATTGACTTCCTCCCTTTCCTTTAGACACAACTGAGCTGGCTTGTAGCTTTTTGGTTTGTTTGTTTGACATTAGTGTCTCCTATAAGAAGGGCAAGACCCTGAGTTCCAAATGAACAGAAATGTATCTTCATATTAGTAAGTCACTCCTTTTCCTTTGCCACTCCTCTTGACGGGGACTACTCACTGTGTGTGTTCACTGATAAACCACAGTGGAGGAAGGGAAGCTTTCCACTTACACTGAATTGTCTAAGAAAGAGAGCTGAGCTCCCTGAGTATCATCCAGAGTCCTTCTCATTCCAGCCCCTTCAATGGTGAAATACTATTTCCTCTTCTAAATCCCAGCCTACCCTGACCTACCTACCTTAACAGCTCTGAACCCTGTATGCCACAGATTTCAACGAAGAGTGAAGAGTTTATCCACTTTGATAATAAATAATCTAATTCTGAGCAAGGAGGCCTCTAAGGAGAAGCTACAGTGTGATTTTTTTTAGGGACCCCCCCAAATGCTGGTCAGACTTAAATATACACAAAGTCACATAGAAATGTTATTAACTGCTTCAATAACCTCTCTACAGTGTCCTACTTAATTCCTTTAGTGCCGTGATGTAAATATTAAGGGAAGATGAGAAAAAAAAAACATCAAAACAGATGATGAGTAAAGTATCATTCAATTTGGGTTGCACGGCATCCCTTCTCACGCTTTTGTTACATATTTAGCATTTGGAGGAACTGAAAAAATTGTAATAAAAAATCTCCATGAAATGACTCTTTCAACTGAAAGTTAATGCAGAAAACATTTGCATTGCTAAGAAATAATAATACTCCTTAACTGTAATAATTTTTTAAAAATAATTTACCATTTATTTTATTAATAACATTTATGTTAAATGTCTTGCATAAGATACATGTTTTCAAAAATTAGTATATTCTGCTCTGCTATGGGTTTAAAGAAGTTTTTCAAAACTCACTAAAGTATAACTTGATTTTTAAAAGTAGAAACATGGCCCAATTAATTTCTCAATTAATTCATTTGTTCTACAAAGCTTTGATTTTTTTTTTGACTAAAGAATTTATGTAGGACAGCTAGAAATAAAAAGCTCTGTACTCAAGATGGATAATTATTTTGTTCTGTAATTCTTCTAAATATAAAGCTACACTAATAATAGGAAAATTAAAAATTATCATTAACATACTTATCTTCTGTGAAACCAAACTAGCCTTTGGCTGGATGATTATAAAACTACAAGAGCATCATTTCAATGTCTTCTCACAGAATCTCAATTTAACTAAAAGTCTCCATATCACAATATATTAGTTTTCATGGAGTATGTAATTACTGATTCTCAATAAACTAGATATGACATAAAATAAATGAATTACTAACTCTGTCTACTTGCAAAGTGAATATGAGGACGTTTAACATGAAGGGGGGATATGTGAAATGAAGGTATAATTTTGGGAACATTGAGCCTCGTATAACAAAACACTGAAGGACTGCCACCCTGCCCAGTTTTGAAGACTTTTTTGTCAACTTGATGAAATCTGGCATGATGTAGGAGGTACTTTTGGGGTTACATCTGTGAGGACTTTTTCAGTGGGGTTTAATTAAAGTGGAAAGACCCATCCTGACATCAGTAAGTCTAGGGGCTGGAGTCCTGTACTGACTCAAAAGGAGAAAATGAGCCACGATCCACATTCATTATTCTCTGCTTCCTAACTTCTGTCACAATATGCCTAGTTGTTTAATGCTCCTGCCACTACAATTAGTACTATTTTTGCCAAAATTGATGGAATGAATACATATGAATTCATACATGTTGTGAATATTCATATATATGCATACACATACATGTATTCGTAATGACTGCTTCTGAATGGAAAGCCAAGAACCTGGTAGTTGTTCAGTCCACAAAACTGAATGTTTTAGTGAGTCCTCAGTCTCTGCTAGAGTCCTGGAGAAGGAGGCTGTAATACCATTGAAGGTTTGCTGCTGCACTTGCCAGTGAGTCCGAGGCAAGCAGGCAAAAAACCATGTCTGTTTTATATAAGCTGCCATCAGAAGTGGCTCAGGTTTAGGGCAGGTCTTCCCATGTCAAACGATTAAAAATAAAAATTCCCAGAAGGCATGCCAGCTGCATGGGTCTTAGCAGAGCCCCAATATTATTAAATTTACAACCAAGATTAGCCATCACTGATGGAATTGCTTTGGGGACAGCACACAAGTTACTTTGCACGTTGCTTGTGCCTTGGCTTCTAATGCAAATTGTGTTAGGTACGCTGCAAAGGAATTTTTAGTGTGAATCATATTTCTTCGTTAATTTTTTTAGCTTAAATAAATCTATTGTACATTTGCATATGACGTGGAATTTACATTCGATTCACTCCCTTTCATGTGAGGATATAAATCTAACAATTAATACACTTAGGATCTTCACTCTTAATTAGTCAAGAATAAATCATTTGGATAAAGATTTTATAAGAATATAAAAAGGCTTAAAGAAGAAATCTAAAAATGTTATTCATTTAACATTTTATTTAAAAAGAATGATATGAAAAAGTTCTGTGAACTGTCTCGTATGCAGTGAACAGAGCTTAGTGCTTGAAAAGAATCTAACTTGTTGACAATATTTTAAAGATAAAAAACAAAAAACGACAATCACATTATATAAATGGACCACTAATGATAAATAATGAAATAGTTTATTTTATTTATGCATAATGACACATTTTAGAAGGTTAACATCTAATTTCATATTTTAAAAAATGTACTGAGATCCAATATCAGCATTTTAATGAGAATTAGCTGGTACTGTCTTAATCTTATCAAAATTTATTCTGGAAAAATTTAATTTAATTTAATTTTTAATTTAACGTTTTTGAGGGATATTAGAATTTTTTTTTATTTCTTTAAGCAGCAATATATTATTAGTACAAGAATCATAGAACTAGACAAAAATATATTACAATTCAATAATTACAATAGACAAAACAAAATCATTCATCTCTTTGTCCTTGATTATTAGTTATAGAAGCTAAATTGAGTTTGTTCTATTCAAATTAGAACAATCTAATCCAATACACTTTTTGAAATTTAAATACACAGTATCCAACTCATTTCATTGCATGTTAGATAATGCTGACATTTCAACATAGGCTTGCGACATTAATTTAAAAAGAAGTTGTTTCTTGAAACCGAAAGAAATGAAATCGTTACAGTCATACATAGTCTAGAAATTACTATTCATTGGTTCGGAGTTTCTCAGTTTTTCCTCTTTTTATTGAAAATAGACTCCTTTCTCTTAGGATATATCCTGATCATAGTTTTCCCTCCCTCTACTTCTCCCAGACACATCACACTTCCCATTCCCTCCCCTCCAGTCCCCTCAGGAGCCACCGCCTCTCTGGTCTAACTAGAAAATAACAGGCTTCTAAGAGATAAAAACAGTGGATTCGGTTTAAGGTTTCTGAGATTCCTGAGCATGGGAAGGAGTGGGTCTCTGATTCTTGTGTCTTCTGTTAGGCTCTTTTTCCCTCTGTTGGCTTGTCTCGCCCATATTCAATGTGATGATTTTTGTTTTATCTTATTATACTTCTTTTTGTTATGTTTTGTTGTTAAGTCAGTAGTTTTAAATGGACAGAATTGTTTCATTTGCCACAATTCTGAACACACCTACGCCGGAGGCAAGAGCGGACCCCATAATTCTCAAGGACTAGATCTTTGATGCCAAAGCAGTATATGTAGGGCTTCTTAAATATTGAAAGACTGGTGAGGAGATCCGAAGTAATTGTATCCCGGTGGCTGCAGCTGTATTTTACAGCAGGGGTGTGTGATGAATCTCTGTCCTGGTATTCTCATGCTGTTTATTACACTCTATGCTGCCTGTATGTGCGCCTACATGCCAGAAGAGGGCGCTCGATCTCATTATAGATGTTTGTATTTGCTGGAAATTGAAGTCAGGACCTTTGCAAGAACAGCCAGCGCTCTTAACCTCTGAGTGATCTCTTAAGTCCCCTTCTCTTTCTTTTTCTTTTTTTTCTCCCTCCCTCCACCCCTCACACTTCTATCTCCAGACAATGTCCCTATATTTCTGATTGTGACCTGGAACTAGCTATTTAGACAGACTGGCCTTGAACTCCTGATCTTCTTGCTATAGGATAAGATCTTAGCACAACACAAGATTCAGTTAGTATTAACATTTTTTTTTTTACACTCAATTCATCCTGTCAGGTGATTTCACAGACTAGTACTGATCAAACACCTGCTAGAAAAATAACCCAGAATCTTTCCCCTTTCTCTCACTCACATCACCAACAACCTCACCCTTCCAGGATTTATCGCATGATGACTGATCTTATTTAAATATGTAACAATTCTATTTGTAGAACAAGGACAGCTGCCTTCATCAACGTTATTTAAAATTCTACACTGTTTTTTTACTCCATGGAGCTTCAAGAATCTTATTTGTTTCGTGTTCTTATTTTTTCTTAATTATTTTGAAAATCAAGTTACATACTTAATGTATGTGGTACCTTGTGTAATTTGCAGGCAAACAATGAATTATTTTTTTTTGTAATGAATTATCTTTTGGACGATAAGAAACGGCCCCAGGTTTTACAAAGACTTTTTTTTTTTTAAATTACGCTAGTGTTTACATTTCGAGCATACACACACACACACACACACACACTCAGAAGGGAGAGAAAGAAACACACACACACAATTGTACTATGGTAATGGAAAAAGACATGTACTTCTAAAACGAGATTTTTATGGTACATTTTTTTTTTCATTTCTTGTAAGTTTTTTAGAAGACTGCTTAAAAGTGAGAAATTACATTTTCACATTGAACGGAAAGTACCTTAATAGTCCTTAATAATTCCTGGTTGGTTTTAGATGAGGCTGACAATAATTATAGGATTTCACAGAGAACTAGGTAAACACTAATATTTTTTAAAAGACGTCTAAATGAGATTATGACTAAGAAATCCAGTTATTTTATTTTTATTATACCATTTTACTAATTAAAGGATGATCCATCAAGCAAAACTCAAAATAAGGCATTATCAATAAAATATATGCCATTGTCTTCTGCGATATTTTAAGAATACTGCCGTTTCTGTCATAGAAGATAATGGCCAGTTGTGACAACACTTGTACAGATAAAAGTTCCCTTTTTGTGTCTCAGAAAGACTTTCTTTCTTTCCTAATCATAAATGTTGCTGTTAAGATGGGAACTATGAATTTAATTTATTTCTTAAATCTATACTGAAAATACAAAGTTAAAATCAAATATAGTAATAAACTGCCATTGATGAAAAGGAGAAAGCTTGACCTAAAAATATGATGAGTTAGTGTCTTCCCTGATTGATTATGGGCTGGCTCTCCTCTTCCTTCGCTTAATTGAAGAGCTTATTGGCTTTGAAAAGGAAAGCCCGGAAGTGAAAGTGTACATTTAAAGGAATACTTACAATAAATGTAAAAATGCCCAAAACCTAACTTTGTTCTAATTGCACCCACATATCAGGAAATTTTTAAATGCCTTATATTTGATAAACCTAAAACCTCAATTATTTGAAATCTTTTTATTAAATGTCCCAAACGATGAACCTCCCATATAGGCGGCAGTGAAATATTAGGTGGACTGGCCTGTGGTTTCCACTGTGACTTATTTTTTCTTATGCCTACTTACTTCACCTCTGTCTTCTATCATTATGTAGACAGCTTCTTGAGGTCTAGCCTTAGCATGAGCTTTTGTTTTAGAGGATAAGTGCTGATTCTGACGTTGTGCTTCGCATTCACGCAAAATCTCTCAAGCAGTTAGCTTCTGGGTAAGGACTTGGTGCCTTCTTCACCTTGCCAGTACGGAAACTGAATTACAGAAGCGATGAACAATCGTTCAGGTCATCCAGCCAGTAAACTGCTAATATAGAGCTTAACCTGGAAAATTTCAGTGATCTTCACTAAAGCAGTACACATCACTGCCTGGAGAATGTTGCCATAATAAAAATGGTTTGGTTGACATGTGTGTTGCTTCATGGCTTATTTTATTACATGTGTGATTTCTCTGTATGTGCATGTGTGCGTTCATATAGTTTTAATTTCTTGTATGCTCTGGTATGATAGCTATTCACTTTTGAGGGAAGAAAACTTGTTTGTTTGTTCTTTTCTTTCTTCCTCCTCCTCTCCCTTTCTTCCTCCTTCTTTCCTGTCTCTTCATCTTCTGCCCTTCTTTCCTCCATCCTTTCTTCTTTCACTTCTTCCCTCCTTCCCTCCCTCTCTTCATCTTCCTTCCTTTCTTCCTCCCTTCCTTCCCTCTCCTCCTCCTGATCGGCCTTCTTTCTGTGTAGATGAATAAACCCCGGGCTCTACCACTAACTTATACCTCTGGTTCCTTTTCAAGATTTTCTTGAGATAGGATCCAGCTCATATGCCCACATTGGAGCTACTTCCTACCCTCCTTCTTAAGCTCCCCGAATACCTGGAATTACACGGTCTCCAGACCCATCAGGAATGAAATGTTTTGAAGCTAAGTAAGTGTGTTGTAGCATGTTGGCATAGAAAAAAAAAAAAAAGTAATGATGACAAATTAAGGGAACTCAAAAGGCAGATTCAGGAGAAATTAGTCTGTGAACTCCTGTCCGCCAAACATGCTTCCTTTTTTAAACTGTGCATGCACAACCTACGCTTTGCCAAGCGTGCTCCAGGATAGCTGAACTGTGAGCCCTGCCCGCCGCCAGCCCTGGTAAGAACCTGCAAATCTCACCACCACCACCCTTCCCACTCTGCTGTCCTCAGACTCGGGTTTCTTATCTGTCCATAAAATTCCTACAGCCTGGTGACTTCTCTTATTCTAAATAAGTACAGAGGATGCCCCTACCTCAGAGATATCTCCTGTGAGGTGGGATCAGTTCACAAGTAAGCATGGGCTGTCTCTATTGATGTCATCTTGATCACCTCAACCTGAAGGGGGAGCAGCCTTACCAGTCCACAGAGGAAGACAAAGAAGCCAGTCCTGATGAGACCTGATAGGCTAGGGCCAGATGGAAGGGGAGGAGGACCTTTCCTATCATTGGACTCGGGGAAGGAAGTTTGGGACGGGACTAGAGAGGGGGCCACGGTTGGGATACAAAGTGAATAAATTGTAATGATTAAAAAAAAAAAAAAAGAAAACAAAAAAAAAAAAAAGAAAAAAATTTGATGTGATGTAAGTAAGAAACTGAAACTCTCTTCCCTAATTTTTTTGACAAAGAGAAAGCTATAGCAGGCTATGAAATACCATTGCCCTTGTCAAAGGCTTCCATACTGTAGCATTAGACCCTTTCCAGACTTCGGTGTTGGATGTTGTTTTTCTGCTTCAACTGAAATTCTCTTCTAACTCAGCAGCAGAGTTTTTCTGCCTCTTCCCTATGCTAGACTTCTTCAGTGCTGGGGTTCTCCAGGCTCCGACTTTTCACATTTCCCTCTGATATGGAGATTTCATTCCCTTACAGCCCCTGGGTGCTTCGCTATGCTGCTAAACCTTCCATCCCCAGCTTTGGTGAGGCTTTCCTGCTGGCTTTGCTTTAGCTAGCTAACTAGTCCTCTTCTCACTTCATGCTCCACACGTGAGCCTTGTTAGATTAACGGAAAGTCGAGCAGCTTCCTTTCTTTCCATGTGTTCCTTCTTAACTTCATCTGTGTTTCACTCTCAATTAATTAGTGACTCAGGCCTTCCCGTGTCGTTCTCAGGTTCAGCATTTGTTCATCTACCACCACATCCTGTAGCTCCTTCTTTGGGATGTCAACCACACATCTTTTCCCCACACTTCATAAGCCACAGTTCCTTAGCTTTAATTCTTCTTCAAATACCATCTGCTCCAATGCAATTATCTCCTAATTTATTTCTCAGCATCCAGTCCCACATTTCCCTGTCTTGCTGTTGGAAGCATCTTTCTAACATTCAGTATTGACCCTGCCATTCCTAGGACTTATTCTTGGTTATGACTTAATCTCAAGAGTTCTCCGCTCCGCACCGCAAGATGCAGACAACGTACAGGATATTACTAAAACAAAACAAGAGTTGTACAGTTCAGAAAGAAGCACTTCATAAAACAATTAAGTACTTTGAGATCAGCACTCTTGTGGCTCTGTGCCTCTCTTCGGCTTTCTGAGCAGGACGCAATCTCAACTCCCCAACTTTAAAGATGTTTCCTCCTAAACCTCCCTCTTCCGGGTGAATAATTTCCACTCACCCCTCATTTCACTCTCCCTTCCTGGCAGGTAGCATTTCTGATACGTGGATTCTGCATCACGACAATGTCATTTCCAAAACAGCTGTCATATCCTTAATCTGTTGGTGTGTTTAGATCTAAGCAGCGTAAGAACCCAGAGGGGACCAGGCAACAGAAATGCTTTAAATATATTTGAGTGAAGGAATACAGATGGTCTTTAAAAGGGCACAGAGTTTTTATATTGATCAACAATATGTTTTACTCTTAAATGTGGCTAGTTATAATTCCCTCCCTATCGGTCACTGAGTAGCTCATTTTCCTATTAAGGGGAACTCAGCTCCATGTGTTCCCACTGCTGGATGTGCTGATTTTCTGTAAAGACCACAACACAGGCAACGGAAATGAGTCTCTGCTTTGTGTTATTACTGATAAACGTGGGCTTGTAGAGCAGCCTCACACAGCATTTGTTTGCTTACGTTTATTAATATCTGTGTGCATAGCTACCTGCTTTCTCTGTGAACTCATCTTCAGCACAGTGCTGCACAGCTGCCCACTCCAGTTCTGAGTCCTCTGTCCTTCTTGACCTTCCCCTAGACTCATGAACTTTAAAGGCTCAATGAGGAGCACATCACTGTGGCTTCCCATGGAGGGCAGAAACTGGAACTCACATGCAGAAGGCAGTAAATAGGACAGAAAGACCCTTGCTACATCTCTCCCTGCATCTTAACTTCCTGCTGGCAGGTATAGTGGATCCAGCACGGCTGTTACACTTTGGAGTTTTTCCGAGCTACTGATCTAATCCAACTCTGGTCACATTCCTTTGTGTCCTTTTGTCCTTCGAAGCCTAACGTTAAGGTTAGTGATGTTCCAAGTTTCCTGTTTCTAATTCTGGAGATCAAAAACAGTTAGCGTTAATTCTTCTTAACCATAGCAGTGTCCTTGCGAAGACTCTTTACACATTCAAGCTTTCATCTGGAGATTTCTGCTACCTGATGAGATTATGCATGGCAGTAAGTACCATATAGTACATATCATACAACAAATGCTAAGTGATAGCTTATCAGAATAAATGAATGCATAAGCGCTTAGTTCATTCGGCTACCCACCCCTGGAAATCTTGACTTTTTCTTTGTAATTCCTTCAAGTGCATAAGTTTAGGAGTTACTAATTATTGATCCTCAAAGAGTTTAATGCTCTTTCTACAAACTACCATAAATGACAAAAATATTTGCTTAGAATAAGACAGTCTAATCTTCACATTGGACAGTGCATTTGTTTCTTTTATAAAATTGTATATATAAAATTCTTATATAAAATTTTAGGACTGTTTTTAAGACAGTAAACACAGGCTCGGTTTGCTGTTTGTGCGTGGTATGAAGGTGGAGGCAAAGATGGTGGAAGAGAAAATGACAGTGCGGCTGTTGCTGATGTGGGTGTTCAGGGATGGAAAAAAGAAATGGTGATTTCTTTTAGCATTAAACTCACCCACTGAAGGTTATCCTTCAAGCTGTGTGTATCTCAAATCTATTACATTAAACTGTATACACATGGATAGGTATTTTGCAAGAACTGTAAATTATCTCACAGTGGGGTATTAGATCAGCTTATAAACACAAGTAAATAATTGCTTACGGAGAGTAAGAAAGAAATGTGGAAAGAAAATATGATAGATGAGAAAGAAGTGAAACAGTTCCCAAAAACCGCTAAAACCTAAGATTTATATGAAGGAAACACTGGATATCTGAAAAATTTGAAGGCTTATATGTTTAAGTTTTGATGTTTTTACCCTGAGACACTTGAATGTTTTGGAGTTTAAACATAGGCTTATTATTTAAAAGTGAGAAATAATATTTTGGATGATATACTAATTTAGCAGGTATTTTGCTGTGGTCTCTTTATTTTTCAATAACTGAGGATCATTGCTGAGAGTTAAAGGGTACTACTCCTAAAATAAAATATGGATGTAGACCCCTTATTTCTGCCTTGCCAATTGAACCTCTATACCATGGTGTTTGTATCAGAAAGGGAAGTAAAAGGCATTTTCCCAATAAGATAGTTAAAATACCTGTCCAGGAAGATGCTATTTCCAAAACCTAGGACATAACCTAGGATATTCTATGCCATAATAACCATGTAAAAAATCTTGTTCATAGCTGGGAATAGTGGCATAATCCTTTGATCCCAGCACTCAGGAAGCAAAGGCATGGTGATCTCTGAGTCTGGGGACAGCCTGGCCTAGAGACAGGGTTGCAGGACAGTCAAAGCTACACAGAAAAATTCTGTGTCAACAATCCAAAACAAAACAAAACAAAAAAACAAAAATAAGACTGTCCTAAGAAATAAGAAGGCATTTTCTGACTGTTTTTATTTTATCTATCTTTTACACTATCTTTTAAACTTATTAGTGACCAATTATCAAATCCCAGAAAACTTGATACTTGATTCAAATTACTTGATACAAATTAATTTGATACAAAAACTTGATACAAATTACAGCTAGTGACAAAAACACTTCATCGGAGAAGTACATTTGTATCTTTGTTAAATCATGTAGACTTTTAAATTTCTATGACTTCTGAGATGGTAAACACAGGGGGAGCTGAGAGTACTGTGAAGTTGGGTGGTGAGATAAGGAAAGATAAAAATAGCACTGTGGCTGCTAGGTGCATTGCTGTTCAGAGTAATTCCCTTTAAAGACTTTAGGTAAAACTTGTGTTTATCTTATTTTGTTTTGTTCTTGTTAGAAGTGGGTAGTAATTTTAGGTCGAACACAAATTCTATAAAAGGTATAGAAAATGTTGCCAATAAAATTAAATTTTTAAAAGAAAATATTGTACAAGTTAGACAAGTATTCAGGAAAGAAGCATGCAGATTTAGATGTTTAAATTTGGAATTCTAAATGTATTTTATGAAAGAATAGGATTTTGCTGAGTTAATATTTGCTAGAGGAATCTAATTAATGGGTTTCAGCAATTTTGTCCAGGTCTTCCTATGCTGATGTGAGGTGAATAAACCAACCTCTATTAAAGGTGACTATTTAGGAGTTTCTAGGTAGACATACCTCTTATGAAGGTTAAAATTTTTTCCACTAGGTTTTTATCATTAAATTTTACCTCTGCTGCATCCTTCTGCATGCTTTCTGACAAGGACCGAGTCATCTGTGCGCACAGGCAAAGAGCCATAAATTCACTCCCTAAACACAAGCACGTATTCCCAGGGACACCGGCGTAGAGTCTTGGGAAGGTTTCTGCATTGAGGAGCAGCGGTTTCCAGCTGCTCTGGGCAGGACACTTTCGTTCTCTGCTGTGAGAGTGCAGTGCAGTGCAGAGCCTCTGCGTGGAGCTCAACCACAGCCCAAGGCAGCTCTGCATGCCCTACCACCTTGGAGCAAGGTCATTCGGGGCCCTCCCCTTGCTTTTCTCTCTCCTTTATCCAACTGGGAATTCAACAATACAATCTTGAGTGGAGTCTTCAGACTATAGCATTAGCTTATTGAGCAACTGTACCTGCTTTTAAATTTTAATGATGCATTTTTAATATGATAAATGTAGTATACTCGAATGATTTTATATGCAGGTCAGATAAACTATGATTTTTTTGTTACTCTTCAAATATTGCTTTATGAATAAGGCCAATAGACTTAGAGATACTTCTGTGACTTAAAAAGACAGTAGTTCTCTCTCAAGGAACAGAAAGCAAATGTGGACAGCAACAGCTTTACATATTTCAAAAATGAAACTACTTTAAAACGTAATTGCTAAGAGAGAAAACATGGCTTGTCAATATTCTTAACGAAAGTGTTTAAGCAAACTTTAGTTTATGGAAACAATGTAAGGATGATTATATGTAGATGTTACCATGGAAACTATTCTGGACACCATTTTCTATGGGCTTGAGAAAACAGAATTCAAGAAGTTCTGATATGGTAATTACATGATTAAAACGGGGAATTATCTGGAAATCAAATTTATTTAAAAGTTGGTATCTCTTGCCCATTTTAGACACTTTAATCTTACAAGTCCATGGGGACCTAGCACTGATCCAAAAGGAGAAAGGGGAGTAACTCTTTTTTTTTTTTTTTAAAGCTGTTTAATCCACAAAGTGAAATAGAAGTTTGAGGTGGAAGATTGAGCCAATTGCCCAGGTAATTAAAAAGGTTCCCCAAAATTACTCCAATTATCTAGATATTTTGCAAGAAGGAAAAGGTGCTTGACTTAAATAATAGGACATTAAACCAACTTCTGTAGCTTATGTTTTCTTGAGGGTGCAATATTATTTTCATAAATAATATAATAATCCATGATTTATTTGGACTCACTTTTATTTTCTGATAAGCAATATTTTTTTTCTGATATGGGACTAGAGCCCTCGTTTAATTTTTGCATTGTTCTTTAGCGCTGTTGTACACACTTTAAAAATGTATAAATGACTGAAACCCAAGATAATCATCTTCAAACAGCTTTTACAAATGGTAAGCAGAAAGAGATCAGACGGCACCTACATTTTCCAAAAGGATGTATTAGCAAATTACTTCAGTAAATTTAGTGCAGTTAATAATAGTTATAAAAAAAATTGCCCAACTTAGCCAGGGCTTTCTCATGAAACACTGCACAAAGTCCTATTGAACTTGTCAAGCTGTATCCTGAAAACTAGAACAATGAACACAGGCTTTCTTGAAAATTAAAACGACTACTATGAATACGGGGTTTGATGACAGAGGCGATTATAAGAAAAAGAAGCCAAACATATTCCATACATGTGGAGAAATAGATTGAGACCATCAGTCTGTACTGTCAGAATCTTTCATATTTGGGTGAAAATAAACACCACAGACAATGCTTTGTGTCTGTTAAACCAAAGAGCAGTAATTTGGTTAAGGCAGTAGCAATCATCTTTGTCTTTCTTTCTGTCAAAGGATTTATAAAGGTTGAGAATGAACTAAACCCTGAAGTTAATTGAACAAATTGCATAACCTGAAAAATGGAGGGAAACAGGAAATTACAGAGGAACAGTAAACAGTGTGACTAATCTCCTGTTGCAACTGATAATATTTATCATCGGTGTTTGTGAGATCATAAGCAACAATAATTTGAAGTAGTATTGGAATCTATTTTAAAGCTTATTTTACATACTTAAACTAATTTGTTGATTAGGTAAACTATACAGTCTCGGAAAACGAAATCAAGCTTTCAGCAAACAGCTGCATTAGAGAGAAGAGGCACAGTGAGCCTGGGCTTCCTATTAAGAGACCTGGCTCCCCTTGACCTTGAGGAACAAACACCACATATAGATCTGCTTCCTTTCACTTGGAGTCCGGCACATTAAAACCCTCCGTGCACTTTGTCACCTGCACCAGACGATGCACTCTTTCCTGGCAGACACCACCATTTTCTTTTTCATCCTCACAGCTCGGCACAATGAATGGCACAGAGTCATAAGCAGATAAGCTGCCATGAGTAGACGCACAACTGTGGCTCCTCTATATGTGCATACAGCGCAGTGCGCGTCACTTGGCAGGTTCATAGGGAGGCCAGTCATCTGGGCAACTTGTACTTCGCTTTCATCATCCAGAAGGAGTATTTGTTTCTCTCAGGGGGGAATAGTAAAACCCCACTCCTAACGCAAGCACCTGTGACAGGAAGCGTCACACGGGCTGTGACTAGCAAGCAAGAGAGACAGACTGTGGGGGAGATTACCCTCTGGGAGGAAGGCAAAGATGAAATTCTAGGTTCATATGTACCCTGGCCTCTTTGCTGAGATTACAAAAATGTGTGCATTTGCTCTTGTGTGCTTTGGACATTAATTTACTAGAAACTGAATCGAGTCCAAAATCTATTTCTATTCTGGCAGAGGAGCATGCCAAAGCTTTTTTTTTTTTCCTTTATGTACTTTTGGCATATGTTCAATTATAATTAATTCTTAAAATAATATTTTACTTCCATTCCGGTTTGAAGAAATGAAGTCCCACCAACAGTTATTTGTACCAGCAAGTGGCTAGCGACTCCTAAACTTCGGTGAACGTCAAGACTGCTTTGGCGATAGAGGTTAGTAAGTTAAAAACTTTAAAGTGGAGCACAAGAACCCAAGGCTCTGCTGCCGTACAGGGCTTAGCTTGAGGTAGGTGGTGTCATGCAGACTTTGAGGAGCCATCTGGAATTATGGTTTTACTTGCTGCCTTTTGTGTTGTCAATATCCGCAATTAGAATACAGCTGTTTTCCTCTCTGTTGAGTACTTAGCGCTTCCTATGTAGCGTATGTAGTGGTTGCTTGCTAAGAAGGTACTGAGGGGGCTGGAAAGATGGCTCCGTGGTTAACGGCACTACATGCTCTTCCAGAGGACCTGGGTTCTATTCCCAGCACCCATGTCACAACCATCTCTAACTCCAGTTCCAGGTATCAAGTACTCTCTCTGGTCTCCCTGGGCACTAGACATTTATATCACATGGTACCTAGGCATACATGTAGGCAAAACACACAAAATAATTCTAAAAATGTTTAACAGTTACTGAACAAATGAATATAGTCCCGAGGACCCATGGACCATCTGTTTTCTACAAAATTATTCTAGTGAGTTGGTGGATCGGTGCCTTGTGTAGATGTAGGTTTGTCCAATCTTATTTTAAAAAAATGAAACTTAAGTATAGAAAGCAAAAACTTTTAACATTTTCTTTTAAAATGTTTTTAAATTAATTTTTTTATTAATTGCAATTTATTCACTTTGTATCCCAGCTATAGCCCCCTCCCTTATTCTCTCCCAATCCTACCCTTCCTCCCTCTTTTCCTCCCATGCCCCTCTCCAAGTCCTCTGATAGGGGAGGTTTTCTTCCCCTTCCATCTAACCTCAGCCTATCATGTCTCATCCGGACTGGCTGCATTGTCTTCCTCTGTGGCCTGGTAAGGCTGTTCCCCCCTAGAGGAAGAGGTGATCAAAGAGCCAGCCATTGGATTCATCTCAGAGACAGCCTCTGTCCCCATTACTTGGGAATCTAGTTGGAGACTGAGCTAGCTGCCATGGGTTACCTATGTTCAGGGGTTCTAGGTTATCTCCATGAATGGTCCTTGGTTGGAATATCAGTTTCAGAAAAGACCCCTGTGCCCAGATTTTTTGGTTCTGTTGCTCTCCTTGTGGAGCTCCTGACCCCTTCGGTTCTTTTTATCTCCCCTTTCTTTTATAAGATTCCCTGCACTCTGCCCCAAATTTGGCTGAGTCTCAGCATCTGCCTTGATACCCTGCTGGGTAGAATCTTTCAGAGGCTCTCTGTGTTAGGCTCCTGTCCTGTTCAATGTTTTCTCCCTCTTCTGATGTCCATCCCGTTTGCCTTTCTGAGTGAGGATTGATCATCTTACCCAGGGCCCTCCTTCCCTCTTAGCTTCTTTAGGTGTACAGATGTTAGTATGATTATCCTATATTGTATGTCTAATATCCACTTATAAGTTAGTATATATCATGTGTGTCTTTCTGCTTCTGGGATACCTCACTCAGGATGACTTTTTCTAGTTCCCACCGTCCTGAAAATTTCGTGATTTCCTTTTTTCAGTTGCTGAGTAGTGTGACTTTTAATATTTACTTGCTGTCTTTTCTTAATATGTCCTTTGACTTCCAGATGTGTAACATTACTTGAAGCTACAGACAGAACTAAATATGTGCAAATAGTTTGTCTTTTTTTTTTGTAAATTAAGTACATTTTGGCTCAAGAGGAGGGCAGAATTTCTAACAATTTCTGAAATGGCCTTAATGATACTTTTAACATTTTGTACTCCGTCTTTATATGATGCAACCTTCTCAGTTAAGTGAAAGAAAATGAAATAAAAATAGTGATCAAATCTTGATCTGAAACTCTGAAAAAATGTTGGAAATGCTTTGTTTTCTACAGTATTAAGCATTCAGTGAAATATTCGATTCTTTATATAAAAATAAAAATAACATTAAACTTATTAATATTCACACTTGCTTTAATTTTTAAAATATTTGTAAATACATTAAAATTGGGGGGGTCAAATGGGGGATCATACATTCCACAGTGCACATGTGGAAGTCAATTTATGGGAGTTCTCTCTTTCCCCCTTATTGGTTCTGGGTACTGAACTCACAGTGTCAGTCAGACTTAGCAAAAATAACATTTGTTGTCATTTTAAATAACTGGTTAAATTATATGTGTATCAGATAGTCGTTTTAAAATACGCTTAAAAAGATTTGTATTCAGGGAATGTTTGATGTTTCTACCTATTTTATAGGTATTCTGGCATAGAGAATATTAGGTGTCACATTAGGTGTCTAATATTCTAAAGAATATTAGAAAGTCACATCTAGAGTGAAGTATAAATTGAAAGTAGCTTAAGATTAGCACGTGCATCCTCACTAAGGTCCTAAGGAAGATGGCATTTGTCTCCGCCTTAGTGATGGTGTGTGACGTAACAAGAGTGGCGTTTTAGTAAAATGGATCAAGCACTGATACTTCACATTATTTTGCCATGTTGTAGAGTCTGAAATTTATATGACCACTGAAGAAATGGCTACAGAGGTTCACATGTTAGATCATAAAGGAATAATTACACAGTCAGAGTGGAGGAAAAAGGGCATTTTGAAGAAAGGAGTGAGGGTATTTTTCAATTACTAAAGAAGATAAACAGGAGGGTTCTGGGCAAGGTGATTAAAAGATTTTAACTCTGTTTCTCTGAAGAAGGAAATATATAGGGAGAAGACCAAATAACTTCAGGTAAACTGGATGGAGGGACTTGGATTTTGGATGTGTATTTAGTCACACATACAGAATCATAATTTTTGAATATTATTTGTGGAGCACCAAGCACCTACCAGATAACACAGCAGAGAGTAGGAGTGAAATTGTAATAAAGTCTTGGCCACATGGTCCTAAATATGAGCTGACCAGTGGGCATGCTAACTCTGACAGAGGAAAGCCCATAACCCCAGCCCTATGTGAAGAATTACAGGCAACTAAGGAACGCTGAGAGCGAGAAAATAGTCTTCTCTAGGGAACAACATACCAAGTGGTTACCTAATACCAAATGGCTATCCCTGAAAACATATATACAAGTAACATTATAAAGGCTAAGCAGGTTGTATTTAGGTACTTAGGAATGTACATTCATATATGTATATGTATACATATATGACAACAATGAGAAAAAAGTCATGAATTTGAAAAAGAGAAATGATGGTGTATGGAAGAGTTTGGAGGGAGGCTTGAGAAGGGAAATGATGTAATTATATTATAATCTCAAAAATTAATAAAAAATATACATTTAAAAATGGATGTTTTCTAACTCCCGGGAAGAAAGTCATCCAGAGTTCTAGGATAAAGAGATACCATTAGACAGGAAAAGAGCAAGTATGTTTCTGAGCAGATGGATGACACACTCCAAACCTGGAGGGGAAGAAAGCACTGCAGGCTCATGGAGGATGCTTGGTGTGATTGGGTAATGTAGGGTGACATGGGTGCCACTGTCAAATATGACTGCAGTTAGGGGGGTAGACGTGGGGTTGCTAAGACCCAAGCTGAGGGAGGTAAGATATTGTTGTCTCCAAAACACACTTCTAACCTGTGTGCTTGGACTAATCTGAGGACAGTGGGAGGAAGGGTACCTGTGTAGCTTGTGGATAGAATGCCTTAGGATTTCTGGCATCCAATTGAGCTCCCAGGAAAGGATCCCATATATGAATATATTCGGTAGGATTTGAAGCTCAGAGTGGTAAGGAAAGACTGCCTGTTAGACAACCCAAGGATAATGTTGAAACTGTAGAAAGAAAAAGGAATTGTAGTGAACTGGACAGATTGTCTCTCTTATTTTTGTTGAGGAGTTTAGGAAGTAGAATTTTGAGTTTTAGGCCTACACACGGTAAAGGAGGATTGGACAGTAAGAGTCTTAGATGGCCACAAAACACTGTATTTCCTTATGTAAAATATGACGTGTGTGTTTTCAGAAGACTACCATGAAGAGAGAGATAGTTGTGGCTACTAGCTCATACAGTTGTCTCCAAGACTTCAAACATCTGTATCTCAAATTATCCTGTTAAGTACTCAGTACCGACAACCTGATTTGATATAGTGGCTCATACTGGAAACACAAATACACTCTCTCAGGAAGCAAAATCCTAATAAAAGTTCCTGAGGAAAAAATAATCAATACAAGAGCATGTTCAGTTTGCGTTTTCTTAGCTGAGTTTACCGGCATGAACAATGACCCCAGAAAGAGCCTTGTGAACTGGTCCCTGTGGTGAAATGTTTCTATGTTCTGGGCGGCTCTCAGTTGTTTGATACTAATGAGACTTCACTATGGTTCCCTCTCTTCCTTTGAGTGACATCGGAGGCTGGTCCCTTTAAATTCACTCTCAAATTCCATACATGAAACATAGATATAATCTCAGAACATATGTATTTTACTATTATTTCTTGAGATATGTTAGCCTACATACCTAGATACTGTTTGGAATTTTCTACCTGGAAATGAGTGCTTAACTCTCATGTTCACAGGCAGAACTCCCAGCATACCCTGGGAGGCAAGCTTAGGGGGTAAGGACAGATCTCCGGAAGCTTTAAGTCATTGACTTAAACCTATGGGCTAACAGGAAGATCTTCACACACAGCAGGCCTGCTGCCGACACTCTGGTGATGAATATTTTTCTGTATTCCTGGGCCAGAGTTTACCTGGTTTGATTACAAGTATGCAATAGCTGCGTAATGATTCTTGGAAATTTTCTCAATGTAATTGTCAATAATTCTGTAAACAAGAAGTTAGAATGATTACAGATGAGATATAGTTATTGTGATTTTTGAGCAAAAGTCCCACTAAAATCAGCACATCTAAACAAACTAAGCAAAAGAGAGGACCCTAATTAAAAGGCTCAATCCCCATCCTGACAGGCAAAGAGGATGGACATCAGAAGAAGAAGAAAACAGGAAACAACCTAGGAACCTGCCACAGAGGGCCTCTGAAAGCCTCTGCCCTGCTGACTATCAAAGCAGATGCTGAGCCTGATGGCCAACTGGTGGGCAGAGTGAATGGAATTTTATGTAAGAAGTGGGAAATAGCAAGAGCTGGAGAGGACAGGAACTCCACAAGGAGAGCAACAGAACAAGAAAATTTGAACACAGGGAACTTCCCAGAGACTCATACTCCAACCAAGGACTATTCATGGAGATAACCTAGAACCCCTACACAGATGTAGCCCATGGCAGTTCAGTGTCCAAGTGGGTTACATAATAATGGGAAGAGGGACTGCCTCTGACATAATCTGATTGGCCTGCTCTTTGATCACCTCCCCCTGAGGGGGGAGCAGCCTTACCAGGCCACAGAAGATGACAATGCAGCCACTTCTGATGAGAACTGATAGTCTAAGATCAGAAAGAAGGAGAGGAAGACCTCCCCTATTAGTGGGCTTGGGGAGGGGCATGCATGCAGAAAGGGGAGGAAGGGTGGGATTGGGAGGGGAGGAGGGAGGGGCTTATGGGGGATACAAAATGAATAAAGTATAAACAAAAAAAATCCATTACCTGTAATACTTTTGTTTATCTCCATTGGATAAAATTATATGTTTTTCTTGACTAACAAGTCAAGGGTAAAGTGAATCACCAGGAGCAGTCTGTGTGGATTAACGTTTACCCCAATGCCATTTCTCGGTGCTTGTGTATGACATACCTGCTCTATATATGTATTTGCCAAGCTGCAATGAAATCATGGACATGAAGATGGGAAAATAGTGTATAAATTACATCACAGCTGTGCCAGTAACTGGATGAGTGTTCAAACTCAATATCATACAAATTCTAGGAAGGAATCCTATGCCTGTTACTACAGATCCGAGTGTATTTTGCTTTTTCTCTCACCACAGGTGGATGGTATTAATTCTGTAGATTGAACTGAGCACAAAGATCCAGGAAACTATGACTAACATGATGAATACATGGAGAATAACATGAAGAACCAAACACATATGAACAGGATGAATATTCAGGGTCAAACAGAATGATTGAGGCCGTTGGTTCTGACTTGTGCTGACACTAACAGTCTACATTTTTGAGATGCGCTATGAACATACATTCATACTTGAACTCTATCTTCCTACATTGGATCTCTGCCTATCTTTTACTGTCTTAGTCACTGTTCTGTTCTGTGAAAAGACACAATGATCAAGGCAACTTTGTAAAAAAAGAAGCATTTAATTTGGAGCATCCTTACAGCTTCAGAAGTTTAGTCCATTATCATCTGGCAGGGAACATGGGATCATACAGTCAGACATGGTGCTGCGGACGTGCTGAGAGTTTTTCATCCCAGTCTGAAGGACTACGGAGAGAGAAGGAGGAGGAGGAGAAGAAGGAGAAAGAAAGAGAGAGAAGAAGAGAGAGAGAGAGAACTACTGGGCCTAGCATGGCATTTTGAAACCTCAACACTCACTCCACGTGGCATATTTCCTTTAATAAGTCCACACCTACTCCAAAAAGTCTACACCGCCTAATTCCTATAATGTTTTCAAATAGTTCCTCTCTCTGGTCCCTAAAAATTCAAATATATGAGTCTATGGGGGGCATTCTTATTCAAACCGCCACACCTACAACAATTTTTCTTGTCTGAAAAACAGTAAACAACAACAAAATAACTTTGCAGGAAAAAAGTAATCTCCAAATTGTAGCACTAAGCTGAGCACAATGTACCTGAGACTTTGAAATGTACTTGAGACTTTGCTTAAATGATGAGTTTTCTAGATTCCTCTATCCTTCTTGAAAAAGTGGGCCCACATATATTTACCTTGATATATGAATACTTCTGATGAAAGACAAACATATGGGCCGGTAGACAGACAAACACAGTTTTAGAGTAAGCCAAAAGAGGCTTCATTGTGCTGCCATTTACCTCCATCGCTCATTGTTAGATTTTCTTCCTCTAAACCTGTAAGATGAAAGTGGAATGTTACAGTCATCATTTGTCCTGTGAATCAGGTTCTTGAATTTGGAACACAGCCCCTCATCTGAGAATCCCAACACTTAGACAGGGGCATTTAATTGTCACTGTGGAGAGACGCTTCCTCAGGCTGAGACGTGCTATCCTAGTCTACAGTTTGGGTTTTGAGTTTGCTTAAATAACAGCATAAGATTTGCATGCTTTGGAATTTCTTTTGTGTTTTTTTTTTTTTTTTCACAGATTCTAAAATGCTGCTGATCGTTTAATCTATTTTCAGTTCTTATCTGTGGCAATATGTATTTCTTATTCCCTTTGCTCTCACACATTCTCCACCTCACAGAAGTATGACAGATGTTTAAAACTGTGTCTTCAGTCCTCCCAATAAAGCCAAACTCATCTTCTGCTTAAGTGATCTGATAATGGATTGTCACACGCCTTCTGAAATACACATGGTTTCTCACCTACTAACCTCAGGCTTACTGGCTGTGAGTTACCATTTCTGTATAAGGATCATTGTTCACAGAGGCCCTTTATCAATCTTTTCCTTCCCCCAACAGAATATATGAAGCACTGTACATTAGAGAAAAGGACAGAGGTGAACTCCTCTGTTTTACTTTACGGAAGAAAACATGATTACACTGATTTTTCCCTTCGGATTCTTGCCTAGGAATAGTGGAAGCTAAAGTACTCATTTTGGTATCATTTACCAGTGTTAATTATAACACAGTCACTAATATAAAATACTTTATTTTCCAGCTTCATTAAACTTCATTATGATTACCCTTTATTATTTCAATCTTCAAAGTCCTTTGCTCTTGAGGGTGGGAGTGAGTAGGCGTATGGTGTAGAAATATTTTGAATATTGGAAGATGAAATGACCTTTTGTATTACTCACTTTTGAACCATGTTTCACTTTTTGCAGCAAATATGTACAAGTTGTCATGGAAATGTATGACGGTAATGTATCAAGTGTGGGAGTACATGCAGTGGTCTCCACTGTTCTTAGAGGAGATGCTTGGAGTAAATTATAGAAACTACTGAATGCTCTTAAACATAGTTTTAAACAATGACCAGCTTTAGGTGCATGAAAAAGAATTGGATATCTCTTTCTGAACAATGGACTTTATGATGTGGGGATATAAGTGAATCCACTTAGAGATGTTGGGAAGAATTGTGAGGAAGAAAGAGGCAGTTTGGAGGCACAGCCACATTAGGCTAGGTAGTCTTATTTTGGACACCATCCTAAGTACTATTCATTTTCCATCTTGTAATATCAATCTCATTACATGGTATAGATTAAGTACTTAAAACGCTTGAATTTGTGCTTTAACGTGATGGGCGATGAGTCAGAGTTTTCAACCTTTATAAATTGAATGTATTAATATGCATACAGAGCTAAATCCTACCTAAATGTCTGGCAGACAGGTGTTACTGAAACTTATAGAAGGAAGTGATTAAGTCATGCACTCAACAACACACAACAGTGGGAAAAGAGGGCATGAATTTGAAAGAGAGCGAGGAAGAGTATACGAGAGAGTTTGAAGGGAGGAAAAAGAAGGGGGTGGGGATGATGTAATTATATTATAATCCTGAAAATAAAAGAACTACTTAGAAATAAATGCAGTGTCTAGAGTTAGATTTTGTAACTCAGAAGTCGTATGGTGTGGAGTGAGGGGTTTTGCGATATTGCCTTAGAACAGGTGTTTTGCATCTTGATATCCTCTCAAGTTCTTTGAGAAGAGTGCTAATTCTGTGTTCTAGAAGCAAGTGGAAATGTGAGAATGAATTCATTATTTAGCAAATGACTTGAAGATTCAAAAACAATCACTGAACAAGTGCCCAGAATCTATAAAGGGTTCAGCCTTCAATCACTATTCTCACGCCTGCAAATACTAGACCTAAAGGCTACAGAGAGCTTCATTTCCCCAACTGTTCTTATCGTGGACAAAATTTTGAAGAAAAATAAAATCAGTGCTCAATTTATGTTTTTCACACCTAATGAGGTGAGAAATTCTAGGCAGGCCCAAGAAGCATTTTTGGTGTACTGGAATTTGATCTTTGCGAAATTTAGCAGTTTCATTGTGACAGCTAGCTTAAATTTGCATAGTTGTCTCTTGCATTGTTTTAAAGTTATGCTTTTCTTTGCTAATAACACAGATGGCACTGAATGCAAACCAATGAGATCTACATCTTTTTGTTCAAACTGCATGAAAAGAATTGAACAGTAACTTCCATACAAACTTTCAAGTTAGGGAATATTTTCTTTCTGTTATTGAAAATTGACATTTTAACACACTATATTCTGATATGGTTTCCCTTCAGCCTATTTCTCCTAGTGCTAGCTACCCCCTGTCATCAAGACCCACACTCCTCCTATTGCTTCTTAAAAACGAACAGGTATCAAACTATTAAAAAATAATAAACTGGTATACAAATCAAATAAAATGTAATTAATACAAAAAATAAAAAATTAACTAAAAATAAAAATACAATAAAATGAGACATAAAAACCAAAACAAATCAGAATATGACCTAACAACCAGATAAGGAAAAGAGGCAAAGAAAAAGCACAAGAAACACATTTGGATGCAGAGAAGCACACGCTAACATACACAAGAATCACTTAAAATCCCACAACTGTAAATCATAACTTGTTCACAGAGACAAAACCCAAAGAGAAAAATCAAACCAAAATGAAAACTTCTGCTTAACATTATGAGAAAAACAACCTCCGAAGATGTCACTGAGTTTGCTTTCTGTTGCTCTCTGCTGCTGGGCATTGGGGCTTGCCCTTAGAGTGGTTTGCTTCTCAGTGAGAGTCCCTTAAGGAAAACTAATGTTTCATTTGCAAGTGACAGTTAACTGGAGACAGCTTCTTGATTAGAGATCAGGGCAAGTGTGCACTTTTCTCAGCTCTAGGACTTCATCTGGTGCAGACCCGGGCAGGCCTTGTGCATTTTACCTGAGTCTCCATGAGGCCCGGTGCCAGCCCTTCTGTTCCTAGAAAGACTTGATTCCTTGGTGTCTTCCACCCCCTCTGGCTCTTAGCATCTTTTCACCTCCTATTCTGAAGAGTTCCCGGGCTATAAGGTCTCTCACTCCCTGTTATTTGGCTATGAGTCTTTATACTTGTTTCCATCTGCTGCAGGAAGAAGCTTCTCTCATAGTGGCTGAGCAAGGCACGGATCTATGGATATTGCAGAATGTCATTAGGAGTCATTTTATTGCTACATTCCTTTATCAGGACAGTAGTGTTTGTTCTTGGCCACTTGAATAGCTTTGGGTATGGGTTCCATTTCAAAGAGTGAGCCTCAACTCAAATAAGCTTTGTGCCACTATTACACCAGTATCTTACAGACAAGTCTGTGCTATGTCTCTAAGGGTTTGTAGCTGGGTTGGTGTTTATGTTTCTCCTTTGGTAGCACACATAGTATTTTCCAGTGCCATGAACAGTAGTATGTAGGGTGGAAGGTACTATGTAGGCGCCAGCTTGACTTCTCTATGTTCAATGTGTTGTGTAGGTGTTGTCGTTAGCAATAAGCCTTACCATCAGTTTGTGGAGAACCATCGGTAGCTTTGGCAATACCCTGGGTTATTTGGGAGTTCCCATGGGAAGAACTTTGGCCAAGAACTCAATTAGATGGAACCAATCCCTGGTACTAATAACTTCATTTAGTGACATGATATACAATGCTGGAATATGAATTTAAGAAATTTCATTAGAATCTAAATCCTAAAACTGAAGAAAAGACATGTATTGTGTTTAAAATACATTTTCTGGTTTTGATTGATTATGATAATGAATCATCTGTGTAAAGTTTTTTGAATGCGGGTCTTCAGAACATTGAAAAAAATATTTATCCAGAGAGTCTGTGTTAATAAGTTCTGATATTTTTGCATACATATTAGTTAATTCTTCCAAGCAGTGTTAATTCCTTGAGGCCACTAGACAAGCACAGCTGTACTATTATTACCTTTATGCAATTAAGTAATAATCTCCACAGGTTTGTAATTTACTTTGAAGAAGCAACTTCATTCACTAAGAAAATAGACTAAATACACTATTTGATTGATTATCTTGTCATCCTGTCAAGTTTACAGAACCCAGCAGCGGATGGGAGTGAATATCATTTTAAATTGAGAAAAGAATGTTGGGCTATTATTAACATATTTCTTCAAAGGTGTATTTTTCAATCCCTACATCTTATTTATTGCAGTAACTTCATAGGTAGCCCCCCTCAAGTGCAGCGCTCATTTTCCGAATCTAATGTGTTTGTGGGCATCAGATATTTTTCTAAACTATCTCACTATTGATTTCTCAGCTCAACTAGATTTTTGTTGTCTAAAAGCAACCATACTGTGTATTGTTTATTTCTATCTTTCTGTCCTCTCAAAACCAAATTGGTCCCCTCAGCTCTGCAGAAAACGTAGCACGTACGAACCAGACTCAGTGTAAACACAAAACTCAACCCTCACTTCAGCAAGTTACTATGAACCTGTGATTTCAGTGTTGGCTTCTGAATGGGTTGAACACTGACAGCTTCACAATCCAGACTTCAGGGAGAATAAAGTGAGCCTAACCATGCAAACATGCTCTTATTCCTTAAGTGGACATTAGACATCAGATAGCAGCATTACTTCTGATGCATTTTCTGACTTTGTTTCTGGTGGCATTATGACTTGACAAATCTGTCAGTTCTTGCATATCAAATTATTATCCCTCACTAAGACCAAGGTCAGATGTTTATGTCTCATAAAACTTAAATGATTGTTGTTTTTGTAGTTAGACTTTCTGAGAACAGTGGCAGGTAGCTTAAGCTGGTCTCAAATTTACTGCATAGCTGAGGGGGACCTTTAGTTGCTGACTTTCCTGCTTCTACCTTCCAAGTGCTGGGGTTTTGAAAACTGTGTGACTGTTGTTGAAACAAATATTTATGTTCCAAATCACTCAAACATGGTTCACCCCATTTTTCACAAGCTTCTCTTAGCTATTACTGTATCTAGTTGTATGCATGGGTATGTTTTATTTTGTCCACTGGCAGCTGAACTTTCAGGGGCAAAAACGACCTTCTAAGATTATTGTGCTTCTCTCAGTGTAAAAATAACAACCAAGCAAAATAAATATCAAAAAAATCCTTTAATCACTAAGTATTTTAATACTGTATCTCTTTTTTTTTTTTTTAGGTTTTTCCTAGGACCAGACTCCTTCCTTGTTAGCTTGAAAACTGACATTTGCTTAAAATTTTTGTCACAGATTGTCCTTGTTAGCATAAATTTCTCCTGACCTTAATCCACTGAAACGACCGATTATTATTACTCTTAAGAGAAAGTTATGTGGTTGATTCTTCCCTGTCCCCCAAAGAATATTTATGTATATTATGCAATTGTAGACTAGTCTTAGATGTTTGCATTTAGCAACTAGCTGCTATTTAAGAGGAGGCTTACAGTCAACATTCTAGTATACGAAGGGGAACTAGTAAGCCTCCTTTAGGAGCTATTACACTGTTGGTGGTTGCTAGGGAGGAGACAAGACAGTTTTCTTTAAGGCTGTGGCCACTGGTAGCTCAATCATGTTCTAGTGGATGGCCCCACCCATTTGCATACCTGGGCAATGCAAGCAGAATTCTGGGGGTTGTAAAAGTAAACATGAAAGAGGATATGACGTTGGGAAGTGATGGGAAGTGGTGTGTGGATCTGGGACCACAGGCGAATGTTTGCCCTGCGTTTGGCTGTGAGTCTTGGCATCTGTTTCGATCTGCTGCTGAGCAGAGCCTCTCAGGGGACTTCTATGCTTGACTCCAGTCTGCAAGCCTAGCAGAGCATCCTCAGTAGTGTCAGGGGTTGGCTCTCTCCCATGGGGTGGGTCTCAAGCTGGGCCAGGCATTGCTTGGACATTCCCTCAATCTCTGTTCTATCTTTATTCCTGAACACCTTGTAGGCAGGGTAAATTTGGGTTTGTGGTGTTTGAGGATGGGTTGGTGTTCTCCTCTCTCCACTAAAAGCCTTGTGGAAAAGTAGGAGAAAGGATAGTAGGACCTAGATGGGACAGAGGAGCTCCATAAGAAGGACAACAGAGCCAGCTAACCAGGGCCCAGAGATTCTTGTGGAGATTGAAGCACCAACAAAAGACCATGCATGGACTGGACCTAGGCTCCCTACACAGATATAGCCAGCTGACGGGTAGCTCAGGTTTCATGTAGGTTTCCTAGTAAGGGGAACTAGCATTATCTTTGACATGGACTCTGTTGCCTGCTTTTTGTTCACTTCCCCCTAGTGGGGCTACCTCACCAGATCACAGGGAAAGAGAATCAGCTCAGTCCTGAAGTGACTTGATGTGCTAGGGTAGGTGGGAGGAGTGAGCCTCTTTTCTGTAGAGAAGGGGAGGGGAGATAGAGAGAAGAGGGGGATGGGACTGGGAAAAGAAGAGGGAGGGGTCTTTGATCAGGATGTAAAGTGAATAAATAAATAAAATAAATGCATTGCATATATGAGTCTCAAAAAGTTAATAAAATATATTTTAAAAGAACGATGCTGAATATATACTACTTTTTTTTCTCAAAGGCAAATACATAATTATTAAAAATTATACCAAGATATTTTTGGTATTTCTATACAAGGCCACCTTTTTGTCATTTCTATTTCATTATATTTTTTTTCTGGTAACATACAATACTTAAATTTTAAGTCTCAGTCAAGAGGGACTATGGAGAACTAAATTTACAAAATCCAGATATTCTTCATCTGAATTTCAGCCAAGAAGCAACTTGTCATGCCACCAAAGCAAGATATGTCACTATGGAATGTGATTTATTGCATGCTTTAGTTCTTAATGGAACAGAATAAGGCAATCTACCATGATTGTTGCTCCGAGCATAAGGTTAGGGGAGAAGCAGAGCAAACAACCTCAAAAGTGGATGATGGAAGCTACCCGCTGCTCCCCGGGCTTCTTGCTGACATCCACCTTGGATCCTCAGGTCACTCTCAGCCAGATCATCTCAATCATTGGTCTCCTTGTGCGACATCTGAACAAGCTGAAAAATTATTTTTGAAAAACTGGAAAAATAAGTGGTTACCCTGCATCCTCTGTGGGAAATTTGGAAGTCTGCTTTGTAGATATGAGAAATTCATGAGGCTGAAGTGATTTATGTCTTCCTCCAAGAATACAGGGATTGAGGTAACAGAGAACCTTCTTATTACTCATATAACTCACTGCAAGGTCAGTGGCCAATAAAGACATCAGTATCGGTGATTAATTGTGGATGGGCACCACCCCTAACTTTCCTTTGATACCAGAGACCCAGATAAATGCTATGATGGGGCCTTCAGTGTTCCAGCTTCGTCCTTCTCATGTGCCTAGCATGACACGGGAGGAGAGAATTAAAAGAAAGGAAATGAGAGGCAGATAATATCACCTGGGAGGCGACATGTCTCTGTCACTGAAGGTGCTCTGCAGGATGAGAAATCAAGGAGATTTCTTTTGTGAGGCAAAGAGCTAGCCTAATGTGCCTGTCGTAACTCACACATCTTTGCAATGGCTTATGTTTCTAAAATACCTCACCTATTGCGTCCTCAGTAACGGAGAAACAAATAAAGCTGGAGTTTTAGGTTACGGTAGTGGTTAGGACTTACTCTTTGAGGGCATTTAACCTAATTTACAGAGGTAGGTCTTTAGAAACAGATTTTTTAGGTCAATATTACAGATGACCACATCTATTCAATTCTGTTTTACTCCTTATTTCTATTCATAATCTTTAAATCATAAAAACACTTTCGTTGAAGTTTATATACATATATAATCTTATATATTTTCTATATATGTTATACATTTATATACATAAATAGATAAATATGTAATTTTTACATATTTATTTTGTAAATATATATATAAATATATATACACACACACACACATACACACAAGATATATAGGATTTTATTGATTTCTCTCTCACTCCCCCTCCCTTTGTCTTTTCGTATTTATAAAACAGTACTTCTCACCAAATGCTCATTTACTCTCCATACTAGCCTTATTTGCATATTTGCAGCATGGAAGCCAGACCCCACAAATATGCACAAACCTGTAGCTTTCAAAGCATGTATTCCTGATAATACACTTTGTAACGTTCTAAGAGATGTGTTGCTTATTATCACTTTAATTCCATGTTCAGATGAGGAAACAGGCATTAAAAGTCTCATGGTTATCTTTACCATAAGAAGGAAAGTCAACTACATGGAGGCGACTGCTAGAAAGATAACTCCAAAACATTTGTCTTTCTGTTTGAATTTGGTCTTCAGATTTGTTAAATGCTTAGCACTTGTTTGCTGTGAATTGTTGCTTTTGAAATCCTGTGTGAGCAGAGCAGAAGAAAATATTCTGGAAGTGCAGGTCATTGCCACTGCTTGGGAGCAAAGAGTGTAGAGGAAAGAAAAAAAAATCCTGCTAACTAGGAGAGTACTGCTCCCAAGAGACCAAGCCTAGATGCTCTTACCCAGAAAGGCAGGTTTCTAGAGCCAATGTAAGTTCTTAACTCAGGTGAAAGGGCCTTTGGCCATGAGTCTGAGGATTATCTTGATTAAGTTGAGGTGTGAGGGCCAGCCCACTGTGGGTTGCACCATTCCCCGGGCTGTGTAAAAAGGAGAAAGTGAGATGAGAAGAAGCATTCATAACACTTTGCTTCTTGACTGTGGATGCAACGTGACAACATGCCTCAAATTTTCCTGCTGCTGTGATGTTCCTGCTATGATAGACTATAAATAGACTATACAGAATGAGCCAAAATTAACCCTTCTTTTCTCTTTAGTTGTTTTATTGGGGCATTTAATCAGAACAATAGAATAATTAACACCAAAGGAATCATAAAAAAGACCTCAAAAATATTTCTAAGCCAGGCACAGTGGTGGACTCCTGTAATCTCAGCTCTCAGGTAGGCTGAGATAGACAGACCTCTGTGAGTTTGAGGCCTGCCTGTTCTACAAAGCAAGTCTAGGACACACAAGGCTACACAGAGAACCCTGCCTCCAAAAATCAAAAACAAACAAACAAACAAACAAACAAAAACAAAAACCAAAAAAAAGTAAAAGAAATAAAGAAAAAATATTCTTAACATTCTTCACAAAAGAAATGAAGAAGGAATTAGCATGGAAGTAAAAAAAAGTAAATGACAGAAAGATGAAAATTGAAGATGCTCTGAGATACTTAGGATAAAGAGAGAAAAGATGATAAAAAGATGCTTGCTGGGCAGAGATGTTTGGCATTCGGCGGTGCTAAGACATTTGTTGTATGTCCTAAAAGGAAATTCTCCTGCTAGTCAAAACTGTTAGTAATTTTTATAAATTTTTATCTAAATTTCTGATTACAAAACCAAAGCCAAAATAACTTTGTGGCATTAGAACATATTTCTGATCCCGATCACTGCTTTTGAGTAACAAGTGTCAGAATAGACATACTAATGCTCTTCCAAATAACAGGCGTTGATGAAGATTACATTTTAAAATGTGGGAAGATGATGGACGCACTGGCTTGTCTTTCTCATCCAAAAAGACATCTTCTCTCTTGTCAGTGTTGCTGTTACTGTTTTCACTTTCTCTTTGTCTTTTTCTTGCTTTCCACTTTTCTTGAGTTCTCTTTGACAAGTTTGCTCACTAATGGTAATAAAGAAAAAATGGACCATTAATTTGAGAGGGAGTTGGGGTGCATGGGAGAGAGGGGGAAATGATGTAATTATAAATAATTAAAATACATTTAATTTTTTTATGCTTATCTTTGTAAAAAAAAAAAAGGAAAAAAAAAAACAGGCAAAGAGGAGGGGAGCAGTGCTGTGAGCAAAAGAATGCATTATGTTGTTTGTATGCTAGCCACATCTTTCCTCTTCTATTAGCAAAAAGGTTTTCAAACTCTTGTGAATTTGGTACCAGTGTGCTTGTCAACTTTACCAAAAGTAACCTTGTACTCAGACTATTCATATGCTGGGAATATTCTGGAAGTAAGACATTTCTTTTTATTCATAATTATTTTTTATTTTTTGAATTTGATATATTTTTAAATTAATTACAGTTTATTCCCTTTTCTCCCTCCTTCTTCCCATCCCAATCCCACCCTCCCTCCCTCCCCCCTTTCCTTTTCTGCACCCTTGCCCCTCCCCCAGTCCACTGATAGGGGAGGTCCTTGTCCCTTTCCATCTGACCCTAGTCTATCAGGTCTCATCAGGACTGGCTGCACTCTGTGGCCTGGTAATGCTGCTCCCCCCTAAGGGGAAGGTGATCAAAGAGCAGGCCAATCAGTTTATGTCAGAGACAGTCCCTGTTCCCATTACTAGGACACCATATTTCTAAATTAAAATTTTTATTTTGACTTTACAGCTGCCAGCTTTTCTCCTCAATGACAATCTCAAATATATACCTTAGGAACCTTATTTCATCATCTGACACCTATTTGGGGAAACATTTAGTTTTTAATTTTATTTTTTTCTTCAAATTTTAATAAATTTTACTTTGTATCTCAGCTATAGCTCCCTCCCTCATCTGCTCCCAATCCCATCCTCCCTCCCTCTTCTCCTCCCATGCCCCTCCCCCAGTCCACTGATAGGGAAGGTCCTCCTCCCCTTCCATCTGATCCTTGTCTATCAGTTCTCATCAGGACTGGCTGCATGGTCTTCTTAAACAGCCAGGAGTAAGAGGCTTTGAATGCAACCTCAGTCACATACTTCTTGGACATAAACTTCTACAGTAATTTAATGTTCATTGGTAACATTGACCTGCATGCCTTGGTTGTCCTAACTTATTTCTTTCATATAGATGTGAGTTTTCTTCTTTTTAAAAACATTTTTATTATTATCATTCATTACAATTTATTCAATTTATATCCCAACTGTGGCCTCCTCCCTCATCTCCTCCCAACCCAACCCTCTCTTCCTCTTCTCCCCTTATGCTCCTCTCTTGGTCCACTGATATATGACCCTACCCTATCAGGTCTCATCAAAACTGGTTGCATTGTCTTCCTCTGTGGCTTGGCAAGGCTGCACCCCCAAGGGGAAGGTGATCAGAGAGCCTGTCACTGAGTTCATGCCAGAGAAAGCCCCTGCTCCCCTTACTAGGGATACCACTTGGATACTAAGTCCATTCACTACATCTGGGCCTGAGTTTTATGTCCTCTCCATGCATTGCCCTTGGTTGCAGTATCAGTCTCTGCTCCCAGCACTCAGGGGTTTTTTTTTTTTTTGTTTGTTTGTTTTTGTTTTTGGCTCTGTTGGTCTCATTTTGGAGCTCCTGTCCCCTCCCCTCCAGGTCTCTCTATCTCCCCCTTCTTTTATAAGATTCCCTGCACTCTGCACAAAGTTTGTCAATGAGCCTCAGCATATGTTTTGATACCCTGCTGGGTAGTCTTTCAGAGGCCATCTGTGGTAGTCTCCTGTCCTATTCTCTGTCTTCTCCTACTTCCAATATCTATCATGTTTGTCCTTCTGAATGAAGATTGAGCATCTTCCCTAGGGTCTTCCTTGTTCAGTTTCTTTAGGAGTATAGATTTTTAGTATGTTTATCCTATATTATATGGCTAATCTCCACTTATAAGTGAGTATATACCATGTGTGTCTTCCTGCTTCTGGGTTACTTCACTCAAGATGATCTTTTCTAGTTCCCACCATTTGCCTGAAATTTTCATGATTTCTTTGTTTTTAATAGCTGAGTAGTAGTCCATTGTGTAAATTTATGACAATTTCTGTATCCATTCCTCCACTGAGGCACATCTAGGTTGTTTCCAGATTCTGGCTATTACAAATAGAGCAGCTATAAACATGGTTGAACAAATGTCCTTGTGTTCTTGAGCATATTTTGTATATATGCCTAGGAGTGGTATACCTGGATCTTGAGGTAGCACTATTTCTAATTGTCTGAGAAAGCACCAGATTGATTTCCTAAGTGGTTGTACAAGTTTACATTCCCACCAGCAATGCAGGAGTGTTCCCTTTTCTCTACACCCTCTCCAGCATGTGTTGTCACTTGAGTTTTTGATCTTAGCCATTCTGATGGGTAGGAATGAGTTTTTTAATAAAAGGAATTGAGATAAAAACATTTTCCATGCTTCATGCTTATAAGTATTTGATATCACATTACATATACCTGCATATACCACATTTATCTCAAATAATAATTAGTAGAACGCTTCTGATAATTTAACAATTATTCAGCATTCTGCATGTGGCAGCTTTTCAGTCTGGAAGTTAATGTCTAGATTTTATAAACAGTGCTTTTAGCTGTGCACCCTGGATAATGGTTCATATAGTCATTGACTCAAGATTTCCCTAATTGTTTTATAGAAAAGATAATTTAATCAAATGCTTAACTTATTGTCAAAAATGGTAGATTAATGCATGCGTGCTTTTAGAAGTTATCTGTCTACGAGAAATCTTATTTTAGAAATCCCTTAATCCAAACACAGTCTCAGAATAAAAATAGCATTTTCTTTTCTCTCTCTCTCTCTCTCTCTCTCTCTTTTTTAACCTTTCTATTTCATCTGCTGTTTCACTGTGGTACCAAATTGCTCTTCAAAAAGTCTTAAGCCTCTTTCAAGATTCTCACTAATTTCAAGTGATAACTAAAATCATTGGTTATAGATCTAGTGTCAAATAAGTCTTTATCTCTTCCTGTGGGCGGCTATCTTCTTGACTGATGTAAGTGAAAAAAAGAACTGCATTTCTCTTTCCAGTTGAAAATGGACAATTTCACTACCACATGTCTGCCAATGCACCTCTGTATGAGATGTAATTATATGTGAAATAATAACCTCACTGCCAAATAGTTTTCAATGCTTTGCTTTATATGAGAAACAATACATTTTTAGTTCTAAGAGGCAATAAGATAATGACATTCAAGTCAATCTCTTGCTGAGGCTTTACTTTTTTATACATTTTAAAAGTCTATGCTCATCCTGCTCTAGTTCTCAATGTTAAGATGACAATCTCGTATTATAATTTAGATAACATAGCCTTTGGTTAATTTTCAGCCCAGTTTTTTTTCCTGAATATGGATGTATTGAAAATTCCACCCTCAATTTATGAGAACAGGTTTTAGGAAACACTTCTCTCATAAAAAATCATCAGCTATTGAATAGAGGTAGGATATGCTATTTTTACTAATCTATTTTAGTAAATTAAAAGCAATTCACAAAGAAAAAGGAGACAGGTTAAAGAAAAGTCAATAGCACCAAACAATATTTATTTAGCAATAACCATGGATCAGCCATCATGCTGATAGCTTTACATGCATGCTCACAGCTTTTCTTTCAGAACAACCCAGAAGATAGGAATAATCCTTGTTTTCATGTCTCATGTACCGATCTTTTTTTCATGTATGATTTCCCCTCTTGCATATTGAGAAGACAGTCAGATTTGCACTTTCAGGGAGTATTATTGTGTCAGAGCAGAAAGCAAAGTTATCAGATCCTAAAGAGACTGTAGTCTTTTGTTTCTTAGCTATAATAGCCTAGAGTCATTGAAACAAGATTTGCTGACTTGGGATAATACTTGAAGATGCAGTGAGCCAAGTACCAGAGAAAAGAAAACACAGCAGTGGCATATTTCTCCCTTTTGAAGACATTTGGAAACTTGGGAAATGAGCACAGTTATATATACAATTTACTGATGCTATTCTCCAGTAGTCATAGTGTCTGGTGATAGGACTATGGCAGCATCCTACCTGGAAGCCTGTGGCGAGGTGTCTTCCACAGATGTAGTCACGTAAAAGTTTTATGGGAGCTGCAGAGTTTGCTTCCAACATGGCTCATCATCACCTAGCAGCTTGCTGCTGGTTGGGCCTATGGCTTCTATTCCTTAAACAATGGGTCAGTTATATCTCCTTAGAGAAGATGCTTTTATTACGGGAATATCTTTCCTAAGACCTTCATCTAACTATTACAGAGTGAGAGGATATCCTCAAGGCGAATGACATGAACTTTGCTTATCTGAAAGTTTGTTTGTAGTCAGCCAACGTATGTTTATGTAGTACATTGTATCAGTAATCTAAGCAATAGAACTTCATTGGAACAATAAAAACCATTTTCCCTGCTCTATGTGGCCGATTGGCAGCTCAGTCTCAATGTGGATCTCTGAGTGAGTGGAGCAGGGGCTGCCTCTATCATGAACTCAGTTGACTGCTCTTCTATCACCCCTGGTGATGTGGCCTTGCCAGGTCACAGAGGAAGAGGATCCAAGCAGTCCTGATGAGACTTAACAAGATATGGGCAGATGGCCATAGTGGAGAACTTTCCCTTTCAGTGGAATAGGAGAAAGGGATTAGGGGAAGAGGGGGGAGTGTAGGACTAGGGGGAGTTGAAGGAGGAGCCTTCAATCGGGATATATAATGAATTAATAGTAAAGAAAAAAACATTAAAAATTGAAAAAAGAAATTCCTTCCTGAGCTTTAGGTATAAGAGTTGTATTGTAGATGTGTCCTTTGGAACTGGACATCCCATGAGCTGTTGATTTCTGTATTGTGTCCATATGTGGTTTTCTGTGATGGTGTAAAATTGCTTTAAAGCATGAGAACTACACTTAACTGTGGCAAAATGAGTTTTCAAGTGTAGTTGGAATTATGCTGGTCTAGTAAAATGACAGCAGAAGCATTTCTCCTAGGGTCCATACAACGTTAGTCCCAGGTGATTGTCTAAGTTTCTAGTACCAGCCAAGATTTTCCTCTTCTTGAGGAGGCCTTAAGTCCACGTAGACAGCTGGTGGTTACTGCCAACACAGGAGTGCCACTATTGCACCCTTGGAGACATCTTTCCATGCTGGTCATTAGCACAGTTCATAGATATCATAGCTGGACAGGACTATCGAATGTGTCTCTCTCGGTAACTTGCATAGCGCTTTCTTGTTATGGAAGCTAGATAGAAGAAAAGATGCTTTCGGGTTATGCCATGAAAGAGGGGGTGGAAAGATGTTCAAGTCAAAGGAAGTAAGGAAGTTTGCTGTGAGACAGTGTCTCCTGGAAATGGTTGCCTGAACAAGACCCGAGTAGGGACAATGTCAAAAGACATGCTTACATGAAATGGGACACAAACGTTATAGCACGTTAAAGCTATAGTCTGAGTGGGCAAAACAGGACAGTCACGTAAATATTTGAGGGAATGGAACAGACATAAGGAAGAGTAATAAAAAAGGTACTGAGAAGGTGAATTTTAAAAATGCTGCAAGAGGGTAGAAGAAGAGGGTGACTCAGGAGCTAAAACAGTTGCAACAGACCCCTGACTTTCTAAAATTACTTAGAAACTTATTAGATGGTAATTAATGGAGGAGAGTCAAGATTTAATATAATCTTTAGAAACTGAACACTGGAAACTCTACATAAAACTGAGGAGTGACAAGTGTAGAATTACACAGCTGTTCCTATTATTCAGGGAATAAATTTCGGTGACTGGAACTGAAATTGGAGAGGAGAGGACAAGGTAAAATGTACTTAGGACTAGAACATATTTTTGGAAGAAACTTGCTGATGAATTAGAATTAGAATTTCAAGGTAAGAGAAAAATTGGTGCTGTCTAGAAATGGCCCACCAGGGAGACAGTGTCTTTCTACACAGAGACAAGGATGGCAAGCAAAGCAAATGAGAAGGTTTCTGCCCTTTAAGTCACTGAAGTAACATACTCAGTTAGGGTTTGCATTAATTTAAATGCCTACAAGATGTCTAAGTCAACATGTTGGAAGGAAGTAAGATATCTTAATTTTTAAGAAATCAAGATTGAAGGTATAGATTTGAGAACAATTCACACAAAGATATAAAGTCATGGGCATACAGATAAGATAAAATCAAAACATATGATTAGGTCTCCTAGATCAGGAATAAAGGAACTGAGTCTATCATAAGGTTTATTATGAAGATGAAGTGCAACAAACATGGACAACTGAAAAAGAGCAGGCAGTATGGCAAGAAAAAAAAAAAACCCAAAGATCATCTTACTTTATAAGCTAAGTGTAAAAAATGATAGTAGTGATACAGTCTAATAAATGCAACCTGTGGTTGAGGAATGCAAGCTGCTTTGCTCCCTTCTTCTAGGATTCAAACACTAATCTCTTCCCTGTTGTGGACACACTTGAAATAATATCTAACTGTATAAGTGACCACACGGCTTCCTAGTCACGTTGGTGTGTAAAATCAGCTATTGCAGGCTTATTTCATGTTATCCTCTTGGTGTGTATTTGTGATGAAATGGCACGTTCAGTCAGAAGCTGACTTTCTGAAGTAGTTCTCTCCAGCCTTACCATGGAGCCACCTCCCCGGCTCCATCGCAAGTTTAAAATGAGAATTAGCCATTGAACACAGTCATTATACACTCCCTGTGTGAGCCTAAGAGCAGTTTGTGACACGAGGAAACAGTAAAGAAGTCAACGAGAAGACAATGTCCAAAGTGTTTCCATGAAATGATTGTATCAAAAGCTCCAATACCAACATGTTCAAAAGAAAAGCATTGGTCATGAACCTATACAAACGGTCGTTCAAGATCACAGTGGGAATGAAGACAGAGATGACTGAGGAAATATGATCAGTGAGAAATGCAGATTCTCCTAAAAGGTGAAGTTTCTACATTGGTTAAAAAATTACTCTTGATTTTATTAATGTATTTGACACAATGCATTATTAAAAAGCTATACCTTTATGTCCCCCAAATTTCCTCAAACATACTTACTATTATTAAATTTTGATATATTTCAGACAAAATAATAAGATTTAGGTTTCTACACATGGCATAAAAAATAAAATGTTTGGGACACAGATCCTAGTTTATTCTTTCCCGAGAAATATTTCTCATTTATAAAAGATATCCATAGGATTCCTTTCTCTCTGCCCAAAGTTTGGCTATGAGTCTCAGCATCTGTTTTAATATCCTGCTGGGTAAGGTCTTTCACAGGCCTTCTGTGGAAGACTCCTGTCTTGTCCCTGTCTTCCACTTTCGATGTCAATCCTGTTTGCCTTTCTGAATGAGGATTAAGGCCTAGGGTCCTCTTTGTTGTTTAGCTTCCTTAGTACTATAGATTTTAGTTGTTTATCCTATATTATATGGCTAGTATCCGCTTATGAGTGAGTATACCATGAGTGAGTATATATCTGTTTCTGCATTACCTCACTCAGGATGATCTTTTCCTGTTCCATCCATTTGCCTGCAAATTTCATGATTTCCTTGTTTTTAAATGTTGAATACTATTCCATTGTGCAAATGTACCACAATTTCTGTATCCATTCTTCAGTTGAGGAACATACAGGTTGTTTCCAGATTCTGGCTATTATGAATAAAGCTACTATGAACATACTTGAGCAAATGTCCTTGATGTATGGTTTAGCATCTTTTGGATATCTGCCCAGGAGTGGTATAGCTGGATCTTGAGGTAGCACTATTCCTAATTTTCTGAGGAAATGCCAGATTAATTTCCAAAGTGGTTGTACAAGTTTACATTCCCACCAGCAGTGGAGGAGGGTTTCCCCTTCTGCACATCCTCTCTAGCATCTGTTGTCCCTTGAGTTTTTGATCTTAGGAAATCTTATGGAAGAAAGTGGAGATAGAAAGACCCAGAACTCCAGTAGGAGACCAACAGAACCCAAAACTCTGGGCACAGGGGTCCCTGCAGAGACTGATACTCCAACCAAGGACCATGCAAAGAATGGACCTAGACCTCCTGCTCAGATGTAGTCCGTGGGTGGCTCAGTCTCTGTGTGGGTATCCTCATAAGGGGAGCAGGTACAGTAACTGGCATGAACCCCCTGTGGGTTACAGCCTTGCCAGACCACAGAGGAAGAGGATGCAGCCAGTCCTGATGAGACCTGATAGGAAGGGGAGGAGGTCCTCCCCTATCAGTGGACTAGGGGAGAGACCTAGGGGAGAAAGAGGGAGGGAGGGTGGGATCAGGAGATGATGAGTGAGGGGGCTACAGCTGGGATACAAAGTGAATAATTTATTATTATTGTTGTTGTAAATAATATAAAAAGATATCCATGGTCTCCCAAATAACAGTATTTTTCATTTATGATTTCCATTTTAATCATGTAACAGTATTCTGTAGGCTTAAGCCCCATATAAAAGTAGTGTGTGTGTGTGTGTGTGTGTGTGTGTGTGTGTGTGTGTGCATGTGTATAACCATATACAAATTTTAATTCACTTGTATTTTAGGAGGTCATGCTTTTTTTTTTTTTTTTTTTTTTTTTTTTTGAGACGGGGTTTCTCTGGCTGTTTTGGGCTTAACTTTGTACACCAGCCTGACCTCTAACTTACAGATTCTCTTGCCTCTGTTTCTCCCTGGTGCTTGGATCACCTGTGCCTGACAAGGTCATGCTATTTTTTGGTTTTTTTGTTTAGTTCAGTTTTGTTTTTAATTAAATTTTTATTATTTATATATTAATTACAGTTTATTCATTTTGTATCCCAGCTGTAGCCCCCTTCTTCATTCCCTTCCAATCGCACCCTTCCTCCCTCATCTACTCCCATGCCATTCTCCATGTCCACTGATGGGGGGGGTCCTCTTCCCCTTCCATCTGACCCTAGCTTAGCAGGTCTCATCAGGAGTAGATGCGTTGTCCTTCTCTGTGGCCTGACAAGACTGCTCCCCCCTCAGGAGGAGGTGATCAAAGAACTAGCCACTGAGTTCACTTGTCAGAGACAGTTCCTGTTCCCCTTACTAGAGAAACCCACTTGGATACTGAGCTGCCATGGACCTACATCTAAGCAGGACTTCTAGGTAATATCCATGAATGGTCCTTGGTTGGAGTATCAGTCTCAGAGAAGACCCCTGTGTCTAGATTTTTTAGTTCTATTGCTCTCCCTGTGGAGCTCCTGTCCTTGCCAGGTCTTACTATCTCCCTGTTCTTTCCTAAGATTCCCTGCACTCTGCCCAAAGTTTGGTTGTGAGTCTCATTGTCTGCTTTGATAGACCGCTGGGTAGAGTCTTTCAGAGTCCCTCTGTGGTAGGCTCCTGTCCTGCTTCCTGTTCTCTCCTTCCTCCAATGTCCAGCCCTTTTGTTGTTGTCTTTTTAAGACAGCATGTCAGTATGTAACCCAGGCTCTACTTCTTACATACTGAAACTACAAACATGACCTACCAGATCCAACATCTATACAGTACTTTATGCATGTAAATTTTATCAATGATGAAGAATTAAGTTCTAAGTCCTTGATGCTTATCATTCCATTTTCTTAAAATTTGGCTTTAAGGGTAGGGATATATCTCTGTGATAAAATGCCCAAAGTGCATGCCTGTGGTTTAAATCCCTAGAACCTACAAACAGATTTTCTGACATATAGATATATTTTTATTAAAATTATACAAATTATTGTTTCCCATCGTTCCTTATTATAAAACTTCTTTTAAAAATGGCCTTTTTTGACATTGTCATTTGTGAGTAGAGAATTTTTTTTTGTCCAACTAAGAAATAGCCATGAAATAGCCAAGAGCTGATATTGTTTTCAACGACAATTTAAAGCACTGTTTTAAAATTTGCTGCATGCGCACTGATGCTAACAGTTTCAAGGAATGACTTTCATTACCACCATTTAAAATGTCTTTTACTGGGCTTCAAATTCTTTCATTTTAGTTTTCTCCTCAGCTGAAATAAAGAACAGCACAATGTACAAACAATATACTTTAATATTTGTCACCATAAAACTTCTTACACGTTTGAGCCAGAGTTGTAACAGAACAATGCCAATAAAGCTGCCAGAACCAATGATCTCGTGAGAGTTTATGCTGAAGCTGCAGTTCTCTTACGTTCACCTCAGGAAGGAGTGGTACTGATTTCTGTAGATACGGGGCCATACCATGTCAACTAGGGCATGAAGATTTGGGATAAGGTACGATAAATTAAGCACTTCGTTTGAAATGCTTGATCCACAATTTTTTAAATTACCTGGTTAAGAACTTCATTTCAAAGATGACACCTTACCAGACATTTCATGCAGAATATTGAATATGCCATAAAAGCAAGTATACAATATTTTCCCAAACATTTAAGAATTTATGTATTTGTAGTAAGACATTCCTTAGTATTTTTTGATCTTCCAGAAGAGCTTCAAATGACATTCATTTTACTTTTAAATATAAAGAATCTTTGATACTTAGGGAGTGGGTGTGTCTCTGACACTTTTGCCTGCTCTTGGGAGTCTTTTCCTCCGATTAGGTTGCCCTTCCAGCCTTGGTACGAAGGGCTTCCACGTTGTCTTATTGTATCTTGTTTTGTCTTGTTTGGTTGTTGCTTCTTGGAGGCCTGTTTTTTTTTTTTTTGTTTTTTGTTTTCCCAGAAGGGAAACTGAGGTGGAGTGGATTTGGGGGAGAGGGGAGGTGGCTTAGAGCTTAGGGGCAGGGGCGTGAAGTGGGGGAGAAAACTGTGGTCAGAATGTATTATTCTGTGAGAAAATAATCTATTTTATTTTATAAAGAAAGAACTGTTGGACTGATTGCTGGTTTTGAATGTCTGAATGTTAATAGTACTTATAATGGATTAAGAAAACATAAAAGAAATGAGTGGTTTTAATTCTCCTTGGTAGTATATAGTCTAATTGGTAAAACGTTGAATGGTGTTTCTGTCCTCTTTATTTTCCAATTCTAATGGAGAGCCAATTAAGAATAAGCAGTTGGAAATAATTCTGAACATAATTCTGTGATCCCTTTTATAATATAGTTAATGTAATTCCTGCAAGTAAATGGATATCAATTTCAATAAAGTTCTCAGATGAGGGGGTTTGAGGCTTTTCGTCCTGTCTTTCACATCTGACAGTTACAATTAGGTATATAAGAAGGAAGGAGTGATCTCATTAGGACACTGTCTGTCCATACAAGTTTATAAGTTTAATACGACATTTCCTTTAAAAATATAAAGAGTGATTCTTTTCATCCTATTTAGGTAATTTTAAGCAATTAATTAAATACTCTTATATATAATTTTATTTATAAGATAGATAATTTTCTGTGTGCATATACACAGTATGAGATATAGATAATATCTCATATATATGTGTGTGTGTTATTTTTTTTTACTTTCCTCCATTTTAAAAAAATGATAGATGACAATAAGCTGAAAGAATCATGTGCTTGCACAACCAGAGTGCAGACTGAAATCCAAGTGACAGCAATTCCATACAAGTATTCTCCCAGTATCACCCGAACACCAATCTAATTTGGAGCCCTAGGAGCAATAAAGAAAATCCAAAAGTAAATTGTTAGTTGGGAAAGTAAAGGTGCCGTGGAAAACTCGGAAGCCTTAAAAAGTGGTATGGAAGGCAACGGTAGGGGATCTTATCTTATACATGCTGCTCAGTGAAATTTTGACCATGTGAAAGTATATGTTAAGAATGTGTTTCCTAAGATAGTGTCAGCTGGCTTATTGAATATGCATGTATCTCTGTGTGCACACTGTATTGTAAGTTACACACACATGTGATACATTTTATATACATAACAATAATCTCTGTGTAAGTTAATTACATCCTTGAAGGTCACGTGGTAAGTTATTTAATATCACTGATTTTATATCCACAGGTATTTTTATCTCCTATTTATTTTTATAGTAATACCCTGTACTATAGTATGTGTATTCCACATCCCTTTATCTTTTTTATTCCTCTGAACCTATATTCTAGTTTTAATACCTCATATATTTTTATTATTGCTTAATCTCATTGTCCTTATTACAGAATATAAATGTTCTGACATTTTAATGCAAAATCATTCTAAATATTCCTTTTGTTTACATATTTGTCAGTTGCCTTGTGAAATCAGAGTAAGAATGGAAGGCCATAATACATTAAAGAAATGCTACGGCATTATTGCTTGCCACTGTTCTGTGTGAAACAATTTAACTTTAACATTAGTGTGAAAGCACTCTCCTCAAAGTATGGTTTCTCTTAGGTGATATAAGTCATAATTTCTGCAGAAATACACTAGGTGATAATCTTCTGAAAATAAGAGCTATCATCTGATAGTGCCTTTTTACAGTGAAAATTTAATGTAATTAAACTTAAATAAAAGACTGAAAACACAAAAACCAAATTCGAATAAAAATTGAATGGGCTAAATGTAAAGAAGTGTTTTTAGTGTCTTCTCTTTATCATGGATTTTACACAGACTTGCATTATCTATTTTCAATAATAACCATTCCTAATCTTTTTTTTAACTTTTTTAAAAAATTTTTTATTAATTACACTTTATTCATTTTGTATCCCCCATAAATCCTTTCCTCCTCCCCTCCCGATCCCACCCTTCCTCCCCTTTCTGCATGCATGCCACTCCCCAAGTCCACTGATAGGGGAGGTCCTCCTCTCCTTCCTTCTGATCTTAGTCTATCAGTTCTCATCAAAAGTGGCTGCATTGTCCTTTTCTGTGGCCTGGCAAGGCTGCTCCCCCCTCAGGGGGAGGTGATCAAAGAGCAGGCCAATCAAATTATGTCAGAGGCAGTCCCTCTTCCCATTACTATGTAACCCACTTGGACACTGAACTGCAATGGGCTACATCTGTACAGGGGTTCTAGGTTATCTCCATGAATAGTTCTTGGTTGGAGTATGAGTCTCTGGGAAGTTCCCTGTGTTCAAATTTTCTTGTTCTGTTGCTCTCCTGTGACCATTCCTAATCTTGCTTCAAACTACATCTCAATGGAAACCAAGTTTATTCATTCCATTGCGGTATTATTATTTTACAAACATGAAATAAATACTCCACATTTTTCGGTTTCTACTACTTTGTGAGGCATAAAGCATAAAGACACCGGCAACCTAGACCAGCAGTGAGACCACAGGATGATTCTCTCTCATCCCGGAGGAGTGCATGAAATGTGAGACTGCCGAGGACACGGATGAAGACTGCAGAGGCTGTACTTACAGGGTGCTTATGGCTCCTGGGGGAAATAAGGAGTTTGGCACAAACATCCTAGGCAAAACGAAAAGAATGAAGAATAGTAGAGGCTTGCAGGGGCACGAGCTGGGCAAGGAATAATGTCCAAGCTTACGTTGTGCAGATAGTGCTCTAGGAAGAGGAGTGGTGAAGAACATGACCTCAGTACGTCACAATGTTGCTATGATCACAGCCTGGAGAACAGTGGAGAGGTGAAAACACAGTGTTCACTCACTAAGTTATCTCAATGGTCCAGGAAAGAAATGTCAACTAGGCTGGGGTGGTATGGTGAAATACAGAGGCTGGCAAAGCTCAAGTGAGGCAAGTGCTGAAAAACAAGCAATCCAATTAAAAAATGGGGAACAGAGCTAAACAGAGATCTCTCAACAGAGGAACATTGAATGGCAGAGGAACATTTAAAGAAATGTTCAACATCCTTAGTCAGCGGGGAAATGTAGATCAAAATGACCCTGAGATTTCACCTTACACCCATCAGAATGGCTAAAGTAAAAAACTCAAGTGACAATACATGCTGGAGAGGATGTGGAGAAAGGGGAACCGTCTTCTATTGTTGGTGGAAATGTAACCTGTACAACCACTTTGGAAATCAATTTGGCTCTTTCTCAGAAAATTAGGAATAGTGCTTCCTCAAGATCCAGCTATACCACTCCTGGGCAGATATCCAAAAGATGCTCAACCATACAACAAGGACATTTGTTCAACTATGTTTAAAGTAGCTTTATTTATAATAGCCAGAGTCTGTAAACAACCTAGATGTCTCTCAACTGAAGAATGGATACAAAAACTGTGGTATTTTTATGCAATAGAATACTACTAAGCATTTAAAAACAAGGAAATCATGAAATTTTCAGGCAAATGATGGGAACAAGAAAAGATCATCCTGAGTGAGGGAACCCAGAAGCAGAAAGACAGACATGATATATATTCACTTATAAGAGTATATTAGCCATATAATATAGGATAAACATTCTAAAATCTATAGTCCTGAAGAAGCTGAACAACAAGGAGGACCCTAGGGAAGAGGCTGAAACCTCACTCAGAAGGGTAAATAGGATAGATAACAGAAGTAGGAGGACCTCTGAAAGACTGTACCCATCAGGGTATGGAAGGAGATACTGAGACTCATAGCCAAACTTTTGGCAGAGTGCAGGAAACTTTATGAAAGAAGGTGATAGAAAGACCTGGAGGGGACAGGAACTCCACAAGGAGAACAACAGAGACAAAAGAACTGGACTCGGGGTGGGGGGCTGCAGAGACTGATACTCCAACCATGGACCCGTGCATGGAGAGGACCTAGATCTCCTGCTCAGTTTCCAAATGGATTCCCTAGTAAGGAAATTAGAGGCTTTCCCTGACATGAACTCAATGTGTGGCTCCTTGATCAGCTCCCCCTTGGGCTACAGCCTTGCCAGTCCACAGACAAAGATGATATAGCCAGCCCTGGTAAGACTTAATAGGCTAGAGTCAGAAAGAAGGGGAGGAGATCCTCTCCTATCAGTGGACTAGGGAAGGGGCATAAGGGGAGAAAAGGGAGGGTGGGTGGGACTGGAAAGAGATGGAGGGGGCTACAGCCAGGATACACAGTGAATAAATTGTAATAAATAAATAAATATGTAAAAAGTTAAAAAAGAAAAATAAGTCTCAGCGTCTGCTTTGATGGCCTGCAGGGCAGAGCCTTTCAGAGGCCCTCTGCGGCAGGTTTCTAGCTTGTTTCCTGTTTTCTTCTTCTGAGGTCCATCCTCTTTGCCTATTGGGATGAGGACTGAGCGTTTTAGTCAGGGTACTCTCTCTTGATGAGTTTCTTTAGATGTACAGATTTTAGTAGGTTTGTCCCATGTTATATGTCTATATGAGTGAGTATATACTGTGTGTGTCTTTCTGCTTCTGGGACAGCTCACTCAGGATGATCCTTTCCAGGTCCCACCATTTACCTGCAAATTTCATGATTTCCTTATTTTTCATTGCTGAGTAATACTTCATTGTGTAGATGTACCACAATTTCTGCATCCATTCTGTTGGGCAGAGTGCATGGAATCTTATGTAAGAAGTGGGAAATAGTAAGATTTGGAGAGGACAGGAACTCCACAAGGAGAACAACAGAACAAGAAAATTTGAACATAGGGGTATTCCCAGAGACTCATACTCCAACCAAGTACCATGCATGGAGATAACCTAGAACCCCTGTACAGATGTAGCCCATTGCAGTTCAGTGTCCAAGTGGGTTACATAGTAATGGGAAGAGGGACTGCCTTTGACATAATCTGATTGGCTTGCTCTATGATCACCTCCCTCTGAGGGGGAGTAGCCTTACCAGGCCACAGAAGATGACAATGCAGCCATTCCTGATGTGATCTGATAGACTAAGATAAGAAGGAAGGAGAGGAGGACCTCCCCTATCAGTGGACTTGGGGAGGGGCATGTGTGAAGAAGAGGGAAGGATGGTGGGATTGGGAGGGGAGGAGGGAGGGACTTATGGGGATACAAAGTGAATAAAGTGTAATTAATAAAATAAAAAAAGACAAAAAAAGAAACAAAAAAAGTATGAAAAAAAGTAAAGTCAGTTTCTATAAAATTCTTTTATGTCTAATGGTCAGAGGTGGCACTACTGATGGATAAATAATGCAAGAAGACAAACAGGTTTGTGGGGTTAAGACTTTACTCCAGTAAAAGATTCCATGCTCTAGGTACTTCCACTGTGGTGGTATGGCATCTTGACTTTTCAGGAAAACTCTCCCAGTTGAGAAAACTTCAAGTATTAACAGTATTTTAAATTTTAAAGTATTTACGAAAGAAACTGAATTAAAATAAAGACGTAACTTCTCTAGAAATCAAGGAGCTCACGAATTTAGAGAAGGACTTGAGCACTTGGCTTTTTGACCTGTCAGTCCTTTTGTCTATTTTCAGTCTTTTTTAAAAACAGGGTTAATGAGTCGGTTTTTGTTTTGTTTTGTTTGTTGTTGTTGTTTGGTCAACCAATATATTTTAAAATTTTATTTATTTATTATTTATTACAATTTATTCACTTTGTATCCTGGCTGTAGCCCCCTCCCTCACCTCCTCCCAATCCCACCCTCCCTCCCTCTTCTCCCCCTATACCCCTCCCCTAGTCCACTGATAGAAGAGGTCCTCCTCCCCTTCTATTAGGAGACAAACCATGGCTTCAGGAGGGAGGGAGATAAAAATCTGTATTTCTTAAGGATTGATACTTCTGAATCTCAGCACCCTTACTGGATACATGCCTCAGTAGCAGACAATAATTATCCCTTCCCAGCTTAACCCTGGCTCCACAGAAAGAAAAGGAAAGGACCAAAGTGTCTTTAGAGACTTGCTATTTATAAACCCATTTGTACTGGGATCCGAAGCCATATGCTTTTTGTGTCAAAAATACCTAAGTGATAACGTTAGTTTATAATCTAGGCATGGTGGAACATGCATATAATTCCAGCACTCAGAGATGCAGTGGCCAGCCTGATCTACATAGCAAGCTCTACACATCTAGGGCTGCATGTCAAAGTGCTATCTCAAGCAACAAAGAAACAACAAAAAACGAAACTTTTGATTAACATAGCCTATGGCCAGTGTTACTCATAGCAATGCAGTAGAGGGGAATTGATGGCTTCCCTGGATGGACATTTTAAAGTACAAAACTTAGTTGCAGCTTCATTTTGTAGGTGATTTCAAGAAACAAGAGCTCACAATTTATCTTTATTCAACACATGATGTGTAAGTTTTCTCTTCATAAAAGTAGAGAAATAAAATATCGGATATTGATTTGGACAATAGCTGTATCTCCTAAAATTATCAGATACAAAGTGTAAAATGAATATTTTTAAAAGTTTAAATAAATGGGCCAGTCCTTAAATATATCTTACCTAAAACTAACTTACTGTACTTTGGGGTGGTTTGCCTTACTAAGGACGTCCTCAGTCCTTCCATCTCCTGTGGAAGGAAAGGGGATTTTGATAAACATTAGACATGGCTTTCTCAAAGTCTCAATACTTTCAAACTACAAGTGCACAAGGTAACTGCTGATGGTGTGGCTCTTCATTTGCTTGTTCTTTCAAGTTTGTTTGTTGACTGTTGTATCATGATGTTTTCTTTAGTAACAGTAGAAATAAAAGTGCAAAACTGAACTTCTAGATTGGGAAAATTAACCAACATTACCAAGTTTCTGTAATTACTCTTAATAAAGGCAAGATCATAGTGACCATGACTTTACCAGGAGAAATCAATACTGATGGTCTAATATCATCTTCAAGAATTACAAACATGCACCAAATTAAGTTTCCCATGACTCATATAAGCAGAAGCAAACTGAGTGCTGGCTCTGTGAAAGGTGAAGTCAGCTACTGCGATGTAAAATCATTGCCCTGCATTGAGGTTTAGGATCTGTGCTATTACATAACTACTGACTGAAAGGGAACTAGGTTAGGAAAGGTTCCACATTACCACCAATATATTCTTTTTTCCATTCTTTCTTTAGGCAGACCCAAAGCCATGCAGTTACTTAACTGAGGACTGGACAAAGACATTCTTAGTTAACATTTATATTGGCACACTCAGGGCAGCACCCAGTCTTAGGTAAAGGTCCATGGAAGCAAAATGATAAATGGACATTGATAGCAGTTGGCTTTACATTGGTCTAAGTGGCCAGACAAGCTACCTGTGGGTGTTTTTCAGGCCCTCATTGAATGCTTGTAAAGGATATACTTAGAATTTTGAAGCCATTGACATTTGTTCCCTATACTTTGCATTAAGAGCCATTATGCTAAGGAGGGCCAAGTGAGCACCCTGAAATTACAACCTCCGCTGACCTGTAATATATTTGAAACAATATCTTAAGGGGTATATCATAATTATCATTCATTTTTCTGGCACTTGGTCCACTGGCTAGATATGGGAAATGTGTTTCTTTTTAGTTATTTTTCTTAGCGAGGCTAAAAGGCATATTGTTTGTAGAAACACGTATTTACTGTCTTCAGAATTGCATTAATTCTCTTACTGTCTATCCCCTTGCAGAATGCTGCATTTATTTACACATTACGGACACTATTATAATCACATCCGGAGACAGGAAGGGACACAGGTTCCGAATGGTCTACAGAGACACAAAGCAGTGACTCGGTGGCAGTTACAGCAGCTTTAGGGGCTTAGGGGAAGCAAACGGAGACACTTCCTTTCAAGCAGACTCTACTTGAAACATAGCATTGGCTATTCTACTCAGTAGAGTGTGCTTAGTTGAAGCTGTTCGAATAAGCCAGCTAATTACATAAAACCCTGTCTCAATTTTAGAGGCATTGTGTTTGGGAGTCTTTTACTGACTCGATTTTGGTTGTAGTTGAAGGAGGGGCCTACAGCCAGGATACAAAGTGAACAATTTTGTAATTAATAATAATAATAATGAAAAAAGTAAAAGAAAACATCAAAAAACATGATTTGAATGGGGCCAAAGCAAGAGAGAGCTCTGCAAAAGGACTAGGTTGAGATTTAATGCCACTTGCTGATCAAATCACATAATGTGAAACTAATAAAATAGTGCAAAGGCCAGGAATTGTGGTGCACACTTTTTTTTTCAAATATTTTATTTTTATTTTTTAATATTAATTACAGGTTATTTACTTTGTATCACATCTGTAGCCCCCTCTCTTATTCCCTCCAAATCCCCACCCACCCTCCCTCATCTCCTGTCTGCCCCTCTCTAAGTGTACTGTTAGGGGAGGTCCTCCTCCCCTTCCATCTGACCCTAGTTTATCAGGTCTCATCAGAACTGGCTGCAATTTCCTCCTCTGTGGCCTAGTAAGACTGCTCCTACCTCCGAGGAGGGGGGGAGAGGTTAAAGAGCCCATCACTGAGTTCATGTGAAAGACAGTCCCTGTTCCTCTTACCCACTTGAATGGCTGAGCTGCCATGGGCTGCGTCTCAGCAGGGGTTCTAGGTTTTATCCATACATGGTTCTTGGATGGAGAATCAGTCTCGGAAAAGACCCCTGTGCCCAGATATATTTGGTTCTTGTGGCACTCCCATCCTCTCCAGGTCTTATTAACTCCCCCTTCTTTTATAAGATTCCTTGCGCTGTGTCCCAAAGATTGTTTATGAGTCTCAGCATCTGCTTTGATACACAGCTAGGTAGAGTCTTGTGGTGCACACTTATAATTCTAGCACTTACGAAACCGAACAGGCCCACTTAGACTTTATAGGGAGGGCATCTTAGTCTACATAGTAAGATGCTGTCTAAAACAATGGTATTGATTATGACTATGGTGGCTGAGATTGTCTCTGGAATGCAGCAAATTCCAACAAGAGATACAGCACTGAGTTCTAGGTTTCTGCAATAAAATAAGCTTTATGTAACAAAGAATGTCTTCCCCCCTGAAAGTCTGGCATGCTGTGGGCTGTATTCTAATGAACAAATCATTAGAAACCAACTGATTTTTATCATCAAATCCATCTGTCATGAATTGAATCTTAATGTTTTTGGGGCACAGAATCTGTACATAATATAGCAGAAATGCTTTCTCTTTTCAGTATTAAAACCAGGAAGCTCAGAAGAGAATATAATTAAATTGTGGTAAGTGATGACCTGGTACTATCTGGCTTCAAACTATTAATGACTCTCCTCCATCTTAAACTGATGCCTTACTATAAGAAAGAAATATATTCATAAAACTAATACTTGACAGTCTTGTTTCAGAGGTAAATAGCCTGGTATGTTGACACTAGAAGGTAGTGAGCTATGAGAACACTGCATCCCTCTCATGTCATTGCTGTTTCATTCCGGCTGAAGCTCAAGATTAACACCAATCACTGCAATGGAAAGAACAGCTTTTTTTGCCATTTGTTTCTATGGTATTGAAAGCCTTGGCTGTAGGAGACATGGGATAAAGGTAGTGGCAAATAGATTGGCTGGTGTAGCTAAGGTTTGGAAGAAACAACTTTAGAAAATCAGAGAAAAGGAAATTTGAGGAAAACATAGGAGTAGAAACCAAAATGAGTGTGTTCATGGAACACAGATCTTTGGGTTTATGCTGAAATTTACTAATAGAATTCATCAGACAAATTTCTCAGCTACACAGTTGATAAGATGTCTTGTCAATGTTGGTCACCTTTCCTGCCTCATCCATCTTTATTATGTCTGAAATTAACTAGTTAACAGAGTGATATTGCTGGAGGTTTGGAGTGTCTCTCTGGACACAATATATGCTTTTCCCAATTGCTTTCACTTGCTTAAAACTCAATTTTTTATTTGACCCAATTGTTAGCATAAAAGCAAAAGGATTAACATCCCTAAATAAAGCAGACATAGAAACTGGTAGATTAAAGTACTTATCTATACTTTCTCAGTGGCACTACTCTAAGACAGTCTAGATGGGATTGTATTTGTAGCTCCATAATAGTGACTAGTTTGAAATGGATGTTGACCTCTATTCTCATTTATTTTTCTTGATAACTGAATAATCCTTCCTAGAATCAGCTACAATAGTTTAGTAAAAAAATGTCCAATGAGAGCGATTTTAAGATAAGTTGAAATTTTCTGGTAAGAATGTGTCTTCAGTATTGTACTGTGATCCAGCAATACCAATAGTGGCTTGAACAGTGGTCCCCCAAATTTATGTTCATCTGGAATTTTAGAATGAGACCTTATCTAGAAACGGTCTTATGGTTGTCATTATTGAAAGCTCTTAAGATGAAGTCATTGTGGATGGAGAGTGAACCTTAACCTGATTACTGTTGTCTGTATTAGAGACTGATACATTTATTTGGACAGAAAAAGACAAGGAAAAATGTCTTATGAAGACAGGAACAGTTTGGAGTGAAGCTGCCCCAAGCCAGCAATTTCCTGGACCCTCAAGAGCTAAATGAGGTCATAAGGGATGCTCTTCTAGAGGCATTCCAAGGAACAGGGATTTTTCCAACCCCTGTTCTAACCTACCAGCCCATGATAGAATAAATTTATGTTGCTTTAAACTACTATACTTGTAGTTTATTGTTGTAACAGCCCTCAGGTGTAAATATAACACATGGGAGAAGGAAAAGAAAAGGGAAGAAAAGCTAAAAAAGAAGAAAGAAGCACTTGTCACCCACCGATAACATATATTCTATCCAATTAGAAAAGCCACAATCTATGTGCAAGATAATTAGAAAATACAAGAGGGTTGTAATCTTTTTCCAGATGTTATAAAATACTGGTTACATTTCCTTAAGTCAGTTACAAATGAAGCAAAACAGTAAACTCTAAAAGACAATTCCCTTACTAGCAACATAAAATAAGGCACCCAGAAATGTGTTTCTCTGGTTTGGTGAAAAGTGTTAAAATTACAGAAAGGAATAAAAGAAAACTAAAGTAGCAGGCAGATACCTTTACTTGTGACAAAAAAGGATGGTGGTGAGAGTTTCCATATTGATGTAAAAGTTTAAAACAAGCCTGGTTAAAGTTCCAGGGAAGATTTTTGTAATGCAGCTTTGATAGTTATTATAGAATTTATTTAAGAAATTAAGACAACAATAACAGGCTCTCATAAAGAAGATCAGGTTGAAGTTGAGTTAGGAAATATATATATACCAAACACAGGTAACCGGAAACAGGAGCATTCTCAGAAGCTCATAGGCCAGTTAGCTACGATATTTATAAAACCAGTATTTAGGCATATTCAGATGAGAACAACATAGACATCTCAAAGAGGATAGAGCTGCAAACTGACATCCAAGGTTGCCTTCTGACCTCCATATGTGCATATGGCATCCTTGCACCTGAGCTCACCTACACACACACACACACACACACACACACACACACACACACACACTGAAGTTTAAAGAGAGAACAAATATTAAGGTGTGGGAATAGGGATTATAAAAGGATAGGTAATATGTCTAGTGGATTTTACTAAGGAGCCAAAGATCTTTGCTCACTAATTTCTAATTAGTCCTAAAGTTAGACATACTTATCAGTCACTGAGGAAGAATACTTTAGTATTCAAATAACAATAGATTGTTCTGGTGGAAAAGTGAAACAAATTGTCTTTTTATACCACAAACAGCCAGAGCCTCCAGATAGACTGGGATTCAGTGTGAAATGCAAAAGTTTGCAACTGTCTTAAGAAAATATCTTTATGAATTATTTCTTAAAGCAGACAAAGAAGCACAAACCAAATAAAGATATCTGAGTTCATTAAAATTTTTAAAAATGTGAAGTTAAGGATATCTGAAGGTGTATAACAAGCCAAATGTGGAAAGAAAATATGAGAAATGTAAGTGGTATATTAGTGTAGTAATAACATAAAAATAACTGTGTGTCTGTCAGTAAAAGAGAGGACAGTAAATGTTATTTTTTGTTTTGTTTTTAAGATTATTTTAAAGATTCTTTTTTTGGTGGGTTTGTGTGTGTATAAGTGTGTGTGTCTATGTCTATGTCTCCGTGTGTGTGTGTCTGTCTGTGTGTCTGCATACATGTAGGTGCACATGCATGCATGTAACCCAGGGGACAGAAACTGGTATCTGATGGCCTGGAGCTGGAGTTAGTGGTGGCTGTGGTGGACTCGTGTGTTGGTGCTAGGAAACGAACTATAAGAGCAGCAGTTTAACTCCATTAAACACGGAGCCAACAGTCCAGCCCTCAAGTTTTAATCAGTACATATCAATTACACATAATGGCTTTCATATGATATTTTGTGTATGCTTATAAAGTATTTAGATAAAACTCTATATCCTGTTATCTTCTTTTGTCCTCTCTATTCACATGAACTCCCTTTTCTAGACTTATTTCTAATGTTTTTTAATTATTTTATTGAGGCTTTTATACATGCACAGAGTGCATTTTGATTAACTCTACCTCCTGTAAATAACAAAATTGTTTTAAAAATATATGGACTAGTCATCACACAGACCACAAAACATGAATGGACATGAAAAAATTTAAAATATTTTAAATCTTTTTAGGAAAACAAGAAAATTAAAATCAAAACCACATTGTGACACCATTTCATATCCTCTTGATTGGCATAAATCACGACAATGTCAACTCCAAAATGCATTGCTAATAGAAATGCAAATTACTTTAACAAAATTTGAAAACCAATTTCTATTAACTACTAAATTTGGTTTTGTGCATACTTTATGATTCAGCAATTTGATTAGGTGCTTCAAATATCATTTCCACTGGATAAATGTAGAGGGATATTCATGGCAGTGTTGTCTATAATGGTAAGTAATTGGAAACTACCAATAAAGCTGACCGACATTAGAACTGATAAATTAATTGATATTTATTTTCATGGTGTTGGAATGAGAATAAATGAGTGGTAATGATAAATATCTTTATAGAAAAAATATCCTAAACATAACAATCTAATCATGAGTAAAAAGAAACCAAAACAACTAATTAATGACAATGACTACCAATAGTCTTTCTTTTCAATACTAATTTATTCTTACCTTCTTTTCTAGGCTGTCTCTGTCTCTGTCTGTCTGTCTGTCTGTCTCTCTCTCTCTCTCTCTCTCGGCTCAGAGTGGCCTTGAACCCAGTACCTTATCCTGCCTCAGCCTCCCACATGTTAGGACTTCATGTATGTGTCATCACCCCTTGCTTCTAATCTTGAGAGAAGATTATGTACACTCTGGAATGCTGTATTTTCATTTTCAGTCAACTCAGAGAATATTCTGAATTTCCTTACATCTTCTGTTTTAATACATTTGATATAAAAGAATATTTAATTCTCACATATGTATCATCTTTCTGTCACTGCTTCCACTGTTGATGGAGAAGGTGCTTTGTGCAATATCAGTTATTTATCTTAATGATGCTTATTTTGAGGTTCAACAAATGGTTTCTCTGGGGAGCTTTCTGTGTGCACTTGAGATGAATGCATATTTTCACACTCTGGATGCTCTAGAGATGTCAGGTAAATATAATTGCTTTTTCCTTCCTGTGTGGAGAGAATATTTTTATATCCTGAAGACTGTGACCCAGTAGGAAGAAACAGTTGAAAAATGCAGGATATAATTTAAAAACTCCAATAAATAAGAAAAAATATGTTGGTATATAGTGTAGATGAAAGCATCCATCTTGTGAAAGAAGATAAGGACTTTTCCTTTTATAATGGAGAGAAGTGAGAAGAATGGATTAAGAAAAAAATTAAAATGTATCTAAGATGGTTGGTTTTCAAGCATGATGGGCTGCTATACACATAGTTACTTAATAATCCTTTTAAGACAGTGAAGCAAAACATGATAAAGTAAAAAATGCTTTAGAAAATTTAAGATGTGAAAATATTCACTGTGCTATAGAGTGAAGACTATGCAGGAAGTAACACATGTTAACAATTGTAGATTTTAGAATTCTAATGTAAATGGCTTATACTTCATGTTATTTTTAAAGTTGAGCTTAAAAAGTTGATCAAATACTAATTAATTTAATCCATGCAGATCTCATACTTCTAATAGTTTCTCTGACACTCAAGTAGAGTTTTCATTTTCTACAAATCTTGGATGGTGCTAACTAGTTACAGCAAATGGGTCCATTTTTTCTTGTCGTTGACCTCTCTAAGTTGATGCCATTTGTGTAATTAAAGACTCAAGCTCCAAAGGCCATACTAGATGTTTAACAAGACACCGAGAAGCAGACACTTTGGTCCTCTGGTTTGACTATCCTTCCACTCCATCTGCCAAGTCCCCTAAGATGAAGGTGTAAGTGTAGAGTTATGATCTTGATATATCTCTTGTGATAGGACACTGATGGTCATTTGTTCTCAGTTTTGGGTTTCTGTAGAAATCTGCTGCAAAAATTAGCTTCAATGATGATTATCTATGAGTATAAGAATAAGTGTTTAGGCTGCAGTAAAACTCCATAAGGCCCCAACTCTATATGAAAAGCTCCAGGCAACAACTACTAAGAGAGATAAATCATTCTCTAAAAACAGGACCCCTAAAAGCTTATCCAACCCCAACCAGTTAGACCTATACCCATATGAACACAAGCAACACTAAATGGACTCAGCAGGTTGTATTTACATTTAAGTGTGTTTTTATGTGTGTAAGCATACAACAATAATAGCTAACGAAGAATAAATCATGCATATGGGAAGAAATGGGGACACAAGGAGGTGGAAATCATATAAACAGCATTCATGTATAAACCTGAAAAATTTTAAATATAAAACGAACTTTGAGGAAGACTTGGGAGAAATTGTTACTATACATGCAAGATAATTTATAGAATTGCAAAACTTGTTGTCTTTGTGAACCAACTAAGAACTAGTCTACACTATATCAGAATTTTAGAAAAACTCTTTCTTCATGTGAAACATGGAAATAGTTCAGTGTTAATCAGGAGAACTTGCAGCAGCTCCCTGCACTGGAGTGCAGAGTCAGACAGGAGCCTCTTTCTTCCTGTGCAGAGCTCACCTCATATTTACTAGGCTGCTTTTCAGGAGGAGCATCACGTTCTTCTGTTCATCTCCCTATCTTTGTGTGTGTAGAAATCTTTACAGTGTTTTGAAATCTTGCTTTAGAAAGTGTTTTAAGCAAGTTATATTTTTTATTAATGTATTCTAAACTTGCCTCAACTTAGAAAGATCACGTTTACTATTTACTATTAAAAAACCCACAAATTAAATTGCATATGCTTTGAATTTGAGCATTTTCAGGCAGGTCCATCCATGAGGAAAGCAGAGCGATAAAATTTGAGACTATCAAATGAATGCTGATGGCAGTGTACTAAGGAGAGCCAGACACATGGACCTTATCTTTTAGGCTTCTTACTGTTTTCTTCCTTGCCTTAGGACTCAAGGATCCAACAATAGCAATGAAAGCTGTTGAGGAAATTTATTAATATCAGGATTATCTTCTAAGGATACATGATACTGAAACTAACCATAGGAGAAATAGAGATGTAGAACATATAAAATTCCATAACCAATCTGGAAAGACAGCTTAAATGTATTATTGGGTCATTTATCATGATGTCGAAGATAATGTCTTCCATGAATGCATTATCCATGTGGTCATAAATACCTGATGAGGCCTAGCTGAGTATGGCCTCCTAGGATATATCACGGTAGCAGACGTAAGTTCGTTAATTTAGTAAACTACCTTACTCGAGTTTATTTTAGTATTATTGACATTTGATTTTATCATTCTGAATACTTTCAGTCAAGTTTTCTGTCCATCAGCAGACAGGTTTGAAAACAGTGGTGATCCTGAGAAAGTCTGGAATATGCAACGATTAATTTCATTCTCTCTCAAATTGGTCTTGAGGACATCCTTGAAGATTGAACATCATGAAACATGCAAGGAATCATGAAAAATGCTGGTGGAACTTTCTGCTGGGGAGTAGCTTCCCTAGTATTTCTCAGCTGATTGATTAGGAGATGAAATAAAAGGAGATAACATAAAGAAGTCTATGCTTCTCACTTTGCTTTGCTATAGTAGCCTTCCCACAGAGTTCTTTGGAATATTTAAAAATATACTTTACCTCCAAGATTACCCATCAACAAGAGATATTAGTGCAAGTAAGTAACAAAATCACTATTTAAAAAAAGAGGAATAGTAGGAAAATAATAGAAACTGCCTTGATTTCTTTTATTACAAAAACAATTGCTTTGGAGTCAATGGAATTAACAGCTGGCTTGTCTATGCTTCCTAAAGAAGAGTTCCCCCTCAAAATACCCTATTGTAAAGTTTTTAATTGTCCTGGAGCTTTAAAATTAGCAACTCACACAAACTTAGAGGTGAAATAGACTTTCAGCTGTTACAGTCCAAACTCCCAATCATTATTTGCATTTATCTTTTCCCTGCAATGACTTACTTAAATTGCAATGTTCTAGTTTTCATGTGTGATCACTAGAGTTAAATGGGGATTCAAGTTGGAATACTAGGGATTTAACCCTTCAGTATGTATTATCATGTGCCTTTAAAAAAAATCACAATTCTTTCTGTTTAAATGTAGCTTGTATACATTCATGAGATGTATGCTATTAAATTTTATTTTCTAATAAGCATAATTTTTGTTGCATAATAACCAGCTCTCTGTGTTCCAGAATAGAAGCAATAACCTCTTTCACCGGACTCTGCACTTTCTGTAGATCTAATTAATACTCATGCATCATTTCTCTCAACCTTCCTTACCTTGGGCTTTCTAGACACCTTGTAATATCTTTTCTCATAGAACAAAACCTCTGTCCAGCCAGGTTCATTGCAAGTTTATTTAAATGCTTGTGAGATGTTTTGAGGCTTTCACTTAAAAAACTATTATTCAAAAGTGAAGCAGTAATTGTGGAACAATGTTTCCAAAAGTTGGAAGCCAGTGACTTGGGGCTTAAGGCTTAGTCTCACCTCTCAGGTCTGTTGCAAGTCAGAAACAGACTGTTCATGAGTGTTGAACTAAGTCAGCAGAAAGAGCCAGGGCTATAAAGTAAGTATACACCAATGAGAAAGAAAATAACCTGCTAACTTTTCCTTTGCCATCCAACACTATAGTTACCAGTAATAGTATTTTTTTTAGGATTCTAACTGAGTGATTTTCACTGCCTTTATCTTCTGGAGTAGAACTTGCAGAATGGAAAAATTCTTAGTATTACAGATATCCTAGAAACTTGGCATTATTTTTTTAAATTAGACACCACAGCTACATCATCTTGAATAGTTTTTTAAACTTTTTTTCACAATTTATTCATTATATATCCCAGTTGAAGCCCCCTCCCTCCCTCCTTCTTCCCCTTATCTCTTTCCCCTAGTCCACTCAAAGGGGGAATTCTCCACTATTGCCATCTGCCTATAGCTTGTTAAGTCTCAACAGGACTGCCTGGATCCTCTTCCTCTGTGGCCTGGCAAGGCTGCATCATCAGGAGTGAGTGATCAGAGAGCAGTCAACTGAGTACATGATAGAGACAGCCCCTGATCCCCTCACCGAGATCCACATGGAGACTGAGCTGCCAAGGGCCCACATCTGAACAGGGTGTCTAGGTCCTCTTCATGCATGGTCCTCGGTTGGTGCATCAGTCTCTGCAGGACCCCATGAACTCAGACTCATCTTGAATTTTGAAACTGTAAGTTTGTACAGCACATTTGTATGGTGCTCTCCAAGTGGGAAATTAAAATCCAGAGAGCTGAATGGCTTGCTGAATCATAACAAGAAAAACAGTTAAAGTTGAAACTTCTTTGTAGAGCCTTTTCAACAGCATTCCATCATGGTTTTTCTCTTTGCTTTTTTTTTTATCATTATTATTATTCCTTTTTCTTCCTTCCTTCCTCCTTTCTGTTTTCTTTTGACTTTTTGAAGATTGTAATATAATTACATTTCCTCTTAACCTTCCTCCCTCAAAGCCCTTCCATATACCCCTCCCCACTTTCTTTCCGATTTATGACTTCTTCTTCTTCTTCTTCTTCTTCTTCTTCTTCTTCTTCTTCTTCTTCTTCTTCTTCTTCTTCTTCTTCTTCTTCTTTTTCTTCTTCTTCTTCTTCTTCTTCTTCTTCTTCTTCTTCTTCTTCTTCTTCTTCTTCTTCTTCTTCTTCTTCTTCTTCTTCTTCTTCTTCTTTCAACTGCTACTGTGTGTGTTAAGCGTACATGCATATTTTTATATAACCCAGGCCTACCTTCCTGGGAATCCCCCACCTACAGTATGCTGTACTCTTGTATCGCAATTAGCAATCAGGAAAATTCCTTACAGATGAGTCCACAGGTAGGCGTGATGGAAGCAACTTCTAAATTGAAGTTTCCTCTTCTTGGGCGTTATCAATTGATGTCTAAGATTAGCCATCACTTGCCCCCCATTGAGAGAGGGTAGACATTCCTTTTCCTGGGAGGCAGATAGGCCTATTGTCCTCTGATCTAACAGCATGCAGTGTATAGTACTCAGTGTTGATTGTCCATTTACTTCTCAGTTCTCCGACACAGACCAAAGATTGTAGTTTGTTCCTGAGGAGCGTAAGAGACGCTAGAGAGAGGGAACTGGTTAGAGCTGCTGTCTATCTGGGTTTACACTGGCAGTCCACTCCAGACCTGGACTCTTTCCCTCCTGATGCCTTCAGCTCTTCTGGTTTTTCACAAGTGCTCCTTTCAGTACATGTTCTACCCACTCTGCCCACATGCTGCTCCACTCATCTCTGGCCAGATTTCCTCAAGGATCCAGAATGTTCTTCAGGTGTTTGGACAGCTGCTCTGTTTGATAGTGGGACCCCTCTTTGGGTCTTGTTCCCCAGTACTGTCTCTATACATTTTCCTCTTAAAACACAGAATGTAGTGCTAAAAGACAAGGAAGAACGCAGCTCTCAGAACCAAGATCTGTCCTTTGCCACCACTTAGCTGTATGAACCAGGCAAATTGTCGACTTTAAAAAAGGAGGAGTGATAACTTGCTTCTTGGCATAGAGTAAAATTAAAACAAAGATTTTTAGAGATATCACATGATGGCTCCCATTGTGGTCCCTGAATGTTATAAAATTTTAATCTCTTTGGTCTCATTGTTTTATGGGAGTGTTTTTTTTTTCTCTTGAATATGGACCAGGTGATTAAACATTTTCTTTATGCGTTTGTAAGAGATATATCTTTGGTGAAATTATGTTACACATTGCTCTTTCTATTTCTTCCGACATGTACTGGTTCATGTGTAATTTTATAGAATTTGGGTGCTTAAGAATAAAAATGACCTTTGGAAATGTACTAGAGCTCTTCTCCACTAAGGAAGAACAACAATTTTTTTTTTCCAGGAAATCTATCAAAGTTTGAATGGGATAGTGTGCAGTTGAAAATGTCTCAAGCTGTTCTCGTACCATTCATACAGCCCAAACATCATGATAGCTGTAAAGTTTATTCCAACTAGCTGAAAATCATTTCAGTGATACCTCATACAGTACATGTGTTTGGAAGAACATTTGAAAACAACGTCGCTCTCTCTAGTTGTATGATAAACTGACATAAAATTAGAGCAGCCTGAGATTGAAACAATTAAGTGAGTTTTACTTCTCCCCCTTTACTGTCGTGTCTTCTATAGTTTGGCATTCTAGCAATATATTCCCTTTAAAAAATCATTTTAGTCTAGCAGCAGAGGCCATAGAGATGGAAGAGGACACCCTTTAACTAGACAAGTCTCCTAGCAGAGGGAGAGGAACAGGAGCTCCACAAGAAGACCAATAGAGCTGACTACCCTAGAGGGGCTTGCTGAGGCTGAAGCATCAACCAAAGACCATGTGTGGACTGGACCTGTACCTCCCACCCCCCTACAAAGATGTAGCCTACAGGCATCTAGGGTTTCATGTGGGTCCCCAAGTAAGTAAAGTGAGCACTGCATCTGACAGGGACTCTCTTGCCAACTTTTTGATCTTCTTCCTGGCAGGACAGCCTTGCCAGACCACGGGGGAGGAGGACGAGCTCAGTCCTGATGGGCCTTGGTGACCTTGGGTAGATGGGAAGGGAGACTCCTTTTAGGTAAAAGGGGAGAGGGGAGGGTGGAGGGGGAAGGAAGGAAGGTGGGACTGAGCGGCAAGGAGGGATGGGACTACAACCAGGATGTAAAGTGAAAAGATAAAAAATTAAAAAAAAAATTTATGCCACACATCTTTAGTCCCAGCACTCAGGGAGGCAGAGGCAGGCAGATTGCCATGAGTTTGAGTCCAGGACAGCCAAGGGTACATAAAGAAACTCTGTCACAAAAAACAAAAAATCACCCAAAAATAATTTTTATTCTAATTAATTTCTCAGTAGATCTTACACACACATTTACATCAATAAGGTAACAAATATGAGTATAAGAAAATACTCAAAGCAGTGTATCTTCATGCCAAGTAATAGAATAACATATTTATTCATTTTTTTAATTTTATAAAATTTACTACAAAAAATTCAAGGAAAATAAACATCACACACCAAGATTAATTGTATCCAAATTCTATGCATTCCACTGGCAAATAACAACAACAACAAAGAATATCATTGCATGGTTAGAACCATTTATGGTTGTGTACAGGCTTTCTGATTGGTCATGTATTTCCAAGGCCTGTGGTGACTCATGCTGGGTCATTTTTATTTTCAAATTTACAAATAAACCCTTCCTAAGCCTAAGTAGGTTTTGTACTGGCTTGAGCACAAATGTCGAAAAGCTGAGAAAAAACCATTATAAACAAATTACTTACGTGGCTATATGAAAATATGATAAGACTATCAACAATTGCAACATTCAGGTTCCATGGTATTCATATTCTTATATTGTTGCAATAAATTACTTCAACTTAAAGGGCTGAGGACACAACAATTCTGGAGGAAAAAAGTCCAAAGTTAGGTCGGTCCTACAATGTTCCTTCTTCCTACTGTGTGCAAGAAACAGCTTTAGGAAGGACTGTTTTCTCTCTTTTTCTTTTCTGGCCATGGGTGCTTTTCTGCATCCCTTGGTCTCTAGTCCTGCATCATTTCAACCTCTGCTTCTATTGTTACATCCTTTTCTCTGACTCTTGCCCCAATCTTTGTCTTACAAAACCTGCTCAGCAATATCAGATCCACCTGGAGATCCCAAGATATTTCTACCATGTCAAGATCCCTGTTTTACCTTTTTTTCTCCCTAGGTAAGACAGGATGGTTATAGGCTCTGATGATTAGAGTGTAAATATCCTCAGGGAGGGGTTTTTGTGTCTAATATGTCAGGGAGAATGAAAGCTTACAACGTGAAACTGCTGTAAGGATAATTTTAAAAAGAAGCCCCAAAGGCAGCTCCAGGGCAGTCCATGGTGGTCAGTGTGGCATAGGTTAGAAGACATTCTTAGTGAAGTCTCCAGGGGCAAGGAGGTCAGACTGTGCTCAGATTCTACATGGCAAATCTCAGCTCCCTCTCTGAGCTGTTTTGAAAATTTTGATGACAGAACCCTGAACTTGAAAGGTCTCTGCCATCATTCACATATTATTATAAGACAAAAATAACATGTGCTTACAAATGCCACATTTACCTACATAGAGGAGAACACATGTGCACATATAAAATATATTCCTACTATGTTTGCATCCGCACACATATGTATGAATTAAGCTTGGTCAAACAAGAATCAAATGAAATATTTTCAGAATTATTTCAATCAGAAAATAGCATTAGCCTCGTAACTTTTTGATAGTAACAGTGTGATTTTATGCTTAAAAAACAAAGATACCAGGAGACGAGAAGTGTTCCATTCTACCCTGGCACTGATTTTCACATATTCTCTGCACAAGGCTTGCCAGCAGAAACACTGAACATTTAAAATTGTCCCCATGGTCCAGTACAGGTGATTGAAGTCAATGGACAAACATGCATGAAAACTTTCAGGATGTATTTACGGGCCATTGATTAATCAGAGAGAAAGGGAAAGTAAATAACTGTGCCTCTTTTTATTTAAAAAAATACTGCATTTAAATATCCGAAACAAGGATTTTGTAACAAAAGGGCAAGCTAACCTAACTACATGCTGATTACTCAGTATAAAATAGAAAAGGAAATAAAGCGTTTTTATAAAATGTACCAAGTCCTAAGAGTGCTGTTAAACTCATTAAAGGAAAAATGAAGTTAGAGAAACTGGTCTTATTTTTTTTTTCACTCCCAGTAGAGTTCATTTCTACTTCAACAACTAAGCCAAGGTCACATTTAACTCACTTCAATTTCACCCAGTGCACAAGCTAATGTCAATAGTACGGCTGCCATGCAGAGCGAAAGACTGATGGTTAGACAAAGCCATTTACACAAGGCTGGGTCTTTCATCTTCTCTCAGCCAGTGACATCAGAAAGCGCTGAGGTTATTCTCAACTAGAGACGAAAACTGGCCTATTAGAAAGAATGTTATTCTCCTTAGCTGTCACAAAAAGGATCTGAAGAAATGTAGAAATGTTTTCTCCCCTCCTCCCCCCTCTGGTCATCTGGGGAGATCACAAAGTGACTCTAATAGCCTTCACTCTGAAATTTTCACATGGTTTAAGTGATTGCCAAGTCTGATATTTTCCATTTACACTTCATTGCCATCAGAAAAAGAAAAAAAAATCAATATACCTACCTACTCAAGTGTGTCACAGGATGAGCTTATAAAAGAAGACATCAGTCTTTTTAGGGCATGAAAAATATACTTATTCAAATATATCTTATTTAAAATGACATAAATTGCAGTGGTTAGTCAAGATTCGATTTCCTCTAAAATATAAGATTTAAAATATTCCTTGACTTGCCAGGAATCAGGGTGCTTCACATTGTTGATGTATACAGATGCACTTGTTTTTCTGATGTAAGTCATTCTGACTGGATTTTATTCCAGTGCATTAGTGACTACATTTATTAATTTCACAGGAGCTAAAGCCTCTCATTTTGTGAGACTGCACAAGGCGGTAGGTAGTTTTTCCCCCCTCTCTCTCAGGAAATAATTCTATTTTGAATTCTACTTTTTTATTACATGGCTTCTTATACTTTTAGTCTATCAGAAGAAAATGAGAATGTTTCTTTATATTATTCTAATAATATTGTACATTAAGATTCTACTCTGTCTTAACTTGTTTTAACTATTAACTTCTTTATGCAGAAAAGGTGTAATGAGTTCGGTGTAACATTTCAAGTGCTTTTGTTCAAACCAGAGGTAATTTTAACTGTCAGAGGAACATCCATGTCAGATTGGTCTTTCAATTAAAAAAAAAAAAGTCTCACGTCAAGTTTGAGTGCGGTGGTTGTGTGCTCTCTACCTGCTTGATGCGGGGGGCTGTTTAGAATCTCTCACTCAGGACTTCCACCCCTGAAATATGTGTTTCGAAAGGGAGATGATTGGTGGCTGTGCCCTACATGTTCTGTGTTAATCCTCCACTCCAATGTCTCTCTCCCAGACACCTTCCTGTGTGTGTGCAGGCTTAGTGCAGCGGGAAACTGGGAGGACCATTACGATCCTTTCAAGTTTAGACGTACCTTTCAATGTCATCTGTCAAGGAGCTCCGAAACAGTGATAGAACCTTCACCGTCCTACCATTAGAGTGCCAAGGGGTGGCTCTGCAAGGTTTTACATTTGTTTATCTGTGCTTCCCAGCTCTTGCCCTGAAAGATAAGGGTGGCACAGTGGGGGAGACGGACCACACCAGAGAGAGTGGGACTGCTGGACAGGGAAGGGAGACAGTCAGAAACAGGAAAAAGCAAACCTCTGTTCCTGGGGTCACTCTTGGACTCAGTTCCCCATGTGTTTGCAACACACTAACAATTTGAGTTCCTGGGCCGTCCCCCACAGTTACAAGTATTTCAAGGTCAATTTATCAATTTAACAGCTTCATCTTCTTAATCACTAAACTTCTGTCTCTTTGAGCTTGTGCTGAAAGACTGTGGCTGCTAATTAAAATGGAGCTTTACCAGCAAGTACACAAATTAGATCCTGTCAGTAAGTTTATTCTAACTATTGGTCATTTCTAAATGCCTTTTTAATCCCCTAATTTTTACATTAAAATTCAAAAGCCTAACAATCTTAATCACCCCTACATCAAATTCATCATTAAGAACAGGAAGCCAGATGGTATAATTTTGATTTACCGGACTTCAGCGTGAATTAATGTACTGAGTGCCGATAATGAATACATCAAACCTGATATTGCAGAAACCTATGAATCTGGCATGTTAAATTAATAACACACTCTGCACAATGAAAGCATGTAAGCTCATATAAAACTGAGGAGTAATGGGCCCTTTTATTTTAAATGCTCTTTATTAGCCTTCCGTTTTGACTCTTAAGAGAAAGATGAACATTTTGTTTAGAGCATCTTGTCCCCTGTACAACTCTTTTTTTCCCCAATGGAACACAACACGAAGAAAATTGGGATGACTGATAACAAAGCTGGCCTTGAGCTATTCCCTTTAAGGCTTCTCGGAGCAGCTGACAGACCTGCATTTGTTGGAGGGACCACATGGATAGAGAGTGCAGGAAAATTTCTGTAAAATGCTATGTTCCATTGAAATATTATGTTCCTGTTTACTTATGTTGAATAAATTGCTCACAGTAGAAAAATCAGGCACACTCCTGTCATTAAATATTTTTAAAGTAATCATATGCTATTCTGTTCTGTTCCAGTGCCCTTAAAGTGTATTATTTTGGTCCAAAATTAAATGGAATTTGTACCTATCATGCAGATCATGTGGGAAAAAGTATATTCTCAGGATGGGTGACACAGAATTGCTCGATATATTAGAACTCATTGACACTTGGTTCTGTAATAATGTTTATTCATGCCACTCTTAATTAACTTAAGTATTTCATTTACAAATATTTTTACCTACTTGAAGAAAATTTAAATGTTTATACACCATTAAAGGTTAAAAATGAAATGTATTCATCGATTAAATGAAAAAAATATGCAGAGTAAATTAAGACCTACAGTACACAATGTTTTGCCAACTTGGCATTTGTGGAAAATAGAGCAGGAAGTATATACTATTTCCCTTTGAATTTACTAATATAAAGATTTTCAATCAACTTGCGGGTGTTTTGTATAAGTGCTATGGTGTTTTCCTTCCATACGGGAGGCAGGATTACAGATCGGCTGTCTGGTTTGTGACTGCAAATGGCCCTGTGCAATACACTTAGTAAATGAGGTCTTCCAAACGCTTGGAGTGTTTTTGCTTCATCTCCCTAATGCATATCAATAGACAATGTAGAGATCCAGAAATGTGGAAGGGAGCAATCTTTGCTTTTGACTTGACACCATCCATAATGGTATTTGAAGAAGGTGAAAATGCCTATTTTACGTTTAGAGTGGTGATAGGTGACCAAACACTGCAGGTTAACACTGTCAACTGCCTCGGAGTTGCAGAGACCTTCCTTTTTCACCGCTGTGCAGGTGCACACACCAGCTATTTCAGCAGCCTGACTCTGAAATGAAGGCGGTGCCACAAATAGGATAATGCTCAGAAAAATGGCACAAACCTTACCCTAAGTGCTATTTTCTAGATAACATTGCTCATTGGTTCAATCTATACTCACACTTGCAAGGCAGTATAGAGGATAATTTGTATCTCTTAGAGACACAGAGCTGAGATTTATTACAGAGAAGGGTAGGGATGTATTAGTGCTTTATCTTTAGGGTAAAGAAAATAAAAGCACTTTTTGGGTTACCGGTATTTATTTTTTGTGACAGCCTTCAAAAACTGTGCGTTTTAATAAAGACCAGGCTTTAAAGAAGTGTACCTTTAAACCTTACATCAATTTGAATGGAATAAGTCGGTTATTTCTGGCTGAAAATTTTTCTTACTCTTAAATCTCTTTAACTGAAGCTCATTTGACAAACCTATTATAAAATGACTAAATGCAGCACCGCGTGATTTGTCCACTGTCAACATGTTAACACTCTTTATTTGAAGGTAGATTGATGGAGGGTGGCTGAAGGAGTTTACCCTCCAGAGTTAAAGAATAGAAAAGCCTTTTTTCTTCGTTTTTTTTTTCTTTTTTTTTCTTAGAAGTTCACAAGAGTAGATATACAATTATCCTCGACTTGCTGATGCAAAGGAATTGAGCATTTAGTTTCTTGTCACTCTCTCTGAAATTCCTAAAGGTACAATTAGCATTTCATTTGACATAATGTTGAAAGGTTCATAGATTGATCTTCCCTAAAATGCAGCAAGAATTTTTTGAAATGCAAATTTTGACATTTATTAACTTTTATTCCAGATCTGTTTATAGACTGTAAAACTGTGCATACATTTAACTCGAAGAAGCTAAAAGGACAATGTTTAGGTGGATACTCTGTGTTATAATAAAAGTCTATTTTATTGTTTCAACAATGAAATTTTTATTATCAGAGATTTATGATATCAGCACAGCAGTTTTTACTGCATGATTCACAGTGTTTTTATAGATGTATATTCAACAAAACAAGGAGAGAAATTGTACTGCAGTACTCTCTCTCTCTCTCAGGAGTGCATTTCCCCATTGAAATAATGTCAGCAGTTTTCCACCTTCAAAGCCCTATGTTTTCAAATCAATTAACAATTCTAATTGCCCAGGAACAGTTGTTCACTTAGCTTGGCAAATGGGACTGGAAACATTATTTCTTTTCTTTGCCTAAAATGAAGACTTTAATCTTCTGAGCCATAGTTAACATATAACGAAAACACAAGTAAAAAGTTCGGTGGTTGGAAACTCAGTCTATTCACCCCTGCCATCTGCCTTTCTCCTCTCTGGCCTGCATCAATCTCCCAGCTTTCTGCAAACCTTGCTGCCAGCGCAGGGTAATAACAGTTTTACATTGCTGGGTGAGCTAGCCACCTTCAGATTCATTTTGACTTTTCTCTAATCAGATATCTATCTGGCCAGGCAGTTGTAAGAGTTATTACTTTTCTGAGTCGGCACACCGAACGTTGGTTCTGACCTGAGTTGCGACACTCGAATGCAGATCTGTATCTGTGAGCTGGAAACAGCTGACAGGGCAGCGTCAGAGAGCTAGGTCTGCTGTTTCACTTAAAGTCCTAATGTCATTTCCACTTAAAATTTTTTTTTATTGGGATTAAAGTGCAGCTTGTAAGATATTGAACAATGTGGTTCATAAAACAAGGAACACATGCAATCTTAGAAGACATTATTAAATATGTACAGCTTAACCTTTTCTTTTTCACCAATGTATACTTGAGTTATGGCTCATAATGTCTGTCCCTATTTATAAAATACATAAATGGAATGATTAGAGGAGAAGATCTTGGGTACTTCAGCCTTCATGGAAAAAAAAAGTGTGCTTTATTGTGCTTTTGTAGAGATTATTCAAATATATGCTTATAGAAAGGTGGCTTAGACTCAATTATAATTAAGGTGTCTCCAACATATATCAATTCCTTGTATCTCCTCTCCACAAAATTTTAAGTTACTGCTTCTTCTTCTTCTTGGGTGCATCTCAGTGGGAATGACTATGGCTTCTTATCCCACTTGAGTCTCACTGGATCCAAAGTATATGTGCTGCTTTAAAAAAATGTTTTTTTTTGTTTTTGTTTTTGTTTTTTAATGTGGTGAGCACCCTAGGAAGTACGCTTTCTCGATCTGACTTCTTATTCATTATAGCACCCCATGTCAACATTTGCACTAGCGAGCTCTTCCAAGGAAAGATCCAAAGTCATCCTTTGTATTCTTGTAAGGGTCAGGAAATTTGTGGAAAAGCAAGGCCCCTTTGTGGGCAGGTCACTTGTCCTCTCGGTGGAATGTCTGCAGCTGGTTTCAAAGGAGGGATGCATTTCCTGGCTGCTGTGGTTTAACAGAGAAGCACAAAATCAAATTTGGTCAGGTGGGCTTCAAGAAGGTCATTAAATGTACCCTCGGCAAAGGGGTAGCAGTGAACACCAGGGCAGTGAAAGAGGATGAGGCAGAATGTGGCCGTGCAAGTTCCTCTCAGACAAAGTGAGTAAGTAAGTAAATAAATAACAGGGAAAGAAACTGAGCTGCTGCGTTATCCTCACATTGTGATGTAAACGGAAGACAGTAGATATGGGAAGGAACTCCTTGTTCATGAAAGGAAGTACTATTGGATTGTGTTGTTCTACAGTACAGCCATATGTGTACCAACCTTACTCAAACTCAAGAGCTCCCTTATCGCTGCCAAGTGAGGAATAAAAGATTTTTATTTTGTGTGTGTGTGTGAGTGTATTTGTGTAATATTTTAAAATGCCAGTTTCGTTACTTTTAACCATTTTTTTTCCTCAACTAATTTTCGTTTGTCTCTTGCCAGCTTTTACTGGGAGCCCTTTGCTTGGCTTACAGATATTTTACATGCCTGGCTGCCCTGCCCTGGCACCTGGGTTTTTACAGACTGCATCACAGTCAAGCATGAAGTGCAGTACAGAAGCAGCAAGAGGCACTGGGCTTCTCGACCCTGGTGCTGTGGACATGTGGGGCCTTGGGACACTTTGTGTGGAGCTGTCTTATTCACTATAGGACTTTAGAAGCATTTCTAGCCTTCACCCTTAACCCAATTTGAAAACAAAAATAGATTTTAGAGACATTGATAAGCATACTCTGGTGCGCAAAATCACACTCACTCCTTCATTGAAGACTGAGTGCATACTCACACACACACACACACACACGTATAAGCACACACACATGCACACTCACACATGTCTATATATTCAGAAAAAAAAACTCCTGTAGTTTTTTGTTTTCTTTTTAAGAAAGCCATCAAATATTGACACAGTCTAAGCAGTATTTAGTTCTCTAAAATCATCACATTGGTCAGTGCTCACAAACCTCCTGACTAATCTCTAACCTCTTTAAAGATTCCCAACAACACAGAAATCTGCTCAGGTTTGTGCTGTAATATATCCTCATTACATTAGGGGAGCTGCAAGTTTCATGTTCACATTCCCTTCCTTTCCGACATGAGGTGTGTGTGTGTGTGTGTGTGTGTGCAGTGTTCATGCTTGTGGGTGTGTGGGGTTGTCTTATAAGTGTATTTGTGCCTGGGTGTGGAGGAAAACATTGTCTGGTTTCTCCCTTTACCACGCACCACTTTATTTCTTGGGACAGTCTCTCAGGGAACATGGAGCTTACCATCCACAACTCTTCTGCTCAGTCAGTGTGCCCTGGAGATCCCATCTCTGCCTCCCGAGTTTCGGGATTACAGGTGGCTGACTGCCCCGCTAGGCTTCTGAGTGGACTCTGAGTATCTGATCTTTGGGCCTCACACTTGCAGGGCTAGCTAGCACTCTATCCACCGAATTGCCTCCCAAACACCCCTGCGTGACTTTGAGAGTAATGTCTTAACGTTCAAATACGCTTGGCTTGACGAAGCAGTGTGAAACAAGGATAAGTGTTCCAAAGAAAATTCAAAGCTTAGCTTTGTAGATCCCATGAATTTCTGTTTGAGTTGTCTGTGCTCTTGATATAGATTTGAGTATCCCATTTGAAGTTGTTTTTAATGGTAGAATATTTAAGAAAGAAGAAATGAAATTGTAAATGTGGAGATTCAACAATGGAATTGTATTTGGTGAAAGAAAAAAACTAGACAAAGAGAAACTCGGGAGAAAGGAAAAACTGGAAGACGTCTCATCAATAAAAATTAGTCATGCTTCATGGGTCTCCCATATTTTGTCACAAATTCTCTCTAGCTGAGGCAGATGCTTATCATTCCTCTGTCTCCTCACAAGACCAAACTCTTTGCCTCCGTTCTCCTTATACATTTTAATGTAAAAGCTGGTATTATTATTTTAGCATTCTAGTTTAAAATAACATTACTGTAAAAAGAAATCATCTGGTTTTCAAGTGGGAAAATAAATAAAACACGTATTTCAGAAAATTTTAAGAGAGTCTGCATGATAAAACCTTGAATAGTCACAAAAATTAAATATTTATTAATTTGTTTCATTCATTAGGTATTAATAGTATGGTCAAATATATTGTATTAAACTTAAACAGAAGAAATAAAATAGAAATCAAGAGGGACATGTCATAGTCAAATTTCTGTGGGGGAAAGAAGTGCTCTAATTTACATATATACAGATATATATGCCAATGTATAAATTTCAAATAATAAAGAAGCTTACGCTGAAATAGTTGCAACTGCTGTCTCACTCCTGAGAGGGTACTGAGCTGAGCACTTAGGAGTTGCTTGGTCCTTGAGCCTGGGTGTGCATTGAGATACACACCCAAGTAGGAGTAGCTCCCCAATAGCTGTCTCACTCTAAGGAGTCTGAGAACCAGGTTGCTGCTAGGTCCAGGAGACTGTGGGCTCAATAGCCTCACTCTGACACCCCAAGCACAGAGCCTCTGGTTCTTAGTCAGACAGGCTGGAAACCCAGGTTCTGTTATCAGTGAAAAAACAAACAGCAACGTTAGTGTCAACACACTCAGCAGCAAGAGGAGAAGGGCACATCAGCTAGAGGCAAACAATCTCCCTTTTGCCATGCCCTTTATGTCTGGGTTGCTACCAGAAGGTCACACCCATATTTGGGGTAGGTTTTCCCATAGCAATTAAGGCAATCTGGACAATTGCTCAAATGAGGTTTCCTACTCTGGTGATTCTAATTTGCAGCAAGCTGACAATAAAACCAACCATCACAGAAGTAAAGGTGGATGTTAGAGATCGTTAAACAAAATGAACCCTTAATACTTTCCAGGGAGGGAACATACAATTATTCCTCTTTATTTCTTTTTCTTTTTTCTTTTTCTTTGGAAGGGAGCCATCATGGATAAGGCTCGGCTGCTTTGAGATGAGAAATGACAACTGTAGGAAAGGCCAAATGATAAGTTATCTTGACATCAGAGAAACATTTTCTCCTTTGGGAATTTGAACTACTTATTACAAAAAGGAATACAAATGAGTTTGCATTTTGTAACATCCAAATAATAAATATAAAATAATATATGCAAAATGAAATAACAAAAGTTTTAAATTATATAGTTTTAAATTCCATCACTCTTTTAAGTAGGATACAAACATAAGCTGGGAGAAAAAAAATGTTTCCTTGTTACTAAATTATAGGAGAACTTTGTCATGGGAATGCTCAACTGAGATACTTCAGATTATATAATACTCAAAGTCTTCCAGCCAGCTTTTGCAAAAGATACAGAATAGCTCTCCAAATGGATGAATGACTATTCTTCAAAAGTGACCTTTTATAAAAGCTGAGGGCATAAAATTAAATCATAATTCAGTGAAGGCATTTTTCCAGAAAATAAGATAATATAGTCCAGGTATATTACTTTCACATGTCCTCACCTAGGTCAGTAAAAGCTTTTGAGAACTTTGAAGGAGTATGAAGTTAACATCCTTTAGATCAGTGGTTTCAAAGACTTTCTGCCCTAATCAGTGTCAAACAACTCAATAGGCAAATACTGGACAAGGAATGAGGAGTAAAATGAGGGAGGAAAAGGTGGAAAAAATTAAGAAGTACAGTCTTTTAACTTTTTGTACATAGCATTGCGCTTGACTACCCATAATATGTTTTTATTAATTATTTGAGAATTTTATATATGAATACAAAGTATTTTGAGCATATTCACCCCCCCAACTCATTTCAGATCCATCTGCACCTTCCTATGCCCTTCTGTGCTAGGGTAAATGTTAACTTGTCCTAAGATAGAGTTATTGGAGACATGGGAACCTCAATTGAAGAATGCCTCCATAAGCAATCCTGTAGAGCAGTTTCTTAGTGATTGATGAGGGAGTGTGCAGCCCATTGTGGGTGGGTCACTTCCGAGCTGGTGGCCCCGGAAGGGGGTTGAGGAAGCCAAGATTGTAAGATAGCAAGATAGTAAGTAACACCTCTCCAAGGCCTCTGCATTAGGTTCTGCCTCCAGGTTCCAACCCTGTTTGAGTTTCTACCCTGACTTGCTTCATTGATGGACTACGCTGTGGAAGTGTAAGCCAAACAAGCCGTTTCCTCCCCAACTTGCTTTTGGTCATAGTGTTTTACGACAACAATAGTACCCCTAAGACACCTTCCAACTTTTTATCTTTTTCTTTTTCTTTTCCTTCCCCCATCCCTTTCTCCCCAGAAAAGGGGGGTTTTCCTTCCCCTCGTATGACCTTCCCCGAACATCATGTCACATCAGGACTTAGAATAACTTCATCCCCTAAGGCCACGCAAGGTAACGCTGCTAGGGGGAAGTGATCCAAAAGCAGACAATAGAGTCCACGTTAGAAACAGCCCCTCACCACTCACTTGTGAGTATGATACCTGTAGTACAGAATAATCATACTACAGTCCACGGCCCAAAGAAGCTGTGACAAGGAGGGCCCAAGGGCGTGTGTCACTCAGAAGGGGAAATAGACTAGCCAGCAGAAGTGGATGAAGAGAGGGAACTGGGCAGGAGTTGGAATGGGGAAGGAAACCAGGATCGAGATCAGACGTGGGGAGAACAGAGATGGGAGGTGAGAGGGCTCGGAATAAGAAGGAAAATTGGGGGTGGGGGTCACATCTCTTTGTCAAGCTGGAGGCTTGCCACAGGCTAGACTCCTGGGAGGATGGGAGTGTGACTCTAGCTAAGACTCCTAACGGGGTGGGGGGACGGGGAGTCATGAAGATTGAAGTGACCATCTCTTAGCCAGGCAGGACTAACGGAAGGAGAAGAACAAAATCCACAGACAAAACCTGTGATCCTTTTTCCTTTTTGAGTCGTTCTACCCTGTCTAGTTTGTGCTACGCATACACTCACAATCACAGAACCATTCATGGGATCATGTCAATCTACGAGAAGCCACACTCTGAAAGAGGACCGTTTTTCTGTCTCTTAGACGTCATCAGCTATAGATTTTCAGGGTTGGGAGGTTCGCGAATCCCTCCTCCTCCATGCAGCAATGTTAACTGTCTTGATCTTGTGCAGACAACTACAGCTGCTGTGGATGGAAAGCATCCTAGAAAGCATTGTTTCACACTAATCCTCCTTGACCTCTGACTCTTAGAGTTTTTCTTTCCCTTCTACCACGATGGTCTCTGAGCCTTGGAGGAGAGAGTACGATGATAAGAATCTATGGTGGGCACGGGAGGATGGCTCATAGTTTCTAGGCGTGAACCTTCTACAATTGTTTTGCGAAATGGAGATAGCATCAAACTGCCCGTCTTAGTATTATACAGCTGTGAAGACACACCATGACCAAGGTGGCTCTTAGAAAACATTTAATACTTCAGACATTGGGAATAATGCTGAATTCTAAATAAACTTATTAATGTAAAAATTTTCATTTTTCCATACTACAGTGGGATTGAATGGTACCACTGATATTAAAGTAAAAGTATTCATTTTAAAGAAAATATTTGGTCCATAGTAAAATAATAAAATAATTTATTTTACATTCATAATATGATTTGTATCTTTAGTTTACACGTGGTACAAAATTTATTACTTTAGTTGTGTCAGAGTCAGAAAGAAAAGATGGATAGAAATCGTCATAAACAAATATTGAAAGACGATTTGTGGTTACCTCCACGGAAGCCTCAGGAACCTGTATTTGCCCCTTTGCCTTTTTCTGTCTTCTATCTATCTCTGTTTTCTCCACTCTGTTCCTGCCATTTCTTTCTTTGAAGTGGAATCTCACACTCTGTATTGACACTGAGCCTTAACCTACACTTCAGGGAGCGATCCTGGGCCAGTTCTCCCAGATAATGGAATCCTTTCATCTGGCTTTACTATATTTCCACTTCCTTTGTGGACCTAGAGTTGTGATGTCAGGACCCGGTCTATTTCATTGATGTCTTATATCCTTGTTTTTAATAGTTGAATTTTGTTTTGAATTACTTATTGTTTATTTCATAAACTTCATTTTACTTTATCTTATTACTACATAAATGAATCACACAGTTTAAAATCATCGGCATCTTATAAATGGTAAAATGCTTTACATGAAAAGAAATTGAGGCATGGATATGTGTTAGTATGTATGGACGAGTTTATGATTATGTGGATGCAATAATAATCAAAGAATTTCCAATTACTGATAACAAGAGAAAATTTTGTTTTCTTTATTGAATCATCATTTCTACTTTAAAAAGGAGTTGCAATAAAAAAATTAAAATGTTAAAAAAAAAAAAAGAAAGGCTTGTTCCGGGACTGCCTCTTTTCTCTCCTCCATCTCTCCCCCCCCCCCCTTTTTTTTCTGATCCCATCTTTGCTCATAGTCATAATTCTCAAGAATTAATGACATATAGATGTAAAAGATATATGTGAAATCATTTGTAAGCAATTATGACATTTTTCCCCTACAGAAAGTAGAAGAGGTAGGATAGTAATCTTTAAAAGAAATGCCGGTGGAATACATGGGGTTATTTATTGAAGTATTTAAGAAGAGGGTCTCTTTATCTTACTACAAGCAAGGATGATGACAGTAAGGGTAACAGTTACAAGTGAAGTTTTTTTTTTCCCATTGCATTAGTAAACAATACTTTAAAGATATTTTCTTTAATTTTTATCTTGCCTCTAGCATAGCATTTTTGAGACTTTTACACAGAAAGGCAATGTTTTCTTTTTACGATACCGGTCTCTCTATTTCCCTCCTCCACTCACACTACCTCCTACTTCCCTCAACGTGTTCCTTTCAACTTCATGTCCTTTTAAAAAAGAAAAAAATCCTACTGAGTTCAATTAGGAGTGATGTCTGTCCTGTGGAAAAGACATCCAATCAGAAAATGGTTGGTGTCTCCTATAACAGGGTGCCTTTATTGTACCCATGAACACGTTACCTAATAGTACTGAGCATGCCAAGCCTTCAAGTATAAGAGCAGTGATATCTTTTCTCTCTATGTGACCTGTATAGCACCTTCTGTCACAATTAAAGCCAACAAGCAGGAAAGTTTTCCACTAGTTTGAGGTTGATTTTTTTTTATGTCCTAAAGTAAAGCTTTATAAAGGTAATATTTCTATAACATATCTTTACCTCCTACGATTACTTTTTCTTCCTTAGCATACCTTCAATTTAGAAAATACTACAAATGAAACATGCTTCTTCTCTCGCTAGGTCAAAACAAAGCATCACAGTAGCCTCTTAATAAATGTCAATTACTTTCCCTTTTCTCTGAGCCTGGTATTATGCTAATGACATTCTCCTGAATATTCATAGGCTCATAGAACAATTGATCAAACAAGGAAGTTACAGATGCCTTTGCCTAGTTCCCACTATCAAGATGAAGTCACGGTAGCTCAGACACTGAAAGTGGCTTGCTGGATATTGTTCAGCAAGTTAACACTAACACTCAGGAGCCAAGTGTTGGGTAAGGACATAGAATAAAGGATGTGGTGTAAGGAAATGACACCATCTAGGGCATAAGAACTGTGTTACAGAGGGTGCCCAGATGACAATGTAGGATTTTAAAGATCAGATTAAGAAATGAAGAGTTGGAGACACTGTCTATTAAATGGTGGTTGGCTTCGTCAGGCTGGTGTTTTGAGAAAGAATCTTTCTTTAATGTTGCTATTAGTTAGTAGAATTTTGTAATTCTTATACACCCACATCCATAGCCCAGTGTAGAACACTGCTCTCTCTGTAAGAATATGTTTTAAAACATTTTCCTTTTCCTTTTGATATTATGATATAATTATATAATTTTCCTTTCCCTTTCTTTCCTCCTCAGAACCTCTAACGTACTCTAACCCCTTGTTTTCTTTCAAAATCATTTCCTCTTTTTTCCCCTTAATTGTTATTCCAT